>NC_064819.1:173333792-173958792 GCF_024166365.1 Elephas maximus indicus | reverse complement strand
ATAACAAACACAGTAATTTGCATTTAAATAACAATGCAAGCAGTCATGAATGCAACAAAACAACATTATTTGCATTTAAATATAGATTTATAAATGACAGGTATACTCTATTGTTCAGCAGGAATTTGTTATTCTTTACATGTTGTTCTTTTTTCAGTAATGTATTTTTATGGTAATTTCTACAACAAAGTCATTAAATTGTGCAATTCTTACCAGATACAGCCAGTAGAGTGTTAGCATCAACCGGAATGGCCCATTGTGCTATTCCTAGAACAAACAGTTCTCTCCAAGCGTCTTCCAAAAGCATCAGCTGTCATACAATAGATGTATAATATAATATAGCATGTAATTTATAAATTTATAAACAATTTCAGTATGTAAATTTCCATTATTTTAAAAAGTGTTTTAAATGTCTGTCTTAGTAAAAAAAAAAAAAAACTGAATATTCTAGCTTTCCCTTTATTTTTTTGAAAAGGTGCCTATAGAGAAACTCAGGCATTTGAGAGCCAGCCCTTCCAATTCCCCAAAGTTGCTTCCCTCGGGAAAGGGTTCACTCCTCTCGTCCTTGTATCCACTCATTCCTGACCACCTAGAAACTTCACAAGACCCGGGCTGTATGAAATGCCACCAGCAGCCCAGCAGGCTGACACCCTCATAAAATGCTGATGTTATCAGGGTGGAGGATTCCTGACTAAGCCTGCAGATCTGGACCCCCATCTTCTTGGAGGGCTGAGGGGGTTGGGCTGGGAGAGAGACCACTAATTCCCAAGAGGCATGGGGAGGGGGGTTGGAAATCAGGGTGTAATTATGTTAATGGGGTTTTGCTGAGTTTACCTCATCTCACTGTCTGATTTTTCTGAGAATCATAAGTGGACAGCAGCAAGGTGCTTGTCATTTTCATTCTGATAAAATGTGCTACTGAATATTTAAGATAAAAATCTGGCTCCTTTTCCAAATTAATATACTGGATCAAAGGACTAAGTGTCAGACAGCAAGTAAAATTTTGTTTGGATTAAAGAGTCTACAGATAACTTGTTTTAAGAAAAAAAATAGCCAATTTATGCACACACACATACATACGTTCAACAAATGGTTACAGTCAACCAGTAAATCTGGTCACAGAAAAAACCTAACCACCTTTAAAAATGTCTATTTTTGAAAAATCCTTCAAAAATAATAAGACTAGTTCCAAAAATCCTACATGAGAATACTCTCATAGCCTCATATTTTGAAAAATCCTTTAAAACGTAGCCAATTCTGGATAATCTATGTGAAAGGATTTTGTTTGTGGAGTTAAGAGCCGAATTGTGAAAGCTTGTGGCCAAAATTACAATTAGACCAAAAGGTTTAATTTTCAAAATGCTTTATTTTTAGTTTTTTTTTTTTTTCATTAAGTACAGGAAATAATACTTTCAAAATTCAAAATAAAAAATTATCTAAGTCTGGTCATGTCTAGAAGTCCAGGCTGTGAAAAAAAGAATATCCCACGCTAGAAGATTAAATGTTTTTAGCACATTGCCAGGTTTCTCTGTAGGAAATGTACTTCAGATTAAGGGGCATTATTATGCCTTAATTAGGTATGAAACGATTTAAAGAAACAAATCCTTTGCTTGTAGAACTACTTCTCAGCCTTTTGTAGAATTTGTCATTAATTTCCTGAATGTGCTGATAACAGCCAATGGTTGTGAGCACTCCATTTTCTTTCTTTCCTTTAAGGTTAGAAAAATGCTGGTAGTGACCATTTCTGATATTCGTAACATCAAAATTTCTGCATTTTGGTACGATGCAATTTTTAACAGCACATACTTTTCCTCTTTCTGGGTGTTATCTGGGAACCATAGAATTATGCAAATGTATATTTATTTACAAAATCTCTAAAATCACTTAAAGAATGAAAAAAGATCCCAGCCTGAAGGAGGTAGGCAATGCATCCTTTGATCCTACAAGTTGATAAATCAATGGCCAGAGCTGTGAACATCATGTTGGAGACCATAAAGGAGACTATAAATCACAATGAGACTAGTTCCAAAAATCTCACAGGAGAACACTCCTGTCACCTTGTATTTTTCCTCAGTTCCAAAGCTCTTAAGAAAGCATTGCTTTATCAACAACTTAAAAATTTATTAATATACGATTTTGAGATTAAATTTGATGTTTCAGTTAAATTAAAATATATACATATATAATATTTCTGAATATTTGTTTTTTGTAGACCAGATTCAGCTTTTCTTACTAAGAATTCCATAGCCATACATTTTGAACCCTAGAAAGAAGCTAGTAAAAATAGTTTCTTTATCGCTGTTAAGAACTGATGTCTGGCCTTGGTGATTTTTATCCAGGTAACTTGCAGTTTTATAGGACTGATTATTCTTGCTTTTTTCCCAGCCACCCCTCCCCAAGACCTGAGTGTCCTCTTGGTCATACCTGATCTTGCAAAGACAGCGTTGAGAAAGCTGGCACACTTTTGGCCCACTTGATACTCATAAAGAGAAGCCTGGCAGCTGACTCACACACAGACTCCGTGGCCACCTCATAGAGATACATCGGAGTTCCGTTCACTTCATGTGGGTACTGAGAGTGGGGGAAAAAGAAAAGACACCTGGAAGTGAGGAAACCACAGCTTTGCCAGAAGAGCCTACCTTTTAATTTTGTGATTAGAACAAAGAAGGAAATAAAAAGGAATCCCAGCTTTCTGTTTTGATGTGCAGTTGCCATAGGTGAGTAAAAATGAAACATCTGTATCGATATAGCTTGAGAAATAAAAATGGTTGGGAGAGGCCCATTTCCACTCTTTGGGGGCCTGTTCCTTCTAGAGGGGTGAGAGGGGTGTCTGGATTTCCTATCCCCTGCAGCAAATTTTCCTCAGGCTGAGCCAAGTGCCAGGCCTGGCTCCCAATTTAGACAAGAGCTGCTTGTATTTGTGTAAATAAAAATAGATGTGAAAAAAGTATAAATTAATAGGCATCCCAAACACAAATATGCATATGAGTATTTTTAGAAGGGATTAGTATATTATGGAAATATTTCAATTAGACATCTTAATCATTCACAGAGCATTCCCATTCATAACTGACAACATATTCATAACACTACTTTCCCGAGCTTATTATACACATCAAGGGTAAGAAAGCAATATTAAATATTGTGCATGTGTGTGTGCCCAGGTGTTTGGCTTCCCTGCAGTATGGGGCTGCAGCTGGCCCTCCTCTGGGGGAGATTCTAGGCCCCTCTAACTCTGCCTGGAGGTGGGGGTTGGGTGGGTGCCAGCAAGAGGCCAGAGGGGAGTCCCTAGGTGGCAGCCTTTTGAGGTGGTTCAGGAAGTGGCCCCTACACTAGGGGCTCAATCCTGGTATAAACCCAAGCAGCTCAGGAGAGAGTGAGCGGTGAGTGGAAATCAAGCCAGGTCCTTCAAAGTACCCTAACAGTGTGAGTTCCACATTTCTCTCTTGCATTAGGGACCCACAATTTTGCTTAATAGATCCCTGAGGTTTGCATCCAAGGGTCCTTCGGACCAGCGACCAGCTTTGGTCAGCTCTTTTCTTCTAAGAGCAAAAGTCTGTTCTTCTGGCCTCCAGGAACGCCTAAGGCTGCCCTCTAGAGACAGGGCTCCACCAGCCACCCTAGTCACCCAAGGGTGTTTTCTAAAGTTGTAAGTTCCTGGGCCTCACTTCAAACTTGCTGAAACAGAATCTCTGAGGGGTGGGCTCAGGAGTCCACGTGTGTAGCCAGTTCAAGGAGAGACTCTACCGACCTCACACTAAAGTTGGAACACCGCTCGCTTTACAGGGGGCAGTGGGAGGCCTAGAGAGCGCCCTGTAGAGCCCTGAGCACCCGGCAAGGCCCCTCCAGCTTTTCCTAGACCCCATCCCAGCTTGCAGCAAGTAGGTGAGCTTCACTTCTCCCTCTGCTCGGCACGAATCTCCTTTGGGCCCAGCAAGGCTACTGACCTTGGGCGTGGGCTGAGCCAGACTCACGAGGGTCTGTCGCTCAGGGGTGGTGGACACTGCGGCCAGCTCCAGGCCGTGCGGCTCCAGTTGCGTGACGGCAGTGAAGAAGGCCGGTGCTGGCAGCGCGGCCGAGGGGAAGTGCGCGGCCGCCCCGTTCTCCTCCTTGTGCCCGCGGAAGTAGAGGGCTACCTGCTTGCGGATGGTGGATGTCCGAGGCCCCCGTTCGTGCTGTACCGCTGCAAAGACAGACAGTCGCGCGCCGCGGATCAGATACGTGGTGACAGCCGCGGCCGCGAGGGAGAGAAACGTGAAGGCGGAAGGCGGTCTGAGATGGTTTGACTCCTACATGAATGGATGAGGAAGCTGAGATCAGGAAGAGGAGCGGGTGCCCAACGTCCCACGTAATGGCCGAGCCACAAGCAAGACTAGGTGTGTTTTCTGTTCGTCCAGGGCACCTCCCCATCCAGGGGAGACGCAGGGTAACTAGAGACTGTCTGGACTTGTGTAGCTCCGAAACCCTCGTCCCCATTGTCTCCACCGAAGGGAAGAAGAAGCGTTGCTCACGACCGGGCCCAAAGTCTCTGCACAGGCTGTTCCTGCTCCGCCCAAGGATGACTTCTGCCCTTCCCCTGCCCCGCCCCCACAAAATGTCTTTTGGACACCGAAGGCCCTAGCAGAAAAGGACCCGAGCCCCGGGGACGCTGGAAGAGGGGACGAGGGAGAGTCCGTCTCCCAGTGTGCTGAAGGAAGGCAGGGGAAACGTGACAATTACCACCAACAGTTTAAACAAACAAATTAATTCAGGGCAATCTTCCGCTCGCCGAGCCTGACAACTTGTCAATACACAAGTTCAACAGGTTGGCCGCTCCCTCCTGCTTCTTGCGCGCAGAGGAAGGCACTCTCCGCATGGGAGCTGTGCACCGTGGAGCCATCACCGGCCCGCACTGCGGCCGCTGCAAAGCCCACCCGCACCCAGTCAGGAGGGAGACCCCATCCGCCCTCCCTGCCCAGGATCCACCACCCTCGACTGCCCCGGCCTGGGCGCCCTCACCAGGCCGCGACGGGAGACGCAGCTGGGACTGCGCTGTACGTCCTGGCGCGTCCTGACTTTATAGATCTTGCTGCGCGCGTTTAAGGGCCTCCTGGAGCTGGGTGTCCTAGACACCCACAGGTGTCACCCAGCCTCCCCAACCCCCTTTCTCTCCTTTCCGCGAATCGAGAAGAGGCTCTAGATTTTGGTCTCTTGGTGAATTTGCAAGCAAGGGTTCGAAATTCTGAGTCTTCGTGTCTGTTTCCTCCTCCCCCAACACAGTCTCTCAACCCTCACAATCCCCTCCCGAGGAGACTGTTCAGACTGTGAGATCCTGGGGGAAGTCTAACAGGCTTAAGGGTGGCCACAAAGGACTCCAAGGGGAGGCGAGGCAGGAAATACTGCGCACTGCCCCCACAGGAGTGGGGTCCCCGGGGGCGCCGCCTTCGCGGGGGTGGCTGTGGTTTCCTATGTGGGCCTGGGCCTTGCTGTTGGAAGTTCAAAGTGGTCGGGAGGGGGCTCCTGAGGAGAGAGGAAGGATACGACAGACAGCCTGAGGCCAATTCCCAGCATCTGGAAAGAAGTGCTCGAGAGATGATTTACATGCATAGGAGTGCCATGTATTTTCTGTACATATAATTTACTTACTACTCAATCAACATTAGAAGAATAAAGAGATGTACTGATTACCATCTTTGTTCATGTTGACTTCCAAACACTTCTTCAGCCGACACGCCCTGCACTGGTTTCTGTGCGTCTTATCCACGGGGCAGCCTCCCTGGAACAGAGCACAGGCGGTCAGCGGCTCTCTGGGCCTTTGGGCAGGGGCCGGGGAGCCAGCGCCGCGCCGGGTGGTGGCAAACGGAGTGCAGGCGGAAACCGGCCGGGAGCAGACCCCAGAGCGGCTATCCTGAGTCCCGGCAACGCGAGGGCCTTGGGGTGCGGCAGGGCCAGCGAGAGAAGGGGCTGGGACTCCCAGGACTTCTTCAAGAGGGTTATCCCTCCGCCTTCTAAAAGTGGACAAGGAGGGAAAACTTCAAGCAGGTGAATGAATGGTCAGAGAGCCAGGTCCGACTAGGCTGGGAGGAGTAGCTCACAAGGGGAAGTTCCGCCATTCGCCGAGGTGGGGGGCGGGGTCGAGGCTTTTCAGGACCGAAGACAGCGACCTGGCCCCAGAGAAGGAGGCCTCTGAGCTCTGTAGGGAGCCAGCTTGCCTGTCAGGATTCCCTCTCCCGGTCCCCAATTTTTCTTTCCGCTTCCGAGCCTGGAGTCTACCTCTTCTGTCACATTCCGGCGAGCCCACTTTTCTGCCGGTCTTCCTCCCATTTATTTTTCACTTCCCTGTTCCCTCACTTTTGTCTTAAAGAAGGCCGGATTCATGAAAACCCAGTCATTGCGGGAAGGTGAAGCAGAAGCCAGAGTGGTAGGAGGACAGGCCTACAGAAGGAGAGGGTGCCAAGAGAAGAACCTGAGACCCACCATATAAATATGGCCAGGAAGATAATGCGATGGGCTGTTGATGAAAGGACACTGAGGATATGTACTGAGAATACCAGTACCATTACTGAAAAAAGGTAACCACTGTCTTTGAAATATCTGAGAGGCATGAAAAAGGTTTTACCTAATGCAATTTTGAGGAAAAACATTGGCTATTAAAGAAGTGTATAGAGGCATTTTCTTCAGGCTTGTACTGGTAGGCATCATTACAGAGGGAATATAAACATAAATACAAAGAGTCATACAGGCATCTGTACTTTGTACACAGAAATGCCTAAGAAGTTTGGTGCTTTCCTGACTGTGTTTATGCAAGTTGCTACACCATATACTTTTGGAATGGGAAGAAAGAGAATAGAATCAATTTATTTTTATATTGCTTTACGATCTCAAAAATTCTCATACACTAAAGTTGGGGTAAGTAGATTTTCTTTCTTTTTTTTAATATCCCTTGGGGAAGGGGGAAACTATACATCAGAACTCAGTTTTTTCAGACCACACCTCCAATTTAAAACATGTTGTACATGTTTAAAACAAAGGAAGGGCAGGGATTCATAACAAAATTTATAAACGTCTTAATTACAACTTAATTACAGTTCATAATAAATAAGAATATCATTTACCTAATTTTAGAATAAAAGAGAGAAAGGAAACAATTTTTGGTCCCTACATGAATTCTTCAGGGCATCTTCGAAGGCCAGTGTAATAACTCAATGTAAAGGGGTTTAAAGGATTTATAATTATTAAATGTAATCATTTGTCTATCCCCACATGGTATCTTCTATGAACTTTGATAAACATACTAATTCAAAATGGAAGCCTTCATTAGTTCTTAAGTGTATCTTCAAGCCAGATCGAATGTATATAAGTACGGGAGCGTGAGAGAGAGAAAGAGGAACCCCTCAGCCTGGTCCATTTATTCTCTCTGCAAGGAGAGGAACACCAGCCAGATGAGTCTATTATCACTTCATTACAAGCACTTGGACTGACATCAGTATGTGGAATTGATATCCATTCCCTTTTATCAAGTATAACATCTGAGATTTTGATTCACCAAGTTTGTGCATTGCATAAATGCAGGAGACTCAGAAAAGATCATTTGAATAGCAGTTTGCTCAAATCTGATGACCCATAGTAATCACACATTCCTTTGGTGTTATGGGGTAGTCCTGTGCATATATAACATGATGTGTCCCTGTGGTGAAGCTGGACATCCATACTGAACTGTGTACCCAGTTAAACAGGTGGAGAGCTGGGAAGTTCAAAATAACTTGTCCAAATGCAAAGGTCTTCTTGTTTTTGTTGTTAATCCAAATATATCAGAGATTGATATGAACAGATATGGCTTCCAAAAAAGATATCAGAATAATCCGCTAGCACCAGAAGATGTATGTATGTATGCATGTGTGCGTGTGTGTGTGTGTGTGACAGAGAGAGAAAGATACATTACTTGGTGGAAAGTGTTTTACCATTTGGTTATCAAAGGACGATTTCAAACTAATGCACTCCCTGGGATCATCTCGGAAGTAAAGGTGGAGGCCTCTGTGCCAAAGGTCTATGTCCCCGGTTAAGGAGAGGGCAAAGTGTGGAACCCAAAGACTGGTTTCCTAGGTCGGAGTAATCCTGTAGCTGGAAACTGAGTCAGGGGGTTCTGCTTGCTCTTTCTAGAAACTTTGGATCACCCTCGGCCCATGTTCTGACTGCCCCATCTCTTTGAGGCAGTTCTGCCTACTCAAGACCAAAAGACAACCAGGAACGTCTAAGCAGAGCAGGAAGAAAGAGATACAGGAACTTTGGAGAGAGCCCCAGTTGCACCTTCATTGGGAGCCTCTTTTATTTCTCACCTTTTCCTTTTCTGAAAAGGCCCAGTGAAGGCCACTTGGGTGCTGATGCACCTCAACCCACTTCCAGAGCAGCCCTTCTTCTCCAGAGTTGAAATGGCATAATACCCTGTCGCAGGATATGCTCTCTCTGTTCCAAGTGGCCAACACTCATGTTGGGTCTCAGATAAAGGTGGCAGTGACCTTGACTTGGATGCCCCCTGTGTTCCTTAGTTCTGCCATCCCAGATGGTGGTCAGGGGACTGGGCTTGGGTGCTGCCAGGCATGGGGGTGGGGAGGCAACATAACAGCCCTTTCTCCTGTTGCTACTTGTGGTCTAGATTCTAAACTCCTTAGGCTCTCTGGACCGGCTTTATAGCCACCGGGTATGGGCCTCAACCAGTGTCAATATCTGTCAGAGGATTTAAAAAGAGGGTGTAGGGAGGGCCTGGAATTTCAGACTTCCTCCTGCAAACTGCCTTTCCTTACGTCTTCCCTCCTTTCCCAAGCAAACGGGCTCCAGAGAGTTGAAGCAGGAAGGAGGAGAAGAAGGGGAGGTCAGGGCCCAGTCTCCTCTCCTCAGCAGCGTGGAAACTCAGAGAAGTCTTTAGCACAAAGGAGAGGAGGTGGCAGAGGGGAAGGGGCCATGCAGCTCTGGCTAAGTACCTGGTTTCCAGATTTGCAGACATAGGTCCGATTCCTTCGGATACTCCGTTTGAAAAACCCGGAACAGCCGTCGCAGGCGTAGACCCCGTAGTGTTTCCCAGAGCTGCGGTCTCCACACACTTTACAGGGGATATCTAAAATGCGGCCTGAAATTGCAGGAAAGAGAAAAGAGGGGAAGGGGAGAGAGGAAGAGGAGGGCGGAGGCGAGGGAGGAAAAGAGAGAGGGAGAGAGAGATGCTAAGCAATCTGACCTCTGAAGGGATTAGCACCGAAGCTGCAGTAAAAGCAAATAATGAAGTGATTTTATAGCCAAACTTTTTTTCCTTGAGCAAGTGTCAGTTTCCTACAATGAGCATTATTCATGCACCGCTACATGTATTTGGGTCTCCTCTAATCGCCGAGACCCATTTTGGAATAAAAGATTACAGCAGGCCGGGGCGGCAGCACGGCCCGCCGCTGCCTTTCTGCTGAGCGGAAAGTTTGGCCGCCTCCCTCCTCTTGCACTTAACAGAGAAAGTTGTTAGTGAGCGCGCGAGGAGAAAAACTTGAAATGTAAAAGGGAAAAGAAGAAAAACAAACACGGCTGGAACCGGGGATGGCAGCTGGAAGGCAATCGAGTTTTCTCTGAGCTCCGCCGGGCGGTTGTTATTATTGGGATTATTATTGTAATGCAAATACTCAGATTATTAATGATAATAAGGGTAGTGGTAATTGCCCAACTTTCGCTTTACCTATCTTAAAAAAAAATGCTTAGTTTTTGAGAAATTATTTCTTTTAGGGAAGAATTCCAAAATATCTAGCACGGGAACAGGCAAGAGAGAAGAGAGCGACACAGGTCAGGGTGGGACGGCGACCCCTCTTGCCTCCGCTCCACAAGTTTGCTCCCTACTAAGCCTGTTTTCTAGCACTAGGTCCCGGTGTTATTGAAAAATCGGCCACCCCACCTCTTTCCCCTCCCTGTTCTCCCCTCCGGTGCCGAGGGCTGGTTTTTTAAAAGCTCTGCCTGGTTTCTCTAGGCTGCACCGCCCTCCCCCCCGCCCCCCCACAGTCGCCCAGTGCAAGAGAACTTTCGTTGGAATTCCCTGAAGCCCACGAGCTTGGGGTGGCCGCGGGCCCTAGAGGAGTACTAGAGTGGGAGGAAAATGCGGACATCCAGCAAGGAGGGAATTATTTTTCTCCAAGGTTCAAGCGTCCAACAAGTGCCTGGGGCGGTTTATAATGGCGGAGAAAGCCTTCCTCTCGCCAACACAGGGGGCCGTTAGATAAAGTGTTAAAGATTTCTTTTCCCTCCGCGACCCTCCCGACGGTCCCCGGGCTGGGCCCGGCAGGCCTCGGCCTCGAGGAAGCTAGACAGCGGCGGCCCGGAGTGGCCAAGGGGACGGCGATTGGGCTGGGGCGCAGTGAGGCAAGGGTGGGAACCACCGGGCTAGGGGGTGCTGGGGCGCGGCGTGCAGAGGCCCCGGAGGCCTCAGAAGGTGGCAACCTGCTCCCGGATTCCGAAGCGGGGGCGGGGGAGCACCCCGGGCTAGGGCGGCGCGGCTCAGGTTGGGGCGGGGAGTCGGGGGAGGGAAAGCGCGGGCGGCCGGGTAGGGTGGGGTGGGGGTCGGTAACGAACAGGCTCGGCCCGGGTAATTACAACCCTGCCGCAGCACCTGCCTATAGAGCCACCAGTGACCCGTCAAAAAGAGTAGCATGGGAATTCGGACGGCGACAAAGGCCGGCGGGGGAGGCGCGCGGCGCGGCGGCCACCGCCTGGGAGCCCCCTCTTCCTCAGGGCGGGAGAGGAGGTGGCGCTGGGGGAAGGGAAGCCTGGAGAGAGCCCAGCAAGGCCACGGCGGGTCTTGTCCTCCACACCCTCGGGTCTGTCACTGCGCCCGAGGGAACCCGCGGCCGCCCAGGAGCCAGAAGTGCTTGCTGTACTGCCCGGCTCTCACTCTGCAAGCGGCAAACTTGGTTTCCATAATTTGTTGCCATTCTCCTCAGCATAACACACATCCTCTCGTCTTGCTGGGGTCCAGGTTTGGAGCCCTAATACTATCACCCCAGCTGTCCTTCTCTGTGGCACTTTTGACGACGCCAAGATGAGCACGAGGGAGAAGTAATGATGGGGTTTCTTTTCCCGGCTTCTCATCGGGCCAGGAGGCTAAGGACACACACCTTGTGAGGACCCAGGAGGGAGCATCAGACGGTGATAGCGGGCTTCCCGCGGACTCACCGGGCCGGCTTCTCGACTGCCTCCTTCCTCCCCCCGCGCCCGCCACTCAGTCGCTGTGGCTGCAGATCGGCCTTTTTTTTTTTTTTTCTGTCCAGACCTCGGAGCCGAGGCCCCCGGGCGGATTAGAAACAGGCCACCAGGCTGGGACAGTGCACAAGAGGGAGGGACGCGAAAATGCTGGGGGATAGTGGGTCTGCGCCTCAGACTCCTACACCCGGCTACGTTAAGGTGACTTGGGGTCATGAGACAAGCTAGTTGGCCCCGTTGCAAAGGTCTCTTCATTTAGCAAGGGGGTTGGCTAGTGAGCTCCGACGTGAGCAGAGCAGAGGTTCCTGAGGCTAGAAAACCGTTCTTAACTTCCCTCGCCAGGGGGTCCCCTGGGGGCTTTTTGTGTGTCATAATTGCCTAAAGATATATGGCAGCTTCGATTACTGTAATTACCATCAGAGGCTGTTGAAAGAAGTTAGTCTGGGCTGCAGGGGTGACTGGCTGGGTCTTGTTACCACCCAGGCGGGGCTCCCGGGTGACAGGGCCCTGCTCTCCAGCCGCGGCAAGCCGAGCGAGGCAGGGGCACAGCCCTGGAGCCCGGCCAAGCCTGACCCGGCCCGCTGCGTCCTCACCTCCTCCGCCCGGGGCCCGAAGGCCCGAGGTTTGAGGCCCAGCTGCCGCCACCGGTCTGAGAGGGCCTGGATGCAGCGGCGCCGTGGGCGGGGGCCGCTGTCCTGCCGGCGGGAGAAACCTCAGCAGAGGCGTCCCGACCTGCGCTGGTGCTGGAGGTTCCTGAAACCGAACTCCGGCTCTTAGCAAGGTGGAAAGCTCTAAAGTTTCCCCAATACGCCCGCTGTGCCTTTTCCCCTATAAGTCCTGCAGGTATGCCTGCGTCCTGCCCCAAGTCTCGGGGGCTCAATCCAGGCGAGCACAGCTTCGCGCCTGCCCCTTCCCTCGCCTACAAGGCCCCACTTTCAAGCCCCCCCCCCAGCGGCCCAGCACCCTACATGGACGAAAGAACCCTAGGCTCCTCACTTCCAGGAGAGGCGGCAAGGGCCTGCCCAGTCGGAGCAAGCCAGGAGGCCCGCCGAGGCCCGCAGGAGTCGCTTTCTGCAACCGAGGCTTGGAATGCAACAGGAAAGTCTCCCTTCAGCGCCTCCGCGCTCACACCCGGGAATGTGGGAACAAAAAGCAAGCTCGCCTGGTTTCCCAGAGCTTCGATCCGTGAGGGTCAGGGTAGGCCCGAGGCTAACGGGAAACGCAAGGGTTCACTCTGCGTTCGGCCCGAGGTTAACGTTCCTGCTCTCCTCCCTCAGGCCTAGTTATGTATTTCTCTTTTTGTTCATGTCCATTTTGCTCTAATCTTTAAAATGGCAGCAGCAAAACCAAAACAAACGAATAAAATGAAAACAACCAACTTCTTTGCGGGAAGAATTGTATCTCACTTAGGTGGATTTCGTATCAGTCCTCAAAAGTGTCTCGGACTGACTCTCCCAACTTTCAAAGCCCCAGCACAATGACGGCGAGTGGGGGGGGGGGGCGTGCGGTGGAGAGCACACAGCGCCAAGGGTGAAGGGAGAACTCCGGAATGGAGTGACCGCGACAGCCACCCCCCCCCCCCAGCCCGCCATGGACCCTGGGACGTTCAACCCCCGGCGGCGGAAAGGCGGGAACTGAAATGATCCCGAAGAAGACCCGAGCACTGCGGCCGCGCCAGCCACGCACCGGCTCCGGCCTGCACATTCTCAGGCTCCGCAGGCGCTGTGCTCTCAAAAGCGGTCGCGCACACCTGTAGTCCAGCACTTCGGCTTCGGGGGATGGGGAGGAGGTTGGAGGTCAGCAGCGGGTTGGAGTTCGGAGGCAGAGCTACCAGCTAAGGAAGTTTGCGGAACAAGAGAAGCGCGCGAAGAGAACAGGCCGAGCACTACCGCCTCTGCCGAGCTCCGGCTCCAAAAGTCTTTGGGATTAGGGATTTGGCCCACTCTTCGCTAGAGCGGTTCGCCATACTTTAAATTCCCCAGTTATGACCTCCGCGGATTTAGGATTAAAGAAAATGTGACTTTTAAATTGTTTCTACTTCCTAGTTTGCAGGATTATTTGAAACAGCTAGAAACGGGGTGCAAAGCATTCCATTCAAAATCCGCTTTTCGCGGAGTTGATTTTGCTCGCTGGAGCTCGGAGTTTTGAACGAGTGTGTAATCGTGCTGTCGCCTGGAGCTGCGGCCCAGTTCCCGCCCCCTGTCGCACCCCCACCCGGGCCGCTAAAGGATAAGTGGGGACAACTCGCCGGACTGATGAGCTGCGTGGGTTGCAACCTTCCCAGCGCACCAGAGAGAGGGGGAAAGCAACCATTTCAGAGGCAACGAAATTGCTCTCCCTTCCCCACGAAACGCTCCGACTTAAGGTCTGCAAGTTTCTGGGCCAAAGCGCAAGCTCCCGCTGGGCTCCTTCTCCCGGGCTCAAAGCCGCTGCGCCCGAGGGCAAGATCTCCCAGGCCTCCCCGCCTGCCCGCTCTGGCTGAGCGCCTGGGCCCCGAGGCGGCCCGAGAGGTACCCACTTGTTGATCCGGCCGGCTTGCTCATACTGGCGGTCCCGGGGCGGAGCGGTTGGTGGGCGCTGGCCGAGTCCCGGCCCGCAGCGCCCGCCTCCCCGCCCGGCGCCGCCGCTCTCCAGCCGCCCTCCAGCCTGCGAGGCTCCCGGGCCGGACAGGTGGGTGTAGGTCGCGCGCGCTGCGCTGCTCCCCGTGCGCTCAGAATTCGTTCCACAGTGGAAACCTAAGCATCCTTGAGTTTCTTCCCGGCTCTTGCAAAACCGCAGCTGCTGGGAATGCTGATATGAACACACATGGACAGACAGATGGAGAGACGGACAGGCCGACTGTGGGGGAAGGGAGGAGGACAGCACGAGAGCGGGATTGAAGGACAGAGGTGAAGACAGGAAAAGGATCTTCCTACGGAGTGAAAACGGCAAAATCTCTCGCGCTCCCCATTCCTGTCTCTCAGTCTTCAGTTTCTCTCTTCCATAGCCACACAGAATGCGGACTGATCTTTGCAGACCGCAGGTCTTGTAAGGAAAGAAGGAAGCCACACGAGCGCAGACTCAGAGGACGTTGGGCTCCGCGCTCCCGGGAGCGGTGCGCAGAGTGGGACAACTAGAAGGCTGGGAAGTCTTCCGAGGGAAGAGGTGGCGAGGTCCCGGTTTCCGGGGAGAACCGCGCACGCAGCGGCAAAGGGTCCCCTAAGTTCATTACCCTGTGACTTTGTGCCTGTCTCTGCGGGCTGGGTTCCCTGTAATATCTCCAGAAGCGCTCTGACAGGCAGCCGCGGGGAGGGGAATAGGGCGTCCCTGGCCCACTTAGCTTTTCCCCCAACTCCTGGCGGGGTCTGACGTCAGCCATGTGCTGGGAGGGGATGGGAAGAGGGAGGGGGTTAAATGCTAATGATATTAATGAACCTCCAAGCGGCTTCCAAAGAAAATGCAGGCGCTCTCCGATCTGACGACTTAGAGAGTACGAATAAGATACAGTGGCTCTGGGCTTGCGTGACGGTGAGGACGGTGCCGCTTTTGTAATAAAAATGAATTATTATATTTCATGGCAAGAGGGAAGGGGAGGGGAGAATGGGCTTTTCTCAAAATGCTTTCCCCCTTCTCTCCAGAGAGCCAGACAGATAGATTCGTGGAAGAAACTGGGTGGCTGGGTGTTTGTGTGTGATTGAACGCGCCGGACATAGCCGTGTGAGTTGATTCATTGTTGGTCCCGTGCCCCTTCTGTTGGGTAAAACTTGGATCTGACCCGAGGTGAGTAATGATTCATTTTACCACTATCTATGGAAAGTTATAACTGAGGACGCTGGGTGCGGACTTGGGGCCTGGGATGGGGGCTGCCGGAGGCTTGGCGTTCCTGTGGCCTTGGCGCGGTCCGCTTGGGCACCAGCCCCGGGGAGGGCGCTGCCCGCTTCCCAAAGCAAAGCCGTCCCATGTAGAGCAGGGGGAGCTCTTGTGGCCTCCTTTATCCGCACTACAGCGGCTGTATGACAGTGCTTTCCTCTCGCAGCTGGTCTCCAGCGGGCATCGCCGGCTGCCCCTCCCCAGGCCGAGGGATTCTGGAGAACAGCACCACCCCCCCCGCCCGCCAGCCTTCCCGTGAGTCTTACATTGAGCTTTCTGGCGCCGGGGTCCCTGCGCTGCTCTAGGAGAGCGCACGCCAAGGGAGCGGTGATCCCCGATCTCTAAGAGATTAATTCCTGTTTAAGCTCTCCCAGCAGCTTGAACTTGTCGAACAAGAGCTTGCCAGCCTCTCCTCAGGGCGTGGGCAAGGCCAGGGGTCAGAGGTCACACCTCCAGTTCTCCCGCCCTCGGCGGCGCGTTCTGAGGAGGGAACGCAGATGGGCACTCGCAATCCTTCTCTCCCACCCCGGACCTCGCTTTTTCTCTAGACTCGGTATCACTCCGGGCTTTTGATTCTAGTGTGCGCGCGTGCAAGTGAGTTCTCGCGTTCTCCAGAGCCTTCCGAGGGCGCAGCAGCTCCTCAGCGGGCGTCGGATGGTAAGCAGGCAGCGCGCGCCAGTCCCGGCAGCACGTGACCTCAACTTTACGCCGCAGCCTGGCTCCGGGTCTGCGCACCGCACAGCCCCAGAGCCCTCGTCCTCCGTTTTACGGCGTTGCGACCCCGGCACGGGGACGGGAGGCCCCGGGTCCACCAAGAAGCGGAACGACTATCTCCCGTCAGCCTCTGCCCCCCAATTTTTCGGATTGGGATGCAGTTAAGGAATTGTGGGACAAAGCCCTGAGGGGTTTTTTTAGGTAACGCGACGAGAAATCAACATTTTTGGCAGCCTAAATGCGAAGACGCGGGCCCAGGAAGCCAGGCCCGCGCCGTAGCGCAAACTCGAACTCCGAGCCCAGAAAGAGAAGGGATTTCTGGATAGGATTTGAGAAACACAGTTATGATGTCAGGGTCTGTTTTGGAGCCTTGAGCTCTGGCTCTCTCCAGAAATTTAGTTTCCTCCTCCCCCTGCACCACCACCACCATGGCCGAAGATGGGGACAGGAAGGGGGGCGCTTAATTAAGCACAAGGAATTCCAAGAGTTGAAGTAATTTACCTCGGCCTGAATCGGGGACAGGACCTGGGCCTCTCTCCAGGGAAAGAGTTTAGGGAATCTTTGGGGAGGCGGGAGCTTGGAGGCAGGAGCTTGGAGGTGGGAGGTGGGAGACCTATGGCTCCTCTGGGCTCCAAACTACCCCTGCCCCATACTCTCCAACATTCTGGCCCCACTGACTCTTTTGTAGGCACCGAAACTTCTGGAAAATTCTCCTGAAGTCATCAAATTGCCTCAAAATCAGAATGGGAATGTCCCCTGTTTCTCCTGTCACCAGCCCCTAATCAAGAAGTCCATGGAGTACACACACACACACACAAATACCATCCAGCTGTGGTAAAAGGCACAACGCGCGCGCGCGCACACACACACACACACACACACACACACAGCATGTGCATACTGTGTTCTGCACGGCCGGCTGTAATTATCAGCATGCTTTGCATAAATCACAATGCAGTTTTGAAATCATCGTGATGACTTTCTGGCATGATTGGGTTGGTGGCAAAAGCAGCCACAACACGGTAGGCAGGAGGGCCTGGAGCCTGATGGCCCATCAGGTCGGGCAGAAGCCTGGAGCCCGGTGCCCTCTGGCCTCTGCCCGTGCAAAGCTGCTGCAGGCCACAGGGGCCTCAGACGTTAGGTGTAGAAACTTGGGGCTTTTGTGGGCACAGATTACAGAACAAAGTATCTGGAGGGCAAGGACTGTGAATTTTCATCTCCCTTTCCAAGGCCCCCACCACAATGTAGGTGCTGAAAAAATGTTGGGCAAAGGAATGGAGCAAAGTCTCCTGCAGACTTCCTGAGAGGCCTCTGAAGGCACAGCTAACCACTGAAGAACCAGGAGGTGGGGGTGGGCCAAGTCTATCCCCAGTTAGCTGTGTAACCTTGGGCAAGTGACTAGATTTTCTAGGCTCTGGATTGTTATCCATAAAAGACTAGGTCCTTACCAAAATTAACTTTTAAAGGTTTCTTTTCCTGTGAGTCCACTAAGGGAAATGACTGATAGGGGACGAATGCCACCTACCTCAGAAATACCTTTTAACAGAGATAAGACCTTAAGTTACAAGGATAAGTTTATAGTGTTGACTGGCAGGGGAACACCCAGAGCCTTCTGATCAGGTCCAAACATAGCTCCTAATTTCCTCTCTAGCCTCTTGTGAGTATTGAGCTCTCAACCAAAACCAAAGCCAAAATCATAGGAAAGGTATCTTTATCACAAGATGTTTTCATTTTGGTCCGGGAGATAAGAAACAAGACAACACCACGAGCAGGAGTATAGGATCAAAGGGCCTCTTTGTTTATCTGTCAATCCACACATTCATCAAATACTGAGCACCTACTATGTGTCAGACCCTGGGGATATAGGATATTAATGACCTGGCCCCTTTCTCAAGGAGTTTAAATGTGAAAAGTGCCCTGATTGGAGTTATCAGGAAACTCTGAAAAAAATACACAAGGGACCCTAAATCAGTGTGGAGTGGGATGGGGATGTCAGGAAATGCCCCAAGAGCTGGCCTGGTGTTAGGGGAATCTACTACCTTTGAGAACTGTCTGGTATTACAGCCCACTCTACTGCTAATGTCCCTTCGTGTCAGTTTAAGAAGGGAAGGAGAACCCTGTTAGCTAGGTTGTAAGAGGACAGTAGTTCAGGACACCCTTCTACCATCAGACTGAGTTTGACCTCTAGCTCTGCCATTTACTACTGTCTTTAAAGTGGTACCATTTCTCCCCTCCTTCTTCCTCAATTCTTCTAAATTAAAACACCAAAGGAGAAAGGAAAGGCCTCCCCATCAGCAAGCAGAGCTGATGAAGCTTGAGTGGAACAGCGATAAACTTCCCTCCCCAATCCAGTGATTAACTTTCTCTCAGAGGCCATTCTACCTTTAGAGACTCATTTATTTGAAATGTCCTTCACCTCACTGGCATGCAGAGTTGAGGAATACCCAGACCTGAGAAATACTTAGGCTGGAAAAACCTCCCCATTCAGTTGAGCTAGACTGAGGTTTGATGTGCAGTTTTCAAAAGATGTTCAACACAAGTGTTGTTATTGTTGCTTATTTGTTTATGTAAAGATAAAGTTGATTTTCGTTTGCTTTCAAGTCATAATTCAACCAATGGTTCTTGCTTGCCCAATGGATGTGAGTGGTGGAGCAAAGCATCTAGTACATAGTAGGGCTTCAGTAAGGGCTTGCTAAGTGACAGAGCAGAAACAGTGTTGTCAGCCTTGTTCCTGATTCTGCTGTGGGCCTCTTTACAAGCTTTTTTGGCTCCTATCTAACGCTACTCAGAAAAGAAACACTGAAAACAATCCAGAAAAGAGACCCAGGTGCTCCAGAACCCAATGGGCATTGAGTTGTGGAGTGTTTTCTTGACACTTTCCAGGAATACATTGGCTAAGAGTTGCCTATTACTCCCCATCACTGGAGAGACGAATACTGCTAACAGCAACAGCAATAAGACAATGCTCTTTGTGAAAAACTTCTTTTGTTTTTTAAACGAACAACAAACTATCTCTGCATTTATTCATACCCTTGTTGGTTTGTGGCCACATCAGCAGAAGGAATTCAGTTCTAGGATCAGGCTGAAGCTTAGAGGATTTAGAGCTCCGCTGTACCTTGATATTCTTCTAGCCCCAAGAGCAATCAAATAGAAACATCTTTCTCCCCATCATTTACCCTATCTCCTACATAAAATATCTTATTTATTTATACCCTGCCTTGTTCCAGGAAGAATTTACCATGGCTCTCATGACAAATTGTTTTAAATTGGGACCTGATGACTCACCTGAGGTGTATTTAAAGCAAACGCAACCAGACATGTTACCAGGAACAAGGGAACAAGAAAAGAATGCAGTCCCCTTCTCTTTCCTTAGGAAGACAGGTCAATAGAGACAAGGCTGCCTGTTTCTTATTTCTTAGTGGTATAAGTAAAGAGTTCAGAAGAGATATAAGGGCTGCTCAGCTCTTTAGATAGGGAGCTCCTAGAGGGCAGAGAAAGCTGTATTCACCTTTGGATTGCCAGCCCCTAGCACTCTGGCACATATAAACCCATTGCTGTGGAGTTGATTCCGACTCATAGCAACCCGATAGGACAGAATAGAACTGCCCTATAGAGTTTCCAAAGCTGATATCTTTATGGAAGCAGACTGCCATATCTTTCTCACACAGAGCAGCTGGTGGGTTCGAACCTCTGACCTTTCGATTAGTAGCTGGGTGCTTAACCACTGCACCGCCAGGACTCCTCTCTGGCACATAGTGGTGTTTTATAAATGTGAACTGTATGAGTGAATCTGCCTGATGGTATTTATAATGAAAGCTTGAGGTTTGGGTAGGTGGCCGGTGAGAGAGAACTTGCCTTTGCTCAGCCCCAGCTGTGGGGGGAGGGGAGGGAGAGTAGGGAGCAGGAACAGGTCCTCTGGATCTCCAAACCTAGAGAAGCAGTGCATGTCATTTTTGACTTTCAAAAATAAAGCAATGACTAGAGAAACAAGGAAGCAGACTATACCCAGGGGGAGATTGGTTTCCAAGTCTTCTCTTAATTTCCTCCTGAATAGCAGTCTGATTTGGCTTCCATTTAGCCTAGAATCACAGAGCACATGAGTCATAAGTGGACCTTATCAAACAACAACAAAAAAATAATAACTTGTTGCTGTGGAGTCAATTCCGACTCACAGTGACCCAATAGGACAGAGTAGAACTGCCCCATAGGGTTTCCAAGGAGTGGCTTTTGGTTAGCAGCTGAGCTCTTGACCACTGCACCACCCAGGGCTCCCATAATGGACCTTAGAGATCAGTAATTACCTAATTCTGTCATTTCAAAGATAAGAAAACTGAGGCCTTTAGAGACAAAAGTATGTTTTAGGTCACACATCTAAACACAGAGGCCATTCCCAAAACTTAGGTGTCATGCTGAGCCTGGTGCTCTTTGAAATACTCATTCCACTGCATCAGGCTACCTCCTGTTCCCCAGAAGGGCTTCTAGAAGATCTGATTAAGGCAATGTCACTCACTAGTGAAGTAATCAGAGTTAAGAGAAGTGTTTTGTGCATCTTGAAACAATAGTTCCGTATTTCTGCAACTTCAGCCTCCGCTTCATAGGATTTTATTCAAATTCCCTCTCTGCCAGTTCTTAAAATTCACTGTGTCCCAAGGGATGGAAAACTTGTGAGGTCTCTTTCTGTTTTGTAGAGGGAATGATGTGTGCTACAAGAGGAACTACTTAGAAACACTACTTGAAGATGCTGAGAAAAAGTCAGTGATTAAACTGAGCAATTAATCACTTAATTTGATCAGAGGGATTGACAGTCTGAACCTTTCCAATTTTAAAAACGTCCCTCTTTCTCCTCCACAGCAGGTTTAAACCAAAAAACCAAACTCATTGCCGTCCAGTCAGTTTGGTTATCCTCGGAGCTCTTAACCACTATGCCACCAGGGCTCCTCAGCAGGTTTAGGATTCGATTTATCCAGATTACTGTTCCAACACTAGTAGAATGGATATTAGGTAAAACTAGGTAGCCCAGTTTAAATGTGGCTAAGATATTGGAGAGCAAGTTTTGATTCTTTATTACGTTAATAAGTATATCAGGACCACATATTTGAATTCTGCCAATGCAGTGAAAAGCGTCATACATTCTAATATGCTTTGTTTCACGCTGATCTAGTTCACACAGTACTCCATAGTCCTATTCTAGTAAGTAATTTCAGAATTCACATCACTTACAAAGATGCTGAGTGGCTATTTAGGGAACTCTGTTTCAAAAAAAAAAAAAACCCTTCAAAACAAAACAAACCTCCCTCTTTCCTCTCCCTCCCCCAAACCCCACTTGCTTTGTGCAAGACGGAGTCAACCAGTGGGATTCACAGGAGGTCCCCAAGTCAAATGCTGCAGCTGCGTTTTAAAAAAGGGTTGGATAAACTACAGCCATTAATAACATCTGTATCTATGCAAGCTAAGATGATGATAGGGGTAATCAGATCTCATGCTTCAGGGCATAAGATGATTGCCTGCTGGGAGGAGGAGGATTTGGCCTTTCAGGTATAGCAGTTCACAACTCAGGAGTAGGTCAAAGACATTTCTTCCCAGTTTTTAAAAATTTAGGGTGTAATTGACATGATTTGTGGGTAGGTGAAAGGGTGATTTGAAATCTAGCATTTCTAGTAGATCAGAACAACCATGGTTCGCGTGCCATGCAAAACATATATCCTGCTGTAGGTAGGATACGTGTAGATGCCTCTCTGAAGGCTGAGGCTGTTTGATATGTTCTTACTATTCTTCGGTGCAAAGGGACTGTTCAATAAATACTAAACAACAAAAACAGTGGAGGTTATTCAACTTTAGTTCACACATTTATGGTTAGCAACAATAATGCACTAATATTCAAATACTCATAATTGCACATATTTTATCCCTAAATATATGCACTTTCAGTTGCATTACATTAGCAAAATGATTAATATTGCATATCTTCGATGTACAAGAAAATGCATTCATTTTAATGTCCTGATCACTAAGGTCTTTTTAAAAACTTAATATTTGTCTGAGTGAGAAAGAAATGATGCAGAAATAACCTCACCTTCTCTTTTTTTTCTTTAGTATTTTCAAACCCCAGGAGAGGCACACTTCAGTGCGGTTGCACAATTTAATCAATTTTGAAAACACTTGTGCATGTGTGAGTAGGGTTAAAGACCCTCATTTACTCAAGCATGATAGTGTTGCCTTATGATAATAAAAAAAAAATTCTTGAGCCCAAGATGTCAACCCATTCTGAAGGGTTCGCAGCCACAGACAGCTGTCCACGTTTCAGAGAGATATACCATATTTTTAAGGGGGTAATTTCTCACAGAGTGGTTAGAGTCCTTTTCGCATGAAACACTTTCTTACCACTGGCTTCATCACTATTACTAAACCATTCGCTTGGATACCACATGGAGGGACTGTTCTGGAGAATATGGATGTTAAACACAATTTTTGAAATGATGCACATAAACAGTTTTAAAAGGGAGAAAAATCTTGCAGCTGTTTGGCTGCAGACAGACATGGGAAATTAGTCAGAAGCCCAAAGCATCATAGTTAATAACCATTATTCTGTTGTCTGGGATGTTTGTTTAAATACTGTTGACACTGTGTATGTACTGTCATCTCTCTAAATTGTAGCTCTTAACCACCGAAATCTTGTTAAAGACCACCTAGGGTTTCCTCTGTATGATGCTGAAGAGTGTATTCACCTGATGGATAAACAAAAAACAGATTTTTTTTTTGTTTCAAATTTTCTCTCGTGTGCAACTAAGCAGGAAATTTTCTGAACTAAAGAAAGAGATTGCTTGAGTACAGCAGAAATAGACGCTGTGGAGTCCCAACCTTTGTATTTCCTGTCTAGTGAGAGAAAAAGAACAAACCCATCAACTGATTAATACAATTCAATTCTGCTTAAAATTCACAGATCTGTTTGGTATGAGACTGTATTTTAAAAGACTCATACTTGCCATTAAGTGTGAAGAAATCAGTAACTATTCTTTTCATCAACAGCGCGCTGTTTTTTTTCCCCTCCATTTAAATTTTGCTTATTAAGTGAGGTCATTTGGTAGAAAAGTGGCTCTGCTGGGTGGGAAAAAAAAATCTAATAGTCCTACTCCCAAGTTGAGAGCTCCAGATCGCGGGCCGTTCAGTACAAAGCGTTTTATATCTTGACTTATGCGGGGACAATAGCCGGTCTTACAAATCCACCACCTGTGATTTAGCACCGTTGACGTCTTTGTTAAGGAGGAGCCGGAGGGCAGAGCAGAAACAGCACGTGCACGATCCGGAATTGCCGCCGCGACCCACCTTCAAGGCTGTTTTGCGCCGAGACTGTATAGGCTTGCCAGGTTTTTTGCTGACAGTTATACATTTAAAAAAAAAAAAAAGGTGGGGGAGGGGAGAAAACTAACCTTGGCCACGCGCATTGACCCAAAGCCCTGCATTTAGGCTTGCAAGCATCAAGCTGTCCCATTTTACAGATGAGTAAAATGGAGGCCCGGTCCGCGGAGTGGCTGGCTCCGCAGGTGCCTGGGATCGGGGACCCGGCCCGGCTGCGGGTCGGCGGGGGGCGGGGGGGCACGGAGGGCAGCGCGACCACGGGGTGGGACGCCGAGCCCCCGTCTCAGGCCCAACCTTCGGGCCGGTGGCTTTTTGCTTCCTTCCCGAAGGTCGCTTCTGACAAATCTATCTATTTGGGGCAAATTGTCAGTGAGAAACTTCCGCTCGAACTGGCCTGGACAAAACCGGCTGTTTGAAAAGGGTAAATCCCGCGGCCCGGCGCGGCCGAACAATGGGCGGCTGGGGCGGCGGCGGCGGGGGCGGCCGGGCGGGCGGCACAAAGGGCGGATTAATTGGGGCCGCGGCCGAGCGGTTCGCGCTAGCTCCACTCAGCCCGCGCCGCGGGGCGCCCCATTGACTGGGCCCCGAGCCCCACTTTTCACAAACTCCAAACAAAAGTCAATTTCTTTTTTATAAGGCGGGGGCGGGGGCCGCGGCCAAGATTCTCCATTCTCTCCTTCCCCTCGATCTTGCTGCGTGGCGGTGGCGGAGGGCGCCGGGAGCTGGACAGGGAGAGAGAGAGGGGCCGTGGGGAGCCCGGAGGAGGACAAGGACACGGGTGTGGCAGCCCTTCCCTGTCCCCGCCTCCCCGCCCCCCCTTCTACACACCTCCCTTCCAGGCAGGATCTCGGATTTTTGTCCGAGGCCTCTTAGCCGCAGGGAAACGGGAGGGGGTGGATAAGGACGGGGTGGGGGACAGTGGCAAGGACCGAGGCCACTGTTGGGTGCACAGGGGTGGGGGGGTGAGGAAGGGATGTAGGTGATTTAGGAGGAAAGGAAAGAACGCGTCCCCCTTGGTATTCTAGCCCTTTGGAAGTGTGACCATTATCAGATATTTATTGAGCAAGTACTATGTCCGCCATAAGAAGGAGACAAAAGAGTTTGCCCTCAATTTTCAGACAAGCGTGGACGCAGACTCATAAAGGAATCTTTTCAGTAGAGGGAGGGGGTAGGGCGGAGGGACGTGCCAGGATGGAGGGCTCAAAAGAAGGCATTGCCATCTTGGCCATGTAGCGTATGAAAAAGACATCTAGTTTCTGTGTTGACACATCATACTTTGAGATTCCTTTTTTAGCAAGCTGTAGGGTTAACCTTGACGCTGGTCTGATCAGACAGACGGAGGGGTGAGACCAGGAGTTGGTTTCCTCTGCTTCCTCTCCTCTGAAAAACAGGAGAGTGCGTGCAGAGCGGCTTTTCCGCGGAGGCTGAGTGGCAGGAGATTCCTATAAGAATAAAAACCGATACAGTCCCCTGCCAACAAGCCTCTGCTGTAAGCTGGCTTCGCAGTGGTTGCGAGCATGACAGCCAGGTCCTTGAGTTCAGTGCAAAAGCCACATTCCTCTGGAGGATCTCAAGTGAATCAACAGGGAGGAGAGACCATGCGCTGGTCTAAGGGAAGCCCTGGTTGGCTGGAAGGCTTGAGGTGCGTGCTTAAGTGACTGCGGAAGAGTCACTCCTAAAATAAAAACCTGGGGACAGATGAGGTCCCAAGGTTTTTATTTTAGGAGTGACTCTTCTGCAGTTGCATCCGCAGGCAGCTGTGTGCTCTATAGCTAGCGAGGTGACTTTATGGGTGGGCTAAGGGTGCTCTATAGCTAGCGAGGTGACTTTATGGGTGGGCTAAGGTCTTAATAGCCAGGCTTTAGTGTGGGGTCTCTCCAAGGGCATCAAGCCAGCATCTCCTTTCTAGGCAGGCACCTCAAGGGGAGAACTCGGATGCCTGGTACTGAATCTGCGGTAGGCCCAATGAGAGAGGTGAAGAAAGCCTTCAAGGACAGGCTCAAGTACAGCTGGAGGCAGAGGGACCTAGACATGGATAGTCAGCAATAGACATAGACAGACGGCCCTGCTGGCAGAATCCAGCCTGGGCTCCTTTTCAACCCCATTTTAAAGCTGTAGAATTAGAATTATCTTCTCTGGGCCAGACTGTGAGCCCTTCCAGACTTCTGTTGAACCAGAGGCTGTGAAAATTAAGGGCAAATATTTATCTAAAGATGTCACAACTTCAAATTTCAATAACTTGTCTACTAATCTCTGATGGGAATCTAGAACAGCTGTTGCTATTGTGCATTTTGAATTCCCAGAAGATAAATTTGGGGATTAATATTTTTATTTCATCAATCCTTAGTATGCTTTCTTTTAGTTTACTGATATCTTTGCATATTTAAATCAAATAAATGACACAGCCTTTTGTTTATTATGAAAGTAATTAAGGCCTGCCCAAAAGTAAGTGTTTGACCTTTATTGGCAAGTGTGACAATGCTAATTATGTCCATGCCAGCAAAAGGTGAGCAAGAATGTAAAGACAGATATTGCATTATTAGGAAGAAAAAAGAAAATACAAGTATGAGTCAGAGCGATGAAACTTCCAAATTGAAGGAAATTGATGACAGGCTCTCCTGTCTATTAACAGAAAGCTTAGACTACAGCCTCTAAGAACACCCAGCATGACTGCTGATCCTTTCTGCTTATTAGATGAAGGCCTGCAGACAGGGGACACTGGGTGATTTTGACAAGGTGCATCCATGAAGGGGGTGATAAACTGGCACCCTTTCATGGGTTTCATATCAAGGCCTTGAATTATTTTGGAGTCACTCAATGTGGACATCATTAGAGAAAAGCAGCTCCTAGAGGTTTTTTGTTTGTTTGTTTTTTGTCTCTTATACTTGCTGGCTGAGCAAACTCTACTGAAAAGAGAAGATGGTGATCTTGGTGTCTCCAGGTTTAGGTTGCAAGGGAAGTATAGAAGTCCAACCTCTGATACTGTCAGAGCAGGGGCAAGTACAGTACCAGATCTAGAATACAGTAGTCATAAGCCAAAAAGAAGGAGCACCCAAGCCAGTGGTCAACAAGATTTAAATAAATAAAAGAATGGAGTTTTCTAATAGCTTTTTCTTGAACAGAGAAAGCAAGAGACATAGGCCAAGCTTTTTAGAATGTTAGCCAACGACCTAGAAATAACACGTACCTAACATTTTTTAGGCCTCCTGGGTGGTGCAGATAGTTAATGGGTGGGCTGCTAACCAAAAGGTGCCTCAGAAGAAAGGCCTGGCGATCTACTTCCAAAATATCAACCATTGAAAATACTGTGGAGCACAGTTCTACTGTGACACACGTGGGGTTGTCATGAGTTGGGCTTGACTCACTGTAACTGGTTGGTTAACATTTTTTAAAGATTTGGTTGTGAAATGTACATACAAGACACTATATAAATGTATCTGTACAGTTTAAGGAATGAAGCAAAATGAAAGCTCACATCCCAGCAGACACATTGACATAATAGAACCTCAGTATCCATAAGGAGACCCCTGTGCGTTTTCTTGGATTGCATCTTCCCTCCCTGCCAACACACACCAGAGGTAACCACACCCCTGATTTGTGTTTTAATAATTTGTTTGCTTTCCTTATAATTTTAACCACTTATCTATGTATCCCTAAATAGAATAGTGTGATTTTTTTTCTTTTTTTAAAAAACTTCCTATGAATGGAAGCATACATTATATAATTTGGGGATATTCATTCTTTTCTCCCAACTCTATGTTTTAATGTTGGTATTAAAATAAATAGGGAAACCCTGGTGGTATAATGGTTAAGTGCTATGGCTGCTAACCAAAAGGTCGGCAGTTTGAATCTACCAGGAACTCCTTGGAAACTCTATGGGACAGCTCTATTCTGTCCTATATGGTTGCTATGAGTCGGAATTGACTTGACAGCAATGGGTTACGGGTATTAAAATAGTTGTGGTACATTCACACAATTGTGACTTCTTCATTCTCACTGCTGTGTAGTATTCCATTGTGTGAGTGTGTCACAAGGGACTAATCCTCACTACTATGGATGGGTATTTGGGTTCTTCCCTTCCCTTCATTTTCATCTATCTCTCTATCAGCTGCTAACCAAAAGGTCGGCAGTTTAAATCAATCCACTAGCTGCTCCTTGGAAATCCTATGGGGCAGTTTTACTCTGTCCTATAGGGTTGCTATGAGTCAGAATCAACTCAACAGCATTTTTTTAAAAATCTGCCTACCTATCCATCTGTCTGTCCATCTGTCCGTCCATCCATCTATCCATCTCCCCACACATCTGTCAGTTTGTTATACTGTGGGGGTTTGTGTGTTGCTGTGATGCTGAAAGCTATGCCACCAGTATTCAAATACCAGCAGGGTCACCCATGGTGGACAGGTTTCAGCTGAGCTAGGCTAAGACATACTAGGAAGATGGACCTGGGGGTCAACTTCTGAAAAAAATTAGCCAGTGAAAACCTTATGAATAGCAGGGAAACACTGTCTGATATAGTGCTGGAAGATGAGCCCCTCAGGTAGGAAGGCACTCAAAATATGACTGGGGAAGAATAGATTTGATGTATTGAACACTAATGATTGAAGACCAGATGATTTGTTGAGTGACATCAAGGATGTCATACATGAAGAAAGCAAGAGGGCATTAAAAAGACAGGAAAGAAAGACTTGATCAAAATGGATGTCAGAAGAGGCTCTGAAACTTGCTCTTGAATGTCCAGTAGTTAAAACGAATGGAAGACAAACGATGAAGTAAAACACTTGTACAGAAGGTTTCAAAGGACGGCTTGAGAAGACAAAGTATTATAATGAAATGCACAAAGACCTGGAGTTAGAAAACCAAAAGAAAGAACACAATCGACATTTCTCAAGCTGAAAGAACTAAAGAAAAAATTCAAGTCTCGAGTTGCAATATTGAGGAATTCTATGGGCAAAATACTGAATGACGCAGGAGGCATCAAAAGAAGATGGAAGGAATACACAAGTCACTCTACCAAAAAGAATTGGTCAACATTCAATCATTTCAGGAGGTATCATGTGATCAAGAACAAATGGTACTGAAGGAAGAAGTCCAAGCTGCACTGAAGCATTGGCAAAAAAACAGGGCTTGATGGAACTGACGGAATACCAACTGAGATGTTTCAACAAATGGATGCCGCGCTGGAAGTGCTCACTTGTCTATGCCAAGAAATTTGGAGGACAGTTACCTGGCTAAGACTGGGAAGAAATCTGTATTTGTGCCCATTCCAAAGAAAGGTGATCCAACAAAATGCAGAAATTATTGAACAATATCATTAATATCACACCCAAGTAAAATTTTGCTGAGATGATTCCAAAGCAGTTACAGCAGGATATTGACAAGGAACTGCCAGAACTTCAAGCTGGATTCAGAAGAGGATGTGGAACGAGGGATATAATTGCTGATGTCAGATGGATCCTGGCTGAAAGCAGAGAATACCAAAAAGATGTTAACCTGAGTTTTTTTTTTTTTAATAACTTTTATTAAGCTTCAAGTGAACGTTTACAAATCCAATCAGTCTGTCACATATAAGTTTACATACATCTCACTCCCTACTCCCACTTGCTCTCCCCCTCTTGAGTCAGCCCTTTCAGTCTCTCCTTTCGTGACAATTTTGCCGGCTTCCCTCTCTCTCTATCCTCCCATCCCCCCTCCAGACAAGAGTCGCCAACACAATCTCAAGTGTCCACCTGATATAATTAGCTCACTCTTCATCAGCGTCTCTCTCCCACCCGCTGAGCAGTCCCTTTCATTTCTGATGAGTTGTCTTCGGGGATGGTTCCTGTCCTGTGTCAACTGAAGGTCTGGGGACCATGGCCGCCGGGATTCCTCCCGTCTCAGTCAGACCATCAAGTTTGGTCTCTCCATGAGAATTTGGGGTCTGCATCCCACTGATCTCCTGCTCCCTCAGGGGTCCTCTGCTGTGCTCCCTGTCAGGGCAGTCATCGGTTGTGGCCGGGCACCAACTAGTTCTTCTGGTCTCAGGATGATGCAGGTCTCTGGTTCATGTGGCCCCTTCTGTCTCTTGGGCTCATAGTTGTCGTGTGGCCTTGGTGTAACCTGAGTTTTATGGACTGTGCAAAGGCATTCAACTCTGTGAATCATAACAAATTATGGATAACATTGTGAAGAACAGGAATTCCAGGACACTTAATTGTGCTCATGACGAACCTGTACATAGACCAAGAGGAAGTCATTTGAAGAGAACAAGAGGATATTGAGTGGTTTAAAATCAGGAAAGGTGTGTGTCAGTGTTGTATCCTTTCACCATACTGATTCAATCTGTATGTTGAGCAAATAATCTGAGAAGGTGGACTATATGAAGAAGAACAGGGCATCAGGATTAGAGGAAGACTCATTAACAACCTCATATACAACCTTGCTTGCTGAAAGCAAAGAGAATTTGAAGCACTTACTGATGAAGATCAAAGACTACAGCCTTGAGCATGGATTACACCTCAACGTAAAGAAAACAAAAATCCTCACAACTGAACCAATAAACAATAATATGATAAATGAAGAAAATACTGAAGTTGTCGAGGCTTTCATTTTACTTGGATCCATGATCAACGCCCATGGAAGGAGCTGTCAAGAAGTCAGAGGACGCATTGCATTGGGCAAATTTGCTGCAAAAGACCTCTTTAAAGTGTTCAAAAGCAAAAATGTCACTTTTAGGACTAAGGTGGCCCAAGCCATGTGTTTTCAATCACCTTATATGCATGGGAAAGCTGGACAACAAATAAGGAAGACCAAAGAAGAATTGATGCCTTTGAGTTATGGTGGTGTTGAAGAGTACTGAATATACTATGGACTGCCAGAAGAAGGAACAAATCTGTCATGTAAGAAGTACAGCCAGAATGCTCCTTAGAAGCAAGGATGAAGAAACTTTGTCTCAAGTAATTTGGACATGTTTTCAGGAGATAACAGGAGAAGGACATCATGCTTCGTAAAGTAGAGGGTCGGCAAAAAAGAGGAAGACCCTCAATGAGGTGGGTTTACACAGTGGCTGCAACAATGTGCTCCAGCATATGCCATCTCTTCAAATGGTTGAACATTGACTAATTTTTTTGGTATAATGACTCTGTGTATTCCCTCCATCTTCTTTTGATGCTTCCTGTGTCATTTAATATTTTCCCCATAGAATCCTTCACTATTGCAACTCAAGGCTTGAATTTTTTCTTCAGTTCTTTCAGCTTGAGAAACGCCGAGTGTGTTCTTCCCTTTTGGTTTTCCATCTCCAGCTCTTTGCACATGTCATTATAATACTTTACCTTGTCTTCTCGAGCTGCCCTTTGAAATCTTATGTTCAGTTTTTTTACTTCATCAATCCTTCCTTTTGCTTTAGCTGCTCGACACTCAAGAGCAAGTTTCAGAGTCTCTTCTGACATCCATCTTGGTCTTTTCTTTCTTTCCTCTCTTTTCAATGACCTCTTACTTTCTTCATGGGTGATGTCCTTGATGTCATTCCACAACTCATGTGGTCTTCAGTCTCTAGTGCTCAATGTGTCAAATCTATTCTTGAGATGGTCTCTAAATTCAGGTGGGATATACTCAAGGTCAGATTTTGGCTGTGGACTTGCTGATTTTCTTCAGTTTCAGCTTGAACTTGCATATGAGCAATTGATGGTCTGTTCCACAGTCGGCCCCTGGCCTTGTTCTGACTGATGATATTGAGCTTTTCCATCGTCTCTTTCCACAGAGGTAGTCAGTTTGATTTCTGTGTGTTCCATCTGGTGAGGTCCATGTGTATAGTTGCCGTTTATGTTGGTGAAAGAAGGTATTTGCAATGAAGAAGTCGTTGATCTTGCAAAATTCTATCATTCCACCTCCGGCATTGTTTCTGTCACCAAGGCCATATTTTCCAACTATTGATCCTCCTTCTTTGTTTCCAACTTTCACATTCCAAACACCAGTAATTATCAATGCATCTTGATTGCATGTTCAATCAATTTCAGACTGCAGCAGCTAATAAAAATCTTCTATTTCTTCATCTTTGGCCCTAGTGGTTCGTGCGTGTATTTGAATAATAGTCGTATTAACTGGTCTTCTTTGTAGGTGTATGGATATTATCCCATCACTGACAGCGTTGTACTTCAGGATAGATCTTGAAGCCTTCTTTTTGACGATGAATGTAACACCATTCCTCTTCAAGTTGTCATTCCCAGCATAGTAGACTATATGATTGTCCAATTCAAAATGGCCAATACTGGTCCATTTCAGCTCACTAATGCCTAGGATATTGATGTTTATGTGTTCCATTTCATTTTTGACAATTTCCAATTTTCCTAGATTCATACTTTGTACATTCCAGGCTCCAATTATTAATGGATGTTTGCAGCTGTTTCTTCTCATTTTGAGTCATGTCACATCAGCAAATGAAGGTCCCGAAAGCTTTACTCCATCCATGTCATTAAGGTCGACTCTATTTCGAGGAGGCAGCTCTTCCCCAGTCATCTTTTGAGTGTGTTCCAACCTGGGGGGCTCATCTTCCAGCACTATATCAGACAATGTTCTGCTGCTATTCATAAGGTTTTCACTGGGTAATTCTTTTCAGAAGTAGACTGCCGGGTCATTCTTCCTAGTCTGTCTTAGTCTGGAAGCTCAGCTGAAACCTGTCCTCCATGGGTGACCCTGCTGGTATGTGAATACTGGTGGCATAGCTTCCAGCATCACAGCAGCTTGCAAGCCCCCACAGTACAACAAACTGATGGACACGTGGGGGAGTAATAGAGAATGTCAATTTAAAAGGATACCAAATTGGTAGTATAACCAGGTGAGTTTACTGGCAAGAGTAAATGCAAATTGTCTCTGGAAAAATCCGACTTTAACCTCAGCCTCAAACAATCCCCACAAGTAAAGTGCCAAGACAAATGAAAGGCTCACAGAAGGAAAAAATCACAAACCTTGGAAGGAAAGATGACCTCATAAAGTGAAGGGAGAAGAAGCAAGCAGCAGACAGCAAAAAAAATAGTTCATCAGCTACCAAATACAGAATAGGTACTTTATTTGCTTAATGAAAGGAAGGAGGAACTTGAAAATAAAGAGAATATAAGGAACATACAAGCAGATATGAAATAAAACCAAACAGTAGTTCAGGAGATAAAAAATAAAAAGAAAATTTTTAAATTGGGGCTTAAACAGCCATTTAGACCCAGAAGAAGAGAGAACTAGTGACTTAGGAAACAGATTCTAAGACATTTTCCAGAATATGGCCCAGGGACAAAAAGAGGAAAAAATCTAAAAAAAAATCATGTTAACAGTTTTAGAACTCCACTGGGAGTTCATGAAGGTAATAATAGAATGGGAAGGAGACTGCTTCCAAGGAGGTAATAACTCGGAATTTTCCAAATTTATTAAAAGGCACCAACCCTCAAATCCAGGAAGCCACTTGCATTCTAAATAGTATATATAAAAAGAAATATACGCCTTGAACCATTATTCTAACAATGCAGAATTCCAAAGTGGAGGGGAAACCATGAAAGTAGACAGAAAATCCAGATCACCAACAGAGGAGTGGCAATTAGACTGAAGGTTGACTTCTCAACAGCAACAACAAAAAACAAAACTCAGTGGAATCAGAATCATATCATCAACATGCTGAGAGAAAATAACTATGAACATAGAATCAGATGTCTAGTGAAATATGTCAAGAGTGAAGGTTAATTATAGATATTTCAGTCAATTAAAAATAGAGAGATTTTACCCTGACAAACCTTCACTAAAGAAAAAGAAAATTATAAAGGATGCACTTCAGAAAGAAAAAAATGAACAAAGATAAAAGGTTTGAAATGCAAAAAAGGAATAATAAGACAATTTATAGGTAAATATATGGCCTAATTTAAATGAATTTTTATCCTATGAGCAATAATAATATTTAATTTGTTGGGAGAAAAGGAAGATAAGGCAAAACTGGATCTTAGAACTAGATGAGGATGATAAGATTTAAAGATTTCTAAGATCCTACTTGGAAACCCCGGTGGCATAGCAGTTAAGTGCTATGGCTGCTAACGAAAGGGTTGGCAGTTTGAATCCACCAGGCACTCCTTGGAAACTTTATGGGGCAGTTCTACTCTGCCCTATAGGGTCGTTGAGTTGGAATCGACTCGACGGCACTGGGTTTTGGTTTTAAGGTCCTCCTATTGTTCAGGAGAAGGAAAGATACTAATTTTGTTAAGTAAAAATATTTAAATAGCTAGGTAACCCCTAAAAAGATAGACACACAAAGAATATAACTTTGAAATAACTATAGGGGAAAATGCGTACGGAGAAGGAAAATTCTCAAATGATGCAAAAGAAGGCCAAAAAAGATGGATAAATAAATAGAAATACAAAGTATCTAAAAGATGTTAGTAATAAATCCAAGTATATCAGTATTTACAATAAACATAAATGTACTAAAAACTCCAGTTAAATTACAAAGGTTGTCATACTGGATTTTAAAAAATCAGCTATCTACCGCTTACTAGATTCTTAGAACATAGGGTTATAGAAAAGTCAGAAGTCAAATAAGCAAACACTAATAGAAAAAAAGCTGGTATGGATATATTTATATCAGAGAAAATAAACAAAGGCCAAAAGCATTACTGGAAATGAAAAGGATTGCTATCTAACTCACCAAGAAGATATACCAATTCTACATTCATATGCACTTGAAATCATAGACTTCTCTTTAATATCTCAGAAAATGCAAAGTTACTGCCAGAACCACTGTTAGTCAATATTGTATTGGAAATCCTAGTCAGTAAAATACGACAAAAGCAAAAGACAAATGAAAGTCTTAAGGGTTAAAAAGAAAAATGCAAAACTTTCAATTTGTAAATGGTGTTCTTGGCCACAGAAACCCCAAGAGAAACTACAGGTAATCAATATTTCCATAATCAAAAATAGTTAATAATATGATTTTTTCCATTAGAGAAATGCAAATCAAAACTACAATGAGATACAATTTCACCCCAACAAGGCTAGCATTAACCCAAAAATCACAAAATAATAAATGTTGGAGAGGCTGTGGACAGACTGGAACACTTATACCCTGCTGGTGGGAATGCAAAATGGTACAACCACTTTGGAAATCAATTTGGGGCTTACTTTAAAAGCTAGAAATAGAACTAACATATAATTCAGCAATTCCATTCCTTGGAATATATCCTAGAGAAATAAGAGCCTTCACATGAATAGATGTATGCACACCCATGTTCACTGCAGTGCTGTTCACAATAGCAAAAAGATGGAAACAACCTAGGTGCCCATCAACAGAAGAATGGATAAACAAATTATGGTATAGTTGCATAATGGAATACTACGTAAAGGTAAAGAACAATAATGAATCCGCAAAACATCTCATAACATGGTTGAATCTGGAAGGCATTATGCTGAGGGAAATTAGTCAGTCGCAAAATGACAAATATTGTATGAGACCACTATTATGAGAACTGAAGAAAAGGTTTAAACACAGGAGAAAATACTCTTTGATGGTTATGAGGCTGGGGAGGAAGGAAGAGGGATATTCACTAACTAGACAGTAAACAAGGATTATCTTAGGTGAAGGGAAGGACAACACAATACAGGGGAAGTCAGCACAACTGAACTAAAACAAAAGCTAAGAAGTTTCCTGAATACGACCCCAACAGAGTAGCAGGGGCAGGGGTCTGGGGACCATGGTTTCAGGGGACATCTAGGTCAATTGGCATAACAGAGGTTATTAAGAAAATGTTCTATATCCCACTTTGGTGAGTGGCATCTGGGGTCTTAAAAGCTAGCAAGCAGCCATCTAAGATGTATCAATTGGTCCGAACCCACCTGGAGCATGAAGAACATCAAAGACACAAGGAAAATATGAGCCCAAGAGACAGAAAGGGCCACATAAAACAAAGACACCATCAGCCCAAGACCAGAAGTACTAGATGGTGCCTGTCTACCACCAATGACCGTCCTGACAGGGAACTCAACAGAGAGTCCCTGACAGAGCAGAAGAAAAATGAGGTGCAGAACTCAAATTCTAGTAAAAAGATGAGATTTAATGGTCTGACTGAGACTGGAGGGACCCCAGAAGACATGGCCCTTGGACCTTCTGTGAGCCCAAAACTGAAACCATTCCCGAAGCCACCTCCTCAGACAAAGATTAGACTGGACTGTAAGACATAAAATGATACTTGTGAAGAGCGTGCTTCTTAAGTAGATAACATGAAACTAAATGGACAGATCCTGTCCAGAGGTGAAATGAGAAGGCCGAAAGGGACAGGAGCTGATTGAATGGACCCAGGAAATACAGGGTGGAAAAGAGGAGTGTGTTGTCACATTATAGGGAGAGCAACTAGGGCCACATAACAATGTGTGTATAAATTTTTGTATGAGAAATTAACTTGAACTGTAAACTTTCACTTAGAGCACAATAAAAAAATGATTTTTTAAAAGATGCCATTATAATAGGAACAAAAATATAATGTATCTAGGTATAAATCTAACAAAAGTACATCTCATTTGTAGAGAAAAATGATATTTAAAAAAATATTAAAGAAGACTTAAATGGAGAAATATCAAGTCGTTACAAGGAACTATCAGCGGCACAAAGATGTCAATTCTTCCTATACTGATTCAACCCAATTTCAATCAAAATTCTAATGGCACTTTTTATACAACTTGATGGGCTAATTCTAAAATCGAAATGAAACAATAAAGGATCAAAAATAGCCAAGTCCCCCATCGTGGATTGAATTGTGTCCCCCCAAAACATGTGTCAACTTGGTTAAGCTATGATTCCCAGCATTGTATGGTTGTCCTCCATTTTGTGATTGTAAATTTATGTTAAGGAGGATTAAGGTAGAATTGTAACACCCTTACTAAGGTCACATCCCTGATCCAATGTGAAGGAGGTTTTACTGGAGTGTGGCCTGCACCACTTTTTATCTTACAAGAGATAAAAGGAAAGGGAAGCAAGCAGAGAGTGGGGACTTCATCCACCAAGAAAACAGCAGCAGGGGCAGAGTGCCTCCTTTAGACCTGAGGTTCCTGTGCAGAGGAGCTCCTAGGCCAAGGGAAGACTGATGACACGGACCTTCCTCCAGAGCCAACAGAGAAAGCCTTCCCCTGGACTTGTAGCCTATTAGACTGTGAGAAAATAAATTTCTCTTTGTTAAAGCCATCCACTTGTACTTCTGTTACAGCAGCACTAGGTGACTAAGACATCCACCTAAGGGGGGAAAAAAAAAAAAACACGGTGAGGGAAATTGCCCTCACAAATACCAAGACTTTTTATAAAGCTATAGTAAGACAGTGGGATACTGGAAGGGGGATAGAGAAAGGGGCAATAGAACAGAATGGAAAACGATTTAGGAGAATGCCATTATAACCTCATAATAGGGAAGGTTTTCTAAAATAAGACACAAAAATATAAACTTATGAAGGAAAATATTGATAAATTCTACATATAAAGTTAAAATTTTGGTTCATCAAAAGACATTAGGGGAGTGAAAGACAATTGATAATTGGGAAAAAATATTTTTCATACATATGTTTAAGACAAAGGATTAGTATCCAAAATACATATATTTTTAAACTCCTATGAATCAAAAGAAAAAAAAAACTCAATAAGAAAATGAGAAAAAGTCACGCACAGGTATTTCACACAAGAAGAAATAAAAACTGGCCTCAGACTTTTGAAAATATGCTTAACCCTATTAGTAATCAGAGGAATGCCAACTAAAACCACAAAGAAATATTTTTTCTCCCATCTGAACAGCAAAAATTTAAACTAAATAAATAATGAGTGATAACAAGGAGTAGAGCAACAATACCTCTTATCATCTCCTGACGGGAATGTAAATTACTACTATCATTTAGGGCAACAGTTTCATCAAAAACCAAAAAACTAAACCCACTGCCATGGAGTTGATTCCAACTCAAAGTGACCCTGTAGGAAAGAGTAGAGCTGTCCCATAGGGCTTCCAAGGTGCGGCTGCTGGATTTGAACTGCCAACCTTTTGGTTAGCAGCTAAGCTCTTAATCTTGCATACATGTTCAGGAAGCATGTATAAGAGTTGCTTGCTCATAGCAGCACTGTTCATAACTGCAAAAGAGAGGGAGGGGTGGGGAAAGGAGAGATTAGACAGAGATGTTGTGTCCTTAGGTACCATGGAGTCAGTTCTGACTCAGAGCGACCCTATGTACAACAGAGAGAAACACATCCTGGTACTGTGCCATCCTCATAATTGTTGTTATACTTCGTACATTCCAGGTTCCAATTATTAATGGATGTTTGCAGCTGTTTCTTCTCATTTTGAGTTGCACCACATCAGCAAATGAAGGTCCCAAAACCTTGACTCCATCTACTTCATTAAGGTCAACTCTACTCTGAGGAGGCAGCTCTTCCCTAGTTGTATTTTGAGTGCCTTCCTATCTGGGGGGCTCATCTTCTGGCACTATATCAGACAATGTTCTGATGCTATCCATAAGGTTTTCACTGGCTAATGCTTTTCAGAAGTAGACTGCTGGGTCCTTCTTCCTAGTCTGTCTCAGTCTGGAAGCTCACCTGAAACCTGTTTGCCATGGGTGACCCTGGTGTTATCTGACTACTGGTGGCATAGCTTCCGGCATCATAGCAACACGCAAGATCCCACAATATGACAAGCTGACAAGATAAGTGTGTGGGGAGGGTCTTCCATGTAGGCTTATGGATATTATCCTACCTCTGGCGGTGTTGTACTTAAGGATAGATCTTGAAATGTTCTTTTGGATGACGAATGCGACAAAGTTCCTGCTTCCACTTCTTTTTGGGGATCTGAAAATCTCTTCCCTTTGTGCCAGCTCAGTGATGTATTTAAAAAGATTTCTAAAAAATATTTCATCCAGCATTAGAGTTTTTTCAGTTGAGATTGTCACTCAGGGTATCTAATCCACCAAAATGCTGGAAACAGAAGCCAGAGCTATAATTTCTTGTGATAAAATGATAGTATAACCAAGGGGGCCCCAAAACGTCATGCTTACAGGCTTCATTAAAAATAGGTACAAGGAGGCACTGAAAATCTTCACAAGAGACTGACAGCTCTGTTTTCATAGTCTAATGCTTACTTCTGACACTGTAGGTTGTGGTGAGTGTGTTCTTCCACACAAAATTGCAGGAAAAGGAAGATATACTTAATTGCCTTAAGTTCTAGGCCACGGTGATACAAAATTACTTCGGAAAGCTATGTTATTTACTCGAATTTGCCAAAACTCAGCTAGTATTTTAAAAGAGATGGACTGAGGAGAGTGATGATGACAGGAATGCAAAAATCCAGAAACTACCTAACCATTCATATACAGAATGTTGATATTTTCCTCACAGTGAATAGCAGTAGCTCCTTTCTAATGCTTCTTGGGTTTGGAAAAGCATCTTTGTCCCATTTGAGGATTTGGGGAATGCCTCTGGTGGAGGAAGATGTGGGCAAGTAGCGTCAGTAGTCAAGGGGAAAGAGAGGGAAGCAAGACAATCCCGCAGTTTCCCTGTTCCTCCCTCTGGATTTTTCTCTTTTTTCTCCCTGACATGAAAAATTGTACCATGTTTCACCATGACACATTATTGCTTTACAACAGAACAGTGAAAGTTTAAAAAAGAAATGTCAAAATATATGCCTAGTCAAGAGAATGGAAGAAAATATGAACTCCGGTTATCTGGATGGTGGAATTATCAATTATTTTCTTCTTTATACTCTTCTGTATTTTTCCAAAATTTCTACATCGCACTTAAAATCACTTTATAATTAGAACACAAGTATAAATTTATTATACAGGAAAAGAAGCTAAAATACATTGAGAAATTTCTATTTTAAACACAAATGAGTTTCCGTGGTGGCGTAGTGGTTAAGAGTTTGGCTGCTAAGCAAAAGGTGAGCAGTTCGAATCCACCAGGTGTTCTTTGGAAACCCTGTGGACCAGTTCTACTCTGTCCTATAGGGTCACTATGAGTCAGAATTGACTTGATGGCAATGGGGGCTTTTTTTTTTTTTAATAGTATATAAAACTACACTTTTATTCTCTATAGAATCATATTCAAATTAGGATACTCCAGCTTTAAAAATAAACTTGTTTTCATGCTAGCAAAATGAAAACTCACCAAATGGTAACAAATTAAGATAATTTGAGAAATCTGTGGAAAACTCTAATATTTTAGATTACTTTCTCCACAACTTATGAATTTTACATTTTACTAGCAGGTTTTAAGAAATAAATCTACTTTGCTGCAATGACATATTTCCCAGCTTCTTATTTAAGCTGGTATTTTGCTTGTTAAATATATAGCTTTAAAAACTGCAGTCTTTAACATTTGTTACCTCTTCCAAATCTCTACTGCCTCTTTACAGGTTAGCTGTAGTTAGAGCTCTTAGAATTCCAAGTCAGGAGGCAAATTCACTTTTAAAAGCATCGAACTGCATAATCATGGAAAGGCCAGAAAGATCAGTTTAGGGGCAGAGAGGTTCAAGGTAGTGCCTTCTAGGGAATAATTACATTGACAAAAAAACTGTGTAAATCTGGGAACATGTATATTCACAAGTTTCTCTGCAGTCTCCAAGTACTGACTAAGCTAGGGAGAGATTAGTATTAGTGGTAAGACCTCCTAGGACTGGACTGACTTTTTTTTGAAAAGACAAAGAATACTAAAAGTTTAGGTAATAGAAAAAAATCATTCTGCACTGGCATTCATTGTTCTTCTTGGGAGGGTTATCAGGATGGTGCTCAGTGACCCCTCCGAAATGTCACAAAGAGCAGTGGCATCTGGATTAGCAGAGAAATTAACATGCAGAAGAGACTTCAAAGCCTTTCCACAGATCCAGAAAATTCTTTAATGTATAAGTACATATAAATTGCACGTATACGAATTAGGCTGTACAAACTTTCTAGATAAACATATGGCCTCTTCGTTTGGTGAATGGACACGAGAGGGAATGCTGGACCACTTGTAGTTCTTCATGTAAAGCTGACCTTTTTCTAGCAGAGTAGTTAGAATGTCAAAATCAATACTTTCTCACTTTGGTGAAAAACGTTAAATTTACTATTAAAGATTGATGTGATAAATGAAGAGAAGGAGGGATGAGAGGAATGAAATGGAGGTGCAAAAGAGGAGGGAAGGGAGGGGGAGAAGAAGACAGAAACAAGAAATGACAAAGGGGAAAGGGAAAGAAAAAGTGAATTGAATGAGGGGATTAAAATGGGGGGAATGGGGAAGAATACATCTCCACAGGGCTCCGCTCCCCATGAACTTTTAAAATAAAGAACCCAACCCATAAACAAGATGTAACCTTTCAGCAGAGAACACGTCCAACCTTCTTAGTTAGGAAGTTTCTTCACACTGAGAGGAAATCTTCCTCCTTGTGGGTGGGTCTTACTGATATTGAGAACAAAGAAAGGGGAATTGATACTAGGGATAATGTGCAATGGTGGGGCTGCCACCCATTATTTCAAGCCCAGTTTAGTGATATCTAACCCTGCTAATGGTTATCCTGCAAATGGAAATCCTGGTAGTGTAGGGGTTAAATGCGACAGCTGCTAACCTAAAGATCGGTGGTTTGAATCCACCAGGTGCTCCTTGGAAACTCTATGGGGCAGTTCTACTCTGTCCTATTGGGTCACTATGAGTCGGAATTGATTTGATGGCAATGGGTTTGGTTTTTTTTTTAACCCTACTAATGCCCAGGATTACAAGACTCTCGTATTTTTATCCTACCTTATGTTCTTTCTATTTTTGTGAGGTGGGGCGGTGGATAGTTAGGAGGTTGGTATGAATACATGGAATTGATTATAATAGAAATTTCCGAATCTCTAGCAAATCAATTACTTTCCCCCACTTTTCCCTGGCCATTCTACTTTTCCTACGATAGCAAAGAGGAAGACTAACTGAAGCATATTAATCTAGTGGAAATTTGTGATCATGTAAATGATCAGATGCTGGATTGAAACCTGGTAGAATGTACTTGAAAATCTCACACTTTCCACTTTCCCCTTGCTTGTCCCTTCTTATACTTGAGGTCATAGCTAGTGGGAGATATTTTGCTGTAGCTGCTTGTTTGCAAAGTGTCCATTGCTTGACCATGTATTACATGATAGAGGGGACAAATGTGTTGTAGCAGCAGAAAAAAAAGCAGCCTGCCATAGTTTTTCATTTCAAAGTACCATTATCAATTTATGTGATGTTGTTTTTTGTGTAAGTCACTTACCTAAGCTTTTCCTTGTGTGAGATGGGAGGACCACAGATTGGCCTCTAAAATACCCCTACCCACTCCAAAACAATTGTCAGCTCAATTTGTATTTTACCAGTATGTGTTAAACTTAATGCAAAGTGAAAAATACTGCACTCAAATAAGTTGCAAATTATTATAAGATTACAATTACAATAAATTTATATCATTGATAAATGTGGGGGGGGCAGGGGTGAAGGACGATTTAAAAACCTGTAAGTAGCACAGGTTAAAAGCTGACCAACTAAAAGGCCTTGGTATTTGAAACTTAATGGAGTAACTGAAAAAATAGTAGAATTTTAGAAAACTTATGTTTCAGACAAAAACTCTAATCCTTTATAGGAATTCTAGTCTATCATATTTCAACAGGTTTTTTTTTTTCCTCTAAATTGATTTTGTTGCTGTTGTTGAGAATATACACAGCAAAACATACACCAATTCAAGGGTTTACATGTACAATTTAGTGACATTGATTACACCCTTCAAGTTGTGTAAGCATTCTCACCTTTCTTTCCTGAGCTGTTCCTCCCTCATTAACATAAATTCACGGCTCCCTAAAGTTCCTATCTAATCTTTCCAGTTGCTGCTGTCAATTCGATCACATGTAGATAGTCCTTAAAAGAGTGTAATGCTCAAGGCAGACCTTTTTTTTTTTTTTTTTTACTTTTCTTTTTTATTGTACTTTAGATGAAGGTTTACGGAACAAACTAGCTTCTTATTAAACAGGTAGTACACATTTTGTTTTATAACATTGGTTAACAACCCCATGGCATGTCAACATTTTCCCTTCTCGACCTCGGGTTCCCTATTACCAGCTTTCCTGTCCCCTCCTGCCTTCTAGTCCTTGCCCCTGGGCTGATGTGTCCCTTTAGTCTCATTTTGTTTTATGGGCCTGCCTAATCTTGGCTGAAGGATGAACCAACCTCAGGAGTGACTTCATTACTGAGCTAAAAGTGTCTCCAGGGGCCAGACTCTTGGGGTTTCTCCAGTCTTTGTCAGGCCAGTAAGTCCAGTCTTTTTTTGTGAGTTACAATTTTGTTCTACATTTTTCTCCAGCTCTGTCTGGGACCCTCTATTGTGATCCCTGTTGGAGCAGTCAGTGGTCGTAACTGGGCACCATCAAGTTGCACTGGACTCAGACTCGTAGCTGTGGTCCATTAGTCCATTGAATTAATCTTTCCCTTGTGTCTTTAGTTTTCTTCATTCTCCCTTGCTCCTGAAGGGGTGAGACTAGTGGAGTATTTTAGATGGCCACTCACAAGCTTTTAAGACCCCAGACACTACTCACTGATTCCCAGTATTGTATAATTGTCTACCATTTTGTCATTTGATGTGATTTCCCTAAGTGTGGTAAATCCTATCACTGCAACGTAATGTGATGGATTAGTGGCAGTTATATTGATGAGATCTACAAGATTAGATAGTGTCTTAAACCAATCTCTTTTGACATATAAAAGAGAAAAGTGAGCAGAGAGACTTGGGGACCTCATACCTCACCAAAGTAGAATGTAGAACATTTTCTTTATAAATTATATTATGCCAGTTGAGCTAGATGTTCCCCAAGACCACAGTCTGCAAGGCAGACCTTTTTACTAGTTAAGTTAAACTATTGTTTGGTTTTAAGTTGACTTCGGGGGATATTTTTTAAGGTTTAAAGATTCTCTCAGGGCAATAGTTTCAGGGATTCATTCACTCTCCATGGCTCCAGAAAGTCTAGAGTCTACGAAAATTTGAAATTCTGTTCTGCATTTCTCCCCTTTTGATCAGGATTCATCTATGGAATCTTTGATAAAAACGTTCAATAATGGTAGCCAGGCACCTTACAGTTCCTCTGGTCTTGTGGCAAAGGAGGCAATTGTTCATGGAGGCAAGTAGCCACACATCCCATGTCCTCCTCCTATTCCTGACTCTCCTTCCTCTGATGCTCCAGGTGAATAGAGACCAATTGTTGTGTCTTGGATGGCTGCTTGAAAGCTTGTAAGACCCCAGGCACTATGCAGCAAACTAGGAGGATGAACAGAAGGACTAAACATTAGGCCAATTAACTGGGATGTCCCATGAAACCATGACATATATTTTTGGGGAACACAATGCAATCCATAATAATGACTAAGGCAAGAGAGAACACATAGAGGAACACAAAAATAAAGGGCAACTATGGTAACTACTATAGCATAGACAATCCTGCAACAGTAGAATCAACAAATAATAATTTACAAATGGACCATAGGTAGATAGATATGCCAAGAAGCATGGGAGGGTGTAAGAGAGCACACCCACTGGCACATACAGGTTTGGTGGTGGATATTTCTACATACATCACTGTAGGTGCTGCTCATATATTAATATAGAGCGCAAAAGCGGCACAGTCAGGGAAACCTTTTAGACATAACCAAACACCTTACGGAATGAAGTTCCTAGGCTCAAAGGCAAAGTGCCGTAGACTCTGGGGACATCTACATCAGTTGACACAACATAATTCATAAAGACAATGTTCTGCATCCTACTTTGGTGAGTAGCATCTGGGGTTTTAAAAGCTTGCAAGCATCTTCCTCTGTGGAGCAAAGGAGAGTGAAGAAAACCAAAGACTCAAGGGAATAATTGGTCCAAAGGAGACCAGAAGAACTAGATGGTGCCCAACTACCACTACCAACCACTCTGACTGGGATCAGAACAGAGGGTCCCAGATAGAGCGGGAGAAAACTGTAGAACAAAAAATCAAATTCACAAAAAAGACCAGACTTAGTGGTCTGACAGAGACTGGAGGGTCCCCTGAGACTGTAGTCCTATGACACCCTTCTGTTCTGGAACTGAAACCATTCCCAGAGACCACCTTATAGCCAAACTCTGTTGTTGTTGCTAGGTGTCATCGAGTCAATTCCAACTCAGTACGACAAAACGAAACACTGCCTGGTCCTATGCCATTCTCACAATCTTTGCTATATTTGGGCCAAGTGTTGTAGCCATTGTGTCAATCTATCTTATCAAGGGTCCTCCTCTTTTTCACTGACCCTCTACCTTACCAAACATGATGTCCCTCTCCAGTGACTGGTCACTCTTGATAACATATCCAAAGTACGTGAAATGAAGTCTCACCATCCTTGCTTCCAAGGAGCACTCTGGCTGTACTTCTTCCAAGATACATTTGTTCATTCTGGCAGTCCATATTTTCAGTATTCTTTGCCAACACCATAATTCAAAGGCATCAATTCTTCTTTGGTGTTCCTTATTCATTGTACAGCTTTCCCATGCAATTGAAAATATAGCTTGGGTCAGGCGCACCTTAGCCCTCAAGGTGACATATTTGCTTTTTAACACATTAAAGAGGTCTTTTCAGCAGATTTGCCAAATGCAATTTGTTGTTTGATTTCTTGACTGCTACTTCCATGGGCATTGATCGTGGATCCAAGTAGAATGAAATCCTTGACAATTTCAATCTTTTCTTTGTTTATCATGATGTTGCTTATTGGTCCAGCTGTGAGGATTTTTGTTTTATGTTGAATTGTAATCCATACTGAAGGCTGTGGTCTTTGATCTTCATTAGTAAGTGCTTCAAGTCCTCTTCACTTTCAGCAAGCAAGGTTGTGTCTTCTGCATATCGCAGGTTGTTAATGAGTCTTCCTCCAATCCTGATGCCTTGTTCTTCTTCAGACAGTTCAGCTTCTCTATTATTTGCTCAGCATACAGACTGAATTAAGTATGGTGTGTGGATCCCTGATGCACACCTTTCCTGATTTGAAACCTTGTTCTGTTTGAATGACTGCCCTTTGATCTGTTTACAGGTTCCTCATGAGCACAATTAAGTGTTCCAGAATTCTCATTTGTAGCAATGTTATCCATAATTGGTTATGATTTACAAAGTCCAATGCCTTTGCATGCTCAATAAACACAGGTAAACATCTTTTTGATGTTCTCTCCTTTCAGCAAGATCCATATGACATCAGCAGTGATATCCCTCACTCCTTGTCCTCTTCTGAATCCGGCTTGAATTTATGGCCGTTCCCTGTCAATGTACTGCTGCAACTGTTTTTGAATTATCTTCAGAGAAATTTTACTTGCATTTGATATTAATGATATTGTTCGATAATTTCCGCATTTTGTTGGATAACCGTTCTTTGGGATGGGCACAAATATGGATCTCTTCCAGTCGATTGGCCAGGTGGCTGTCCTCCAAATTCCTTGGCATAGACGAGTGAGTGCTTCCAGTGCTGCACCTGTTTGTTGCTAGATGCCCTTGAGTAGGTTCCCACCCAGGTGACTCATAGGTAGTCTGTCAATTCCTGGAGCCTTATTTTTCATCAATGACTTCTTCCTTCAGTACCATGATTCTTGATCATATGCTACCTCCTGAAATGGTTGAAAGTGCAACAGTTCTTTTTGGTACAGTGACTATGTGCATTCCTTCCATATCCTTCTGGTGCTTCCTGCATCCTTCAATATTTTTCCCCATGGAATCCCTCAATATCACGGCTTGAAGTTTGAATTTTTTCTTTAGTTCTTTCAGCTTGAGAAATGCTGAGCATGTTCTTCCCAGCCAAACAACAGACAAGCCCATAAGATAAACAATTATACCTGAGAGAAACGTGCCCTTTAGAACAATCAATTATAAGAGATCAAAAGGGCAATACTTGCATAAAAGCAAAGATGAGAAGGCAGGAAGGGGTAGAAAATCAGGAGGAAAGAAAACGGGAAACCCAGGGTGAAAATAGGGAGATACCTGACACTTTGTGGGGAATGAAGCCAAGGCCATAAAACACTTTATGTACAATCTATCCAATGGCAATCTAATTTGTTCTATAAACTTTCATCTAATGCACAATAATCATAAAAAAAGATTCATTCATTCACTTATTCTATAATATCTATCTGGATATGCCAGCACTAACACACTAAGACAGATACGGACACTGTCCTCATGGAGTTGACAGTCTGCTGGCAGATAGAATCTTCATTCGTGTTTACTTAAAAGAATGTAAAAACTGCAGATCTAATTAAAGAAAAATTGTCTGTCTTTTAACAAATTGGTCATATTTGTTTTATTTTATTGTGATAAAATATATATAATAAAAATATTGCCATTTTAACCAGTTTTAAGAGTACAATTCAGTGGCATTAATTACATTATCAATTACACAACCATCACCATTATCTATTTCCAAAAGCTTTTCATCACATCCAACAGAAATGCAGTGCCCCTTGAGCAATAACTTGCCTTTCCCCTCTCCTCCCAGTTTCTTTTAACCACTAATAAACTTTGGTCTCTAAACACTTGCCTATTCGGCATATTTCACGTAAGTGGGGTCATACAATTTTGTCTTTCTCTGACTGACTTACTTCAGTCAGAATAATGTTTTCAGGTTCATCCATGTTGCAGAATGTATCAGAACTTCATTTCTCTTCATAGTTGCATAATATTCATTGTATGGATATACCACATTTTGTCTATCCACTCATCGGGTGATGGAGGTCCTATTTGTTTTTGAAGGTTAGATCCCAGTTGTATGGTACTTCTGGGCTCTTTTAAAACAATTATAATTATGAGACGCATTTCTTTTGTGAATTTTTCATAACGGCTTTATTGAGATAAAATTCACATACTATAAAGGTCACTCTTTTAAAGTGTACAGTTCAGTGGTTTTTACTATAGTGAAAGTTTCACATCCATCTCCACTATCAAATTACAGAACGTTTTCATCACCTCAAAAAGAAACTCCATACCAATTAGCAGTCCCTTCCCATTTTCCTTTCCCCCAGCCCCTGGCAACCATTAATTAACTGTGTCTATGAATTTCTCTTGTCTGGAGATTTTATATAAATGAAATCATATAGTATGTGGCCTTTCGTGCTTGCCTTCTTTCACTTAGCATAATGTTTTCAAGGTTCATCCTGTTATAGCATGTGTCAGTACTTCATTTTTTAGTTGTCAAATAATATTCCATTGCATGAATGTGCCACATTTTATTTATCCATTCATCAATTGATAGGTATTTGGGTTATTTCTACTTTTTGATTATTATGAATACTGCCACGAACATTCATGTACAAGTTTTTGTGTGGACACGTTTTCATTTCTCTTAGGTATATGCCTAGGAATAGAATTGCTGGGTCATAGGGAAATTCTCTGTTTAGCCTTTTGAGGAACTGCTAAGCTGTTTTCCAAAGCGGCTACACCATTTTACATTCCTACTAGTAATATATGAGGGTTTCAACTTCTCCACATCATCACCCACACTTGTTCTTGTCATTTTGACTACAGTCCTCCTAGTGGGTGTGAAGTGGTATCTCATTGTGGTTTTGATTTGCATTTCTCTAATGCTTAATGATGCTGAGGAGACATTTATTTGTACAATTTAAAATAATATCGACCAGAAGACTGTAACAGAATCCCTTCATGAACTTTTACAAAAATAGTGCCTGGGCCTCATACAACTTAAAGTGGTGAAGTATTTGCCAGAAAGCTCTATTTATATCTGGAATGTAATAGAAAACAAGTTCAAAATGGCTTAAAACATAAGGAAAGCTATTACCACACATAACAAGAAGCCCAAGATCAGGGGATTGCAGGGTCGTTTAATGCAATGGCTCAGTACTGTCATCATCCAGCTTCCTTCCTTTTTTCTACTGTGTCGCCCTAGCGTGCCCATTTTATCTATATGCTTGCTGCCTTTGTAGTCCTGAGGAGGCTGCTGTACTTCTGAGTAGTCTATCTAGACCTGAAAATGTTGAGGGGAAGAAGAAAAACCTTCCCCAGAAGCCTCTCGCTGTCTTTTCTCACATCTCATTGGCCTACAACTGTAATATATGCCCAGATTTAAAGCAACTTTAAGCAAAGGAAATGGGAATTCCATGTGTATGGTTTAGTTGAAGCAAGATTTGCCACTTTCTTTACGGTGGATGGCTGAACTAAGTTCTGCTAACAGGGAAGAAGGAAGAAATGGGTGTTAGACAGCTGTCTCTGCTATAGACTACAACACCATGATGATGATACATATTAGGCTGAATCATATGAAATTGCTGCTATTGGACAATTTTTGACCTAACACTAATTTCATATGGTTCAATCTAATAATTTTCAGTGCGATTTTGACAGATTGGGGCTGAGGGTGGGGGTGAGGATAATATTGGCCTAGGTTTTAGTTCAATCACTTAATATAGCTCATGAAGCGTGAGTCACCTAAATTGATTGATAAAAGTAAATCAGACTCCCTTGAGCACAGAAGAATTTACATAATACAAGATCTTATTTTATTTATTTATTTTTTTAAATCTCTTCCTTGGCACATCTCAAATGTTAGAAAATATTTCCACAATTCCAAAGCTCAAAGCATTGCATGTGCTGATGAAGCCTGCGAATGTTTTTTACACAGACTTAACAGTTCGTTGAATTTTAAATTTGAACAATTAAATCACAGAATGCATTATTCTGTTTTCACCAAAAACATTTAAAGATTTCAAAGAGAGAGTGACTGTGTACCTTCCATTTTAGGGGTCTTTTAATCTTTTTTTTTTTTTAATCTAGGCTGGTTTTGAAACGTCTAAGGTAAACTATTTAGTATACAGAAACGAACAGGATGCTTTTAAGAGTGCACCACCCTTGAATTGTACAGAGCTTTGCACAGAGCAGATTAGAAAATTGCAATTTTTATTTTATTTATTTATTTTTGAATAGGTAATATATTCACACAGTACAAAATTCAAAAGATACAAAAGTTATAGCAAAATCTCCCTCCCACAGCTATTTCTTGGTCTCTCAGTTCTCTACAGGCAACTGCTATATGAAGAAAAAATTTTTGAATATTTAACCCTTGCTTTTCCCCACAAATGGCAGCATACTTTACACACGGTTCTGCTCCTTTTGTGGTTTCTCGTTTGTTTTCTACCTAACAGGCTATTTGGAGACTATTTCAGATTGGTACATAAAAAGCATCCTCACCTATTTTTTGTGGTGGCGTAATATTGCGCTATGTGCATGCACCATAATTTTTTAACCAGTCCCCTATTGATGAACATTTCGATTGTTTTCAGTCTTTTACTACTGTGAACAGTTCTGCAAAGAATAACTTACACATAGAGCATTTTGCAAATGTACAAGTATACCTACATGGAAAATTTCTAGAGAGTGGTTGCCAAGCGAAAGGATGTACTTTTTGCTGTTTTGATAGACAATGGCAAATTGCACTCCTAAGAGGTGGTAGCAATTTAAATTCCCCAGCAATGCATGAAAGCACTGGTTTCCCCACAACTGGTAACTTTCCGGAAGAGAGGTTGCCCTCCACCTTCCATCTGGGTGTGTGGACAGGACTCAAAAAGGATCAGCTGAAGGATCTTGCTCCCATATTTTTAAAAACACAGAAAAATACTCACAATATGGTATTAAGCGAATACAAAGAAGAATACAAACCTGACCTGTGTAAAAAATGTTAGGTGCATAGAAAAAAGAATGAATGGATGTAATTAAAATATTAACAATGTTTACATTTAGGTCTTTACATTTTTCTGCAATGAGTTCTTGTTCTGTTTATGATTAAAAAAACAATAATAATGTTGGTGCTGTGGTTGCCCTTAGGTTAGGAATCTCATTCCCCTTGCAAGACATCTCAGAGGAGCTCCATTTTAGCATGACCTTCCTTTTTTTTAATTTAATCATTTTTTAACTTTTTTATAATTTATTTTTGTTGTTGTTGAGAATACACACAGCAGAACAGACACCAATTCAACAATTTCTACATGCATTATTCAGTGATATTGGTTATATTCTTCAAGTCGTACAATCATTCTCACCCTCTTTTTCTGAGCTGTTCCTCCCTCGTTAACATAAACTCACTGCCCCCTAAGTTTCCTATCAAACCTTTCAAGTTGCAGTTGTCAGTTTGATCCCACATAGATAGATCTTAAAAGACTACAATGCTCAACGCAGACATCCTTTACCAGTTAAGCTAAACTATTGTTTGGTTTTAAGAAGACTTCAGGGAATACGTTTGGTTTAAGGTTTAAAGATTATCTCAGGGTCATAGTTTCAGGGGTTCATCCAATCTCCACAGCTCCAGAAAGTCTAGATTCCATGAGTAAGTCTGTTCTCTGTTTTCCCCCTTTTGATCAGGATTCTTCTATAGAATCACTAGTGGTAGCCAGGTACCATCCAGTTCTTCTGTACAGCCCTCCATTCATTGGAGCCTCTATCTGGGTTCTAGTTTAGGCTGAGCATTTGCTCCTCCCTAGGGGTCTCCTTTATACTGACCTCAAAGGAGCCAAGGAGCTGGGCAGCTCCTACATCTCATCTACATAGTTTGGCAAATCTACCAAAAACTAAATTGCCAGTGGCAACATGTCTTACTTTTTTAACAAACTGCTCTGGCTTACCAATGTTGACAGTCACTGTGGCGTTTCACCTTGCTTTCTGGCTTTTCCACTGTGGTTTCAGCTTTTCACTAAGATGGATAAATATTTCTGAACCTAGAAAGACCGCTCTGTCCAGAAAAAGCCTTGCTCAGTTTGCTAATGGTGGCCAGGCAGTTGAGCCTCAGTCTCAGTCTCAGCAAGGGGTGTAGCTCCAGGGTTTCCTCAGGGCAATGGTGACTTGGAGGCATCTGAGCCCTGCCCTGTCCTGCACTCACTCAGCACAAAGGCTGATAGCTGTTGCAGTTGCAATTTTCTCTCTAAACCCAACTCCTTTTGTTGACTTGCAGAGGCTTACATTCCAAAAAAGGTAATTTGAAAGTGCTGCTGAATTTAGATGCATTTTGCTAATTTGTTTTTATTATGCACAGAAATATTGGTATAAAAGGTGTTTCAATTATTTTCTAAGGGAGGGACCTATGCGTTCGTTCTTGTCAGCCACAAAGCTTTTAAATGGAGTTATTTTTCTCAGCCTATAATCGTTCTCCCTTTCAAGTAGCCCAGAAGAAAATGTAAGTTTACTGCTCCTGGCACAATGGGCCTCTTCACTTTTTAGGTTTGGGAGACCTGGGTGACCTACGAAAGTTAATTAGAAGGTTAACAAAGACGAAGACAGAGTCGAATCCATCCCCTCTCCTTCAGCCAAAGATGTCATCCATTAATTAGGGAAATCGTTAAGGTGGCCTTTATAGAATCCACAGAAAATCTGCCGTTGGCGGTCGACAGTTTTGATCAGATTTTGCCATCCTTAATAGTAGAAGAAGCAGAGGGCTTGGGGTGGGGAGAGGGGAGAGAGGAGAGGGTGGGAAGGATGTATTTCAGCAACAGTACAGTTAACCAGCCGCTGATTGTGACGGCTTTGATTCTCAGGCTGCCCCGCATACTTGCTCCATGATGTAATCCTTATTGAACCTGGAAGCCGAAGGAGCGGGAGGGAGGAGGGCGAAGCTGCTGCTACCGCCTGGCAGCCACAGGAGGCCCTGGGAGTTAATAGCCCAAGCCCTGGCGTAGGCTGCACCGGCAAAAGGCTCTCTCCCAGTTCCCCTCATCCACCGCTGAACCTGGGACTCCACTGCCGGCAGGGGACAGATTCCCGGGTTGGGCTAGGGCTGCTCGGTGTGGGGCGGCCCTCCAGCCGTGGTGTGGGGCCTGGCCCTTTTTCAGCCGTCTTGAGGAGAAAGAGTTCTCCTGGCTCTCTAGGTTTTCCCTGGTTTGTCTCTCCGCCTTCCCCTTGAGTCTCCGACACCAAAAATACCAGTTCAACTGAGGAAAAACTTGAGTCTGACTAGCTCGTTGCCATTTTGGGTGCCGGATAGCTAACACAAAAGTCGATTTGAATCGGTGCTGGCATAGACACAACCTTTCTGCCATCCCATTTCTTGCCGCGTCTTGCAGATATTTGATCCTAAAATTTCTGAGTTAGACCTAGTAGAGTTTTCAGGCTTCATTTTTGCTGTTATGTATTTAAAGATAGTGTTAATTCTAAATATGCAATTTACTTTTCAAATTACATTGTAGGGGTTGGTTCCATGGTCTTTAGAGTTATCAGTAAATTCTCTTAAAGGAACTAGCATATTTTAATAAGTTTTTTTTTTCCCACAGTTCTCCATCATGGCAAAAGCTGGAGCAATAGAATACGGCCTTTGTTTGCCATGCAAAAAATTTTCTGTGTATTTTTTAGCTTTTTACTAGATTGATACTGAGTGGATTCTGTACAAAACTTCACCCAGACAGTTAATCGCCATTTCGGTTTGCTGTTTTTTCCTTGACAGAGAGTAAGAGTTGCTGTCCCTCAGAGAAAAGGGGTATGTCACTCTCAGCTCTTAGCATTATGTAAGAAAGGACCAAGATTACTATCTGAGTATACGAAGTCATATCTAATGCCCCTGCCCTCACCCAGCTACTAGTCTCTTCCTCAGCCAGGGTGGAGGGAAGTTTCCCTCCCTTGTCATCCTCCTGGTCCCTAGATGGCACAGTTTGTGCTCCACTACTAAAGGTTGGAGGTTTGAACCCACCCTCCAGTACCACAGAAGAAAGGCCTGGCAATCTGCTTGCATTAGAATTGCAGCCAAGAAAACTCTATCGAGCAGTTCTACTGTGTAACACATGGGATCTCCATGAGTCAGAAATGACTCCAGGGCAACAGTTTTTTTTTTTTTTTCATCCTTCCAGCCCCTCCTTCCTACCCTGAAGGAAGCCAGACTCCACGGCCCATACCAGGGCACTGGGGCAGCGGCTGCCACAGAGGCCCTGCCCAGCATCCCCTTGAGTCAAGTCATCCTCCTTTAATGTCTGTGAACATAGCACTGGGGAAAATGGGGAGGGGGTAATATGCCCCCAACTTCCCAGAAGAAAAAATAGTAACTGCCAGAAGTCAGCTAAATGATTAAGAGTTCATGGAATCAACTACATAAATTATAAAACATACACTGAAGTGCTACTTGCCACCAACACCAAAATATTAAACTCTTCCATGTTAATAGTCAAAGACTCTCAATTTCTCCCCATAAGCTTTGTGCCTTTTATTTCACAATTTTTTTTCTCATGTGTGTAATTAGCATCTATGTTGTTAAACCACTTGATATTCATTTGCAATTACAGCGAGAAGTATATAAAGGGCTTTGAACTTTGAACTAAGCCTGAAGCTGTGGTCAGTTGGTGGCGTGGTTCTGGAGCCGAGGAGTTACATAAAGTTCAATCCTCTCTTGCTCCCATGTGGCCTCTCTGCCCCATTAACTTTGCTTACTGAGTACCTCCCACCCCCCACCCCACTGCATATTAGAGTCACCTTAGTAGTTTTTTAAACTCCCAAGACCTGAGCTCCACCCCAGACCAATTAAATAAGAATCTGGGGGTGGGGCCAGAGGTGACTATGTTTTTATAAAGTTTCCCAGAGGATTCCAGTGGGCACTAAGGCTGAAACCATATAAAGGAGATATCAGTCATCACCCCACCCATATTCCCTGTTACTAATCTGCCCTGACCCACAGCCCCAGCTGCCCTGTAGGCCCCATGCTCCTCTGCTCTCAGCTTATTGGCCTAGTGTGAGCATCTGACCAAGGAGACCCCATTCATGGGCCACCTGACCAGGGGCTTATCTAAGGAAAACTGCACCTATGGCAATTAGTTTTAAATTGCTAAATGCTCTCTCACAGATGCTATGGAAACTGGGATGGCCAATAGACACTGCTCATTAGTGCCCCTCCTCAAGTGGAGTCCAGGGCATGTGCCCTACCTGCCATACCTTAGTTAAGCCTCTGCACCTGACCCATTCCTCAAATAAAACCCACAAATTAAAGCTTCATTTAGGTTAGTAAGATCTTCTTTTGAATCGTTTATTCTCTGGGAATAATTCATTTTAGGGTGGGTTAACTTGGTCAGATAATCGTAATATCTATCTGAAAAGCTATTTGTAACAGCAGTGTTGAAGCTTGAGTCACTTTCCAAAAAAAGCAGCCTAGAAATGGTGTAGCAGTTAGGATTTTTCAGAAGCAAAGTCAGTGTACGGGGTAGGGCACTTATGGGAGGAGTGGCTAAGAAGTAGCTGAGGGAAGGCAAGGGGGAGATTGGAGGATACAAGGCAAACTTGGCTTGCATTGCAGTTTTCCCCAGGACTTCTGACTACACAGATGCTCCACCCTTCTCCATCCAAGTCATCCTGAGGGTGGCCTTTGCCAAAATTGTTTTAAAGCAAACTGGGTTGTAAGGAAGAACCGTTGCTATTGAGTCGATTCTGACCCATAGCAACCCTATAGGACAGAGTAGAACTGCCCCATAGAGTTTCCAAGGAGCACCTGGTGGATTCGAACTGTCAACCTTTTGGTTAGCAACCATAACACTTAACCACTATGCCACGAGGGTTTCTTGTATGGAAGAAAGACCCACTCAACCTTACTTATGTATTGGGGAGGGTAGGTGGTCACTGGATGCATGCAGAGGCAGTACAGCTGGGTTTCTTGAGAAACTACAGCTATTCCCTATCTCTCTCTTAGCCCTGTGGCTTCTTGGGTTACCTTACAGTGGGCAGGTCTGCCCATTCCTGTCTATACAATAGCTCTCTCTGTCACCACACATGGTGGAGATAGGCCTGGCAGGGGTACAAATCATCAAGCATCTACTGAGGAAATTCTTGTCGGAAATTTCCACAGCATTTTCTTATTAGAAATAGCAAAAAAAAAAAAAAACCTTTGTTCTTATCTTATATCTTAAATAATCAGATTTAAATTTGGATTAATGGGCACACTGGGGAGTGAAACATTCTGACTCGATATTTTTTGATAAAATGTTTAACCAGAAAATGCTTAAAAAAAAAAAAAACCCACACTGTGAAGTGTTTCTAAAATGCTTACTTTCCTCTCTCTGTAAGCATAGTGACTTTATTTGCTTTGCTCTTGGTGACATGAGAGTCAGGAATTTAAACAGTAGTTTCCATGGAGGAGATCACGGGGAGTGGTGAAAACAGCACGGGGCTTAGGGGGTCAGAACACCCCTCAACCCAGTGGTATCATCAGACAGACCTCAGGTACAACACTTCACCCTGCTGGGCCCTACTTCCCTAACATGAGGAATGGGAGGTACAGGTGGTGATACTTGCCTTTCCCTTTTTATCTCAGGGGTAATTGCTTTATTTTTATGTCTGAAATTAACTAGTAAACAAAGCATAAATTATTATTTCAGTCTTTGACATGTAAGATTTGCTCTATTAAATTTTTTGTAAAAATTAAAAAAAATTCTACACTGCTAACAAAATGTACAAGATAGAGGAAATCAGGCTGAATCTATTCAAATCCCAGATCATATTCTGAAAAATTGTGGTTAGTTTTTATGTTACTAAATTCCTTATATGAACTAGTTCTGTTGTCTTTTACTTCTATCTTCATAAAGTGAAATGCAGGGGGCAAATCAGGTAAGTTGAGGGTTCAGTTCCTTGAGTTTGGGTCGAACTACGCTGCTACTATACAAGAAAGTCACTAATGACATTTATTTTCTTTCTTTTTTTTTTTTTTTTACTAATTCAACAATTATTTAATAAAGACATTGATTTAATGATGAATGGAAACAGCCATGGTCCCTGCCTTCATGGAGCTAACAAATCTGGTACAAAAAATATTCTCATGCATAAAAAAGGCATTGGGGAGATGCTCCACCTCTCTTGCACCCCACCCAGTCCCTGCAAATATTGCTTTTGGCCAGGGTTTAGGAGGAGGTAGGCGAAACCAGGACAAGTACCAGGGTTCAGCAGTCCAGGAGAGGGCTTGGGACCAAACACAAATCTCACACAAAGATTTTTAGATCGCTGCTCTTGGTAGGGGGTGGAACTCACCTTTAGTGACCCCTCTTGTGTTGTTAGGTACCATTGAGTTGGTTCCAACTTATAGCGACCCTATGGGCAACAGAATGAAATACTGCCTGTCCTATGCCATCCTCATCATAATTGTTGCTATGTTTGACCCCATTGTTTTATCCACTGTATCAATCCATCCTGTTGAGGGTCTTCCTCTTTTTTGCTGACCGTCCACCAAGCATGATGTTCTTCTCCAAGGACTGGTCTCTCCTGATAACATGTCCAAAGTATGTGAGACAAAATCTTGCCAACCTTGCTTCTAAGGAGCATTCTGGTTGTACTTCGTCCAGGACAGATTTGTTCATTCTTCTGGCAGTCCACGGTATATTCAATCTTCTTAACCAACACAGTAATTCAAATGTGTCAATTCTTCTTTGGTGTTCCTTTGTGTGTGGAGCAGTATCTAAATTCCAAATCTTCACTGAACTTCAATCTGACAATAGTTAACACTTTCGGAACTGCCTAGTAAGGGTCAGGCACTGTGCTGGGTACTTTCTATGTATTGTCTTTAATCCACACAACAGGTCGATACGATTAGCATCCTCGATTTGCATATGAAGAAACTGCAGCTCATAGAGGACTTGGCCAAAGCCATGGTGGTTAGAACCAGAACCAAACCCAGCTTTGTCCTACTTTAGGACTTTCCTTCTTCCTGCCAAGCCATGCATAGCTGACTCTCTTCCAAACAGAACAGTGAAGGCCTGTGTCCCTATCCCTTGCCACGCTGGAGGGAAAATATTTCAGAGGATGGTAATAATATTAGCTAATGTTTATTGAGCAATTACAATGTGCCAAACACTATTCTAAGTTCTTTAGATATATTAATTCTTTTATTCCTCACAAACCTATGACACGGTTACACTTGTTATGTTACGTTACTTATCTATTATTTTATGCATGAGGAACTGAGACACAGAGAGCTTAAGCAGTTGGTCGAAGGTTACTCAGACAGTATATGTCAGAGGCAGAGTTTAGACCCACGCTGCCTAGGTCCAGAGCTTAAAATCTGTCATATCATTCAAAAGGAATACATGATTTTCATCATCTATCACAGTTGTCTTAAGATGGCAAAATAAAGATTACCAGGGTGATTTCTTTCTCCTCCTTCACCCCTTCCCCCCATGAGCACAAGGTACAATTCCATCAGTAGTCTGCATGAATGCAACCAATACAACTGTACACAGCAACCCTGAATTCCATCTACCAGGAAACGACAAAAAAAAAAAGCACCATGTATTTTAAATCTACGATCTCTACCTACTTTAGTTTCTATTCCCAAATACAGTATGTAACATTTCCCCATAGATATGAGAGTTGTCTGACTTAACAGCAATCCTTGAGAAGAGGAATTAAAGAAACTGAGGAGCAGTTTCTTTACTAGATCAGGCAAGTGAGTGCAAAGTCAAAAATTAATTAAAACAACATGAAGTTTAGGATGAGAAATCAAAGAGGAGGCTGCATGCTGACAATTCTATACCAAATAAGCAGTTTGACTGCTAGCTAACCCCTACTGACTGATTACTTGGGTAAACTGGGCAGCAGTATCACTGACTGGGCACCAACCTCAGTGTCTCATTTGGGGGGAAGGCAGAAGGCAGCAGTTACCAGAATGTTAGGGCATCAGCTGGTGGATTCCAAACTCAGTCCACTAACTTCTTGGCTAAGAACCCTCAGAGGCACATGTGAGAGATCTCAGAAGTAGGCTGATATCCTCAGTGTAAGCTTAGTGTGTGGCTAGGAATCTTTAGAGGTGCTCGATAAATACTAATTAAATGAATTAAGTGCACAAAATATAATTACTAATGTTCTACTCATCTTTGCTGCAACACAGGAGAAAGCTTCCAGAGCAACTGGTTTGTAGAAGCAAAAACCAAAATTAAATTAAGAGGTCACATGCCAGTAGCAAAGACAAAATAAGGGAAATATTTTCTAATCAGAAACTGCAAAGAAACCGGGGCTTTTACATAATAGCAAAATTAGGGTTTGGATGGTGGTATTCCTTCAACCAACTTTTCACAAATATTCCTGGAACAGGCCCAAGGAATGAATTCTAATTTAGCCTATTCTTTCTGAGATATAATTGAATTGGCTTGTTTAGGTTTCTGCCTCGCCCACGCCCACCTTTCATCTGGTGGCAACTTGAGAGTACTGTTCAGCTCTCAGCACAGCACAGGTTTCAGTCTTGGGACCATGTTCTGATGCCTCTTCCCCACGGACCAGCCAAAGATCTCGGAGCCTCTTAGTTCTTTCTTCTCCTATAGCCACTATCTCCCCTTGCCCCTGAGAAATTCCTCCATACCCCCACTTCCCTCAGTGCCGATCGCCAACTGCCCTCCCCCCCCACCCCAAGTTACCCTCCTATGAAAATGACTGGTGCCATTGGCTGGGGAGGAGATCATCAGGGAAAATACCTCTGGGAGGAATCTGGTGAAAGAAAGTATGAAAAAAGGTCTAGAACCCTTGGCTGAAATCACTTAACGATTGCAGTGGCCTAACCGACTCGACGGCAGCGGTTTTAGTGGGTAACACTGAGCTTAAGAAGCATGCAATCTTAGTGGCTGAGGAATTCATGAATCATTACAACGAGCAGTTTCCGTTGTTTGGGGCTGGGGGAAGAGGATTTGGTAGTACATACAGGAGGTTGGAGTAAAGACACGTTTGTTCCCAGGTTAGCCTCCGGCTCAGCATCTACTTAGCCTGAAGACGTGAAAACTATCTCTACAGAGAGGACCTGACTTGCCAAACAATTCCCACTGTCCTTCTGGACACCCACCTCCCTCCTGTCCCCAAACTCTCCCTGGCAGGTGGGCTGTACTGATTTGCTTCAGAGTTTTACAAATATTAGCCACTATATGCCTGCTCCTTGAGGTTAAAAATATGTCCAGATAAAGGCACTATAGAGAAAGGCAAGAAGCCCGCATCTCTCTCCTTTCTGTTCTTGAATGGAAGAGTAGAGGTAGTTTTTAAAAAAGAGTTTGATTTGGATGTAGAAACGTAAAACAAACAAACAAAATGACTTTCTTCTTTAGGGATCCTCTTTTTCCCACCATGTTTGTCAGAGACTAACTAATGTGGTTTTGAAAACATACACACACACACACACACACACACACCAGTGCCCGGCAGTCCTACTCACATTTCATCCTTCAGGATGCATGGGCCTCCAGGACAAGACCCCCAGTCAGTGGGCAGTGCTCTTCCTGTGAGTGGTTCCTTAGCCTGGTTCTCTGCAGGAATCAGTCTGTGTGATTTCTGCTATGGCTTTCCAGAATCTAGTTGTTCTCTCTCTAAGTGCAGCCTTCTGTGTGCAACGAGGGAATGTGGGCTTCTTTGAAACTGGCTTCTTAGAGCAGGAGCATAGGCAGCCAAGTGTGAAGGGTGTCAGCAGCGGTGACACGCCCTGAGGAAAGATGTGGGATCAGCTGGGCTCTGGGCCAGCTGCAAAGGCTCCCAGGAGGAGAAGGCTTCTGCAAGAGACAGAGGGGTTCTCTGGGATCCTGCCTGCTCCCAGATGTGTCTCTTGTCATTTTAAAGTGGTTTGTTTCTATCACTAGTCTTGCCCTGGCCCCAGGGCAGGCACTAATATTCCTTCATTCATGTATTCCTTTGTAATCATTTGGTCAGGCTTTTAGCACATCATTCAAAAATTTTACATGCCATACAAATGGTATTATTTAGTCTTCACGACCCATGAATTAAGTGGTATTGTCCCAATTTTACAGATGAAGAAACCACAGATTAAATAATTTGTCCCCCAAGGTGAGGCTGTTAGTACTGACAAGGGCAAGAAGTCCCAGACCTCTGACCTTAAGCTCTCTCCCTTGCATACTCTGAGTCAGTGGACAAGCATGTGGTGCATTTCCAGTATCAATCAACCAGCATCAATGAGGTTGAATGCTGCTGAGAATTCAAAGACAGGGTAACCTGGTTCCTGCCGTGTGGCACTTACAACCTAGTTACCCATTGCTGTAGAGTCAATTTCTGACTCATAGCGACCCTACAGTTAGTCACAATGAAATGAAAAGTAAGGGTTGGCTGGTATGAGTTTACTGAGTTACTGGCTCATTTATGCACTTTGCAAATGTATATTGTACAAATTGCGCGTCAGATATTGGCATAGCAGTAGAGCGACATAAAGACAAAAAGAACAGGCTCTATTCTCAAGACATTTAGTCTAAACAAGAGACTTCCCTGCGCAAAATGGCTTCCCATTGCTTCCAGGATAAAATCCAAAATCCTCGATGTGAACCCCAGTGTTCCGTGAGCGCCGACCTCTGTTGCTCTCTACAGCCCTGCTCTGCTCCGGCCACACTGGGCTTCACACAGCTCCACCATCAGATTAGGCTTCTCTCCTTCCTCACAGTCTTCCTACCCTGGGATAGTTCTGAGCTGGATCTTCAGAAGGCATAGGAGGTTTCCAGGTAGAAAGTGTTGGGGTGGAGGGAGTGGTAAGTGAGAGTAGCTGGGGAATGTTTCATAGTAAAGGTAAAATAGTTTTTGTGTATAACTGAAACCCAACAATTTATCTGTTAAACACAGCTGGGCTGGGAAGGCTGGGGATGGGCAGAGGAGGACAGGGCACTGTGCAGAAGAGTGTGTGGAGAGTCACAGGAGCAAAGGCTCAGGAGCTGGGACTTCCTGAGGACAGTGAGCAGCAGTTGGGGAGGTGGAAGGGAGAGCGTTCTGTTGGATGGTCTGGTCTGAAGAGCAACTGGAGGAGAACAGTTGAACTCCAGTCAGAATTGTGTCACTTGCTTTGTGACCTTGGACAAGTCATTTATCCTCTCTGGACCTCCGAGTTTGTGAGGAAGATGAAACAGATAATCTCTAAACCCACCCTTTGCAGGTGAAATGTTCTTTAAAATCCAGGTGATGGCAGAGAGTTGGCAGAAGCCAGGATGGATGCAAGGCAACACAAAAGAGAAGGAAATTCCAGGAGGATATAGAGAGCTCAGGCAGGGTGTTGGTGTCCAAGGTCTCTGCAGCTCCATAGGTGTGGAGGCTGGAGGGGAAGGCAGGGCCTGAGCCTCCTGCCAGGGGGAAGCATGGCTAGAGGGGCCTTCAGCTTGTGTCTCATCAGTCCCGCCAGGACTGGATCAATCCCTGACAGAATTTCCATGAAGACAACCTGACTTTTCCTCATTCCTACTCTGATCTCAAGTCCTAATGTGTGTGGGGGAGGGGGAGACCAGGCTTACCGTCAGGGGGTGTCGGGGGAAAAAAGTGAGGGCCAGGTTGGACGTTTATAGGTTGGAGGTTTTCAGAGAGTGAAGGAGGAGGAGCTGGAGGGGTTCTTCAGGCTGTCTAAATGAAAGGACAAGCCCCTCACGGGGTTTTTTCTGTAGTGACCCCATTCTGCTGCATGGACGTCACTATTTTTTTTCTTTTTGGGAGCTTTTAGGGGAGGGTGAGCAAGGCAAGGGAGGTGGGAAGAGATTTTTTTTTTCACATGAGCCTCAGAATTACAGTTCACAAACTATTCAGTAAACTGACCGGCCTCAACCTCCCCTTCAACGGCCTAATCTAAGGGGTGGATCTATGTGTTTTGTTGCTTGTCAGAAACAATCGCTGCGCGGCCCATTACATTTACAGCACGTCGCCCTTTAATTGGTGTAACACGCTGAGGCCTGAAAGGAGGAGAGGCCCACAAAAGCGGCCCGTGAATGAGCCTTGACTCACACAAAAACACTCTGCAGAAGTTCAGAGCTGGCCACTAACAAGGAGGTAGGGAGTTAGTTTGAAAAGGGGGTGAAGTTCAGAAATGTGTCACCTTGAGGAGCCTCCCATCAAAGCAATGGTCGCATTGACAAGCTGCAAAGAAAAGAAGTTAAACCTTCAGGGCTGTGGACTTGCTTGCTGGATTTATTCTTAAACTTGAGGAGGAGGGAAGGAACGGAAGGGCCTTCTTTTTCTCCTATTCCCCACCCTTGTCTCTCTGCTCCCCTTATTTACTTCACTGGGGCCTTAAGAAGTCGGAGTAAAAAAAAAACATACCTCCAAGACCCCTGCGAAGACACGCTGTTTTTAAAAAAGAAATGTATAAAGTCAGGGTGAATGCGGCTGCCTTAGGCCCCTGCAGTTGATTTCGGCCCCAGTGGGAATGGCGTTTGTCTCTGCTCTCCCCCTCCCCCATTTCTTCCAAGGCGACTCCCCGCGTCCTGGGGCTGGCGGTCTGTGGCCTAGGCCCAGGCCCGGAGATCTGGAGGTGGAGAGCTCAAGGGCGTTCGCGCGGGCTCCACCACGGCACAGGGTACTGCTGTGACACATCCCCAAGCATTTCGGAGTGCGGTTCCGCCCCCGCGCCTGGTCAGCTAAGCCAAGTCCTGCGTGCGGCCGTTCAGCCCCCGCCCAGGAAGGAGACCCAGCCTGTAACACCCGGGAAAGACTCGACCCAGTGGGCTTCGACACTTCAGTTCCGGTTTGCAAAATAAGAGGTTTCTAACAGAAAAACCAAAACGCGCAGGGCGAGGGCTAGGGGGCCCAGGGGGCACCTTCCATCCTCGGGTCTCCACCGTCACCAGCTCAGCACCTCTCGTTCGCCCTCCTCGCTCCAGTGGTGGTGGGAGAGAGGGTCGACCTGCCTCGGCATCCCGCACCCTGCCTCAGCCACACCTGCGCCTCGACCACTTCCCGCGTGCGCGCTCGCCCCCGAAGGCCTCCTCCTCGGTTCCCCCGCCTGCCTTTGTCTCGCGACAGGACCCCCGCCCCGCGCTCTGCTCCTGTGAACCGGCTGCCCCATGCGAAGGCGGGGGCACTTTTCAATGCAGCGCCACAGCTCCCTCCAGATTTGTAATCCGCCAAAAAGCCGCTGATTGCTGCAATCGTTACTTTTCATTAAAAAAACTTAGAAGCAATTTGGGAGAACCCTACTCAATGAATACATTTACCCCCGAACGGTCTTTATTCTCCGCCTCCACTTGATGAGTTTCTCTGGCACGAATCCGTTCTTACAGGCACAGAATGGGCAATCCCTTGATCCCCGTCAATTGTCATCCCGAGTCGGGGCCACTTTGACCGCCAATAGTGGGGAAGTCAGAGCTAATCCTCAGAAGGAATCACGGGAAAAGAAAAGCAACAATAACCAAGTCAAGCGTAAAAAATGAAAGAGAAATCTCTATTATCACTCACTACATTTCCCAGCTATGTACTGAAAAAATCAGCTCGCTTGTCATTCGAGTCAGACACTAGCACAAGAATATGGGGTCGTGGTGGGTTGGTAGACTCACACGACGTAAGGAGCGATATTTGAGAGCGAAAGGCTTCTCTTCTGCCATTGCCAAATCCTCCTCACATCCTCCATAACCATTAAATACAGACTGACTTTATTCTGTATGGGGAGGCCCAGGGGTGGGTGGTGAGGGAGCCCCCAGCTGTGCATGGATAAAAAAAAAAAAAAAATCCCTGGAGAGAGGGCGAGGCGGGGGGGGTGTAAATGCTAAAGAAGCGCGTCCCTAGCGGGCAGCTCTCCCTCGGAGCCCAGCCACTGCGCCGGGCGCACCTCTGCGCTCTCCTCATGCCCCAGGGCAGCCCCGCCGACTTGCGCCCTCGGCAGCTCCGGCCTCTCGCGGGCGCAGGTGCGCAGCGCACGCGCACACGGGTTCGTGGGCCGCCAGCCGGCGTAGCCCCTTTCCCAGGAGCTGCGGGCTGCGGGTGGGGTGTGAAAAGCCCGCGGAGCGACGGCATCGGACACAGCGAGATCTGGGAGAGTCTGCAAACACTGCCACTTTCCACGCTGACATCTACAATTATCTGACATAGGCCTTGATTCCTTTACGCCGCAGCGAAATGAAGGGCAAAGTTAGTTCTAAAGAGGCCGATGTAAAGCGGGACGCAGGCGGGATTCCAGGCGCGGCCGCGGCGTCTCCTGGAGGGTCTCCCCAGCCGCCGCGCGCCCCTCCCTCCCGGCAAAGGAACTTCGAGGTCCGGGACTGCTCCGACGCCCGCGGAGTCAATAGCCCAAGTCTTCCCCGGCACTGAGTTTGGAGGGCCGCGAAGTACCAGGAGTGCAAACTACTTCGGGCAGAGAAACGACCCGGAGCCAGGGTGTGAACGCGCAGTCGTTGCTCGTGCAGCGGCCTTTCCGTGTTCGCTTCTCTCATTACTTTAAATAGCTCTTCTTGGGGTGCCTTTGTGGCTACTTTCATTTTCCCCGGGTGGGTCAGAGGCAATCTCTGCTTTTCCAGGTCGCTCGAGGGGCCGTGAGAAAGGCATTTCCTTCCTGGCGAGTCCTGAGCCTTGCCCGGCCCCAGAAGCGCTGCCACGAACCGCGGTTCCCGCTCCGGCCTCGCTTCCGGAGCTCCAGCCTCCCGCGGCGCCCTGGGCCCTCCGGAGGCAGCGCCCAGAGCCCATCCCACCCGCGTGCACCCAAACCCATGAGGCCAGCTGCGTTACTCCCTTGAGGGAACCTCTCCGACCGGTCACTGTACCCTTTTCTGCCATACACAAATCACACACCGTATACACTATAACACACACCTGTGTACATACTAATACCATTTACACGAATGTTTACACATTTGTGTATACACATGCAGAAATAGCACGTTTACACAGCAACAAAGCTTAAGAAATATATTCCCATTTACGTAAGACCTGGACTCGCATAGACACGGTCACACACTCGCACACATTTCTGCACACTCAGGTGTCCACTGCACGTGCACGCACTTCTGCGCACGCACGCAGTGCGCAAGCGCGCGCCCTCGGGCGCCCACGGGCTGGTTCGGTCTAGAGTGCTGGGTCGGTCGGGGGGACTAGAGGGAGCAATGGGGTGGAGGACACACACTTTACCCTGAGACTCGAGTCTCCTTCTGGGATTCCGGTCCCGACAGAGGCTCGGAACCTTTCGCTAGGCCTGCGCGCCCCTTGGGCCCCTCACCCCCGGGCGTAGGGCCAGAGCTGGGGCCTCCCCAGTCGACCACAAGGATCAAACCAGAACTTGAGCCATGGACTAAGCAGAGAGACGATCTCTCAGCGGCCCTAGACACTCGCCCACGTGCTCCCTAAGGGGGTCGTGGGCTGCTCTCCCGTGGTAGCAGTGGTAGGGGGCCGAATGGGCAGGGAAGGAAGGATTCTGATCCAAATGACTCCCATCCGCACCCAGATCGACAGCCCTTGCCCGAGAGGGTGGCGTTGAGGGTGAGGGTTTTTATTTTTTTTTTAAGTGAACGAGAGTGTCCTGTCCTACCCCAGATTTACATAAATGCGGAAGATGGCTTCTTTCGCGGTCGAGAAAGGGTGCTTGCAGAGAAGGCGACACTCTGCAATCCTAATTAGTGATTTTTGTCCCCTTGTTACTGGGCTCAGCATTTCATGCAAATGAACTCTTCATTTCAGCCACATTACCCCAGCTCCAGAATTAACTGACTCTTATCTTTAATGATATGCCGCTGAAGTTCTCCGAGCCCGGCTAGCGTTTTATCTTGATTACTCTAATCAATAAGAAATGATAGAGTAGAATTATAAACTCTATTGGCTTTTAAATGTTGCCGACAAGCCCTCTAGATGCCATTCCCGTTCATTGTTATTTATTAAAATGATCCTCAGTCTAACAGCGGATGCAAATAGAGAGGGGAACAAGGAGAATTAGCCTTGGGACTTGTCCCAGCCAGTCCCAGAAACCACCCGCCCCCACTCCCCAGGGAAGATTCACTGTTTGGGTTTGAAACCAAACCAAACTTATTGCCTGTGGAGTGGAGTCCGGCCCATAGCGACCCTATAGGACAGAGTAGAACTATCCCACAGGATTTCCAAGGCCGTAATCTTTATGGAAGCAGACTGCCACGTGTTTCTCCCAGGGATGGGCTGGTGGGTGCCAACTGCTGATCTTTCAGTTACATCCGAGCGCTTTACCGCTGCGCCACCAGGGCTCCTGTTTGGGTTTGAGAAGACGGGAAGAAAATTATGTATAAGAAACAGGAAACCCCACCCCAACCAGATAATCTTAGCGTTAGAAGTGTTGAAAAAGCTCTTGGAGACCCAAGAGGTGTGCTCTGCGAAGACGGCCGTAACACACACAGGTATCCTTCCCCTCACTGTCCCCGCCCCCCACATGCTCTCAGGCTTGCATATCAATATCTATAGACTTTTGTGTATGTATATACAATTTCAGACAGTTAGAATTGGGAAATGCAGTTTGCCCCACTTAGCTCTGGAGACTTTACCTTCAACTTTAGCATCCTGCGGTGGGAGTTGGAGAAGGCGTCAAAGCGCCTGAATGGGAAGCTTTTGGGTCTTTTTTAGACATGCATCACCGTGTGGGCTGAGGCCCCCGAGCCCACCCCTCCAGCTTCAGTCAGCTAAGCGCCCACGCTACCTCAAGGTCCGTGACCCCACTGACCCTCCCGGTCGGATCCTCCTCCCAGAGGAGCGTTCACAGGCCCAGTTTGCGCGGTACTGTGTGTTCCCTAAGAAGTCAAAAGGAGGGTGCACGGCAATTCTTTCCTTCGGTTCACTGAGAGTGAAATGTGTTTGCGTCGTGAGTATGTGAGACATGTCCAAATAGGCAAAGAAACTTCGCTCATTCTCCTCTACCGGTGTATTACCCACGTCCCGGTTCCACCGAGCTCCTCTCTGAGTTTGATCCCGGGTGGGGAGGGAGCTTCCGGGTGCCCAGGAAGGCCGGGAGCTTCTGAGAACACTGGGCCGCCATCACTCATCAGAATCATATACAATTTTACTAGTTTTAGTTTAGATCCAATAAAACCCTTTTAAGAGCCTACTCAGCACCAGGTACTTTTTGAGGCGCATGGCCCAAGGCTCAGAGGCACTGGGGCTGGGGAGCTTTTCATCCCTCGCTTTACCCTCCGCCCCCTCTGCACTTCCGACGGGTTCTGGAGACCCTCGGCTTCGAAAGCCCTGAAAACTCGCGAGCCGGAGGCGCTCACACACAGGCCTCACAACTCGGCCTGCCCCTTTCGTGCAACCCCGCGGGGTGCACCGCGGCTGTCTAGACAAGTTTACACACAGCCCTGCTAGCCTACCGCTTGGCGGCGGGTCCCCAAGCAGGCAGGCGGCCACTCTGTCCCCCTAAGCTGCGCGTCCTGTTTCCTCCCACCCCCTAATACAGCCAGGGTCTCCCCCAACCCCCCGGGGAGGGGAAGCTGCGCGCTCAGTCTCCCAAAGGCGACAGGCCTCGGAGCCAGGAACTAGCAACCGCGGACGCACCAGCAAGAGGCCGCACGCAAGTAGGAAGCCAAAGGGGCGAGAAAGCAAACAACCCCTCGCCAAGGCCACTGTCGGTCCGTGGAAGAAGTTGGGAATCACGAGCAGGCAAAGACTTTTCTTTTTTTTTTAATTTTAATGACACATGGGGGGAAGGGCTGAATGTATCAAAATCATGTAAAATTTCTGTTCTTAGCAACATCCTTGTTATTAGGAATGATGACTAAACCGCCAGGATTATTCTGGACTGTAAGTTATCAAGAGCCCACTAATTTCACATTAAAGCCCATTGACTGCAACGGCGTGATTGAAGGGTTTTTAACAATTAACATAATCAGAAAATGAGCTGAGATAATTTTTATTCAACTCATTACTTTTTAATCATGTATTTCTTTTAATTAATATCTTCTCCGTGAACATAACACAAAGCGGAGCCCCAGTGCTGGCCCAAGGCAGCCTGTGGGACTGAATTTGACACAGCCAAACATTTCACCAGCCGCATTCATTCCATCTCTATTGTGGGGCGGGTGAAACAGAAAAATCTTATCCAAAAGTCACCATGTTGTTTTGAAACACAATTTAAAAAGGGGGGGAGGGGAGCACAAGACATACGCTTTTAATTTGCCTTGACTTTTATATTTGGGCGCCTCTCTTGGTTTGCAATGCAGGCAGAGGGATAGGAATGTGAAGGAAAAAACAGGAAGAACAAGAAGAAGCAAAAGCTTTGGAGATGAATGCCCCTTCCGGGGTTCGGCTGCAAGAGTGCTTTGGCTGCTCCCGGGTAGTAACCCGGCAGGCTGATGGGACCACAGGGGGCGCAGAGCTTGGCAACCGCGCGCCTGCCCTTGGCAGTTGAGTTTCGGCCCAGGTGTGGCAGCCTCGCAGAGGCCGGCGGGGCCTGGGCGTTCAGCAGCCGCCCCACCTTCCCACCTCCACCTCCTGAGGGTGGAAGTTCCTCCGCTTTCCCTAGCATGGCGGGGAGTGGACGGCAACCTGCGGGCTGTCCTTCCGAGTAGAATCCTAGACCACCTTCGCAGCCGCGGTGCATGCCGCCCAGACATTTGCATTGCAGCCCTCGGTGTCCTCCTCACGACCCCATCACTTCTCCACCACCACCTGGTACCTCCAACCCAGGAAACTTGATGCACCTCAACATCTCACAGGGGATGGAGAACGGGCATTTTTGGAGGCACACAGGGCTACAGCCCCCCTTAGCGACCCACCTCCCCACTCGTAGAACTCCATCCCAGAGTCGCAACTCGACCCCCGCCTGACCACTACCTCTCCGACACTCTCCAAAAGAAGGACTGTCTCTGGGCTAAAAATCCATCTCAGTGTGGGAACGGTAGTATCAGCCTCGGAAAAAAGAAACAAACCCGACCTCTGGTGGAAGAAAATGAAAGTTAAAAATACAAGGTTTGGGGGAGCGGCATGCCCAGATGCCCGTGTATAGCAGAGGGGAGGGAAGAGGCAGGGGGGCTCCGGAACAGATAAATTAAGAAAAGGAATTTGGAAAAGGTTACATAGCAGGTGGAATTCAAGTGGAGAGAGCTGGGGAGAGTGGGACTCAGCAAGACCACCCTTTTGGGCCTTTGGGTCAAGGATGCATCTCAATCCTTGTGAACTGGCCAGTGTCAGGGGACGTCTGAATTCCTCCCTTTCTCCCAGTGAGGCTGGGAGCTCTGCGGGTACAGAGAACAGATGGAGGCTTCTGATGGACACTGGCAGCTGCTGTCTGTCTACCCCAGAGAGCATCCAGGCTCCAGAATCTTCCTTCTCTTTCCTCTAAACAAACCTTTGCCTCCATCCATCCTGATCTCTCAGTCTTCACTAGGTGATGGTAACTAAGGCAAAAATCCAACATACCGAGGAGATAACGATGTAGTTTGCAAGCTCCGTTCCTCTTTGGGTGTTTGTTATTGAATTTTAATAGAGAACATCTGGGCCACGAGGTTTGCACACAAGGGATGGTGGTATTCAGGTGCTAAAGCAAAACAGTGAAGGTTGAACAACTGTCCTGAAAGCCTCTGCTGACGTTCAGGACCAAATTGTTAATAATAAAAGAAAGAAAAGGTGACATCAAAGATAAGATCTCACTGATGAGCAAGTCACTGTTTATCCAGAGTGAGCACTTGAGGTTAATCAAGGAAGTGCTAAGGGTGGAATTTTTGTCCTTGAGCTCCTTTTAAAGCCTTTTTCTAATCCACTAACAAGCCGTGAAGGAGCCCTGGTGGCACAATGGTTAAATGCTCAGCCGCTAACTGAACCTACCAGGCAGCTCCATGGGAACTAGACCTGGAGATCTGCTTCTGTAAAGATAACCGCCAAGAAAACCCTTTGAGGCAGTTCAACTCTGTCACATGGGGTCGCTATGAGTCAGAACCCACAGCACCCAACAACAACATGACACGCCTTGGTGTTGCACCCTCTCCATATTCCTACCTTACCTCTGATACCCTCCTATGTGTATTGATAGTCTGAAGTGACTTTTTTCATATACTTCTCCCTCTTGCATCCATGACATTGTCTTAGGCATTTTCTTTTCTCAGAAATCCTGTCCATTCCCTGCACCCCCATACCCCCACCCCCGTACATCTATTGGAAGGTTACCCATCCTTTAAGGTAAAGTTCAAATGCTATGCTTCCATAAAGATATCTGTGATGGTTATGGCTGTGCTTCAACTTGGCTGGGCCATAATTCTCAGTGGTTTGGCAGCTATTTAATGATGTATTTTAGCGGTTGTGTAATGATGTAGTCATCCTCCATAATGGAATATGATGTGATCAGCCAATCAGTTGTGAGGAAAATTTTCTCAGGTGTGTAGCCTGCATCCATATATATGGATGTTCTGGCAAAGGTCGCTTGCTTGGTCTGAATCCTGCATCCGGTTCGTCATCATCTGACCTCCAGTTCTTGAGATTTGAGCCAGTGTCCTGTCCTATTGCCTGCTGATCTTGGATTTGTCAGCCTCCACAGCCTGTAAGCCATTGGCCTGCCATCTGACCTACTGCTCTTGGGTTCATCAGCCCTGGCAGCTATGTGATAAGGGAAAGCCTCCAGCCTGACAGCTGACCCACATACTTGGGACTTGCCAGCCTCTGCAAATGTGTGAGCCATATCCTTGAGATAAATCTTCTCTCTCTCTCTCTATATATGCTTTACTGGTTTTGCTTCTCTAGAGAACTCAGCCTAAGACATTTGGTACCAAGAGCAGTTCTAGAGAAACAGAATCATAAGGATGAGTTTTCTAAATTGGTTCTCAAGTCTGAGTAGTCTTAAAGGCTCTGATGACTCTGCCTCCAGTAGTAAAGAAAGTGCTGCTAATCCATGGTGTGAGGTGGCAATATTAACACACAAAATACCGATAGATCCAGTATTGATGAGAGGAGCTGAGGCTCTAGGTGACTGCATGTTTGATACTTTTCTACAATTTTGTCAGAATGAGAAGTATAGGGAAGCTGGTTGGTTGGTCCTACTTTCACTAGACAAAGTAGCGAAAGAAAGGGATGAGGGCTTCAAAGCCACATAAAAAACCTGAAAGTTGCCACTTGTGTCCTAAAAGGAAGCCTTATTTATTGTAGTAACAGAGCCAATATTGCCGAAAACCAAACCCAGAGTCTTATCATAAGAGTGACTGAATTACAACTAAATTCCCAAACTTGAATGGCGACTGAAGTTAAAGTCAGGGCATTGATTGGAAAGAAATAGGATTCTGAAACTTGGGATGGGGCATATGGGCAGATAATCAGGAAATGGAGGGCATTGAGCCCTTAAATTCCATTGAATTACTCCTGCCAACAGAACCAGCCCTCTAACTCCCATCTGAAGAGATTACTCCATCTTTGTCTGCTAAGCTACTCTCACCATTATCCCCTCCACCATTAGGACTGATGAGTATAACCCAGCTGTGTCTGAAGAGGCTTTGTCTGAGTCATTGCCTGGGGCACTGTGTAGGGTAGATGGCTTACAAAACATTGCTAAATATTCCTGGGACCCACCCCCACCACCCATTTTTGCTTCTATACTGAAGCCCCAGCAAGCCCCAAATGGTGAAGTAAAAATTTGACCCAGAAGGAAGTACACTACACTCCAAAAGAACTGTTTTACTTTTCTAATATGTACAAGCAGGAACCTGGGGCATGTGTGTGGATCAGTCTGCATTTATTGATATGGGCCCACTAAGCACAGATTCTGCATTCAGTGTTTCAGCTCGAGAGATTAGGAAAGGATGTAATAATTTATTTGGTTGAATCGCTGAAGCATGGATTACTTGGTGGCCTACAAGTTGAAATACCAGACCTGCTTTGGTGTACTGTAGAGGATGTTATCCAAAGGCTTAGGGAAATTGGCATGTTACAATGGGTTTATTATGTTAGACCCACAGACCCACACATGGAGTGCCTGTAGGACACACCTTTTATGACAAAAGTGAGGAACAAATGTGTGAAGGGAGCTGTAGCATCCTTGGAGACTTCTGTGATTGCTATTTTAAGTAAGTCAGATTTGACAGTGTGAACTACCCTAACTGAACTAAGACACCTAACTACAGTGGGGCTGATTGGACCCTGTGGTGGTAGGGTCCAAGGGGCAGCACTCAATCCACAAAGACAAGGTGGGCCTGGTTACCGTAATGGACATCTGGGTCAAAGCAGTAATTAGAATAGTCTGACTTATACGGACTTGGGGTGTTGGCTACTTAATCATGGTATCTCTAGGAGTGAAATAGATGGGAAATCTATTAAATATTTACTTGATCTGTATAAGCAGAAGAATTCTTGGTCAAGGGAATAGTAGTCTAATTCAAATCGTTAGAATACAGAGTCATGGCCCCTCAATCAATTCCTAGACTTGAGTGAGTTCACAGACCCACAACCTCTTGAATAAAGGGAAGGCCAGGTCCCTTTGAGGAAGAGCCCCACTACACTGCCAAAAATTATACTGTTAATCTTTCTCCCAGTCTTCCTCAAAGAGGTCTACAGCCCTTTACAAGAGCTACTGGGAAAAGGAAATAATCAGAATTTTTGGAGATTACTGGATATTGGTTCTGAACTGACACTAATTCCAGAAGACCCAATAGTCAGAGTGGGAATATATAGAGGTCAGGTTATTAATGGAGTCTTAGCTCAGGTTCATCTCACAGTGGGTCCCCGAACCCAACCTGTAGTGATTCCCACAGTTCCAGAATGTGTAATTAAAATGGATATACTCAGCAACTGGAGGAACCCACACACTGGATCCCTGACAAGTGGAGTAAGGGCTATTATGGTAGGAAAAGCCTAGTGGAAGCCATTAGAACTACCCCTACCTAGGAAAATAGTAAACCAAAAGCAACACCACATTCCTGGAGGGATTGCAGAGATTACTGCCACTATCAAAGACTTGAAGGATGTAGGGGTGGTGATTCCCACCATTGCCCCATTCAACGTGCCTAATTGGCCTGTGCAAAAAACAGAGGGATGTTGGAGAATGACAGTGGATTATTGTAAATTTAAATAGGTAGTGACTCCAATTGCAGCTGCTGTTCCAGATCGTTTCACTGTTTGAGCAAATTAACACATCTCCTGGAATACAGTCTACAGCTATCGATCTGGCCAATACCTTTTTCTCAAGCCCAGTTTCTACGGAACACTAGAAACAGTTTGCCTTCAGTTGGCAAACCCAGCAATACACTTTCACTCTCCTGCCTCAGAGGTATATGAACCCTCCAGCCCTATGTCATAATTTAGTCCACAGGGACCTTGATCACCTTTCCCTTCCGTGAGATGTCACACTGCTCCATTACGTTGGTGATATTAGGCTGATTGAACCCAAGAAGGAGGAAAGGTCAATGATTCTGGACTTACTGGCAAAACATTTGCATACTAGAGGGTGAGAAATTAATCCCACAAAAATTCTTGTGCCTTCCACCTCAGTGAAATTTCTAAGGGTCAAGTGGTATGAGGCATGTTGAGACATTCCTTGTAAAGTGAAGGATAAATTGTTAATCTGGACCCTCCTATAACTGAAAAGGAGGCACAATGCCTGGTGGGCCTCTTTGGATTTTGGAGGCAATGTATCCTTCATTTGGGTGTGTTACTCTGGCCTGTTTATCAAGTGACTCAAAAAGCTGCTCGTTTTGAGTGGGGCCCAGAGCAAGAGAAGGCTCTGCAAAAGGTTCAGGTTGCTGTGCAAAACTGCTCTGTCATTTGGGCCATATGATCCAGCTAATCCAATGGTGCTTAAAGTGTCCCAGCAGATAGAGATGTGGTTTGGAGTCTTTGGCAGGCCCCTATTGGTGAATCACAGCACAAACCCTTGGGATTTTGGAGCAGAGCGCTGCCATCTTCTGAAGATAAATACTGTCCTTTTGAGAAACAGCTTTTGGCTTGTTTTCTTGGCCTTAGTAGAGACTGAATGCTTAACCATGGGCCACCAAGTCACCATGCAGCCTGAGCTGCCCATCATGAACTGGGTGTTTTCTGACCCACAGAGTCATAAAGTCAGTCATGCACAACAGCGCGTCATCATTATATGAAAGTGGTGTATACGAGATCGGGCCCAAGCAGGACATGAGAGCACAAGTAAGTTGCATAAAGAAGTGGCCCAAATGCCAAGGGTCTCCACTCCTGTCACATTACCTTCCCTCTCCCAGTTTGCACCTATGGCCTCATGGGGAGCTCCTGGTGATCAATTGACTGAAGAAAAAAAACTTGTGCCTGGTTTATAGATAGTTCTGCGCAATATACAGGCACCACTCCAAAGAGCACAGCTGCAGTGTTACAGTGCTATAGCCCCTTTCTGGTAACCCCCCTGAAGGACAGTGCTGAAGGGAAATCCTCCCAATGGACAGAACTTCAGGCAGTATACCTGGTTGTTCACTTTGCTTGGAAGGAGAAATGACCAGATATGCAACTGTATACTGGTTCAGGGGCTATGGCCAATGGTTTGTCTGGATGGTCAGGGAGTTTCAAGGAACATGATTGGAAAACTTGTGACAAAGAGTATGAGGCAGAGGTATGTAGATAAACCTCTCTGAATGCACGAAAGAAATAAAGATATTTGTGTCTTATGCGAATGCTCACAAAACATTGATCTCGGAAGAGGAGGATTTTTAACGATCAAGTGAATAGGATGACACATTCTGTGGAAACTAGTCATCCTCTTTCCCCAGCCACTCCCGTCATTGCCCAATGGGCTCATGAACAAAGTGGCCATGGTGGCAGGGGTGGAGGTTATGCATGGGCTCAGCAACTTGATTTCCACTCCGCAAGGCCAACTTGGCTACAGCCTCTGCTGAGTGTCTAATCTGCCAGCAGCAGAGACCAACACTGAGTCCCTGATGTGACATCATTCCTCAAGGTGATCAGCCAGCAACCTGGTGGCAGGTTGATTACATTGGACTGCTCCCATTATAGAAGGAGCAGCATTTCATTTTCATTGGGATAGACACTCTGAATATGGATTGTCTTCCCTGCACACAATGCTTCTGCCAAAACTACCATCTGTGGACCCATAGAATGCCTCATCCACTGTCATGGTATCCCACACAGCATCACCTCAGATTAAGGAACTTACTTCACAGCAAATGAAGTGATGCAGTGGGGCCATGCTCATGGAATTCACTGGTCTTACCATGATCCCCATCATCTTGAAGCATCTGGCTTGATAGAATGAATGTCCTTCAAAAGACACAATTATGGTGCCAGCTAGGTGGCAATACTTTGCAGAGTTGGAGCAGTGTTCTCCAGGAGGCTGTGTATGCTCTAAAGCAGCATCCAATATATGCTGCTGTTTCTCCCATAGCCAGGATTCACAGTTCCAGGAATGAAGGGGTGGAAACGGTAGTGATATCACTCATTAGTACCCCTAGAGAACCACTTACAACGTTTTGCTTTCTGTCCCTGTGTCCCTATGTTCTGCGAGTCTAGAGTTCTTAGTTCCAAAAGGAGAAATGCTCCTACCTGAAGACACAATACAGATTCCATTGAGCTGGAAGTTAAGAATTCCACCTGGCCACTTTGGACGTCTCATGCCTCTGGATCAAGGGGCAAAGAAGGGATATATGAAGAAGAATGTGGCATCAGGATTGGAGGAAGATGTGTAGATGACACAACCTCGCTTGCTAAAAATGAAGAGGACTTGAAGCACTTACACTACAGCCTTCAGTATGGATTACACCCCAACATAAAGAAAACAAAAATCCTCACAACAGGACCAATAAGCAACATTATGATAAACACTACTGAAGTTGTCAAGCATTTCATTTTACTTGGATTCACAATCAACACCCACGGAAGCAGCAGTCAAGAAATCAAACGACGCATTGCACTGGGCAAATCTGCTGCAAAAGATCTCTTTAAAGTGTTAAAAAGTGAAGATGTCACCTTAAGGACTAAGGTGCACCTGACCTAAGCTATAATTTTTTCAATCACCTCATATACATGTGAAAGCTGGACAATGAATAAGGAAGATGGAAGAAGAATTGATGCCTTTGAATTATGGTGTTGGCAAAGAATATTGAATATACCATGGTCTACCAGAAGAACAAACAAATCCGTCTTGGAAGAAGTACAGCCAGAATGCTCCTTAGAAGCAAGATGGCGAGACTAAGTCTCACTGACTTTGGACATGTTATTAGGAGGGACTAGTTTCTGGAGAAGGACGTCATGCTTGGTAAAGTAGAGGGTCAGAGAAAAAGAAGAAGACCCTCAATGAGATGGACTGCCACAGTGGCTGCAATAATGGGCTCAAGCTTTACAAACCATTGTGAGGATAGCGCAGGACTGGGCAATTTTTTGTTTTGTTCTACGTGGGGTTGCCATGAGTCAGAACTGACTTGATGGCACCTAAAAACAAGAACAACATATGTACATCAAATATTTTTGTTTTCTTCACTTATAAAACACAAGATGTAAACGGGGCTGGTGTGTTTTTGGCTGTATGGATGTTAGTTGTGTCATTTTAGGTACAATTATGACTTTGTAATTGTCTTTATTCAGAGACTGTGAATGGTTTAAGGAGATGTGTACAGGTGTTAAGTTGGCAAGGGGTGGACTGTAATGGTTAAAGTTGTGTGTCACCTTGGCTGGGTCATGATTTTCGGTGCTTGACAGCTATATAATGATGTAGTTTGGCAATAACGTAACGACGTATTCTGGCAGTTATGTAATGATGTAATTTGGCAGTTCTGTAATGATGTAGATATCCTTCATAATGTGATCAGGTGTGATCAGCCAATCAGTTGTAAGGGAAGTTTTCTCAGGGGTATGGCCTGCTTCCTTGACTCAATGGCAATGGGATGGCCTGCTTCTAATATATGTACGGACATTTGTTAAATCTCGCTCATTTGCTGTGGATCCTGCATCCAGTTCATCATCATCTTACCTCCGTTCTTAGGACTTAAGCCAGCAGCCTGTCATATTGCCTTCCAGTCTTGGGATTTGTTGGCCTCTGCAGCCTGTGAGGCAGCAGCCTGCTGTCTTACCTGCTGATCTTGGATTCATCAGCCTCCATAGCCTGTGAGCCAGAGTCCTGCCATCTACCTGCCGATCTTGGGTTCATCAGCCCCTGCAGCTATGTGAGACAGGAGAAGCCTTCTGCCTAACGCCTGACCCACAGACTTGGGACTTGCCAGCCTCTAAAACTGCTTGAACCATTTCCTTCAGACAAATTTCTTTCTCTCTCTATATGCTTCACTGGTTTTAGTTCTCTAGAGAACCCAGCCTAAGACAATATCCTTGTTATTTCCCCCACCTTTGAATTCCTCTCATAAAATTAACTTTCCTTTTAATTTTTCTTTCATATCATAACTAACTTAAACATTGTATACAGTGTATGTATACTTTTTTTTCCTCTTTCTGCCAGTTTGTAACTGCCTGTCACTTGAGGAGTATGTTATATATTCTTAGTATTGCCTATAGCACTAGACCCAGAACCTTACCCTGGGTCAGTTCTCGGTAAATGACTGTTGAATTACTGTCCTCTGTGAGTCAGAGTTTGGGCTTACAAGCTAATCCTAGGAACAAGGTGGTTTTGGGCTGGTCTTATGGAATCTGGAGTGAAATGCAGCCACTCTTGTTGAGGGGTGTGATAAGGCTGCTGTTGGAGGCTATGCTTTAGTGTATAATAGGAAGGAAAACTCACATGCTGTGCTTGTGAGTCTCCAGTGTAGGTGCTGAACATGGAAGGTAGAGGGAGCACAGTTCTGAAATGTGCTTTGAGGGAAGCAGGTCAAGAAGATCAGTTTGGCATCCTAGAGAGAGGGCACATAGTCTCTTGATAGAAATTAATGGAATAATTGTGATAGATTATTTGCCAAATATCCAGGCTGAGGGAGATATCAATAAAAGGTGAGGATATACTCTGATGAGTGTTGACTGTACCATGTCCCACAGAGTTTTGTCAGTGCAAGTATATGCTTCCTGTGGAGCACTTCCTGACTTTGCCTCCCGGGTAGAGCCGTCATTCTCAGACCAGTTGAGTCTTGACCCAAATCTGACCTAAACAATGACTTGAGTTTGAGATGAGAGATACTAGCTCAATAAACATAGTCCTGGCTAATGAATTATAATTCCTGTGGCCACCCTTGGAGCCAGAGGCAGAGCCTTGTCAACCCCACTTCATCCCAGGGCACCCTCCCTAGTTCAGTCTCTCTCATTTTTAAGACTTTCATTACCTAATCGGCTGTCTTCTCTTCAGTCTTCCTTGTTGATCACAGTGTCATGTGACAGTAAGCTAGCATCCTAGTATTGTAACCACTTTCCTGAAAACAGCCTGAATATCTCATGGTTGCTCTAATTTTGAGGGTGATTTATTTTTTCCAACTTGGACTAAATCTAAATAGTACAAAGCAAAGGGAAGAATTTACAATGATCAAAGCACTTTAAGTCTTGAAGCAGCCCAACTGTGCGATTCAGGTCAGAATGTACATTAAGGGCTGAATTATCTGAACTGTGTACCCCCACATTCTCTGTGACCACTAGACAACCTTTGCCTTGTGCTCTGTAGAAACAAGCTTGTTCTTCGGGAGAAATTTTTTGGGTATTTATTGGGTGTGTGAGGAAGAGCTTAGCACTTTGAATATCTTGTTGGGATTCCATCATTCCCTTGGTAAAAAAAAAAAAAATCTAAAAATCTGCATACATTATTGTCATGGATTAAATTATGTCTCCCCCAAAATTTGTGTATCTACTTGATTAGGCCATGATTCCCAGTATTCTGTGGTGGTTCTCCATTTTGTGATTGTAATTTTAGGTTAAAAGGATTAGGGTGGGGTTGTAACACCCTTACCAGGTCACATCCCTGATCCAATGTAAAGGGAGTTTCCCTGGGGTGTGGCCTGCACCACCTTTTATCTCTCAAGAAATAAAAAGAAAGGGAAGCAAGCAGAGAGTTGGGGACCTTGTACCACCAAGAAAGCAGCACTGGGAGCAGAGAGTGTCCTTTGGACCTGAGATTCCAGCCCTGAGATGCTCCCAAACTAAGGGAAGACTGGTGAATTACAAAGACCTTCTTCCAGAGCCGACAGAGAGAAAACCTTCCCCTGGAGTTGACACCCTGAATTTGGACTTCTAGGCTACTAGACTGTGAAAGAATAAATTTTCTCTTTGTAAAAGCCATTCTCTTGTGGTATTTCTGTTGTAGCAGCACTAGATAACTAAGAAAATTACCAAGTGAAAAAGCACAATGAACACACATCAAACGTTAGCAATATATCACATTGTACAGCATGTCCTACTCTTTCTCCTTTATAACTTCTTTGTAAAAATTTCCAACATATGCAAAAGTAGAGTATAAAAATCCCGCATGAATCTATCACCTAGTTCCAACAACCATCAGACATACATTTTATCTTCTTGTTTCATTGCTTTCTCTTAGTTTTTGCTAGGATATTTTAAAGTAAATCCCAGACATCAAATACCATTTCACCCATATTGACCCATAATGTACCTCAAATTATGAAACTTTCTTACATAACCACAATAACAATATTGTACCTAGTGAAAATAATAATCTCTAATATCATATAATATCTACTCCATATTAAAATTTTCTGATATTTTTTAAAGCTTTTTTTGTTTGTTTTTTTACAGTTGGTTTATTCAAATCAGGATCCAAAAAATTCACATATTGTATTTGGTTGTTTTGGCTCCTAAGTTTCTTTTAAGTCTTTTTAAAATCTACTACAGTCTCTTCTTCCCCTTTCTTTTCACATGGCATTGACTTGTTTCAGAAGCCAGGTCAGTTGTCCTGAGGAATGTTCCACATTCTGGATTTGGCTGCTTGCTTCCTCTGGGTGTCATTAACCTGTTTCTCTTTCTCCTTCAGTCTGGAAGACTAGAAATTAGGTCCAAGGGTTTGAATAAATTATTTTTTTCTCATTTTTGGGGCACGAATACATCAGAGGTAATTTCTTATTCCATCAAATCAGGAGACCTACAGGTCTTGTTTCATTCTGAGTGAAGCTCAGATTGAGCAGTGGATTCAGGATGTCAGTCCAGTCCCTCACTATGAAGTTGCAATCATCCTCTAGCCATGGATAATATTGTTTGAATCAGGTATGTCATTAGGGGTTAGCGTATCATCTGTTTCAAAGTGTATCTTCATGTAAATTATTTATTTTGTACTTGTATAAGGTATAGGCATTGTTTCACTCATTGCATGGAGAAAGAACCAAGGCACAGAGAAGTTATAACTTGCCAAAAGTCACAGTGACGTTGGGGCCTATGAACAACCAGAACTTAAATCTGCTAACTCCTAACTCCAACTCTTTTCTATGGCAGGACACATCAATGATGATGGCAATACTGATTTTTCGTGTCTTGTTATTTGAAATCCAAATGAGTGCTTTGAAATTGGGCTCAAAGGTTAAAGTAATAGATCTTAATTGAGAATTTAGTGGAAAATCAGGATCAAGAATTATCAGATATAAGAAATTTGATTTGCTTGGTTATGGACATCCAAAAGCCCAAACCATCTTTACTGTTTGAGTCAGCTTTTTGTCTACACACTGAACCAAAGCAGACATATTCCAGGCCCCAGCACAAACTGGGGGCTGCTTACTATAACTGCTGCCGCTCATTCAATTTACCATCACCTGCACTTTCATGATACTTGGGTGGCACAAATGGTTAAGTGCTCGACTGCTAGCCAAAAGGATGGCAGTTCGAACCCACCCAGAAGTACCTTGGAAGTAGACCTGGCAATCTGCTTCTGAAAGGTCACAGCCTTGAAAACCCTATGGAGTGGTGCTACTCTGCACACATGGGGTCTCCATGAGTTGGAATTGATGGCAACTAACAATAACAACAACACTTTCATGGTCCTCAGTGAAGGCTTGCATGTTGCTATGATGCTGACAGGTTTCAGCGGAGCTTGTAGACTAAGGTAGACCAGGAGGAAAGGCCTGGTTCAAAAATCAGTCAATGTAAATCATATAGATCACAATGGTCTGATCCCATCATGCATAGGGTCACCATGAGTTGGGGGCTGACTCCATGGCAGCTAACCACTCCCACCACAATAACAACACTTTCATGAAACCAAGTTCCTCATTCATTCTGCAGGACAAATGGAAAGGAGTAAGGGCATCTATAACCCTGAGGAATGACTGTGTGGGATGTTAATCAGGTAAAGACTAGCCCAAACCACCAGGAGAGAGTGACTACCTTGGATCCTCATTAAGGTAGATGAAGTTGGCTTTTTACTATTTGTGGATCATAAAAATGACAGTAAGAAAACAACCATGGTTGATTTAAAGGATATTTGAGAAAACTGGCTATTTAAGTGTTGGTATGAGACTAAGAGGAAGGGCCAAATCTGGGGAACACAAAATATGAGTCAGAAAGCAGCCCTGACACCAGATTTCCATTGTAGAGCATTTCTAGTTACCAATGTCCCAAAAAAGTCTCTCACATATGATTTTTGAATGCTGGTAAGTTCATTTAACAGTGAATCAGTCAATGAAAACCCTATAGATCATAATGGTCTGATCCCGTTGTACCTGGGGTCACCACGAGCTAGGGGCTGACTCCATGGCAGCTAACCACTACCACAACAACAGCAACACTTTCATGAAACGAAGTTCTTCATTCTTGGAAAATCTATATCACAGTGATAGTGTTAAAATCAAGTCGTTTTGGAAAGGTAACATTAACTTACATTTTTTCAAAGTGCAAAGGGCTGTCATTCTTATTTAATTTAAAAGTTCAGATTTTTAATCTCCAGTGGCCAAGAGTGGAAAATCAACTCTTATTTCCCTGTAGTACAGCAGAGACCTGATTAGAACATTAAAAAAAAAAAAAAAAGACTTTATTCCAGGCTACATTGGAAAAGGAATGATAAATTGAAATAAACATACTATATAAATAGTCCAGTTTCTGGGACACACCTTGCAGCCCATGATTAAACCCAGGAAAAGAAATCTTTTCAGGGTTATCCTCCCTCCACATGCCATTTTCACCTCCATCACCCAAGCATGCACTTATCATTATTTAAAGGTCTTGGCATCTAAACTGAGAGACTGATTCACCTCTTCTTTAGATTCTGACCAGAGTTCTAGTTTCCTGTCTGAACTCACACCACTCACTCAACTGACTGACCCCCAAAATGACACCCTGCTCCAGGTGAGACCTGATCCTTGCAGGCCCCAGTAGGATATTCACATCAGAATAGAAGCCATAAATCCCATTCATATACAGCTGAGAAACAGAATCATAGCTGAGGCTGCAATGGGAATGTAACATCCATACAAGGCCGATATTAGCTCCTGAAGGGATTACCTGAAGAAGAAAAGCTAGGGGGAGTCAATAAGCAGGGAAATGAACAGAAGGATAATGAACAGAAGTCTAGAGTCAACAAAACATAAACTATGTTGTCCAAGTAGGGAGTATAGTGGGTTGAACCGTGTTCCCGAAAAATTCATGTCCACCCAGAACCTCAGAATGTGACCCTATTGAAAATACAATCTTTGCAGATGTAATTAATTAAAGATCTCAAGTTGAAACCACCCTGGACTTAAGGTGGGCCCTATATCCAATTACTGGTGTCCTTATAAGAAGAGTAGAGGACATAGTGACACAGGAGGAAAAGACTATGTGAAGATGGAGGCAGAGGTTGGAGTGATGTGCCTACTAGCCAAGGAATGTCGGAAACCACCAGAAGCTGGAAGAGGCAAGGAAAGATTCTCCTCTAGAACCTTTGGAGGAACAGTGGCCCTACTGGCACCTTGATTTTGGACTTCTGGTCTCCAGAACTGTGAGAGAATAAATTTCTGTTGTTTAAAGCCACTAGGTTTGTGGTAATTTGATATGGCAGCCCTAGGAACCTAATACAGGAAGTAAGAAGTGCATCACAATGACAGTGGCAGTCAGCATTTCTCTGTGGGAACCCCAGGCCGCTGCTTCTGAGAGCCCCCAGCTAGAGTTGCGTGTTGTCCATAGTACTAGGCCTGTGGCCATCCTGGAGCATTTGTCCTTTTTCCTCCGATACACTCTGATACAGGAGGTGAAAATGATTTATTGTTAGTCATCTTGAGCTTCAGCTGTTAACAATCAATGAGAAACAGCTTTGAGTTTGAGCATTCCCCGTGAAAAAGAGGAAGACCCTCAGTGAGACGGATTGACACAGTGGCTGCAACAATGGGCTCAAACATAGCAACAATTGTGAGGATGGCACAAGACTGGGCAGAGTTTCATTCTGTTGTATATAGGGTTGCTATGAGTCAGAACTGACTCACAGCACCTAATAACAATGATGTGTCAGTGTGATATTCTTAGCTGGGTCCAAAAAAAAAAAAAATTATTTAAAGGTCAAGCAAATGATAATCACAAAGAAATGGAGTGCTTCCAGTTTTATTCTATCAGACAATGCAATTTCTACTCATTAGTTTATACAATTTACATACAATTTATTCAGTCTACTGTACCTTTATGAGATGTTTCTGAAATGTGAGTGCTAGATTTGAGACTTTGAACTCAGAGATGGCTGCAGCCACACAGCAATCAATGAAGCAGAGATCTGCAATTACTTGGTTCTTGTGAACCCTTAGATAGCTTCCATGGGTAACTTAGAGCTCAAGGCTGGATTTTCCCATATTAATTCCTCTAGTTCTTAGCGTGGGTACACAGTGGATGCTTAATTAATGCTTAATGATAAGGGTGATAACTAACATTTATATAGCATGGTGTATCCCATCAGGTATTTTCACACATATTTGCTAATGTCTTAATTGGACAAGTTTCTGATAATTATAAAAGCTTCACTATATGTTGTGTAGACTCAGCCTGCATAAAAATGCTGTGAGACCACTGTAAACATTATATCTCTATCTCAGACTTTAATCTATTTTTAGTCTTATTTAGTGAAAACTAACACATTAAATTATTTCACCTGTGAAGATAAGGGTAGGACATTTTTGTGCCTTTTTAGGAGATATAAACATGTTAATTTTTCTTCTTGCAGATTTTAGAACAAATATCAAGAGGGGATGGACAACATTACATAATGATAAAAGGATCAATTCACCAAGAAGATATAACAATTATAGGTATATGTGCACCTAAATATATGAAGAGCCCCAAAATATATATGAAGCAAACACTGACAGAAGAGAGAAATACCATATTTTTTACGCAAATAATGCATGCCTTCTATGTTTGTCAACTGTACCTTCGTTCTTAAGGTATTTTCTTAAGTGCTGCTACGCCAATTTCTTTTTACCGCTTACCGTGAAAAAAAATTAGCATAGCACACTTACAAAAATACCTCATGGTGGGAGGGCACAGTTGGCAAACAAATGTAGAAGGCACACATTATTTGCCCAAAAATATGGGACAGTTCTACAATAATAGTGGGAGACTTCAATACGCCAGTTTCAATAATTGTCTCTGTTAGGGTTCCTAGAAAAACAGAACCAGTGATTTATTTATTTCAAGCAATTGGCTCACACAACTGTGAAGGGGCTGGCAAGTCCAAAATCCAGGGTCGGGTGACAGGGAAAGTGAAGAGTGAAAGAGCTCTGGCAAATTATCTGGAAGCATAACACACCGTAGGGGGACTCCCTTTTTCCTCATCAGGCCTTTGACTTGCTGGTTGAGGTGAACCCACATTATGAAAGGTAATCTGCTTTACTTAAAGCCAACTGATTTAATCACATGTAACTACTTCATTACAGTAACTAGACTACCATTTTACCAAACAATTGGGAGCCATAGCTTAGCCAAGCTGACACATAAAACAAACCATCTAGTGTGGCCATTGCAACGGATTATTGAACCTAGAAGAGAAGTAGAGAGAGCCGTGGGAGGGGTGGCTGGTGTCAGAATTGGTAAAAAGATTGGAGGGTGGAAGTGTGCCCGACCTCCATCTCATAGGAATCAGCTTTGGGCTGATCTTGGTCATTATCCACCTTGAAGTTAGACAGATTCTGACACTATTACTCCCACCATTTTACTGTAATCAAAATTGTCTGGTACTGGTGTAAGGATAGTCATATAGACCAATGGCATAGAATTGAGAGTCCAGAAATAAACCCGCACTAGTTTATCTAAGATCAATTGATTTTCTACAAGAGTACCAAGGCCATTCGATGGGGGAAAGAATAGTCTGTTCAACAAATGGTGCTGGGACAACTGGATCCCCACGTGCAAAAGAATGAAGTTGGACCCATACCTTACACTATATATGAAAACTAACTCAAAATTGATCAATGACCTAAGTATAAAAACTAAAGAGTAAAACTTTTGGAAGAAAACATAGAGGTAAAGCTTTAAAACTTTGCTTTTGACAATGGATTCTTAGATATGACACCAAAAGCATAAGCAGCAAAAGGAAAAATAGATAATCTGGACTTCAAAAATTTTAAAACTTTTGTACATCAAAGGACTTTATCAAGAAAGTGAAGAGACAACATATAAGATGGGAGAAAATATTTGTTATCCACATATCTGATAAGGGTTTAATATCCAGAATATGTAAAGAACTCCTATAACTCAACTGCAAAAAGACAACCCAATTAAAAAAGGACTTGAATAGTCATTTCTCCAAAGAAGATATACAAATGGACAATAATCACATAAAAAATGCTCAGCGTTGTTAATCATCAGGGAAATGCCAGTCAAAATCTCAGTGAGCTACCAGTTCACACCCATTAGGATGGCTATTATTTGAAAAATGGAAAACAGTAACGCGGAGAAATTAGAACCCTTGTGCGTTGCTGGCGAAAATGTAAAATGGTGCAGCTGCTACTGTGGAAAAGAGTTTGGTGGGTCCTCAAAAGCTAAACATAGAATTACCATATGACTCAACAATTCTACTCCTAGGTATATACCCAAAAGATTTAAAAGAAGCAACTCACACAGATTATTGTACACCAATGTCCACTGAAGCATTATACACAACAGCTAAAAAGGTGGAAACATCCTGAGTCCATCAACAGATAAGTGGATAAACAAAAATGTGGTGTATACATACACTGGAATATTATTCAGCTGTAACGAGAAATGGAGTTCTGATACATGCTACATGGATGAACTGTGTCATAGTGGTAAACTCTAACTATGTTATAGTTCTAACCTATAGAACTATAAGATAATAAATGTATATTAAGTATTAAAGTTTTTGGTAATTTGTTACAGCAGCAGTAGGAAACTAATACATGCTAGAATCACTTCCTAAATAAACTACCCAAGCACGCATCTTTATCTCAAGCTCTGCTTCTTGGAGGCATTTAGGTTAAGATGAAAGGAGTCCCTGGGTGGTGCAAACAGTTAAGTGTGCAGCTACTAACTGAAAGGTTGGCAGTTCGAACCCACCTAGAAGTACCTTGGAAGAAAGGCCTAGTAGGGTCACACCCATTGAAAGGTCACAGGCATTTAAAATTCTATGAAGCACAGTTCTACTCTGGCACACATGTAGTCACCATAAGTCAGAATCAACTTGACAGCAACTAGTTAATATAGTTCATACTGATGTCTCCAACTCTAATCCATTCTAGTATATTCCCTCTGCTTATCCGTAAATTCCGGCTCCAACAGTGAGAAACCTGGCTTCTACCACCTGTAATCCATTTATTTAATTCCAGTATGCAAGTATGGTAGTATCAATTGCTAACCTGTATCCCTGTGGGAAGGAGCCTTGGTGGCGCAGTGGTTAAGCTAAGCGAAAGCTTGGCAGTTTGAATCCATGAGCTGCTCCAAGGGAGGAAGATGTAGCAGTCTGTTCCTGTAAAGATTACAGCTTTGGAAACTCCCTGGGGCAGTTCTACTCTGTCCGATAGGGTCGCTATGAGCCTGAATCTACTTGACAGAAACAGGTTTGGTTAAATGGGTATCCCTATGGGAAACATTATAACTAGAGTACAATGCTTATGTGCAGTTTCTTTTGCTTTTAGCCTTGCAGACTCTACTCATTTCCAACTTTTCCTCCTACCTCTTTCATTGCAGTTGTTTCACAGATTTGTAATACAGTTAGATTTTCTTGTCATAGTCTACATTCTATTTTGGGAATCTTCTGATGTTCTAAATGATTTTTTTAAAAATTGCCCACATTAAGATTCACTCTTTGTGATCATTAGGGTTGTGTGTCAACTTGGCTGAGCCGTGAGTCTCAGTGGTTTGGCAATTATGATGTAGTCATATGATGATGTGATCATTTCCATGATGAGATTCGATATAATGTGATCACCTCTATGATGGGATCTGCTGTAAGTAGCCAATCAGTTGAAAAGGAGTTTCCTTGGGCAAGTGGCCTACATAGAAAGAAGTGGACATTCTGGGAAGACTTGTGGGCTTTTGCTCACTCTGGATCCTGCAGTTTTGCTCCTGTTCCTCTGACCTCTGGTTCTTGGGTCTTGAGCTAGCAGTTTACCTACAGTCTTGCCTGCTGATCTTGGGATTCGTCCATCTCTGCAGTCTGTGAGCAAGAGCCTCGCCGTCTGACCTGCTGATCTTGGATTTGCCAGCCCCTGTGGCTACGTGAATCAGGAGTGGCCTCCAGCCTGACCTATGGATTTCGTATATCCCAGCCTCTACAACCACGTGAGCCATTTCCTTGATATAAATCTCTTCATATAGATATTAATACACTTTACTGGTTTTGCTTCTCTAGAGAACCCTGCCCAAGATACTCTCTGTGCTGTAAAAAGTTCTAAAGTTTGAAAAATGCGTAATGTTATGTATCCACCATTACAGTATCATTCAGAATAGTTTTACTTTCCCCCAAATGTCCTGTGCTTCACCTATTCAACCCCCTATGCCTGAGCCCCTGGCACCCACTGATTTCTTTACTGTCTCTATAGTTTCATCTTTTCCAGCAGGTCATATAATTGGAATTATACAGTATATAGCCTTTCAGATTCACTCCTTTCACTTAGCAATATGCATTTAAGATTTATGCATGAATTTTCATCGTTTTATAGCTTGTTTTCTTAAAATTGCTGAATAGTATTACATTGTATGGATATACCACAGTTTGTTTACCCATTCACCTATTGAAGGACATCTTGGTTGCTTCCAGTTATTGGCAATTGTGAATAATAGTAATGATGTTGACTAATATGGTATAAGAACTTACAGAAAATTAGAATAGGTCAGGTATAGATAATTATATAAAATAATATAATATAGGGTAAGAAGGTATCACAATTAACAGAGGAGGTTTAGTTAATCAATGTTGCATAGACAACTAGTTGACAATTTAACAACAAAAAAAGTCCTTTTAGAATTTCATTTCACATGCTTGGCCTACTTAACAGTTCTTTTTCTGTGCACAGGTTACTTCATAAGAGGATTTCTGCATTTACCACAATAAAAGGCAAATGGAAATTGGTGAGTAGCAGTATTGATCCCCTGCTTAGGAGTAGTTGCTGTTTTAGACAGGGCAGGACTCATTGGATAAGACCTGACCAGTATGTTGGGCCTGCTGACTAGGTGGTTTCATCAGTAGTTAAGCAGGGATGCAACACAAGTCAATTCTATAGCTGCCAGATGCATCAGTTGAAGTCCCTATAGTAAGACCAAAGAAGCTGTTACCTTCTTGTTTCAGTTTGGAGAGGTTAGGCTATTCTTTAGTGAGAAACAACCCCAAATCTTAGTGGCTTACAAGAACAAAGGTTTATTTTTTGCTCATGCTACATATCCATTGCAGGGAAGCTAGGGGCTTCTGCTTGTATTTTCTCACCCTGGGACTCAGGCTGATGGGGCAAGTTCCCTTTTTCGATGTTGCTGTTTATCATGGCGAAGAGAAAGAAGACTTTGAAAAGTTTTTTGCTGGCAGTTACTCAACTCCAACCTAGAAGTGATCTGCTCAAAACTCACTGGGCAGAACTAGTCACATGGCTGTAGCCAACCCCATGCTTTACTAAACCCACTTTCTCAACCTTGAGGAATTGTTGTTATTAGTTGCCATCAGATTGATTCCTACTCATGGTAACCCCCATGTGTGCAGAGTAGAACTGTTCCATGGGGTTTTCAAGGCTGTGACCTTTCGGAAGCAGATTGCCAGGTTTATCTTTATGGCTCCTCTGGGTGGGTTCCAGCTGCCAATCTCTGGCCCAGTAGTCAAACGCCTCAATTGTTTGCACCACCCAGGGACTCCATATCTTTGAAGAGAAGGGGTGAAAACTCTTTATTGTAGGTGGTTTTAAAAATTTTGTGCCTAGAAAGTTTCATCTTCTCTAAAGAATGGCTAGGTTTTGCCTTTTTTGATAATGAGAGTTCTGTTAACTACCAATAATAAAGCTATTTATGTGCCAGGAATTTTACATATATTATTTTTACTCTGTAAAATAATTGTATGATTTCTAACAGATGAGAAAACTGTGGCTAAATAGGTTAAATAGATAAATTAGAGGTACATAGCAAGGGGCAGAGATTTGAATCTTAGGCTGACAGACTTGGGTCAAATTTTATATGAGGTTACTTGCCAGTTCCTATGATTAACATAATTGCTTCCTTCTTTTTGTTTCAGTAAACTTTATTTCTTTTTTTAAGATTCTTGTATTAATCTTATGATTCTACTTTTTTTGTGTCACCTCAAAAAATCTTAAATAACAGAGAAAATTATTTACAGCAAGTATAACAAAACTATTAATATAAAAAAAATTTTTTTTTGCTTATATAAATTGCTCATACATATGGAAAACATTAAAACTTAAAGAAATAAACTAGAAAAATCATGAGCAGAGACTCCTAAAAAAAAAAAGAAGAAGAAGAAGAAGAAAGGAATCTGGTTAAAAAAAAGAAAAATCAGAATAAGTTCAACTGTGCTAATTAAAAAAAAAATTATGCTAATAATTTAAAAACTACCCAATTTTGGCTACGTTTTGGTATAACTGGGGCACCTATGTATTACAGGTACCAGCATAAACTGACAGCCATTTGGGGATATAATTGACACCTATATTAAGATTGGAGCCCTGGTGGTACAGCGGTTAAGAGCTACGACTGCTAACCAAAAAAGGTCCACAGTTTGAATTCATTCCTTGGAAATCCTATGGGGCAGTTCTACTCTGTCCTATAGGGTCGCTATGAGTCAGAATTGACTTGACAGCAACAGGTTTTGTTTGTTTGTTTTTAATTAAGATTTGACCCAACAATTACAGTTGTGAATATTAATCTAAGGGAAAAAATTAAAAAAATAGAAAGATGTTAAATTTGTGAAAAAAGTTATTGTAGTGTTATTTTTACAAATGCAATTGAAAGCAATATGGTGTGGTTAAATTACAACCTTTCTACTCAATGAAATGTTATGATTTCATTAAAAATTATAAGTATAAAGGTAACCTAGAAACATGAAGTAATATATATGCTAGATACATTACATGATTGTAACTATAAAAATGTATATACATCTGACAAAGGAATGCATAAAGAATGGTGACAGTGGCTGCTTTATGAAGTTGAATAATTGGTCACTTTTTCCCACTTTCCAGTATTCATTAATATTGTTATATGGTTTACAGTAATTATAGCTTGAAATATCACTAAATATACTTCACTGACATGGCCTATACGACTGGAAAACCCTAAGGAATATGCTTTCATTCAATAAAGATGCACGGGAAAGTAAGGAAGGTAGTAATCTCTAGGGCATCAGCAACTTTCATAGAAAGAATAGTTACGCACCCAGCTCTCATGGGGATGGGAACATAGGCCCAGAACTGAGAGTTTATATACAGGGACACTGGACATGGACAGGTCTCCCCACATGGGGATGTATATCACAGAATAGCAGAGGACGCATGCTTTTTGCTGGTTGTTCACTCTCACAAGGAAGGGAAAGGAGTTGAGACAAATATTCTTATTTATCCTTCTAAAATTTAGCAAATATGTCCCTCCACTTTCCCCATAGTGAATTAAGTAAAGGGGTGGAGGGAGGCCAAGATATTGCACTAAGTAAGTTCTTTCTACATGGAAGAAAATTTTGGGAGTAGAGAACATAGGAGGGAACAAGAGATACTATAAATAATTGAATTCAACTCCAGAAGCTACAAAAAGTCCACAGAAAGCAGAATAAAGGGAAAAATAAAGATAAAATCAGAAATGAAATGGAAAATTAACAAAAATAAAAGAGATGATCAACAAAACCAAATCCAGTTTCTTTGAAAAGATCAATAAAATAGACAAACCTCTCACAACAGCGATCAAGAAAATAAGAGTGGCAGTAAATGAATAACCCAAAACCAATAAGATTTGAAATTTTAAAAAGGACACAGCTATAGACAGAAGCAGTAAGTATTTAAAAATCAGGAATATTTTATTAATGTTTGCCAATACATTTAAAGACAGTTTTCCAGAAAAATAAAAACCACCAACGCTCATTTATTAAAAACAAAAACAGAAAACCTGAATAGAACAATTAATATTAAGAAAATTTTATAACTATTAAAAAAACTCTCATTCCCTTAAAGCTTACTAGGCCTAGATGAGTTTTAGCAATTCTTTAAGGAAAAAAAAAGTTCTATCTCGCACAAACTGTCCTAGAGAATAAAAAAGAGAGAAAGCTTTCAATCTCGTTTTGTGAGGCTAGAATAGCCTTGATACCCAAACCAGAGAAAAATAAAGTAAATTCTAAATTGTTTTTACAAATACTTTTAATTTAAAGATATATATATATACAATTGTGTTTTAGGTGAAAGTTTATACAGCAAATTACGTTCCTCTTTAACAACTTTTATACAAATTTGCTCCATGCCATTGGTTACAATTTTTACAATGTGTCAGCATTCTCATTATTTCTATTCTATTTCTTCTGTTTCCATTGGTCTAGCTTCCCTTCCTAAAATAAAATTTTAGGCAATCTAATTTATAAACATAAGTGCAAAATATTAATACAACAAAAATGGTGAGACTTCAGAAGCATTCCTTTTAAAGTTAGGAACAAGACAATACTAAATACTATCATCCTACTATGTTTTTTTTTTTACTATGGAGAGTCTTGACAATCCAATGGGAGAGGGGGAGGGGAAGAAGAGGTTTAACGAGCCAAAATATATTCTTAGTTATAAGCAATAGATACTAACTCTGGCTGATTTAAGACTGAGCTTACCAGAGAAGTACTATGGAGCAGTTCTACTGTGTCCTAAAAAGTCACTCTGAGTCGGAATTGACCGGAAGGCAACAGGTTTTGTTTTTTTAAAAAAATAGAGGAAGAGGAGCCCTGGTGGTGCAGTGGCTAAGAGCTTGCTTGTTAGCCAAGAGGTCGGCAGTTCAAATCCACCAGCTGCTCCTTGGAAACTCTATAGGCAGTTCAACTCTCTACTATAGGGTTGCTATGAGTTGGAATCCACTTGGAGGCAATGGGTTTGCTCTGGTCATATAGAGGGACAAAGTTGCTCTGGCGGTGCAGTGGTTAAAGGTCTCAGCTGCTAACCAAAAGGTTGGTGGTTTGAACAGACCAACCATTCCAGGGAGAAAGATGTGGCAGTGTGCTTTCATAAAGGTTTACAGCCTTAGAAACCCTATGGGGCAGTTCTACTCTGTCCTAAGGGGTCATTATGTGTTGGGATTGATTGGATAGCAACGGGTTTAGGTTTGGTTTTGGTTTTTATAGAGGGAGAGTCTTTGTTATTCATCTAGATTTATACAGTGGGAAATTTTTCAAACATAGAAAGGAGTTCAGATGCTGGGTGCACAAAACAAATGACAGGTGTCCACTCAGAAAGCAAAAGTAAAAATTATTGTCATTTGCAGATGGTATAATAACCTACATGGAAAATCTAAGGTAATTTATAGGTAAATTTTTAAAATGAGGAAGTTTAGTTTTCTTGACACAATATTAACACGAAAATCAATAGCATTTCTATAATTCATCAATAAATATTTTTAAACTTAATAGAAAAAAAGATCCCATTCACAACAGCAAACAAACAAAAAGGTACCTGGGAATAAAATGAACAAAAGATGTATGTATTCTTTATAGAAAAAAAACTATAACATATTATGAAGTATACAAAGAAGGCTCCTTTAAAAATGGAGATACATACCACATTCTTGTTTGGGAAAACTCAGTATTAGAGCAATGTCAAGTTCCCCAAATTTGATGTATAAATTTAATATGGCTGCCATAAAAACTCCACCTGGATTTTTTGTGAAACTGGAAAAACTGATTAAAATGCAAATGAAGACTGAAGATCTAAAAATAGCTTAAACAATTCCGGGGGGAAAAATAAAAAGGACATGGGACTTGCTCTTTCAAGTAAGTCTTTATAATGCCTTAGTAACTAGAAGAGCTTGATGTTGCTTTAGGATTATTCAGATAGATCAGTTAAGTAGAATAGGAAGCCAAGAAATAGACTGATGCATATAGGGGAACTGGATCTGTAACAGAGGTGGTATTACAGATCAAGGGTGAAAGGAAGAGTAAGTCAATAACTAAAGCTGGAACAATTTACTTTCTATACAGAAAAATAAAATTAAACAAGACCCCCACTTTCCACAAAATGCAAAAGCACATTTCAGATAAATTAAAGCTCTAAATGAAAAAAACAAAACTAAAATTATCTGAAGGAAATAGAAGGCGTTTCTTTAGGATCTTGGGTCATAGAAGTTTTCTTAATGTAGACAGAGAAAGGAAACGGGTGGTGTAGTGCTTAAGTGCTATGGTTGCTAACCAGAGGGTTGGCAGTTCGAATCCAACAGGTGCTCCTTGGAAACTCTATGGGGCAATTCTACTCTGTCCTATAGGGTTGCTATGAGTCGGAATCGACTTGACGGCACTGGGTTTGGTTTTGGTTTTTGGTAGACACAGAAAGCACACATCATAATGGCAAAGACATATATTTGACTACATCAAAATTTTCTATATGACAAAAGACACATAATCAAAGCGTAATGAAAAGTACAAATAACAGCATAGAAAGATGGCCACAACATGCAAACAGGGACTTCAGGGACTAAGAAACCCAAACGATTTAGAAATATTTGAAAAAAAGCTCAGCCTCACAGAGAATCAGGAAAAAACACAAACTAGTAAAGCAACAATGAGATATCATATATTACCACTTAAGAATTGGCATGAAAGCTGGAAAAAAGGTAAATCTCATAAACTGGTGTGCGTATAAATAGGTGTAATCAATTAGGAGAATAATTTAGAATTAGGTTATAAAATTTTAACAATGTCTAGGATCATGTGCAAATACACATGCAAGCTTTTGTACATGTATTCAAGGAGATACATGTGAAGATGCTCACTGTCACGTTATAACACCAAAAAAAAAAAAAAAAGAATCAACTTAAATGTCTATGAGTAGGAAAGTGAATAAGGAAACTTTTAAGTAAAATGTGGTAATCCATAGACTGAATACTGAGTAGTGGTTAAAGAACTAGCTGTTGCCGGCTAGTCGATTTCGACTAATAGCAACCATACAGATCTAAATAGATCAGTATGATTCGTTATCAAAAAATATAATATTGAGTGAATAATTAACATGCTATGAAACTATTTCTGTAAATTGAAAAAATATAAAACACTGTACATTTTAATATTTAGGTATAGAATTCATTTATAGATATTTATGCAGATATATAAAATAATTAGCTAGAAAGATACATGCTTTGATAGTTAGCCTCTAAGGTGGTCTCCAATGATCCCTGCTTCCTAGAGTTCAATCCCTGGTGTTGTCCCCTTGCCTTGAGTGTGGGCTAAGCTAAGTGACTTCTAATAAATAAAAGAGATGGAATGTCACTTCCAAAAGACTGTGACTTTCCTCTTGCTGGCTCTGATTCTTCTCACTCTGATAAAGCAAGCTGCCATGTTGTAAGCTGCTCTATGGAGAGGCCCATGTGGCAAAGAGCTGAGGGCAGACTCCAGCCAACAGCCAGTGAGGAATTCATTCCAAGAGCCCTCAGGAGTTGAATCCTGCCAACAATGGCTGAGTGATCTTGGAAGGGGATTTTGCCTCAGTTGACCCTTGAGATGACTGCAGCCGCATCCAACACCTTGATTATAGCCTTGTGAGAGATCCTGAGTCAGAGGACCTAGATTCCTGACCCGCAAAAATTGTGAGATAATAAATGTTGTTTCAAGCCATTTAGTTTTGAGGTAATTTGTTAGGCACCAATAGATACTGATCCACCAAATTACAAGTTATAATTTGTGGATTGGGGAGGGAGTACAAGGGAATGAGATTAAAGGAAAGATAAAGAATATTTAAAAAATAACTTTTATAAAAATAACTTTAAACAAACATGACAAAATGCTCGTTTAAATTCTGAATTCAAAATTATGAGATTTCGGAAATAACAAACCTGTAGATGCTGTTGTTGTTAGGTGCCGTTGAGTTGGTTCCAACTCATAGCAACCCTATGCACAACAGAAGGAAACACTGCCCGGTCCTGCGCCATCCTTACAATCGTCGTTATGCTTGAGCTCATTGTTGCAGCCACTGTGTCAGTCCACCTCGTCGAGGGTCTTCCTCTTTTCCACTGATCCTGTACTTTGCCAAGTGTGATGTCTTTCTCCAGGAACTGATCCCTCCTGACCACATGTCTGAAGTATGTAAGACGCAATCTTACCATCCTTGCTTCTAAGGAGGATTCTGCTTGTACTTCTTCTAAGACAGATTTGTTCGTTCTTTTGGCAGTCCATGGTATATTCAATACTCTTCGCCAATATCACAATTCAAAGGTGTCAATTCTTCCTCGGTCTTCCTTATTCATTGTCCAGCTTTCACACGCATATGATGCGATTGAAAATACCATGGTCTGGGTCAGGGGCACCTTAGTCCTCAAGGTGATATCTTTGGTCTTCAATACTTTAAAGAGGTCCTTTGCAGCAGATTTACCCAACACAACGTGTCTTTTGATTTCTTGACTGCTGCTTCCATGGTTGTGGATTCAAGTAAAATGAAATCCTTGACAACTTCGATCTTTTCTCCGTTTATCATGATGTTTATCATGATGTTGTTCATTGGTCTAGATGTTTTCTTTATGTTGAGGTGCAATCCACACTGAAAGCTGTGGTCTTTGATCTTCATTAGTAAGTGCTTCAAGTCTTTTTCACTTTCAGCAAGCGAGGTTGTGTCATCTGCATAATGCAGGTTGTTAATGAGTCTTCCTTCAATCCTGATGCCCCGTTCTTCATCATATAATCCCCCATGTGTCTGTCAGTTTGTTGTACTGTGGGAGCTTCCATGTTGCTGTGATGCTGGAAGCTATGCCACTGGTATTAAGATATCAGCAGGGTCACCCATGGAGGGCAGGTTTCAGCTGAGCTTCCAGACTAAGACAGACTAGGAAGAAGGACCCGGCAGTCTACTTCTGAAAAGCATTAGCCCTTGAAAACCTTATGAATCTATAGATAGGAAGAATTAAAAATGGAGGGGGAATTTATTGTTAGAAATTATTTTACGCTAAGTTGAAAATATAAAGTACCCAAGCACATACCAAAGAGATATAATGAGACAGGTGTTAACAATTATCCTACATCCAGACAAAGCTCCCTCCCTCAAGAAAGAAGCAGTGGGGCTACTTACATTTTTTATCCTTTCTTCTTTTGATTTTAACATTTTAAAAAGCCTGTTAAACCCATACCTCACTCCATGCACAAAAAATAACTCAAAAGGGATCAAAGACCTAAATATAAAATCTAAAATGAAAAAGATCATGGAAGAAAAAATAGGGACAATGTTAGGAGCCCTAATACATGGCATAAACAGTATACAAAACATTATAAAGAATGTAGAATAAAAACTAGATAACTGGGAGCTCCTAAAAATCAAACACCTATGCTCATCCAAAGACTTCACCAAAAGAGTAAAAAGACTACCTACAGACTGGCAGAAAGTATTTAGCTATGACATTTCTGATCAGCGCTTGATCTCTAAAATCTACATGATACTGCAAAAACTCGACTGTGAAAAGACAAGCGACCCAATTAAAAAATGGGCAGAAGATATGAATAGACACTTCACTAAAGAAGACATTCAGGTAGCTAACAGATATAGGAGGAAATGTTCACGATCATTAGCCATTAGAGAATGCAGATCAAAACTACAATGAGATTTCATCTCACTCCAACAAGGCTGGCATTAATTAAAAACACACAAAATAATAAATGTTGGAGAGGCTGTGGAGAGATTGGAACACTTATACACCACTGGTGGGAATGTCAAATGGTACAACCACTTTGGAAATCAATTTAGTGCTTCCTTAAAAAGCTAGAAATAGAACTACCATATGATCCAGCAATCCCATTCCTGGGAATATATTCTAGAGAAATAAGAGCCTTTACACAAACAGATATATGCACACCCATGTTTTTTGCAGTACTGTTTATAATAGCAAAAAGATGGAAGCAACCAAGGTGCCCGTCAATGGATGAATGGATAAATAAATTATGGTATATTCACACAATGGAATACTACACATCGATAAAGAACAGTGAGGAATCTGTGAAACATTTCATAACATGGAGGAACCTGGAAGGCATTATGCTGAGTGAAATTAATCAGTTGCAAAAGGACAAATATTGTATAAGACCACTATTATAGGAACTCAAGAAACAGTTTAAACTGAGAAGAAAACATTCTTTTGTGGTTATGAGAGGGGGTAGGGAAGGAGAGTGGGAGTGAGGCATTCACTAATTAGATAGTAGAGAAGAACTACTTTAGGTGAAGGAAAAGACAGCACACAATACAGGTGAGGTCAGCACAATTGGACTAAATCAAAAGCAAAGAAGTTTCCTGAATAAACTGAATGCTTCGAAGGCCAGCGTAGCAGGGGCAGGGGTCTGGGGACCATCGTTTCAGGGGACATCTAAGTCAATTGGCATAATAAAATGTATTAAGAAAACATTCTGCATCCCACTTTGAAGAGTGGCGTCTGGGGTCTTAAACGCTAGCAAGCAGCCATCTAAGATGCATCAATTGGTCTCAACCCACCCGGATCAAAGGAGAATGAAGAACTCCAAGGACACAAGGTGATTACAAGCCCAGGAGACAGAAAGGGCCACATGAACCAGAGACTACATCATCCTGAGGCCAGAAGAACTAGATGGCGCCTGGCTACAACCGATGACTGCCCTGACAGGGAACACAACAGTGAACCCCTGAGGGAGCAGAAGAGCAATGGGATGCAGACCCCACATTCTCATAAGACCAGACTTAATGGTCTGACTGAGACTAGAGGGACTCCGGTGGTCATGGTCCCCAGGCCTTCTGTTGGCCCAGGGCAGGAACCATTCCCGAAGCCAACTCTTCAGACATGGATTGGACTGGACAATGGGTTGGAGAAGGACGCTGGTGAGGAGTGAGCTTCTTGGATCAAGTGGACACTTGAAACTATGTTGGCATCTCCTGCCTGGAGGGGAGATGAGAGGGTGGAGGGGGCTAGAAGCTAGTGAAAAAGACATGAAAAGAGAGTGGAGGGAGAGAGCGGGCTGTCTCATTAGGGGGAGAGTAATTGGGAGTGTGTAGCAAGGTGTATATGGGTTTTTGACTTGATTTGAAAACTTTTACTTAAAGCACAATAAAAATTATTTTTTAAAAAAGCCTATTAAATTATTGGAGACATCATTTTTATTACATTGTGCCACCTATTTAGGGCCCCTCATGACTAATTTTTTTTTTTAATCACATATATTAAATCCTTTAGGTCTATCAAAAATATATTACTTATGGATAAGCCAGCACAAATTGATGAAGGCAAGGTTATGGAAGCCCCATAGATACATCCAAACTCCCTGAGGGACCAAATTACTGGGCTGGGGGCTGTGGGGACCATTTTCTTGGGGAATGTTTAGCTCAGTTGGCATAACATAGTTTATAAAGAAAATATTCTACATTATACTTTGGTGAGTAGCATCTGGGTCTTAAAATCTTGTGAGCAGCCATCTAAGGTATTCCATTGTTCTTACCAGGTACGACATGAGAGAGAATGAAGAAAACTAAACACACAAGGGAAAGATTAGTCCAAAGAACTAATGGACACAACCTCCATGAGACTGAGTCCAGTACAATCAGATGGTGCCCGGCCACCACCACTGACTGCTCTGACAGGGATCACAATAGATGGTACCGTACAGAGCTGAAGAAATATGTAGAACAAAATTATAACTCACAAAAAAAGACCAGACTTACCAGCCTGACAGAGACTGGAGAAATCCGGAGAGTATGGACCCCGGATACCCCTTTAGCTCAGTAATGAAGTCACTGCTGAGATGCACCCTTCAGCCAAAGATTAGACAGGCGCATAAAACAGAAGAAGACTAAAGGGGCACACCAGCCCAAGGGCAAGGACTAGAAGGCAGGAGGGGAAAGGAAAGCTGGTAATGGGGAACCTAAGTTCAAGAAAGGGAGAGTGTTGACATGTCGTGGAGTTGGCAACCAACATTACAAAACAATATGTGAATTAATGGTTTAATAACAAGCCAGTTTGCTCTGTAAACCTTCATCTAAACTACAATAAAAAAAATTTTAAATATATTACTTATATATTTTTTATTTATGTAAATTCAAATTATAAGCATTTTAATTATAAGGGTAATTTTCACACAGTTTTATTCCTTTTCTATGGATTAGCCATTTTATGAGGACCATCTTGATTTCCTCTCATGAAAAATCCAGTATAGCAGTGTTTCTTTCATTTCATAATGAGTGGTACAATTAAGATTTAATTACAGGCATACTAGTTTTTAGTAAGGGAATGGAAAGCTACTCTGAACTTGTAAATGAAATGTTAAATTTTTAAACTGCTCACATGTTGCAACTCTCTTTCCTTAAAAAGCGACCACATGTAAACTTAATTTGAAATAGAGCTTTTTTAAAATAGCATAATTGCTTGTTACACTGAACCTCTTCCTTGTCCTGTGCCCACAAAGGAAGCTCATTTTATCTGAGGAAGAAAGACTCACAGATGCTTCAAGGAAGAAAGGGAGACTTTCGCTACATTTTCTTCACAAAGCACGTAAGGGTGAGAAGAAGTACATCCATTAGTACATGTCCTACCTGCCTACCTCTCTTCTTCCGTGTTTTTATGGCCTCACAAAGAAGCACATTTGGGAAGTGATTTGCCCATCACATATGGATTGAATAAATATGTAGCTTTATATTTAAAACAATGCTTTAGGGGCTAATACTTCGTATTAGAATTTGTGTCTTCAGTATTGTTTCTAATCCTGTTAACTTTTTTTTCTTTTCTTTTTTTTACAAATTTAGATATATTATTTCCAAGCCTGAAGAAAAGGGGCTTGCAGTGGATACGTACTAGGTTTGCCACCCAGTTCCCTTCTCTACAAACGTCTCCTTTTCCCCCTCACCCAGATGGTCACAGGATGGCCTCTAGGCAGCCATAGTTATACATTTTGACCTCCAACTCCCATCCAGGCTACACTTTGGGCTGAACAGTGACTCTTTTTTGGAAAATCTGGATTTGAAGTAAGAGATCTGGTCTTTGTCTGAGTTAGCATCTTTATTGGTGGAGGTATGAAGAATAGAGTTTGTGAGTCTGTATTTTCTACCATGAAGGCTAGGAAAAATTAAGGAAATGAAACAAAGACAGCGAGAGTCTGGTGCATAATTCCACTCCTATCCTGAGACATGGCTGTGTTCTTGCCCTTGACTTTCATCTTTATATTTTCAAGTTTTTGCTTAAGTTCACTTGACTTGGTTTCTGATTCTTTAAACTAAAAGGTCCAACAGACAGGCTGTCTTGATGGAAGCCTATTGGTCAATTCCATAGTCACATTATTGCCAGTAGTTATCCTGGAATGCACAGAGAAACCAGCCTCTGAAGACCTAGGAATATGATCAAGGTGCCAGGACAGTCAAAATGAGATCTTGGCTCAAGTCCAAGTTTTGTATGTATATGTTGTTGTTGTGTACCTTTGAGTCGATTCTGACTCATAGCTACCCTATACGACAAAGTAGAACTGCCCCCATAGGGCTTCCTAAACTGTAATCTTTATGGGAGCAGATTGCCAGGTCCTTTTTCCCCATGGCTGTGGAGAGGCTGGTGGGTTCAGACTACCGACCTTTCAGTTGGCAGCTGAGCACTTAACCATTGCACCAGTAGGGCCACTATATGTATGTATGTACGTGTATGTAAAGTGAAAGGAAGAAATGATGAAGTAAAACAGCTGAACAGAAGATTTCAAAGGGTGGCGATGAAGACAAAGTATTATATATATTTTTGTAGTAGAAAGTTGTCATAGTCTTTAAAGTGCTAGCAGACTAATAAAAGGGAATGGATAGGCAAACATTTCCTGTGTGGTACTCAGAATAGCAGAATACGTTTTTTGTTGGGTAATTTCATTCTCTATTTTGGGGGAGAAAAAATGACCCTGTCAATAGTTTTATCATTCAAATACAAAAAGCATAGCTCTCCATTCTTCACAAAAAGCCTGGATGGACACAGCTGGAAAGACCTGGATAATTAAAACATCAATCAGAACAGGGAAGATTAAATGACTTTACTTGAATAGAGTAACTGGGCAGAATTACGATTGAAAGGAAAATAAAATAGCTTATTAAAGAAGCAAACATTTTGACATTGGCCCTGTCTTGAAGTGAGCATTGTGGAAGGATGATAACAAGTGGTACTTGCTCCAAATGTTGCCATAGGTAAATTGAAGAATATCTTTTTCTCTGAGACATGGACATTCACAGTTCATCTGGTCTGTAACATTTGCTTCCTTCTACTTCTGTTGTTGTATACACAGCTAAATACGACTTACAAAGAATATTTAATGCTTAAAAAACAAAGGCATATTGTAACATAAATAGCACCTTGTTGATTTTTCTAGCAATCTATATATCCCAGGAATTTAAACAAAACTGTCAAGAAATACATAAAATCCACATGTGATTATTAATAAGCAGGGGACAATTAACAATAGGATTTTTTAAACAGTACACAGTTAAAGTATCTACCAAAAAATAGTTATATTAGGAAATGAATTCAGTGATTATAAGTTGGTCATTGATAATGTACATCTACTGAAGCACGCACACTTGTATATATTCTCATTCATTTTGTTGTTAAACAAACATTTACTTAGAAACACCTTGATACAAACTGGAAGCTCTAACAAGGTTCAGATCTTATTAGACATGGAGAAACGTAGATGTGGGAATATACATCTGCAGCTAGATAGTCTGTCACATCAACATAATTAAACTTCATTGTTTTGAAAAGATCGCCTAATGTTGAGGCTCCACCACACATCTGTCATTTTGTTGTACTGTGGTGGCTTGCATATTGCTGTGATACTGGAAGCTTTGCCACTGGTATTTCAAATTCTAGCAGGGTCACCCTTGGCAGACAGGTTTCAGCAGAGCTTCCAGACTAAGACAGACAAGGAAGAAGAACCTGGTAGTCTGTTTCTGAAAAAAAATGGCCAGTGAAAACCTTGAAACAGCAGTGAAACACTGTCTGATATAGTGCTGGAAAATAAGCCCTACAGGATGGAAGGCACTCAAAATACTACTGGGGAAGAGCTGCCTCCTCAAAGTGGAATTGACTTTAATGATATGGATGTAGTCAATATTTTGGGACCTTCGTTTGCTGATGTGGCACTTCTCAAAGTGAGAAGAAATGCTGCAAACATCCATTAATAATTGGAACATGTAATGTACGATGTATGGATCTAAGAAAATTGGAAGTCATCAAAAATGAAATGAAACACATAAAGATTGATATCTTAGGCATTAGTGAGCTGAAATGGACTGGTATTGGCCATTTTGAGTTAGACAACCATATGCTTTACTATGTAAAGAATGACAAAGAAGAATGGCATTGCATTCATTGTTAAAAAGAACATTTCAAGATCTATCCTGAAGTACAACACTGTCAGTGATAGGATAATATCCATATGCCTACAAAGAAGACCAGTTAGTACAGCTGTTATTCAAATTTATGTACCAATCACTAATGCCAAAGGTGAGAAAACTGAAGATTTTTACCAACTTCTGCTGTTTGAAATTGATGAAGCATGCAATCAAGATGTATTGATATTGATTGGAATGTGAAAGTTAGAAATAAAGAAGAAAGTTCAATAGTTGGAAAATACGCCCTTGGTGACAGAAATGACACTGGAGATTGCATGATAGAATTTTGCAAGACCAATGACTTCTTCATTGCAAATAGCTTTTTTCAACAACATAAATGGTGACTATACGCTAATTTTTTTTTTTTATACACTTGGACCTCGCCAGCTGGAATACACAGGAATCATATCAACTACATCTGTGGAAAGAGATGATGACAAAGCTCAGTGTCATCAGAACAAGGCCAAGGGCCAGCTAGCAAACAGACCATCAGTTGCTCATATGCAAGCTCAAATTGAAGCTGAAGAAAATTAAAGTAAGTCCATGTCAGCCAAAATACGACCCTGAGTACATCCTACCTGAATTTAGAGGCCATCTCAGGAATACATTTGATGCATTGAATTGTAATGACCGAAGACCAGACGATTTGTGAAATGACATCAAGGACCTCGCACATGAAGGAAGCAAGAGGTCATTAAAAAAACAGGAAATAAAGAAAAGACCAAAATGGATGTCAGAAGAGACTCTGAAACTTGCGGTTAAATGTAGAGTGGCTAAAGTGAAAGGAAGAAATGATGAAGTAAAACAGCTGAACAGAAGATTTCAAAGGGTGGCGATGAAGACAAAGTATTATAATGAAATATGCAAAGAGCTGGAGTTAGAAAACCAAAAGGGTAGAACATACTTGGCATTTCTCAAGCTGAAGGAAAGGTAGAAAAAAATTCAAGCCTTGAGTTGCAATACTGAAGGATTCTATGGGGAATATATTAAATGACACAGGAAGCATCAAAAGAAGGTGGAGTCACTGTACCAAAAAGAATTCATCGGCGTTCAGCCATTTCAGGAGGTAGCATATGATCAAGAACCAATGGCAGTAAAGGAAGAAGTCGAAGCTGGACTGAAGGCATTGGCAAAAAACAAGGCTCCAGGAATTGACAGAATACCAATTGAGATGTTTCGCCAAAAGGATGCAGTGCTGGAGGTGCTCACTCTTCAATGCCAAGAAATTTGGAGGACAGCTAACCTGGCAAACTGACTGGAAGAGATTCATATTTGTGCCCATTCCAAGGAAAGGTGATCCAACAGAATGTGGAACTTGTAGAACAATATCTTTAATATCGCACACAAGTAAAACAATGCTGAAAATCTTTCATAAGCAGTTGCAGCAGTATATCAACAGGTAACTGCCAGAAATTCAAGCTGGTTTTAGAAGAGGAATGTGGAACAACAGATATCATTGCTGATGTCAGATGGATCCTGGCTGAAAGCAGAGAATACCAGAAGGATGTTTACCTGTGTTGTATTGACTATGCAAAGGCATTTGACTGTGTGGATCATAACAAATTATGGATAACATTATGAGGAATGGGAATCCCAGAACATTTAATTGTGCTCATGTAAAATCTGTACATAGATCAAGTGGCAGTTTTTTTTTAACAGAACAAGGGGATACTGCGTGGTTTAAAGTCAGGAAAGGTGTTTTAGGGCTGTATCTTTTCACCGTACTTGTTCAGTCTATATGCTGAGCAAATAACCCGAGAAGCTGGAGTATAAGAAGAATGAGGCATCAGGATTTGAGGAAGGCTCATTAACAGCCTATGATGTGCAGATGACACAACTTTGTTTGCTGAAAGTCATGAAGATTTGAAGCATTTACAGTTGAAGATCGAATACCACAGCCGTCAGTATGGATTACACCTCAACATAAAGAAAACAAAAATCCTCACAACTGGACCAATGAGCTATATCATGATAAATGGAGAAAAGATTGAAGTTGTCAGGGACTTCATTTTACTTGGATTCACAAGGAATGCCCATGGACAGCAGTCAAGAAATCAAATAACGTATTGCATTGGGCAAATCTGCTGAAAAAGACCTCTTTAAAGTGTTGAAAGGCAAAGATGTCACTTTGAGGACTAAGGTGTGTCTGACCCAAGCCATGGTATTTTCAATTGCCTCATATGCATGTGAAAGCTGGACAACGAATTACAAAGAACAAAGAAGAGTTAACGCCTTTGAATTATGGTGTTGGCAAAGAATATTGAATATGCCATGGACTGCTAGAAGAATGAACAAATCTGTCTTGGAAGAAGTACAGCCAGAATGCTCCTTGGAAGCAAGGAAAGTAAAACTTTGTCTCATGTACTTTCGACATGTTATCAGGAGGGACCACTACCTGGAGAAGGACATTATGCTTGGTAAAGTAGAGGGTCATCAAAAAAAAGGAAGACCCTTAACAAGATGGATTGGCACAGTGGCTGCAACAATGGGCTCAAGCACAACAACAATTTTGAGGATGGCACAGGACCAGGCGGTGTTTTGTTCTGCTGTACATAGGGTCACTATGAGTCAGCACTGACTCAACGCCACCTAACAACGACAATTTTGAGGCTAGAAAATAGTCTATGGGGGGTGGCTTTAGAAATCTGATTGGCCACTAGAGTGAATACATGAGGCTCTTTGCGAAGGGTCGCGAATTAATGTAAAAATGGCGTGGGGGTAGTGTCAGACCTCTTCTAACTTCACAAGTGGAAAGGAGAATCAAGATTAGCAGCCCAAGGCTGATTCTTGTGAGGCAGATGTCAGACGTGCCTCCTCTCTCCACCACCTTCACCAATTCTGACACCAACTGTCACTCCCAGGGCACTCTCTACTTCTCTGCTGGTTTCTATAATTCATTGCAATGGCCACACAGAACTCACAGACAATACTCATGATTACGGAGTTTATTAGGGAAGTGACAGGTTACAATTAAGGTTCAGGATTACTCAGGATATAGTTCTTCCATCAGGACAGCCTCTTCTCAGCCATACCAGCAGGCACTCCTCTCTTTGGCCTCTGTCTTGCTCAGGCAAGTGTTACAAAGCTCTTTAGCTCTGCTGATAAGTGCCCTGAGGTACCCCACTCTACCAGTAAGCCTTGGCTCTAGCTCTAGCTCCATGGGTCAGCAAACCTAGCTCCACCAAGGGCCCAGAAGCAGCCTACTCTGCCAGCAAACCTCCTGCCCAAAGACACTCAGCTTTCTCGCTTCCTGGGCTAGGAAGCCCACTGCGCCATCTCCTGCCGGTCTCGTGGTTCTGCTGCCTGTTTCTCGTCTGCCGCTTCTCATTGTCTTTGGTTTTACAGCTCTCACTGTCTTGGTTTCCTGGTTCCAGGAGCTCCTCAGCATAGTGATCCCACGTTCAAAGGACACACACTGATCTTAGCCCTTCTTCCTTGGTTGTGGTGAGATCCTCTCCTCCTGCCTCTGGATGGCTCATTTTAAGCCTAGTGGGATGGCAAAACTGACCAATCCCCTTGGTGGGCCACAATTACCTTATCTGCATAGTCCTGCCCAATCACTTTAGTGGGAGTTCCAAGACCACGGTGAGAAAAGTCACACAAAACCAATCCATCACTCCGCAGGGCACCCCCTGGCTTTTCTAGTCATTTTTCTTTCATACTTGAAGGACAGCTTCTCCCTCCCAGACATTTTTACCAGTCCAAAACAGTCATTAATGATTAGTCCTTCTATAGGGCAAAAGAGTCCAAAGGATGAGGTTACTCAGATACCAGCCATTCAGGTCTGCTGCAGGTATCCATCTGATCTGGTCAAGTTCTTCAAAAGACCTCTCATCTTCATCCTTTCTGGCCTCTGATAAAATTTAACTGAGAGATTAGTCCCTTGCTCTGAGCCTCACAAAGTATCAGCATAGCAAAGTTTTTAAAGAACTTTAGATTCGGCCACCGTTTTCCAGTCCAGCAGTGACTTCTCCTTAGTCGACTCTTTTACACTTACAGCTTCTACAATTAGTTTTTACAATCACATTTAACCCTGTTGTCATGGATTGAATTATGTCCCCCCAAAAATGTGCATATCAACTTGGTTAGGCCATGATTCCCAGTATTCTGTGGTTGTCCTCCATTTTGTGATTGTAATTTTATGTTAAAGAGGATTAGGGTGGGATTGTAACACCCTTGCCAGGTCACATCCCTGATCCAATGTAAAGGGAGTTTCTCTGGGGTGTGGCCTGCGCTACCTTTTATCTCTCAAGAGATAAAAAGGAAATGGAAGTGAGCAGAGAGGGGGGACCTCATACTACCAAAAATATAGTGCTGGGAGCAGAGCACGTCCTTTTGTTACCTATCGCCAATCTGACACAAAGGGTCCTTGTCTTTTCCTGAGTAAGAATACACGCAAAAGACAAACTTTATCTTCAGCAAGCTTTATTTTGCTTGAGTCAAGCAGAAGGAGCCGGCGGGGATCTAAGCCTCTCTGAAAGACTGACTCGAAAAGGGAAGCAAGGCTAGGGCTTATATGAGTTCGGTGAAGACAATACAGTAATGAATATTTAGTGGGCTTCTTTCAAGGGCTGGGTACTTCTCAGAATGGCAGTGTATGTTAGTTTGCACACATATCTGGAATCTAAGATGGAGCCTGCCGATATTCAAGATGGAGTCCTCTCGGCAGCCCTTGGCATCACTTATTATGGGATATAGCACAAGTGCACTTGATTTTCAGCACTACATTGCCATCTTCGGAGGGCTAAGGTCAGACAGCAGTCACATTCTGCTTTTCTGCACACATGGAGCCTGTAAAGGAGGAGAAGCCTAGAAAGACACTAAGAAGGAGATAGTAATTCACAGGCTGCCCCAATCCTATCTCATGTTGACAGGGTGTGGTTCCTGTTTACCCAATTTCTAGAAGATAATCTTTTAAAAGCTCTTTTGTTCAGCCACCGGCACAGTTAACCCTATCTGTCTCACTTTGGACTCGGGGTTCCTGCACAGAGAAGCTCCTAGTCTGGGGAAAGATTAATGAGAAGGCTGACAGAGAAGACTTCTCCTAGAGCTGACGCCCTGAATTTGGACTTTTAGCCCACTTTACTGTGCAGAAATAAATTTCTTTTTGTTAAAGCCATCCATTTGTGGTATTTCTGTTATAGCAGCACTAGATGACTAAGATACCTATAACAATTAACACAACTAAGTCATATAACCCACCTCTCTCCACCCTCTCTTCCCTAGTATGATCAGGAAAAGAGAAAACTATTTCACTGGGGATCCTCCCTTGTCCCCCTAATTTTACGTGTAAGCACACTCATGAAAGTGTCTAAGCCAGCCACTTCAAGACTTTATTTCCCCTCACTTTACATAATCAATGTTTAAATTGCCTGCCCTTATCAAAGCAGTACTCTGAGGAGACAAGCACATTCCTTGATCTGAAGAATCTTCTGTTGTGGTTAGAACCTTGAGCATCTGCGTCCATAAGCAAAATCCGGACCAGAGTAAGCCATCAAGTTTGCAGCAATCTATACCAGCTCACAGTATCAAACATCTTTGTCTTCATTCAGTCAGGTTCTGGTCAGCTCAACCCTAGCCACCCAGAGTAGGTCACAAAGAGTAGCCCTTTCTCTCTCTCTCTCATCCCTAGCCCCTTGGGCTAGGTCAATGAACTCCACTTGTAAACTCAAGAACGAACAACATGATTTACAAGTTCTATGTGTTCAGGTCATCCTATTCATACATGCAAAGTTTATGCGCATTAGAAATTGACTTATAGCATTTTTTCCATTTTAAAGAATTAGGAAAATAAAAATATGTTTCCATCCATGTATCAACGGAAAAAGCATTTAAAGCAGATGTGCATTTACATTACAGAAATTCAAAGTAACAAATAGGGGCTGGCTTACACACTTCTGTGTGTGTGTTTACACTCAAAATTAGGGGGACAAGGGGGGATCCCCACTGAAATAGTATATAAATATATATAGGACACAATTCACATTCTCCATGAGATTATGATCTTATGGGTGGAAGGGGCATAACAGATGCATTCTAATTATTCAATAAACAGTGAGGTCATCACACGAATAGATATAGGTACACTCATGTTCATTGAAGCATTGTTCACAATAGCAAAAAGATGGGAACAACCTAGATGCCCATTAATGGATGAATGGATAAACTGTGGTACCTACACACAATGCAGTATTACACAATGCTAAAGAACAACGATGAATCTGTGAGGCATCACATAACATGGATGCACCTGGAGAACATCATGCTGAGTGAAATAAGTCAATCACAAAAGGGCAAATATTGTATGAGACCACTACTGTAAAAACTTACGAAAAGGTTTACATAGAAAAAGAAACAATCTTTGATGGTTACGAGGGTGGGGATGTGTGGGGATGGAAAATCACTTAATAGACAACAGACAAGGGGTAACTGTGGTGAAGAGTAATACAGTACACAATACTGGGGAAGCCAGCACATCAGAAAAAAAAAAAAAAGGTAGCTCCATAGACACACCCAAACTCCCTGAGGGACTGAATTACTGGGCTGAGGGCTTTGGGGACCGTGGTCTTGGGGAATATCTAGCCCAATTGGCATAAAAGAGTTTATAAAGAAAATGTTCCACATCCTACTTTGGTGAGTAGTGTCTGGGGTCTTAAAAGTCTGTGAACGGCCATCTAGGACACTCCACTGGTCTCACCCCTTTGGGAGTAAGGAATAATGAAGAAAACTAAAGACACAAGGGAAAGATGAGTCCAAAGGACTAGTGGACCACATCTATCATGGCCTCCACCAGACTGAGTACAGCTAGATGGTTCCCAGCTACCACCACTGACTGCTCCAACAGGGATCACAATCGAGGGTCCTGGACAGAGCTGGAAAAAAATGTAGAACAAAATTTTAACTCAAAAAGAAGGATCAGACTTGCTGACCTGACAGAGACTGGAGAAACCCTGAGAGTATGGACCCCGGACACCCTTTCAGTTCAGTAATGAGGCCACTCTTGAGGTCCACCCTTCAGCCAAAGATTGAATAGGCCCATGGAAGAAAACAAGACTAAAGGGGCGTACCAGCCCTGGGGCAGGGACTGGAAAGTAGGGGGGAACAGGAAAGCTGGTAATAAGGAAGCCAGGGTTGAGAAGGGAGAGTGTTGACATGTTGTGGGGTTGTTAACCAATGTCATAGAACAATGTGTGTAGTGTTTGATGAGAAACTAGTTTGTTCTGTAAACCTTCATCTAAAGCTCAAAAAAAAAAAAACAACAGGTAAGACACAGAGGAGAATGACATTTAAAGACAACATGTTGAGTGCATGATTAGATTTGCCCCTTCCTGAAATGCCACCAAAATGACAGTAACCCAAAAACCCTATTGCCATGGAGTTGATTACGACTCATATTGACCCTGTAGGACAGATTAGAACTGCCCCAGAGGGTTTCCAAGGCTGTAATCTTTACAGAAGCAGACTGCCATATCTTTGAACCACTGGCCTTTCAGTTAGCAGCTGAGTCTTAACCACTGCATCACTGGGGTTCCAAATGACAGTAAAGGGATTTTTAAAGAGACAAGTAAGGGCGTCGAGAATAGGAGAGGAGAAAACAGAAAAATATTGGAAGCTACAAAGCAGATGGATTAATGGCAATTGACTTGGCAGAACTAAGGAAAGCTGAATCCTAAGTCTATAGCAGGAGAACAAGCAGGTGAATTACATTACAGAGCCCTCAAACCCTATACCTGAAGTTCTGTTCTTCGGAGATGGTAAAGCAGAGGTACAGAGGCCCAAGTATATTTGAGCTATTAGATCTCTAGGGCATATATCTAGGAGTGGGATTGCTGGATCATAAGGTAGCTCTATTTCTAGTTTTCTGTTTTCCATAGTGGTTATACTATTTTACAATCCTACCAGCAGTAGATAAGCATTCCAATCTCCCTACATCTTCACCAGCATTTTCTTTTTCTTTTTTTCTTTTTAGCAGTGTCGTTTTAGCAGGGGTTTGATGGTACCACATTGCAGTTTTGATTTGCATCTAACAGCTAATGATGGTGAGCATCTTTTCATGTTTGTTGGCCACTTGAATGTTCTCTTTGGTGAAGTGTCTGTTCATGTCCTTTGCTCATGTTTTAACTCAGTTGTTTGTCTTTCCTTTGTTGAGTTGTTAAAGTTTTACATGTATTTCAAAAATAGTGTTGATTCATGTTAATTTATTAGAGGCATGTGTGATAGCACCAACTGCAGGTCAGTAGCTCTTCTTCTCTGGGTTTCCTGCCTTTCCCCTTTTGATCTCTGTACTTTCTGTTGAGATAATGCAGGCAAGAGATGTAAAGGACCTGAATTATAAGGCAGTAGCATTATATTTTTTTTGTTATTATATTTGCATCCAAAACAAAATCTTTCCTTGATCTTATTTTTATATTCTGGGGTTACTGTGTATATGATCCATGAATATAATCTTCTCTAACAATCATTAATTAAACATAGTATCTCAATCTCTGGGGAACTCATTTACTTTAAAAAACTCTGCTACTATGTAAACCTCAAAGATTCCCAACTCTTAATAAATCTCTAGCCCAGGTCACTCTACCCAACACCTGACTTGTAACTTAAAGTGCTTCCTGGGTGTCTCTACCAGAAGCACCCTGAATTGACAATTTCAGGTGAAGTCATTGTTTCCATCCTACTCCAAATGTTTTTCTCTTCCTGTATTCCCTGTTCCTGTCCATGGCATCACCATTTACCCAGTTATTCAAGTTTGTAAACTTGGAGCCTTCACTAGCTCACATTCTAGACCTACGTATCATCAATTTGGTTCCTTCTGTAATCATAAATATCTCTTTATTCTAACCACTTTTCTCTCCCACTCCCACCTCAGCCTGCTTTAGGTTTTGACTGTCTTTTACTTTAATCGCTACAACAGTTGCAATCCTGCAAAACTTTTTTCCACACTGTTGCTAAAATTCTCTTCCTAAAATGCCTGTATGAACATATACATCGTTGTCCTGCTTAAATCTGCCTATAGTTCCTTATCGCCTATAGGATAAAACTTAAGCTTTTTAACACAGAGAATACCAGGTAGGCTGATGGGCGTTGGTACCATCTCCATAATCTCCATCAACAACCCCAATAAACATAAGCTTTAAGTAAAAATAGTGTGCTTGCCATGCAAATGCAGCTTTAGGACAAGTTCCTGAACCTTTCCTTCTGTTTGGACTACCACTACTCTTACCTACATAGACATTCTGGAACTGCCACTGGGCGAAGTCCTACTCATTCTTTAAGACCCCATTCAAAACTCATCTCTTCTTTGTAGAGATTTCTGACTCTTCCCCAAACCCCTAGGCATAATTAGTATCTCCATCTTCAATTGTCCAAAAAATCTCTGCATTATCTCCTTAATAATTATTTTTATTGTACATATTTTTTGTTTTCTTTGAGAGTACAATGGTATATCTAGTCACCTTTATTCTAGTGCCTACTGTTTTTTTATTACAATAAATTCATCTTTTGTTTTTGTTTCTAAGATATGTAGTGATAAAAAGCAAATTTAATGCATCTCTTAAACTTGGAGGAAGGGATTTTATTTGGGTACATTCTAAATCTATGGTTCTTAACCTTCTGTGGATCACAGACTCTATGAAAAAACTGATAAAAGTTTTGACTCTATTCTCAGAAAAATATACATACCTTCAAAATTCTGTGAACAAATTTAGTGGGATTTCCAAATGCCCTGAGGCTCCCTGATAGCTTATAAAAAAACCTATATTTTATTTTTATTAATTTTCTTATTAGAATTATATTCACATGGAGCAAAATTTTTTTAAAGCACTAAAGCCTACAGTGAACAGTCTTTCTCATACCCCTATCCCCCCATTATCCAATTCCTCTTCTATCAAAACGACCAGTTTTTTTTGTATCCTTCTGGAGACAGTCTACCCATATGCATGTACAAGTGTTAAGAAGCCGTTTTTTTCTTATACTTGCTTTTTTCATTTATCTTTCATTTCTTTATTTTTGCAATTGTTCTACATCAGTACATAAAATTTCAAATGCACAGAGTTCTATTGTATTGCTATACCCTAATTTCTTACCATGTATTTTTAAATTTTAAAACTATTTCAAGCTTACACAAAAGTTGCAAGCACAGGACAAATAATTTTTTTTTTTTCCCCTGAACCATCTGAAAGCAAGTTACTGCCCTGACGCCTCATCGTCCCTGGATACTTTTCTGCATTGTTTTCTACAAACAAAAACATTATCTTATAGGCTATGGAGAAATTGAACTCTTGTACATTGCTAGGGGGAATGTAAAATGGTTCAGCCATTGTGAAAAATAGTTTGGCAGTTTCTCAAAAAGTTAAACATAGAACTACTACATGCAGTTCTACTCATAAGTAAATATATACCCAAAAGAATTGAAAATATGTACTTAAACAAGTACACATACATATGTGTTCATAGCAGCAGTATTCTCATTAGCCAAATGGTGGAAACACTCCAAATATTCAATGGATGAATGAATAAACAAATTGTGGTATATATACACAATAGAATATTGTTCAGCCATAAAAAGGAATGAAATACTAAAACATGTGATGATGTGTGAGCCTCAAATGAAAAAAACCAGACACAAAAGGTCATATATTATATCATTCCATTTATACGAAATATGAGAATAGATAAATCCATAGAGATAGAATGAAGATTGGTGGTTGACAGATGGGGGAGGGGGATGTTGGGGGGAGGAAGGAGGAGAAACTGCTTAATGGGTAAGGGGTTTTACTTTGGAGTAACTGAAACATTTTAGAAATAGAAATGGTGGCTGCATAACATTTTAATGTATTAAATGTCACTGAATTGTTCACTTTAAAGTGGTGAATTTTATATTATGTGAATTTTACATCAATAAATTATTTAAAAAGATTTTCTTATATAGCTACAATGATCAAAATCAGAAAAATGAATATATTAAAACCATACCAAACCCACTGCTGTCGAGTTGATTTTGACTCTTAGCGACTTTTTCACACTCCATTCAAATTTTACCAGTCGTCCCAGTAATGGCCTTTATGTTAAAAGAATCTAGTCCAGACTCATGTCCAGGCTTTCCACGGGAGAAAGATGTGGCAGTCTGTTTTCATAAAGATTACAGCATTAGAAACCATATGGGGCAATTCTACTCTGTCCTATGGGGTTTGATAGGAGTTGGAATTGACTCAATGGCAATGGGGTTTTTGTTTGTTTGTTTATACACAGTTGGAGTCCCTGGGTGGTGCAAAACAGTTAATGTGCTTGGCTGCTAATGGAAAGGTTGGAATTTCAAATCTACCCAAAGGGCCTTGGAAGAAAGGCCTGGCGATCTCCTTTAGAAAAATCAGCCATTGAAAACCCTGTGGAGCACAGTTCTACTCTGACACACATGGGGTCATCATGAGTCAGAGTCGACTCAACAGCAACTGTGTTTTTTGAATACATGGTTAGTATACCTTTAGAATAAACTTTTAGAAGTGGAATTGCTGGGTCAGAGTATGCAGATTTTAATGTTGTTGGTTCTGCTACATTGCTTTCTACAGAGGTTTAACAATGAACACATCCACTAGCATCTCATGTAGTGCCTGAAAGAACTCTTAAGAATGGTAATTGGAATATACCATGTAAATCATCTAAAGTTACATGAGGACATTTGAGAAAACTAAGACAACTTATTTCTGTTAACTTTTTTTTATTGTGTTTTATGTGAAAGTTTACAAATCAAGTCAGTCTCTCATACAAAAAGTTATACACACCTTGCTATGTACTCCTACCTGCTCTCCCCTTAATGAGACACCACACTCCACCTCTCCACCTGTATTCCCCATGTCCATTCAACCAGCTCCTGTTCCCTTCTGCCTTCTCATTTAGCCTCCTGATAGAAGTTGCCCACATAGTCTCATGTGTCTACCTGAGCTAAGAAGCTCACTCCTCACCAGTATCATTTTTGGTCTTATAGTCCAGTCCAATCCCTGTCTGAAGAGTTGGCTTTGGGAATGGTTCCAGTCTTGAGCTAACAGAAGGTCCGGGGACCATGACCTCCAGGGTCTCTCTAGTTTTAGTGTGACCATTAAGTCTGGTCTTATTACAAGAATTTGAGATCTGCATCCCACTGTTCTCCTGCTCCATCAGGGATTCTCTGTTGTGTTCTCTGTCAGGGCAGCCATCGGTGGTAGCAGGGCACCATCTAGTTCTTTCAGTCTCAGGCTTATGGAGTCTCTGGTTTATATGCCCCTTTCTGTCTCTTGGGCTCATATTTACCTTGTGTCTGTGGTGTTCTTCATTCTCCTTTGCTCCAAGTGGGTTGAGACCAATTGATGCATCTTAAAGATGGCCACTTGCTAGCATTTAAAACCCCAGATGCCACTTACCAAAGTGGGATGTAGAATGTTTTCTTAATACATTTTGTTATGCCAATTGACCTCAATGTCCCCTGAAACCATGGTCCCCAAACCCCTGTCCCCGCTACTCTGGTCTTCGAAGTGTTCGGTTGTATTTGGGAAACTTCTTTGCTTTTGGTTTAGTCCAGTTGTGCTGACCTCTCCTGTATTGTGTGTTGTCTTTCCCTTCACCCTAAAATAGTTCTTGTCTACTATCTAATTAGCGAATACCCCTCCCCCTCCCTCCCCACCGCCGTAACCACCAAAGAATATTTTTTTCTGTGTTTAAACTTTTTCTTGAGTTCTTATAATAGTGGTCTCATACAATATTTGTCCTTTTGCAACTGACTAATTTCACTCAGCATAATGCTTTCCAGATTCCTCCCTGCTATGTTTCATGGGTTCATCATTGTTCTTAATCGTCGTGTATTATTCCATTATGTGAATACACCATAATTTATTTATCCATTCATCCATTGATGGGTACCTTGGTTGCTTCCATCTTTTTGCAACTGTAAACAGTGTTGCCATGAACATGGGTGTGCATATATCTGTTTGTGCAAAGTCTCTTATTTCTCTAGGATATATTCCAAGAAGTGGAACTGCTGGATCGTATGGTAGTTCTATTTCTAGCTTTTTAAAGAAGGGCCAAATCGATATCCAAAGTGGTTGTACCATTTTACATTCCCACTAGCAGTGTATAAGTGTTCCAGTCTCTCTGCAACCTCTCCAACACTTATTATTTCGTGTTTTTTGGATTAATGCCAGCCTCGATGGGGTGAGATGGAATCTCATTGTAGTTTTGATTTGCGTTTCCCTAATGGCTAATGATCGTGAACATTTTCTCATGTATCTGTTAGCTGCCTGTATGTCTTCTTTGGTGAAGTGCCTGTTCATATCCTTTGCCCATTTTTAATTGGGTTATTCGTCTTTTTGCAATTGAGTTTTTGCAGTATTATATAGATTTTAGAGATCAGACACTGATCGGAAGTGTTGTAACCAAAAACTTTTTCCCAGTCTGTAGGTAACCTTTTTACTCTTTAGGTGAAGTCTTTGGATGAGCATAGGTGTTCGATTTTTAGGAGCTCTGTTATCTACTTTTTCTTCTGGTGTTTGTGCATTGTTAGTAATGTTTTGTATACTGTTTATGACACGTATTAGGGCTCTTAGTGTTGTCCTTATTTTGTCTTCCATGATCTTTATCATTTCAGATTTTATATTTAGGTCTTTGATCCATTTTGAGTTTGTTTTTGTGCATGGTGTGAGGTATGGGTCTTGTTTCATTTTTTTGCAGATGGATATCCAGTTATGCCAGCATCATTCCTTGATGGGACTGTTTTTCCCCATTTAACTGACTTCGGGCCTTTGTCAAATATCAGCTGCTCATATGTGGATGGATTTATGTCTGGATTCTCAATTCTGTTCCATTGGTCTATGTACACATTGTTGTACCAGTACCAGGCTGTTTTGACTACTGTAGTGGTATAATAGGTTCTAAAATCAGGTAGTGTGAGGGCTCCCACTTTGTTCTTCTTTTTCAGTAATGCTTTACTTATCTGGGGCCTCCTTCTCTTCCATATGAAGTTGGTGATTTGCTTCTCCATCTCATTAAAAAATGTCAGTGGAATTTGGATCGGGATTGCATTGTATCTATAGATTGCTTCTGGTAAAATAGACATTTTTACAATGTTGAGTCTTCCTATGCATGAGCAAGGTATGTTTTTCCACTTATATAGTTTTCTTTGTAAGGTCTTTTACATCTCTGGTAAGATTTATTCCTAAGTATTTTATCTACTTGGGGGCTACTGTAAATGGTTATTGATTTGGTGATCTCCTTCTTGATGTTCTTTCTTTTGGTGTAGAGGAATCCAACTGATTTTTTTATGTTTATCTTGTATCCTGATACTCTTCTGAACTCTTCTATTAGTTTCAGTAGTTTTCTTGAAGATTCTTTAGGGTTTTCTGTGTATAAGATCATGTCATCTGCAAATAGAGATACTTTTACTTCTTCTTTGCCAATGTGGATGCCCTTTATTTCTTTATCTTGCCTAAGTGCTCTGGCTAGGACCTCCAGGACAATGAAGACAACTTATTTCTGTTTTGGAAATACAGTTTTTATTAACACAAATCAAATTTCCTACTAATTCAGTTTCCTGGTAACAAAATGAAACAAAACTTAGCTATCAGAAGCAAATTTAGGAACACAAAACGCTAACCAAAAAGGTTGGGTAAAAAGTAGCTATAAGAACCGTTTGAAGCATCAAGGATCATAAACTGAGTATGAGGTAGTGCTCTAAGTGCTGCAGTTTACCAGGCAAAAAAATGATAACCCTGGAAAGCAGGATTACACAAACCAGCCAGGAAGTAATTTTTCTACCAAATTTGCCAGATACGTGTCAAATCAGATACTTGGCAGAAAAGTGTTTTCCAGATTATGATCTTAAATTCTTTTTATAGACAAGCAGTGCTGTCAGAATGCTTAATAGAGGATTCCCCTATGGTGGACTAGGGTCAGTCCCAGGCAAAACTGGAGGGTGGCCACCCTAAGATGAGATTGCAGAATGAAATAACTTAGACCTGAGCTGTCCAATACCAAAGCCACATTTAAATTAAATACAATTAAAAATCCAGTTATTCAGCGGCAGTAGTCACATTTCAACAGTCATGTGGCTAGTGGCTACGGTATTAGCGCAGATAAAGGGCATTTCCATAATCGCAGAAAATTCTATTGGACAGAGAGCATTTAGTTTTTTTTTTTTTTTAAGCCACTAGGCTCCAGTACCAAAAAAAATGAACACGCGTTATTACTCTTTCCAATTAAAAAACAACAACAACAAAGGAAACCCAGTGCCCATGGGGTGAAAAAAAAAAATGCTAAGAAACACCAGCTAAAAAACGTGCAACGCATAGGCGGCTTCCTCTCAGGACTCCCTCAACAGACATTTTGAAGGCAGAAGCTGTTCCTCTTTCTGCGGCTTTGAGTACCTCCTCACACTTCCAGGACCCAGGGAACTCCCATAGCGGTGGGTGTTCAAGGTCCAAGGCCTCCTCCCTACCCCGAGAATGACCTGCTCAAAGCGGTGGACATCTGTGTACACAGGACAGCCAAGCCTCGGCTCGGGGCCCACAGGCCGACACCGGCCTGGTCTCGCGCGCCCCTCGACAGGAGTCCAGGACCCGCCGCCTGCTCGCAGCGCGAAGCCGCCCTTGCCCGCGCGCACCAGCACGCGCACCGGCCCGCGGGCCCCCGAGCGGCCCTTGGCAGCCAATGGAGCGGGGCGCCGCGCGCCGGGGGCGGGGCCGTGACGCGCGCCTCGTGATCCCGCCCCCGGCCTGCGCCCGCGGAAGCCGGAAGCGGCGGAGGTCGGCGGCGCTGGCTGGGAGCGGCAGGCGGTGGTGAGCGTCCCGGGGTTTGTGAACCCGGTGATGGACCGGGAAGGAACAGTCGCGCGGCGGCGGTCGTCGCTGCTGCCGTGGCTGTTGCTCCTGTGGTCAAGGTTGGCTCTGGGCACCCTGTCCTTCGGCAGCAGCCCTCACAGGATGCTCCACGACCTCCTGTCGGAGCAGCAGTTGCTGGAGGTGGAGGACCTGTCCCTGTCTCTGCTACAGGGTGGAGGGCTGGGGCCACAGTCGCTGCCCCCGGGCCTGCCGGATCTGGACCCCGAGTGTCGGGAGCTGCTGCTGGATTTCGCCAACAGCAGCGCTGAGCTGACCGGGTGTATAGTACGCAGCGCACGGCCCGTGCGTGTCTGTCAGACCTGTTATCCTCTCTTCCAACAGGTCGCCAGCAAGATGGACAACATCAGCCGAGCCGTGGGGGTGGGTAGAAGGGCACACCAGGGACCTCTGGCGTGGAGGGTTGGGAAGGGAGGAGGATGTAGATGGTGCTCAACGCTGGGGAACCTCAGTTTCCTCCTCTGTAAGAAAAGGGGCTTGGACTGGGTTTGTGGAGTTTGGGGCATCAGAAAAGTGGGTGGCATTATGGGGCTTAGGATTTGGAATTTTGCCCCCATGTCTGCTGTTGAGCATCCTCTCTGTACATATTTACGGATAGATATGACTGGTTTTCTTGGGACTTCTGACTCCTAAGCCTACTTCTCTTTTCCTCTCCACCCCTCCGCCGTAGCTTCCTTCCCATCTCCACCTGGAGTTCCCCTGAACGACTCTTTCCTGAAACTCTGAGTGGAGAAACTGTATTGTGCGGTAGTGGTTAGGAGCTTGAGTTTTGTAGCTAGAAATTTCCAGATCCATTACTTTCTAGCATTGTGAGCTTGAATTAGTTATCCTCTCAGAGCCTCCGTTTCCTCCTCTGTAAAATGGAGAGAACCAGCTGCCCAGTGTGGTTCTTAAAAAGGACGTGAAGATTTACCCTGTGGGAGTTCACCTTGGTGATTAAGACCAGTCTGGAGCCAGTCTCCCAGGGGTCCAGCTCTACTCTGCTTAAACTCGGGGCAAGTTACTCGTATTCTCTGTGCCTGTTTTCTCATCTGTGAAACGGGAATAAAAGGGGATCTTAGAAAATTAACACATAGTAGTAGCTCTCAGTAAATGGGAGCTAGCATTTCTAGGAAATGACAAATCTACCCCCTCTAGCCCCCATTCTTGGTACCCTGAGCACAGCTCCTGGTCAGTGGTAGGTGCTGTGAAGAATATAATTAAAAAAAAAGGGGGGGGGGGCGGGGGGAAGAAGACACTGTCCCTTAAGGACGTTTAGGATCTAGACTAGGGAAGGATTCGAGTGGCAGTGCTGGTGGGAGTCATGAGTTGTGGGCTGGATATGTCTGATAAAGGAAAAATATGAGGAATGATATTGAGATTAGAGAATGGGAAAGTTCCTCTTATACTGAAGGAACAGTAAGCAGTTTCATTAAAATGTGGTTGGAATTATTTCGTACTACCCCACCTACCAGTTGCTGTGGAGTTGATTCCACTTCACCGTGATGTCACGTGTGTCAGAGTGGAACTGTGCTGCATAGGGTTTTCAGTGGCTGATTTTTAGGAAGTAGACCACCAGGCCTTTCTTTGAGGCACCGCTGGGTAGACTTGAACCTCCAACCTGTTGGTTAGCAGCTGAATGCATTTGCACCAACCAGGGACTCCGTAGTAGACATAGGCAAATATAAACTTGTGTTTAGTTGATTACTGCTGTCAGCCTGATATTACTTAAAGTAAATCAAAATTTTAAAAATATAAATGGGGAATTTAGTTACATTAAATAAATTCTTTGTTCAGTCTTTCTGAAAGAGCAAGTTTTCGAGGTAATTGTTCAAATACATTTAGGTTTACATGCAGTGTTTTTCAGGCATACTTTTATTGGCTATCACAAAGGATATCTATATCTGTATGTATCTTGCTATGATTTTAAAGTAAAGCACCCAAGATTTGTCCCAGTCACCTGCAGCAGGATATGATATGGCATCATATTCTGTTATGAGCAGTTAGGTGAGTTGTTTTTAAGATGTCATTTACTCTTTTTTTTTTTTTAATTTTTTATTGTGTTTTAGATGAATGTTTACAGAACAAATTAGTTTCTCATTAAACGATTAATACACATACTGTTTTGTGACATTGGTGGCCAACCCTGTGACATGTCAACACTCTCCCACTCTTGACCTTGGGTTCCCCATTTCCATTCGTCCAACTATTCTGTCCCCTCCTGCCTTCTCATCCTTGCCCCTTGGCTGGTGTGCCCATTTAGTCTTGTATATATGGTTGAGCTACATGTATTATTGTTTGTTTTATGGACCTTTCTTATCTTTGGCTGAACCTCAGGAGTGATTTCATTACTGAGCTAAAAGGGTGTCTGGGGGCCGTACTCTCAGGGTTTCTCCAGTCTCTGTCAGGCCAGTAAGTCTGGTCTTTTTTGTGAGTTAGAATTTTGTTCTGTATTTTTCTCCAGCTCTGTCCCTGACTTTCTACTGTGACCCCTGCCAGAGCAGTCAGTGGTGGTAGCCAGGGACCATCTAGTTGTACCGGACTCAGTCTGGTGGAGGCTGTGGTAGTTGTGGTACGTTAGTCCTTTGGACTAATTGATCTTTCCCTTGTATCTTTGGTTTTCTTCATTCTCCTTTGCTGCTGAAGGGGTGAGACCAGTGGAGTATCTTAGATGGCCGCTCACAGACTTTTACAACCCCAGAGGCTATTCACCAAAGTAGAATGTAGAACATTTTCCTTATAAACTGTGTGATGCCATTTGAGCTAGATATTCCCCAAGACCATGGTTCCCACAGCCCTCAGCCTAGTAATTTGGTCCCTCAGGGAGTTTGGATGTGCCTATGGAGCTTCCATGATCTTGCCTTGGACAAGTTGTGTTGGCTTCCACCAAAGTTACCAGTTATCTATTGTCCAGTGTTTTTCCATCCCCACCCGCCCCCTCCGTCATAACCATCAAAGATTGCTTCTTTTTGTGTGTAAACCTTTTCATGAATTTTATATAATAGTGGTCTCATACAATATTTGTCCTTTTGCGATTGACTTATTGCACTCAGCATGATGCCCTCCAGATTCATCCATATTGTGAGATGCTTTGCAGATTCATTGTTGTTCTTTGTCATTGTGTAGTATTCCATTGTATGTATGTACCATAGTTTGTTTATCCATTCATCTGTTGATGGGCATTCAGGTTGTTTCCATCTTTTTGCTGTTGCAAACAATGTTGCAGTGAACATTGGTGTACATTGGTCTATTCGTGTGATGACTCTTATTTCTCTAGGATATGTTCCTAGGAGTAGGATTGCTGGATCATATAGTACGTCTATTTTTAGCTTTCTAAGAAAGTGCCATATCATTTTCCAAAATAGCTGGATCATTTTGCATTCCCACCAGCAGTGCTTAAGCATTCCAGTCTCCCTGCTGCCTCTCCAACATTTGTTATTTTCTATTTTTTTGATTTGTACCAGTAATGCGGGTGTGAGATGGTATCTCATTGTGGTTTTGATTTGCATTTCTCTAATGGCTTTTTAGTGGCTAGTGATCACGAGTATTTCCTCATGTGTCTGTTAGCCACTTGAATGTCTTTTTTGTGAAGTGTCTGTTCATTTCCTTTGTCTATTTTTTAATTGGATTTTTTTTTTTATTATTGTGGAGGTGTTGGATTTTCCTGTAGATTTTAGTGATTAGACCTTTGTCAGATTTGTCATAGCCAAAACTTTTTTTCCAGTCTGTAGGTTCTCTTTTTACTCTTTTGTTGAAGTTTTTTGATGAGCATAAGTGTTTAATTTTTAGATGATCCCAGGTATCTAGCTTATCTTCTGGAGTTTGTGTGTTGTTGCTAGTTATTGTTTGTATCCTGTTAATGCCGTGTATTAAGGCCTCTAGCATTGATCCTGTTTTTTCTTCTATGATCTTTATAGTTTTTGGCTTTATATTTAGGTCTTTGATCCATTTGGAATTAATTTTTGTGTATGGTGTGAGGTATGGGTCCTGTTTCTTTTTTTTTTTTTTTTTGCAGATGGACATTCAGTTTTGCCAGCACCATTTGTTAAAAAGACTGTCTTTTCCCCATTTGGTGGACTTTGGGCCTTGTTGAAGATCAGGTGGCCATAGGTGGATGGATTTACATCTGGGTTCTCAGTTCTGTTCCATGGTCAATGTATCTGTCATTATACCAGTACCAGGCTGTTTTGACTACTGTAGCTGTATGGTAGTTTCTGAGGTTAGGTAGTGCAAGTCCTCCTACTTTATTCTTCTTCTTCAATAGTGCTTTACTTATCTGGGCCTTCTTCCTTTCCATAGAAAGTTAATGATGTTTTTCCATCTCTTTACAGAGTGTTGTTGGCATTTGGATCAAGATTGCATTGTGTTTGTAAACTGCCTTGGGTCAAACTGTCATTTTCAAAGTGTCGAGTCTGCCTATTCATGAGCATGGCATGTTTTTCAGTTTATGTAAATCTCTTTTGGTTTCTTGCAGTAGTGTTTTATAGTTTTCTTTGTATAGATCTTTTACATCTCTGGTTAGATTTATTCCTAAGTGTTTTAATTTTTAGGGGCTATTATAAATGGTATTGTTTTCCTGATTTCCTTTTCATTGTTCTCTTTATTGGTTTATAGGAATCCAGCTGATTTTTGTATGTTTGTCCTGTATCCTGCTACTCTGCCAAATCTATTAGTTCCAGTAGTTTTCTCAGGGAGTGTTTTGGATTTTCTGTGTATAGTATCATTAAAAAAAAAACCCTTGCCATCGAGTCGATTCTGACTCATAGCAACCCTATAGGACAGAGTAGAACTGCTCCATAGAGTTTCCAAGGAGCACCCGGTGGATTTGAACTGCTGACTTTTTGGTTAGCAGCCGTAACACTTAACCATATTAACCCAACACTTAGGGTTTCCATATATATGATAGTATCATATCATATGCAAATAGGGACAGTTTTACTTCTTCGTTACCAATTTGGATGCCCTTTGTTTCCTTTTATTGCCTTAATACTCTAGCTAAGACTTCCAGCACAGTGTTAAATAGGAGTGGTGATAAAGGACATCCTTGTTTTGTTCTGTTCTCAAGGGAAATGTTTTAGCCTTTCTCCATTAAGAGTGGTGTTGGCTATTGGTTTTATATAGATGCCCAAAGCTTGGATCTATTGAAGCAGCAAGTGCTTCCCTTATTTGTGTAGGTCCTGTGGGATTTAGAACAGGTTAAAAAAAAATTTCTCCAGATTCCAGTGGCACGGCATTACAGACATCACCTGATCTGTGTATGTCATTCCGCATGAATTCTTTTATGCCCAGGGGAAGGTCCTTTGTGTAGGGTTTGCAGAAACCTCATTCCTCTTCTTCTAGCCCCTCCTGCCCCTGGGTACCCAGCTCACCTCACCCTGATGTGGAAAGAAGAGAGTAAAGAGTTAAAAAGAGGCTGAAAAACCCTTTCTCCAGTCTGCATTTCCTCCCCAACTCATCCTAGACCCTGGTCTTTATTCACCTCCTTTCCTCAGTAGAGCTGGATGTGGGTCATGAGCTCAGAATTATGATTTCTACAGTGCTGAGGTACTTTATGGATGTCATAGGCTTTTATGGACTGATTTGGGAATTGAACCATCATGTGTGATAATGAACCTATGGAAAATGTATTCTCAGTTTCTTACAAGTGAACTTGAAGGAATCAGTTGTCCTCAGGGGAGTTTATTTCTTGAGAGTAATATATTTTCTTTGATTCACATAGACTCAGTCTTTTATTTAAATCCATTTAATTAGCAAGCACCTACTATTCTTGAATATTGGGCTAGTGAAAGGATATAGAAGAAAAGGGAGGATAAGGCTAGGCCTCAAACTATCAGTGTAGTTGGGGAAATAAGATAAACCTATATTGAGAAAGGAAACCCTGGTGGCATAGTGGTTAAGAGCTGCGGCTGCTAACCAAAAGGCTGGCAGTTCAAATCTACCAGGTACTCCTTGGAAACCCTATGGGACAGTTCCGCTCTGTCCTATAGAGTTGCTATGATTTGGAATTGACTTGATGGCAATGGGTTTTTTAACAGGCTATATAGAGAAAAGGAAAAAGTCTCATCAGTGTTTAAGTGTTATAAATTGTTCAATTTAGAGCAAAAAGGCACAGAGATGCTGAGCTAACAGAGGAAAGAGAGCAAGGTGGGGTTAATCAGAAAACCTACAAGCTGAATTTTGAGCAAGGCATCCTTTCTCACCTTTAGGGTGAGTGGACATGGATTGATTGAGAGGAAGGGGGAGTATAATAGTATAATAGAGAGAACAAGATTCAAAAATAGAAATTAGCAAGTTGTTTTTTTTTTTTTTTTTTTAATGTGGTACAGAAAGCTAATTTAGCTATAGTAGTATTATCTGATGAGAATTCTATGTTCTTATCACTTCCCATTGGAATTACTGGGTCAATGGTCAAGGACTGCATAGAGTTTTATTATCTCAAGGTAAAGAATACAGTGATTTTGAAAACTGAGTGGTAGAAATGACTAATTCCATCTTTGAGTCTTGCTTTCTTCTTTTAGGTTAAGCTAATAGTGGTGTGATTTTATTGAGCTGTTCAGTGTCATCAAAGTGGTTGTAAAGATGATTTGGCCCCCAAATTCTGAATTGCTAAGCTCTATCTTATTGACACAGTGGCTACAATAGTGGGCTCGAGCATAACAGCGATTGTGCGGATGGTGTAGGACTGGGCAGTGTTTCAATCTGTTGTGCATAGAGTTGCTATGAGTCAGAACCAGCTCGAGGGTACCTAACAGCAACAATAACAATCTTATTCTCCTTGGTTTGTTTAAAATTATATAAGCATGTGTATATGTACACATACATGCCTCATTTTTTTGAGGATGCTGGTGATTTGTGATATGTATCTGGCAAGTGTTCAGCATACTTTTAATTTAGACCAATAATTCTTAGGAATATAGGGAGAAAATTAAAGCAGCATAATAATATGCTGTGTCTTTCGTTAGAGATCAGAAAATGTAATGCTTCTTATGCATTCATTAAAAAAAATTATCGAGTACCTGTTACATGCAGGCTGCAGGTGGATATTAGGGATGCAGTTGTGAACGAGCAGAGCTTGTGGGAAAACATATCAAACATGTGATACAAGTAGTTATTAGATTCAGATGTGGTTAAGTGTTGCAAAGAAAAAAAAAAACACAAGATGCTACCAAAGCATATAACAAGGTATCTTAGTCATCTAGTGGTGCTATAACAGAAATACCACAAGTATATGGCTTTAACAAAGAGAAATGTATTTTCTCACAGTCTAGCAGGCTAGAAGTCCAAATTTAGGGGGTCAACTCCAGGGGAAGGCTTTCTCTCCCTATCAGCTCTGAAGGAATGTCCTTCTTGTCACTCTTCCCCTGGACTAGGAGCTTTTCTGTGCAGGAACTCCGGGCCCAAAGGATGTGTTCTGCACTTGGTGCTTCTTTCTTGGTGTTATGAGGTCCCCGTGTCTTTCTGCTCGTTTCTCTCTTTTGTATCTCGAAAGAGATTGGCATAAGGCACTATTTAATCTTGTAGATGTCATCAATATAACTGCCACTAATCCATCTCATTACATCATAGTGATAGGATTTACAACGCATAGGAAAATCACATCAGATGACAAAATAGTAGACAGTCATACAGCGCTGGGAATCATGACCTAACCAAGTTGACACATTTTTCGGGGACACAGTTCAATCCATGACATAAGGGTACTGATCTTGTCAGATCTAGGGATAGGTAGAGTGGTCAGAGATTAAAGCTGACACCTGAGATTTGAGATGTCATCCTCCTCAAAAATTTTCAAGACTCCCCACTGCCTGACCCTCAAGACTCTTTACAACCTTGCCCTAACTCCTCCCTCTGATGCCTCTACTTCTATAGAGAAACCCTTTACTCTAGCTATAGTGGCCTATTGAATACTTTCTGAGTATCACATACTCATTTCTAGTTTCATGCCATGATAACTTATTCCCCCATTTTAGAATCCCTTTCCTTTTCTAAATTCCTCTTTCTCCATGAGCTTTTTTCTAGTTTCCCCCAATCACACTGACATCTCCCTGGATTGAACTAGTCCATGCATGGAACATTCATATAGGCTATACTGTATTGCTTTTAAAAATAGTCATCTACTTATGAAGATTTAACTTTAGCCAGCTATACCCACTTAGCACACTTTACATTGGCAGCAAGGTAGCTAGGTGGAATGGCATATATATCAGGCACTTCTTATGTGCCAGGCATTGTGCTAGGTGATTAACATGTTAATACAGTAACCCCAGGGCCCATGATTATGAAAGTAAAGCTCAGAGAGGTTAGGTCAGCTGTCTGAGATCACCAGCTTGTCACTTACTCTTGTCTGACTTCTTGGGCCAAGCTCTATTTAAGAAATTACAACAGTAATTGCTCTGAAAGGAGCATTAAAAATGTTTTATTCAGTTTGACTGCTTTAAAAGCGAGTATTCATTTGGATGCGTCTTTTAATGTTTATAAAGTAAAATGAAACAGCTCTCAGAAAGACAACCAGAAATGATGTGCCTCCTGATGGAAGCACACAACTTTACCTATGAAGATGTCTTTAAAAAGAAAAAAATCACATTGAATCTAATCAAGTCTTTAAATATAACTACCGATACGAGTGAAGTATAGTGGACAGAGAAACTGTTAAACAACATCATAGGAATGCAATCAGCAAGATGCAGACTGTGGAAAACTCTACAAGATGTACTATCCATCATCATCAGTAAATAATTGTAAGGGAAAAAAACCTGCTGGATTCAAGCTGAATTTAGAAGAGGATGTGGAATGAGGGATGTTGCTGATGTCAGATGGATCCTGGCTAAAGGCAGAGAATACCAGAAAGATGTTTACCTATGTTTTATTGACTATGCAAAGCCATTCAACTTTGTGGGTCATAACAAATTATGGATAACATTGTAAAGACTGGGAATGCCAGAACACTTAACTGTGCTTATGGGGAAGCAGTACATAGGCCAAGAGGCAATTGTTTGAACAGAACAAGGGGATACTGTGTGGTTTAAAATCAGGAAAGGTATGTGTCAAAGCTGTATCCTTTCACCATACTTATTCAATCTGTATGATAAGCAAATAGTCTGAGAAGCTGGACTATATGAAGAATGCAGCATCAGGTTTGGAGGAAGAATCATTAACAATCTGTGATATGCATATGACACAACCTAGCTAGCTGAAAGTGAAGAGAACTTGAAGCACTTACTAGAGAAGCTCAAAGACTACAGCCTTTAATATGGATTACATCTCAACATAAAGAAAACAAAAACCCTCCCAACTGGACCGATGAGCAACATCATGATAAACATAAATGGAGAAAATACTGAAGTTGTCAAGAATTTTAGTTGGATCCACAGTCAATGTCCGTGGAAGTAGCCGTCGAGAAATCAAACTACATATTGCATTGCGCAAATCTGCTGCAAAAGACCTCTTTAAAATGCGAAAAAGCAAAGATGTCATTCTGAGGACTAAGGTGTGCCTGACCCAAGCCATGGTATTTTCCAATCACCGCTTATGCACGTGAAAGCTAGAAGCTGGAGAATGAATAAGGAAGACAGAAGAAGAATTGGAACCTTTGAATTATGTTGAATACACTGGACTGCCAGAAGAATGAAGAAATCTGTCTTAGAAGAAATACAGCCAGAATACCCATTAGGAGCAAGGATGGTGAGACTTCATCTCACATACTTTGAACATGTTATCAGGGGAGACCAGTCCCTGGAGAAGGACATCATGCTTGGTAAAGTACAGGGTCAGTGAAAAAAAGGACCCTCGACAAGATGGATTAACATCATGGCTACAACAGTGGGCTCAAGCATAACAATGATTGTAAAGATGGCGCAGGACCAGACAGTATTTTGTTCTGTTGTAAGTAGGGTCGCTATGGGTCGGAACCAGCTCAACAGCACATAACAATAACAGCAGCAGCAACAAGGGAGAAAAAAAAAAAGATGAAGAGGGAATGGTAGAAGAGTTTTAAGAGACTTATTAGCCAATTGCAGTGATTGGACCTTTTTAAGATCCCAAAGCTGGAAAATTACTTATGTAGTATTTGAAGAAGTTTGGATACTGGATTTTGGATGATGTAAAAGATCACTGGGTTTTGTTTTACTTTTTAGGTATGATAATGGTATTGTAGTTATGTTTTTAAAAAAAGTTCTTATGTTTTAGAGAAACATACTGAAATGTTTACACATGAAATTATATGATAGTGGAATTTGCTTTAAAATAATCTAGTGGATGAGTAGAAATCAAACAAGGATGATCATGAGTTGAAAATTATGGAAGCTGGCTGACAAGTGCATGGGCTCCATTATAGTGTTTTTCTGCTTTTGTTTATGTCTAAAACTTTTTATTGTAAAAAGGTACAGTAAAAATAAGGACTGGCAATGTTAAAAAACAAAACAAAAACCAGAAACTTCTATAGATGACAAAACTAAGCCACTCTAAAAGGAATGTTAAAAAAAAAAAAAATGTTAAGAGCTATTTTAAAACAAGAATTCTTCCTTTAAGCCCTTCTTCCCTCTTTTCTCACCCCACGTGGCTGGTCACATCCTTTTCTGAGTGACTGCTCTCTTATTCACAGTGTGATGGTTGTGTGTCTGTGGTGAGGTCCTTGAAGCCCCAGTGCTGATGACATTCCCTCACACTTTTCGTATCCTCAAAATTCTAGGATTCTTAACAGTATCTGGCAAATGCTGGGAGTTAAATAAATTTGAAGGAATGACGGTTTGGTCAGTAGGACTAAATTCCTTGCTTGCAACACAAGGGAAAGGAAGTAGATAAGGATCAAGTAATTTAGGAACTTGAATATTAATATTTGGTAGTATGAGTTTCCCTCATTATTAAAATCATTTATGGAAAGCTTATTACATTTGGATATAGACTAGATGTGTCACATTTTCTTGTGGATTATAAAGTTTTGAGCCAGAAATTCCTCAGAAGATGAGAACAAATGAATTATGATCATTTACCCACCAGATTTTTAGAAAATATATCAAAAATATATATTCATTGTAGAAGAATTTAGGTAGCATAAAAAAAAAAAAAAGAAAAGAAAATCACCCATATTTCCATTATTTAGAGTTAACTGCTGCTACATTTTGGTGAATAGTTTTCCAGAGTTTTTTTTCCTATGCATAAAAAGTAAGACATGTGACACACATCCAATTCGTACCTAAGTAGTTGACATTGTAGTATACAAGCTTATTTAAGAAGCAAAGATCATCTTCCTTTGCAAGTGAACCTGGTACCCAATACCAATAAATGTTAGCTACTCTTGTTTTATTACCGTTATTATTATTAATTGTTGCCTGGTCATATCAAAAAAAAATGTTAAAAGATTTATAATAAATATTATAAGGCATTTTGCCTCAAGTTGTTATTTGGAAAGTCTAAAAATACTCGGATTATATTTTTCTATCTTCTTTTTGTTCCAGAATACTTCAGAAAGTCATAATTGTGCCAGAAGTCTCTTAATGACAGATAGAGTGCAAATACTTGTGATTCTCTCTGAGTTTTTTAATTCCACGTGGGAGGAAGCAAACTGTGCAAGTGAGTAATTCTTTCATTTTCATGTTGCAGTTCTGGTTCAGTAGTATAGATGTCATTTTATTTTCGTGAATTTTGGAGTCTTTGAAGCTAGATAATGCCTTTTATTACTAATTTTAAATGAACTGTGGTTAGCATGGTGGTTTATTAGTGGGAAGTACTTGGGCAAATACTAGAAGGTGAGAAAGTGTAGCAGTTGGAATTAGAGCTGGGTTTGCCACTTCCTGAATTGACTCAACGACAGTGGGTTTGGTTTTTTTTGGTTTTGTCACTTATTAGACCTAACTTACTAGCTGGCAACTTTGGGCAAGGAACTTCACCTGTTGGAACTTCAGTTTCTTCATCTGTAAATTGGTGTTAAGAATGGAACCTATCTTAATACTGTTGTTTTGAGGGTTAGATGAAATTTTACAAAGCGCTTAGCTCATTGCCTGGCATATAACTAATGGTCAAGAAATGCAAACTGTTAAATAATAAATATGCTGTTTATAATAATCTGTCAAATGGGGTGATGGTAACATCTGTTCTACTAGCTTTGCAGGTTTGCGTGTGTGTTGTGTAATAAAGTGAGATCTATTTTCAGACATTCTTTGGAGAATTAAAATCACTTGTTTCAATTCAGAAGTGGTTTTGAATACCAGCTATGTGCTAGGCAGTTCTTGTCTTTCAAGCCTAATAATTTTGTGAGGGAGAAAGATACATTTGCAGATAAAACATAAGGCAGACAGGTAAACGCCTCAATAAAGTTATGATGTCTTTTGGGGAAGTAGAAAATAATCCTAACTGGGGAGGGGTTGAAATGACTGCTTGGAGGAGGTACATTTTTAATTTAGTCCTTAACAAGTAGAGATAAGAAGGGCATTATAGATAGAGAGCCATCATGGCAGAGGCACAGAGGTAGAAATATGATAGTGGTGATCCAAGGCCCTGGAACCGTAACAGGAGATAAAATTGGAAAGGAAAGGTAGGACCTTGACAGGCAGGAATTTATCATCTAGGTCAGCATTTTTCATACTGCCTGAAACACCAACATATTGTTAAGAAAGGGTTGCATACTGTAATATCTTGGAGGTTTATAATGCATATGGAATATTAAAAGCACTGAGAAGTCCTGCAGGTTAAAAAAAAAAAAAAAAAACTTCTAAAAGCCATTTAACCTAGCACTTCCTAGGCTTTTTTTCTTTTTAAAAACTGCAAAGACCTTTTTTTCTTGGAACTCCATTGGAAGAGAAAGAAAAGAGACAGGAGGTTATTTTAAAGTTTAGGCAAGAAGCAAAGAAAACATGAAGTAGGGCAGGGACAGTGGAAATAGAAAAAATTATATAAAAATTTAGGATGGGATAAATTTAAAAACAAAAAAGCTTTGTACTTGTAAGTCCTTAAGCAACTTCCCTTTTCTGAGGACTTGTCTTTTTACTCAATTCATATGAAGAAAAATTGTAAATGAGATAAAGACCCTCTACCAAGTTGCTTTTCCTTTGCAGTATACAATGGTATATTGAATCTTTTAATTTTCCCTCTATTAATCCAAATTTTCTGATAATTTGAACAGAGGCTTGGCTGACATTTATTTTTTGTTTTAGCACAACCTTTACTTTTATGAGGAGCCCTGGTGGCGCAGTGGTTAAAGTGGTTGACTGCTAACCAACTATAAGGTCAGTGGTTCCAAACCACCAGCAGCTCTGTGGGAGAAAGATGTGGCAGTCTGCTTCCGTAGAGATTTACTGCCTTGGAAACCCTATGTGGTTGCTGTGAGTTGAAATCGACTTGATGGCAGTGGGTTACCAAGTTTCTTTTCCTTTGCAGTATACCATGGTATATCGAATATTGAATCTTTTAACTTTACCTTATTTTATCTTAATGAAAATACCCAGAGCATTAGACTCAATTATTTGTAGTTTATAATTTAAAATGTCTTAGTTTTCATGTTCATTAAACTTAATTAAGTTGTTCAAGTACAAAGTTCCCACAGTTTATATCTTCTGAGGTTTTCACTATTTTTCAGAAATTGGTGGTTATCTCTTGTTTTCTGTAAAACTAGTTTTAGAAAACAGCAGAGATCTTTATACAAACTTCGAATAGATACCAAATACCTTATTTAGAGATGGATAATTTCTGTTAATGATAATAAAGTAGTTTTCTATGTAAGGCCTTAACTTGAATCTTTAACACCTTTTAAAAATGCCTTCTGAGGTTGTGGGGACCATGATCTGGGGGAACATCTAGCTCAACTGGCATAGTGTAGTTTATAAAGAATATGTTCTACATTCTACTTTGGTGAGTAGTGTCTGGGGTCTTAAAAGCCCATGAGTGGCCATCTGGGATACTCCACTGGTCTCACCCCTTCGGAACCAAGGAAGAATGAGGAAAACTAAAGATACAAGGGGAAGATTAGTTCAAAGGACTAATGGATCACATCTACCATGGCCTCCACCAGACTGAGTCTAGAACAATGAGATGGTGTCCAGCTAACACCACTGACTGCTCTGACAGGGATCACATTAGAGGGTCCCAGACCGAGCTGGAAAAAAATGTAGAACAAAATCCTAACTCAAAAAGAAAGACCAGACTTATACAGGCTTGTCAGAGACTGGAGAAACCCTGAGAGTATGGCCTCCAGACACCCTTTCAGCTCAGTAATAAGGTCACTCCTGAGGTTCACCCTTCAGCCAAAGACTGAACAGGCCCACAGAATAAAACAAGACTAAAGGGGTGCACCAGCCCCGGGACAGGGACTGGAAGGCAGGAGGGAACAAGAAAGCTGGTAATAGAGAAGTCGGGGTTGAGAAAGAAGAGTGTTGACATGTCTTGGGGTTGTAAACCAATGTCATAGAACAATGTATGTACTAACTGTTTGATGAGAAGCTAGTTTGTTCTGTAAATCTTCATCTAAAGTACAATAAAAATAAAAATGCCTTCTGAGCTGGTGCCTGAGCCCTCCCTGAGAAAGAAGCTATACTAATCTGTCCTTGATGAGGCGCCATTGATTGTCTGAGATGAGGAGAGTTCATAATAACCACTTCACTGAGTGCTTAGAGGAGGCTTTATTATCACTAATATTCCTTAGCTTTTTAATTTCTAATAATGTATAGATTTTCACTGTTTATGACCTTATGCTCCCAATTCCTGCAAATGGATGAAAGAGGAATTTTACTCTAATTTCTTTGTTTTGAATCTGAAAGTCAGGGCCCTTTAATAATGAAGACTTTTTTTTTCTAATTTTTATTGTGCTTTAAGTGAAAGTTTACAAATCAAGTTAATGTCTCATACAAAAACTTATATACACCTTGCTATATATTCCTAGTTGCTCTCCCCCAATGAGATAGCACACTGCTTCTCTCCACCCTGTATTTCCGTGTCCATTCAGCCAGCTTCTTTCCCCTTGGCCTTCACATCTCCCCTCCAGACAGGAGCTGCCCACATAGTCTCATGTGTCTACTTGATCCAAGAGGCCCAGTCCTCACCAGTATCATTTTCTACCTCATAGTCTGGTCCAATCCTTCCCTGTCTGAAGAGTTGGCTTTGGGAATGATTCCTGTCTTGGGCTGACAGAAACTCTGGGGACCATGACCTCTGGGGACCATGACCTCTGGGGACCATGACCTCTGGGGACCATGACCTCTGGGGTCCTTCTAGTCTCAGTCAGACCATTTAGTCTGGTCTTTTTACTAGAATTTGAGATCTGCATCCCACTGTTCTGCTACTTTAGGGATTCTCTGTTGTGTTCCCTGTTGGGGCAGTCATCGGCTGTAGCTGAGCACCATCTAGTTCTTCTGGTCTCAGGCTGATACAGTCTCTGATTTATGTGGCCCTTTCTGTCTCTTGGACTCATAATTACCTTGTGTCTTTGGTGTTCTTCGTTCTCCTTTGCTCCAGGTGGGTTGAGACCAATTGATGCATCTTAGATGGCTGCTTGCTGGGATTTAAGACCCCAGACGCCACTCTCCAAAATGGGAGGCAGAATATTTTCTTAATAGATTTTATGCCGATTGACCTAGATGTCCCCTGAAACCATGGCCCCCAAACCCCTGCCTCTGCTACTAATAATTGATACATTTTTAACCCCATTATATAAATAAACTCCTTTGTGCTTTATAACACCACTGTCTAGTGATCATTGAGAAAATGTTGGTGATACTGCATTAATGCGATACTCAACAAAATGGCCAGTCCATATTCACTTTCAGCTCAATTTTTAAATTATTTTAAGTGAAAAGGATTGGCTGTTGGAAAATAAGAGACATTTAGTTCTTTTGTCTTTCAGAGAAGCTTTCTTTGTAAATTACTTATTTATAAAGAAATTATTTAGTTTAATTACTTCCCATGTATAGAAGAAATTGTTTTTTCATAGTAATGTGCTGTATACTACGTTTGCAGGCAGTACAGGGACATGCACACCCAGTTCATCCCTATATTGTACAAGTCAGTTGTCATGACATGGCTCCTGCTATCAAGATGTATAATTGCCATGGATGAAACTGCTCTTTTTTACTTCCCTGGAAAACATCAAGTACAAATACTGCAAATCTGTTGGATTTTGTTAGTCTAATATACTAATGGAAACCCTGGTGGCATCATGGTTAAGTGCTATGGCTGCTAACCAAAAGGTCGACAGTTTGAATTCACCAGATGCTCCTTGGAAACTCTATGGGGCAGTTCTACTCTGTCCTATAGGGCTGCTACAAGTTGGAATTGACTCGACCACAATGGGCTTTTTTTAATGGAATATACTAATATTCAGTATATGTGTAAATGTGTTCATTTTAATTTATATCTACTTTGTTTCATTCAGAGTCCTGGTGGTGCAATGTTGAGTTCGGCTGCTAACCAAAAGGTCAGCAGTTAGACCCACCAGCTGCTCCTTGGTTTTGCCTCATTCATAGGAAGATTCAAGGCTAATTCATATGATGTTAAACCAGCATTAGGAGGAGCTTATGTTATATGTGGAGCATTGGTGGCATAGTGGTTAAGAGCTACGGGTGCTAACGAAAAGATTGACAGTTTGAATCTACCAGCTGTTCCCTGGAAACCCTATGGGACAGTTCCACCCTGTCTTATAGGGTTGCACTATGAGTTGAAATTGACCCGATGGCAACAGGTTTGGTTTGGGTTTTTATGTTATATATAAAAAAGAAGAATCAACATTTTAACTTTCTGAAAGTTGATGGATTGAATAACATTTTTAAATAGTAAAGAAAAATGGTATAATTGGCTTAGTTTCCTAATTTTTAAAGTGATCCCTCATATTTTTAAATTATAAGAGCAAACAGTTAGAATGGGACTTACCTCCTTGAGAAGATAAAGCTGCAGAGAATGTAGGGTGCACAAGGTCAGAGCAGGATAAGGATCTAGGAATGGGTTCCCCAGCAGGGCCCTGTGTACACCAAGTGCAGGCTAAGCTCTGCACAAGGGGGCTTTTGGGTTGTGTGAATGGGGCTGAATTCCAGCTTGGCTTCTGGAGGCAGGAGTCCTTTTTGTAATTTGTTCATCCAGAGGGGGAGTCTTTTTCTAATTTGCACAAAGGAGTCTTACTGTGCTAGTTGTTGCCCTTTTCACCTGGTGTAGGTTTTGTCTTGGTTGCCAGTTCTGATCAGTTGGTAGTGACAGCCTGAATCCCTGGAGTGTCAGAGAGCAGGCATCACTAATCTATCGTTAATGGGCAGTGGAGAGTGGACTGGTGGCATGTGTTTGTTCACCCCGAGTCTTGAACTTTAGTAGTTTAGAATTTAGATGTGAATATTTTATTTATTTTGGAGCATGCAGGCTCAGGAATCAGATTGAGTAGGAAGTCCAGTTTTTCACTTACCAGCTGTGTGACCTTGGCAACCTACTTAATTTCTCTAAACTTCTGTTCCCTTATTTATAAAATGGAGATAATGATAGTTCTTGCCTCATAGGATTGTTGCAAGGATTAAATGAGTAAATGTGTTCAAGGTACAAGCACAGTGCCTGGAACACAGCAAGTACTCAGTAAATGTTAGCTTTCGTGATAGTGGTTGTTGTTTATCGTAGTGAATATCTCTTAGTGTGTCATGTCCCAGAGTCACCTGTACAGTCTGTCTCTTAGCCATCTAATTCTCTCTATTTGTATTAGCACCTTTCTCCTGGATTATCACAATAGCTTTCTCTCATGTCTCTCCACTCCTAGTTGAGAGAAATTATATTAGATGGTCCTGAATTTCTGATAAGGTAGGATATAAAGCTGTCTGTGAAATTAAGGAGGACAAGGTTGGGGACTAAAGAGTAGAAAATAATTGGAACATCTCTTTTGGAGCAATTGATAGGTCGTCTGTAAGGATTGTTCGGTGGCATTGAAATCAGAAAGCAAGAATTTGAGTTGAGTCCCTTCATTATAATTTTAGACGTTTTTCTATAATAGCATCCTATAACCAAAATAAGGAGCCCTGGTGGTCAATGGTTAAGCTCGTAGCTGCTAACCGAAAGGTCAGTTCGAACTCACCAGCTGTTCCATGGGAGAAAAGACCTGGTGATTTCTCCGGTTAAGATTATAGCCTTGGAAACCCTACTCTGTCATAATGAGTTGTTATGAGTTGGAATTGACTCGATGGCACTCAACAACAACATCATAACCAGAATTGGGAGTAGAGAAACTATGAAGGCTATCAAGGGTTGGAAATGTTTGTGAGTATGCAGAAGTGTGAAGAGGGCAAGGATTCCAGGAAAATATGATTGAGATGGCTGACCACAAATTCCGGGATATACAGCAAGGCAATTGAACCTAGACAATAGGCTGAGAATACAGGGAGAGGTAAAGACAAAGTGAGGGTAAAGAGTAGGTTCACTGAAGAACGGAGAATGGATAAATAAATTGTGGCTTATTCATACATAGGAAACAATGAAAAGGAATGAACTTTGAGCTACAAGTATCAACATGAATAAATCTCAAAAGGTAATACTAAGCAGGAGTAACAAGTTGCAGAGAAATACTGTGTATGTAAGACTTGAAAAAACATGCAAGAAAGTTCTATTTATTTCCAGACTTTTCTTAAAGCCCCTTTATCAATATTTTAAGCACAATTCTCACCATCTTATTTCTTGGGTTCCTAACTCATGATAGGTTTGAAAGAGCAAATTTAAAAAGGCTGCCCTGTTAGGTGCAAGAACTGACTCATTGGAATAGATGGAAGAGACAGAGAACTACTAAGTGATAAAAAAGAACAAAAAGTATATGAATTTAGATAAAACCAATGCAGGGTAAACAGTCTTATAGGAGCTCTGGCTGCACAGTGGTTAAGCACTCATCTGCTTAAGGTTGGCAGTTTGAACTCAACTAGCAGCTCCGCAGAGAAAGTCCTGGCAATCTGCTCCCATAAAGATTACAGCTTAGAAAACCTTACTCTGTCACATGGGGTCGCTATGAGTAAAAAGTTGACTTGATGGCACCTAACAACAATGAACAGCCTTATGCCCAAATAGCACTGAGAATACTACTGTCAAGACAGCACTTGATAGCTGATGTTTGTAATGACCTTGAGCTATCAAAAGTCAATTTAGTAACCCTTTCAAGACCCAGTTATTTTCTGCTTTGAATTTTTTGTTGATACCCTGTGTTTTCATTAATGGAAGTATGTTGAATCATTGAGTGTTACTGAATTTTTGGTAGGTAGTATGGATGCCCCCCTCCCCCCCGCCGCAACAATCCTACCCTCTGAGTCCCCAGGGGTATACATTGTCCTACTAATTCTACCCCCAAATGCCCCCTAGAGTTCAGAGGGACATATGGTGTCCCAAAGAAAATTTTTCAGAATTTCTGTTTCCTACCAAAAATGCACATGCATCATATAACACCCTGTAGAAACAGTAATTTGCAGCACATGCCCATTTTTTTGGTTTCAAACAGTCAAAAAGGCCCCTGCCTTGTGGCAGCATGTACTGTTAGTAGGAAAGCAGCTTCCCAATGAAACTGAGAGGTGAAAACAGTAGATGGGCAACCATATATCCTAATGGGCATGAAAGGGTTTTAAATTTTATTTGGTATATTGCTTTTATGAAGAGAGGAGAATATGTAATTATTTTTAAGATTTTCATTAAAATAGTCATGATTTAAAAAAGCTTTTGGAAACTACAAGGATATTATGGATTGAATTGTATACCCACAAAAAGATACATTAAAGTCCTAACCCCTATACCTTGTGAATGTGGTTGGGGGAAATAGGGTCTTTCTTTGAAGATACTATCAGTTAAGTCATACTAGAGTTGGGTGGGTTCTAGTCCTAATCCCTTCTGAATGATGTCTTATAAAGGAAGAGAACAGACTTGGAGATAGGGTCACACAAAGGGAGAAGTCAGCCACCACGTGGTGATGGAAGCAGGTGCATCTGTAAGCAGCAGAGGAGCACCAGGATTGTCAGCAGCCACCAGAAGCTAGGAGAGAGGCGTGGGCAGTGCCTCTGTCAAAACCCTCGGAAGCATTCAACATGGCTGATATCCAGATTTGGACTTCTGGCCTCCAGAACTGTGAGACAATACATTTCTGTTCTTTACAGACACCCACTTTGTGGTATTTTCTTATGGCAGCCCTAGCAAACTAAGAGGAAAGCTTCATGTATTTGGAAAATTCTCATAATGTGGACCACTTCATGCTTGGTCAAATAAAGAGTTACTGTAGTATGAAACAGAAGATGTTAGCTTGAGAGAATGACAACACGTAATTGTTGCTTGAGATATATTAATGTCCTTTTTTTTTTTTGACAGATTGTTTAACAAACAACAGTCAAGAATTATCAAACAGCACAGCATATTTCCTCAGTCTGTTTAATCAGACCTTGACCTGCTTCGAGCATAACCTTCAGGTATTTTATATATGATACATGAAATTAAATTGCTGCCTGTTCAAAAAAAAAAAGTGAATAATAATTCATTGCAATTATTATAGCATTAATTGTTGATACTTGTCTATACACATGATATAGAGGACCAGTGTTTCTGCTCTTAAGCTCTTCCACTTACTAGATTAAAACTTCAGTTTTCTCATTTGTGAAGTGGGGATAGTAATAGCTACCTTTCCTACCTTCAAGTGTTTTGTAGTGAGAATACAACGAAATAATGAGTGTGGAGACGTGAAATTGTTTAATTGAAACGTATTGTTCTATCTGACAGTAATTTATCTTGCTTCCACTTATGCAGCAATAAGGTATTTTATTTTGCAGTTCTGTCTGTCTATAGGAAGCTTATTTTTTGCTTCAACATTTGCTTAAATATATTTTACCTACTTTAGAAGGCACACTTTAGTAAGGTAACCTTGAGTATTGTACTATGATATAAAAGGTGACCTTAAGAATCTTTTTCTACTAGTTTTTTTCATCTTCCACTCTTAAAGTTTCATATTGGAATTCTACTGGTGGTGGGGGGTTGGAATTGGAATGCTGATAAAATTGTAGTTTTGAAACTTATATATAAAAAAAGAAACTTAAATAACAAGTAATTCCCACAAGTGGATGTAAGTATATTTAGGATGTAAGTATTCGTGATTTCCTCTTTGATGAATGTGACAACATAGAATTATGAATTTCCCTAAGAATAATAAAAATTGTTAGATGAGCATTTCCTAAAATGTGTTCTGTAGGATTTTGATAGATGGGCCATTAAAGAAAGGGTTTTGTGTTCTAATAAGTTTGGGACATTGCCTTACTACAGGACAAGCAGTTTCCTTTTAAGGAAACTTTGCAGAAGTTGCACAAGTCATTTATGCTTTTGTTTGTTTGGTGTAGCTGGATGGCCATGCACCCTGCTGAAACTCAGAGGCTGTTATCTAAAAAGAAGGGGCAACTTGGGATGGAAGACAATTAGTAGATTCTGCCACATTGGTACAGTTCAGATCCTCAGTGACCCTATTTACTTCTTCCCTTTTCCATACTCTAGTCTTTGGAAGCAAATTACTAAATAATCAAGGGCTGGGGGTGGAGGAATTAAGCTCCACCTCCTGCAAGGGAGAGTATCTACTTAAAGTATTTGAAAATCTTCTATAAGGAGATGGGTTTCTTCTTCCACATTTATTTATCAATCATGTATGTATATCAATATGGATTCATGGATATTTATTTTATACTTTGGGTTAAAATTAATTTTTTAAAGTTCTTTTTTTAATTCTACTTTAGATAAAGGTTTACAGAACACACTAGTTTCTCATCAAACAGTATACACATTGTTCTATGGCATTGGTTAACAATCCCACGACATGTCAGCACTCTCCGTTCTCAACCCTGGGTTCCGGATTATCAGCTTTCCTGTTCCCTCCTACCTTCCAGTCCCTGCCCCAGGGCTGGTGCCCCCCTTTAGTCTTGTTTTGTTCCATGGGCCTGTTCAGTCTTTGGCTGAAGGGTGAACCTCCGTAGTGACCTCATTGACGAGCTGAAAGGGTGTCCGGAGGCCATACCCTCAGGATTTCTCCAGTCTCTGTCAGGCCAACAAGTCTGATCTTTCTTTTTGAGTTAGGATTTTGTTTTGCATTTTTTTTCCATCTGTGTCCGGGACCCTCTATTGTGATCCTTGTCAGAGCAGTCAGTGGTGGTAGTCGGGCACCATCTAGTTGTACTGGACTCAGTCTGGTGGAGGCTGTGTAGATGTGGTCCATTAGTCCTTTGGACTAATCTTTCCCTTTTGTATCTTTAGTTTTCTTGATTGTTCCTTGCTCCTGAGGTGGTGAGACCAGGGAGTATCTTAGATGGCTGCTCACAGGCTTTTAAGACCCTGGATGCTACTCACCAAAGTAGAATGTAGAACATACTCTTTATAATCTGTGTTATGCCAGTTAAGCTAGATGTTCCCCAGGATCATGGTCCCCACAGTCCTCAGCCCAGCAATTCGGTCTCTCAGGGAGTTTAGATGCGTCTATGGAGCTACCATTAAAATTCTCTTCTGTTTGCTGAGTGAATTCTTTTTCATTTGGGCATTTGACTGATAGCTTAGCTTGTCTCTCTTGAATCATTTTTTGTTTGTTTGCTTGTTTTATTTTCATGGGACTAGTGATTGTTCTGTGTTCATCCTTAGGCTCCTTTTTTTTTTTCTTATGTGCTCAATGTGTGGCAGGATGGTTTTACCAGGCTGGGAAGGCTGGACGAAATCTAAGAAGTATCTCCGTATGGTGTTTGGCTTCTGTAGCCTGGCCTTTGAAAACTCCCTCAACGGGCAGCGTATGTTCACTTATTCATCTAACAAATATTTATTGGTCACTGGTTATATGCCAGACAGTGTTCTGGGCACTGAGGATAGATGGTATGAATAAGATTCCTATTCTCGTGAACTTCTGTACTAGTAAAGATGAAACTAATAACAAATAAGATTAAGAGTAATGAGTTCTGGGGGGGGGATAGTGTACTGCTTTCGATAGAGTGGGCTGGGAGGGACCTCTCTGAGGAGGTGACTTTTGAGATGATCTGAAGTTTAAGACAGAACCAGCCATGGGAAAACTGTTGCTGGCAGAAGCAAGGGTAAGGGCCTTGAGGTGAGAACTTAGTATGTGCAAACAATAGAAGGAAGTCTGGTTTGGCTGCAGTGTGGAATGAGATCTGGGGAGATGGGCAGAGGCCAAATCATGTAGAGCCTTGTAGGCCAAAGGTAGAAGTGTGGATTGAATTCTAGCACACGAGAAGCCAATTAAAGCAGGAATGTGATATGATGATAATATGATTTACATCTTAAGAGATCACTCTGGCTGCTTGGTAGAGAACCTCAAATGAAGGTTGGCAAGAGTGGCAGGAACAACCTTGTTAGGGAGAGATGGCAGCCGATGGCTTAGGCCAGGGTTTATTTTGGCAGTTGATCTAACAGGACTTGCTGATAGATTGGGTACTTCCTGGAGAATAATTGTGGTTTATCAGGGAAGAAAAGAGAGAAATCAGGAATATGCTAGGCTTTTGGCCCGGAGTAGCTGAGAGGACGATGGTGTTATGGGAAATATGAGGAGGAACTGGCCATAGGAGAATGGGGATTAAGAATGCCGTTTTGAACATGTTGAGTATGAAATGCCTATTAGACATCTAGGCTGAAATGTCAAGTAGGCAGTGTTATCAATGAGATTTGAGTTCAGGGGAGCAGTCTGAACACCTTAAGTACAACATTCATGTAAGTGTCCTAATAATGAGTCCCTTTATTATATACTGGAGCCCTGGTAGCACAGTGGTTAAGTGTTCGGCTGCTAACCAAAATGTTGGCAGCTCATATCCACCAGGTGCTCCTTGGAAACTCTATGGCGCAGTTCTACTCTGTCCTGTAGGGTCACTATGAGTCGAAATCTACTCGATGGCAGTGGGCCTGGGTTTTGTTCACTACCCTCTTTTTAGATTCTGGTCTTTGGTATTCGTCTCTTTTTGAGACTAAAAAGGCCTGGAGTAAGAGGGATGGGTGGTAGTGTAGTTTTGATGTCTTTTCCCATAAAAAAAAAAAAAAGTACTGTTTGTCTCAATAAGGCAAACTTTGGTGTTGAAGTGAGTGCACGAACGAACATGTTTTATTTGTTTGGTAAGAGAAGAATGTATCAATGCAGATATGTAAGTGACAAGATTATTTAGGAAATATAGTATTTAGGTAATAGTAATTTGATATAAGAGCTCGTGGAGTCCACAGTTAACACTGGCTAGTGCAGTGGTTTTCAAAATTTAAGGGCATCTAGAAAGTACCAGATATTTTGCTATGTGCTTTATATACCTCAGGTCTCTAATCCTTGGGACCTATATAATACAAGTAGAAGTAGCTCTATTTTATAGATGATGAAACTGAGACTCAGAGTGATTTAGTAACTTGCCCAACATCACCATGTTGTTTCCTGTCCTCTATGAGGGCAAACAGCTTACCCTATAGAACAGAGTAGAACTGCCCCACAGGGCTTCCAAGGAGCAGCAGGTGAATTCAAACTGCCGACCTTCTGGTCAGCAGCCAGCTCTTAACTACTGCATCACAAGGGCTCTGTAGTTAAAGACATACTGTGTATAATGTTTATTGTGTGTGTTACATGTGCCTTTTTCATTTTAGGGAAGCTCACACAGTCCTCTACAGCCAAGAAATTACTCAGAAGTATGCAAAAACTGCCTCGAAGCATACAAAAATCTGAGTAGTCTGTACAATGAAATGCAGAAAATGAACGAACGTGAGAATAAGGCTGAGCCTGGAACACATTTATGCATCGATGTGGAAGATGCAGTAAGTACTGTGCTTCTGACACGATACGTGTTTGCAGTGTTGTTGGACGTGCTGTCAGTGGCCTTATCCCTTTTGGAGGTACATCGGCATCTGCATGTGCCGTCTCCAACCAGAAATGACTACTTATGAGGTAATACAGTTTTAGAATATCCTAGTGTATCAAATTGAGATGGAAAATAACCAGGTACTTCATAAGCGAGTTGATAATTGACACACTTTGTATTTTAAATTGGATAATATGTACCATTTTCAGAGGCCTGGGAGTTACTGTGTGTTTACCTTTCAGTTTCTTGGGCATTTATTGCCTGATTCAAACAGTCACTATGTTTTGCCGCAGAGTGTTTCTGAAGCCATTCCTCTATCACTTCCCATCCCATTGCCTTTATTTCTTTACATCTGTTATTCCCAGAAAATACTTTTATTGATTTATAGTCAGTCTCCCATCACTAAAATATAAGCCACATGAGGACAAGGACCTAGTCTTTTTTGTTCACTGTTCAAATATTTAGAACAGTGGTTGGCATATAGCAGTCCCTTAGTAAACAGATTGATTGAACGGTAAAAAAAAAAAAAAAAAGCCTTTTTTTCCGTTGCATAGCCTGCCTTTACATGGGGCACCACTAGATGGCGATCAGGCCTTGTTAAGGTATGATGCCTGAGAGTTTAGGCATTAGAGGAAATTTAGCATTGGCTAAACGTACAGGACTCGATATCAAAATTGATAAATTTATTATGTTTGAAAATTTTGAATGTGAATGATCATAGCAGCTCAGAGTGAAATACAGTGGATCAATAACATTAAGAATGGTAAAAGGCAGTTAAAATGGGCACTCCATGAGGGAAGGAATTTTTATCTTTTTGTTTTGTTTACTGTTCTATTCCTAATGCCTAGAGCAGTACCTGGCTTCTAGTAAAAAAAAAAAAACCCGCTTCAAGTAGAGTCTCAATAAATAATACATATTTTTTAGTGAACAAAGCAGGCTCTAACTATATTTCTATTTATGTAAGTTTTCTGTTTGAAATCTGTGAAAGGTTGACATTCTAGAGTACTTTGGACAGTATTATGAATTTAGGATATGAAATTTCTGTATGAATATAAATTTATAAAATGACTAGTTGTGAACCATGTTGTTTCCCTGGCAGAAGAAACTGTCCTCAACCAACAATAGATTTTTTTTTCCAACAGTTTCTACATGTACCATTTAGTGACATTGATTACTTCAAGCCGTGCAACCATTCTCACCTTCTTTACTGAGTTGCTCCTCCTCCTGAGGTTCCTATTTAACCTTTCAAGTTGTTGTTATTAATGATCCCATATAGATAGTTCTTAAAAGAGCATAATGCTCAAAGCAGACATTCTTTACTAGGTAAGCTAAACTATTGTTTGGTTTTAAGAAGACTTCAGGGGATATTTTTGGTTTAAAGATGATCTCAGGATGATAGTTTCAGGGGTTCATCAAACCCCCATGCCTGAGGAAGTCTGAAGTTCATGAGAATTCCAACAATCGATTTTTAGGGATGGGTCCCTGGTTGACACAAACGGTTAATCAGGTGCTCGACTATTAACTGAAAGGTTGGTGGTTCGAGTCTACCTAGAAGTTCCTCACAAGAAAGGCCTGGTCATCTGCTTCTGAAAAATCAACCATTGAAAACCCTGTGGAGCAGTTGAAATCAACTTGATGGCAACAAGTTATCATCTAAATTCTGGGTGCCTGTTAAGTTACTAACAAAATAATTGTATAAAATGGAAGACAAGTTAAATGTGAAATAGAGTAATATTTGTTGTTGTTCCAGATGAACATTACTCGAAAGCTTTGGAGTCGGACTTTCAACTGTTCGGTCCCCTGCAGCGACACCGTGCCTGTCATCGCTGTTTCTGTGTTCATTCTCTTTCTGCCTATTGTCTTCTACCTTAGTAGCTTTCTTCACTCAGAGCAAAAGAAACGCAAGCTCATTTTACGTAAGTTAATTTTTACAGTTGTTTATTTAGATAAAAGCCTGTATTTAAAAAATTTGGGTCTGTTTTAGAAATTATATATACTGTAAGAACTATATTAGTTTAAAATGGCTCTCTGCTTCAAATTTTACAATTATGCTAACTAATGGAAGAGATGTGTAAGATGTTTGTAAGTCCAGATGATCAAAAACCAAACTAGGGTACCTCTCAGATAATCTAACCTGGAAAACTGATGACCCCTGGAATAATATTGACAACAGAGGAATAACAGCAGACTGGGTTTGCAGTCCTGAAATAGCAAGAGTAGGGAGATGTGGACAGCACTCAGGTCCATCAGAGCCATGGTAGAACCCCCTACGAGTGCGGCAGGCAGAGAGAAGCTATGGCTAATGCCGGACAATTTGTTTATGAACCATTGTAGTTCCAAGAACTTTACTGAACATGTAGTATGTGCTCAATATGTCTTAATTCCTTTCCTTCCTCTCCATTTCTTGTCCCACTACAGTCTACTCTCAGCTTAACAGCTAGAGTGATTTGGTAAACATAAATTTTACCATGTATCTCTCCCACCTGAAACTCTTCACGTGTTCCTAGTGCACCTAAAATAAAATCCAAGCTTATTCCCAGGATCTGCTTGCCAAGCTATTTGTGATCTGGCCTTCATCTACCTTTCTCAACTCATCATACTGCCGTCCTCCTTGTTCATGATGCTACGGCCAGTTTGGACTTCTTTCTGTTCCTTTCAAATACCACACTCATTCACGCCATCCCCTTCCCGAGGGTCTTACACTTGGCCTTCCCACTTTGCTTGGCTAGCTCCATGTCATCCAGGTCTTAGCTCAAAGGTTACCTGCTCAAGGAGATCTTTCCTGCTCCCCCAACTAGAAATACACTCTTTCCTTCATTGTTCTGTATCTTTTTAAAAAAATTAATGGCACTTAATCACTATTTAAATTAACTTTTTCTTTTATTTCCTTCCTTATATGTGGTTTGTCTCCCCTAACTAGACTGTAAACTCCATGAACTAGGAACTTGTTTGTCTCGTTCACCACTATGTCACCAGCACTTACAAACTGCCTGCCCTATAGTAGGTGCTCAAAAATAATTTCAGTAAAAGAGCATTCTACTTAATGTTAGCATTTCCCAGGACGTGTTCCTCAAAATACAAGTTCTGTGGAATACTGTGTGAAAAACAGGCTTGTGGATAAAATGCTGCATACCCTGTCCTTTTTGTGAAGCTTTTGAATGTACATGAATATAAGTTAAAGACTCCAAGACTGCATGTCTCCAAACTTGACAGTGGAACCATTACTCTTAATACCTATTAGCATTTCACAGAAGCAGTGTTTTATGAAATACATTTGGGGAAGTACTAGTTTAAGCAGAAGCTCTTACTCTGACTCCTCTCATGGACATTAGCTCTCATGTACCTTTCTTCATGCTATTATTCATCAAGCAGTTAGTATTGGATGCCCACCAAGTGCTAGCACTGTGGTAGGAAAGAGGGATTAAAAAAAAAAAAGGACAGGTCACATGCCCTCAAAGAACATGCCAACCATAATCCAATTATCACAACAAATGTAGTAGAGGCTGGACCACAGAGGAGGGTAAGACTGACTCTGTAGTAGGTGTGTTGGAATTAACCATTAGATGATACCGTGAGGTAGAGTTTTGAAGAATGTCAGGATTTATCAGATAGAGAACAAAGAGGCAAGGAAGTTGCAGTGTGTGTGTGCTCATTGGGATTGCTACCTGGTCAGTTTATTAAGTACTTTGGTAATTAGTCAAAGAATTTAGAACACTTCTAGTACTTTTAAGCAAAAAATGTTTAATTTTTTAAATTAAAACAAATAAAAAACTTGATTTAGTTTTGCCTCCCAAAACCACTGAAGGCCTAAAAAGTAGACTTGCCATTTAGGCTAGTTTTCAGTGTAAGTTGCCCACTAGTTTAGGCCAGAGCAATACACTGGTCCAGGAAGCCGTGTTGTCATGTTGCACTTAAGAGTGGTGGTCAGGGGAGACCCTGATAGAAACTAGAACAATGGCTCTTGTCCTTGACTGCATATCTGAATTATCTACAGAACTTTAAAAAGGTATAGGTTCCTGGGTCCAACTGCATACCTTCTAATTAGAACCTCCACTCCGCTGTAGACAGCCTCTGCAGCAGAGAGTTACCTAGTTACCCATTATAAGAGATTTTCACTCTAGCATGGTTGTGTTTCATTTCTAGAGCATGAGATACAGCCCTGTTTACCTGTAAATAAAAAAACATGTTACCAAGTCCAATAGCCATCATTTTTTTATTAACTCTAATGACTGTCCCATTAGCATTATGATCAAAATCGGTTGTAACATATTCCGTTAACAGCCATATATGTTTTTGTGTGTGTGTGTGTGTGTGCACACGTGTGTAATACACATTTTTTTCTTTGTAAGCCATTTAATTGTGTATTTTAACATTATAAGAGTTCTTTCACTGAATTCTTTTAAGAGGAATTTAGATTTGGATTTCTAACTTAGACTTTTAAATATATAATTTCATTATACCTTTATTTTCCAAGTAGAATAATTTCACTACATTATATAGTTAAGATTGTGATGTTTAAGAAGATATAAGTTATGCTTTATACAAAGTCATGTGTAACTTCTAGCAGCTAAGTTTTTTGTTTTTTGAGGTTGGTGCTGATGAGAAAAAAAATAGGTTTTAGTTCTTAAAATATTAGCCCCATTCAGATTCAAACATAAAATTTTTAGATAAATACTGTAGTTCACATAAAAATAATGCATAACCATGTTTAGAGAACTAACTTTGAGTTAAAGTATAATGCTTTTGATTTATCTAGCCAAACGTCTCAAGTCCAGCACCAGCTTTGCGAACATTAACGAAAATTCAAACTGAAACGTACAAAATGGAGAACTGACACTGTATCATGCAGATGAAGGGCGGAAGATACGACTTGGTCAAAAAGAAGATAAACTGTGATTTGACACGTCAAGTTCTTAAGAAATGCAAGGACTTCAGATTTATTTTTAAATAAGAATTTTCAGTTTTTCTTTGCTTTTCCACCCTGTTGTTTTTTTTAAGGGTTTGGCTATTTTAATTTCCAGGCATAGCAATGTTGTCTATTTTAAGGTATATTTGTTATAATAACTCCAGATGCAAGAACAGTCTCTATTTTATTTTCTAGGTATATTATTATTTGAGATTTCTGGTATCTCCTTATTAACAAAAATATCTCAAATAGCAAAGTTTTTGATAACTATCATTTAAAAATTAATCAGTTACAGCAAAGACTTTGAGAGGGACAATGTACGCTTACCAAAAAGTCCAAGGATTAAATTAATTTAAATTACTCTCCATTACAGTATTATTGTTATATATATTTAATATGTCACAAATTGCATATAACTCAATCTCTGGTTTCATTAAAGTCATTTTTGAAACCACTAATTATAAACCTCCCTAACAATTTTTAGAAGCAGTAAGGCACATTACATTTATCTTTGTAAAAAGATTTACAGAAACTGGTTTCTTACTTGACTTTTATAAATAGTATTTTACACTTTACTTTTTCCTTTATTTCATAAGTAATTTGAAGTCACTGGACTGCTTTGTTATATTCAGGGCAAGATGGATTCTTTTTATACTAGGGATGTACATTGTGAATTACATTAAGTTATTTGGCAATTTATAATTTATTACTACTTTAAAGCAAATTTAGCATTACCATACTGTATTTAATTATGGTTTTTTTAAATGGAGATTTTCTCTTGGCATATATGGGGATTTTTTGGAGGGGAGAGAAAGGAGGAGTAAATAAAGCTGGAGGTTCAGAAACTAGACATGAACCTGAGGGGTACTTATCTTACTAAAAGACTATTCAGTGGTCCATATTGGGGGTCAGAATCAGAATGAGAGTCTGATACAGGAAGCAGTTAGATTTAGATGATGCTTTTTTTTCCTAAACTATTTAAACCATAAAATCGATGGGATTGAAATGAAGTCAGATAATTGACTCTGCTCTGTCAGAAACAAATTCTGTCTTGGAATGTTTATAGTAACCTTTTACAAATAAGCTTAGTTTCAGAATTGTTGATAATTTTAATTTCTCATTTTTTTAGAATTGAGAATTCCATTTATTAACTCCTTCTTGCTTTCCTGGTAGAAATAGGTTTTGTTTTAAATGTTGAGCATATGGAGACAGCTCTTTATAGAAATAAGTGTTTGATTAAATGGTACAAGAATTTGAATTCTTCCGTATACTGTAAAATGCTCTATAGAGAGAGAGTAAAGTGTTTTTATTATTATTTCTTATGTTTACCTTATATGCAGAGTGAACGAGAAGGCTCACCTTTGGATATGTTAACAGGTAACAGTTTTTCTGGCCTGCTGTGATCCCTTTAAAGTGTGCTGGCGTTTGTTCTGCTGTCACTGTTCACGCTGCTAATACTAATAGCACTGTCTTGATTTGAAGCATATGGTTGAGGGCCATTGAAAGCGATTTTTCATTAATGCAGATAAAACCAGTTTACACGTGCGGAGTTAGAAGATTACATTCGATTCTGTAAGTAGTGACTTTTTGAGCATCTTTCAATATTACGTATTTGTGAAAACCATTGCTTTTGAGTATGGTTGCTAAGAAGCACTTTAAAAAAGAAAAGGCAGCCTTTACTGTTTTTCTGGTTGGGAAGTAGCATCAGCAATAGATTCCAAAATAAGTATTAATCGCTACACTACAGCGTGTAAATATTTCATTTTATAGTCGTATTGAAAAATTCTTTGCATAGTTCTTAATTCTGTGACATAAACAGCATATGGATATGCATAAAAACATCTTTAGGTTTTTTGACACTTTAAAATAAAGGAAGTATCTTAAGTAAGTTGCAATGCTGTATTTGATTTTTTTTTAATACACTTAAAAAACTTCAGATGTAATTTAATGTTCAATTTTAATTTTTCAGGTATTGAGTTTAAGTGCCTACTTTAAAAGTACCATCTGTCTTGTAATTTTGCTGCAAATAAAATGGAGTTTTGGATTACTTATTTTTTGTTGGATTTGAGAGATATTTTAAAAATAACACCAGATATTTTGAAGCCTAACTGTAAATCAGTGAATCACATACCACAGCTTGAATGGCACTAGTATTGTCTGATGTTTCCTGGATGGGCTCTGTTTTTTACTGCAGTGTAAGTAAAATGTTTTCCCAGAGGAACAATGTTATCATTGGATTGCATTCCTGGCCAAAGACTTGACATCAAATAAACAATAGACATCACCAGCAATAAATTATTAAAGCAAACATATACTAGTAACCTCTGTAACAATTTATAATGGAAAAAAAAATGTTCTAAGTACATATAGGGATAATCATATGCAATTTAGAATGTAGACAGATAGGATTGAAAATTACTAGCTGCTTATCCTGTTTTAATTTCTGAAACATAAGAGCGATCAGAAGAAGAGGTGGGAGAAGGTTTCTAGTCACTGGATTGTGTATCCTTTTAGGCATCAACGCTCAACAGAACACCTTGTAGTCACCCCTGCTTCTGGAGGGGACCAGAGTTGTTCTTCCTTCTTCGGTCTCTCCTATTAGTATCTGATTTTCTGCATTCGTTTGTAGTGCTATTCCAGTAATGTAATAGGACCTGACATTGGCTTTTTGAAATCTTTTTATATCTTAGTTGTATTCTACCAATAAAGTGCAGGGTTTGAACAGCCCAGGGACTCTTACCAGTCAAAATCCAGCATTTACCCCCCACACTCATACGCATGCACTCATTCTCTCTGTCTCTGTCTCTGATTGCTTTTCTTCTGTGGGGCTAGAGCATTAATAACTAGTGTGGGCAGCCAATTAGTATAAGGATATAAAAGGGTGAGTGAGCAGGTAGAATCTCCAGATTAACTTTCCTCTTCCCCTGTTTATACCCTCATTCTGGACAGCGGCATCACTAGGGTTGGGGTTATGCAGTGCGGTAACTCTTGGTGTCACTCCTCCATGCTAATTACCACAATATTGTAGCTAAAATGCCAGAAATTTTGATAGAATCAGCGGCTGTAAAAACACCAGCTGTGATGCAAACAGCGTGTGCTTGTAGCGTGTGAAGATGAAACCAAGTGATTTGAAGTGTCATCGTAATTGAGTAATAATGACAGCTGTGACCGGAGGGCATTAGAAGGTTCAAACAGTAAATTTACATAAAGTTTTAGCCTTGTGGGTATATTGATACAAGTAAGCTGGGCTCCCTCAAAAAAAATTTTTTTTGGTATAACTATAGGTATATTTTTATAAAAAATAATAAATTTCTTTCGAAACTGCACAAAAATTTTATAGACAGTCATTTTGGTGTCACCCCCTCTGACAGTGTCATCCATTGTGATCCACACCCCCCATATCCCCATAGTGACATCACTGATTCCGAAGTTCTGAATGTTTATGTAGGAGGGACCTAGTAGAGGTGGAAATCCATATGGAAAAGGGGAGTTGGGGTCACTTGCTTTGAAGCCATGTGTGCATAGTAAATTCATATATGTTATTACAATATATATATAATGATGAAGTAATAGAAGGGGCTAAAACTCTGCTTGACACTACGTTGCTTGGCACACTTTGCCTACCATCCACTCAGGACTCACCCCACATCTCAAACATGAGCAACATGAAAAGACTGTTTAGCTGCTTCAGCTCCTCCTTCCGGGTTTATATCATCTGCGTCTGGAGACTGTTCGCTTTTTTTCTTACTGCCTCCTAATCTTAAAATCAATGGAATCATAGGGACTGTCCTTTGTTGTTTGCCTGTTTTCCCTGAATCTCATCCCTGAATACCACTCATTCTGTGTCTTTGAAACACCAGGTTTCTATGTCTTTGAAACATCCAGGTGCTTGGATGGGCACTGCAATTTGGCTTGTAACCAACCCCACCACACTGAAAGTGGTTTAGAGAATGTAGTTTTTGACCTGGTCTGGTTCTGGGAAACCCTTCTGGAGGGTGGGAACCTTGCTTATTGATGGTCTTACTTCAAGAGGCATACCGTGAGTGTCAGCCCACTCATTTACTCATGTTTCCTTAGTGATCCCATGGCCACTTATTTTTTTTCCTCAGCCCTGATTAGCTTTACCAACAGCAGGAATTCCAGTATCCTGATGGGATTCTGGTGGAGTCTAAGTTTTCCACAACTTTAAAGAATTCACTCTATTGCCTTCTGGCTTGCAGAGTTTCTGATGAGAGGTATGTAGTCATTCTTCTTTGTTCCTCTGTATGTAATTTGTTTTTTTCCTGGTGGCTTTCAAGATTTTCTCTGAATCTTTGATTTTCAGCAGTTTGACTATGATATGTCCAAGGTGTGTTTTTCTTTGTATTTATTCTTTTTGGGATTTTCTGAGCATCTTGGATCTATTTGTTGTCTTTCATTAATTTGGAAAATTCCTAGCTATTATATCATCAAACATTCTTCTGCCCTGCTTACCCTTCTTCTGGGACTCCAATTACATTTATGTTAGACTATTTGATATTGGCCCACAAATCTTAGATGCATTATTCTGTTTAGTCACTTTTTTTTCTCTTTGCATTTCAGTTGGATAATTTCTGTTGACCTACTCCAGATTAATTCATTCTCTATTCTGTGTTCAGTCTGCTGATAAGCTCATCAAAGAGATTCTCTTGATATCATATTTTTTTTATTTCTAGCATTTTCATTTAACTGTTTTTTAAGATAGTTTAGTTTCTTTCTGCTGAAATTGCCCATCTTTTTATGCATGCTGTCTACCCATTCCACTAGATCTTTTAACATTTAAAAAAAATTTTTATTTTTTAGAGCAGTCTTAGATTTACAGAAAAATTGTACGAAGAGTATAGAGTTCCCATATACTCCCGCCATTTCTCATATTATTAGCATCTTGCATTCCTGTGGTACTCTGTTAAAATTGATGAACCAATATTGATATACTGTTACTAACTGAAGTCCATAGTATATATTACCCATTGCCGTTGAGTCAATTTCGACTCATAGTGACTCTGTAGGACAGAGTAGAACTCCCCCATAGGGTTTCCAAGGAGTGGCTGGTGGATTTGAACTTTTGACCTTTTGGTTAGCAGCTGTAGCTCATAACCACTGTGCCAGCAGGGTTCACAGTTTGTGTTGTACAGCCTCACCTATCTTGACAAATGTATAATGTCATTTGTCAACCACTACGTTATCATACAGAATAGGTTTCACTTGCCTAAAAATGCCCTGTGCTTCACCTGTTTATCCTGCTCTTCACCTATTCATCACGCTCTTTACCTATTCATCCTGTTCTCTCTGAACACCTCCCACCTTTTTTTCCCCATAAATTTCATTTGTTGTTGTTGAGAATATACACAGCTGAAAGATACACCATTTCAACAGTTTCAACATGTACAATTAAGTAACATTGATGATATTCTTTGAGTTGTACAACCATTCTTACCTTCCTTTTCTGAGCTGACCCTTCCCCTTTAACATAAACTCAGTGCCTCCTAAGGTTTCTAATCTTTTGAGTTGCTGTTTTCAATTTGACCCCATATAGATAGTTCTTAAAAGAGCATAGTCCTCAAGGCAGATCTTTTTTTACTAGTTAAGTTAAACTACTATTTGGTTTTAAGATGACTTCAGGGTATATTTTTGGCTTAAGGCTTAAAGATTATCTCAGGGCAATAGTTTCAGGGGTTCATCCACCCTCCATGGCTTTAGAAAGTCTAGAGTCCATGAGAATTTGTACTTCTCTTCTGCATTTCCCCCCTTTTTATTAGGATTCTTCTATGGAATCTTAGATCAAAATGTTCAATAATGGTAGCCAGGCACCATCCAGTTCTTCTGTTCTCATGGCAAAGGAGGCAGTTGTTCATGGGGGCAATTAACCACACATTTCCACATCCTCCTCCTATTCCTGACTCTCCTTCCCCTGTTGCTCCAGGTGAATAGAGACCAATTGTTGTGCCTTGGATAGCTGCTTGGAAGCTTTTAAGACTCTAGGCACTACACAACGAACTAGGAGGTAGAATAGAAGCACTAAACACGTTATTACGCCAGATAACTGGGGTGTCCCAGAAACCATGACCCTAAACCTCCAGACCAAGGAACCAAATCCCATGAGGTGTTTGGATGTGCATAAGCAGCCTCAGCAACTAGTCTTTTTTTTTTTGGTCATTGTTAATATATCCATCACAGAATTTTTGCCAGTTCAACTTTTTATAGGTGTACAGCTTTTGGACAATAATAAGCTGCACAACCCTACCCTTAATGTGATTTTTCTGTGACCATTAACCCTCCTTTTACCCTTCCCTCCTACCCCTGGTAACTACTAATAAACTTTGATCTCTCTACATTTGCATTTTCTTTTTATGTAAGTGAGGTCATATAATATTTGTCCTTTTGTGATTGGCTTATTTCACTCAGCATAATGTCTTCAAGCTCCATCCATACTGTAGTATGTATCAAGACTTCATTTCTTCTTCTGGCTGAGTAGTATTCCATTGTACGTATGTACCACATTTTGTTTATCCATTCTTCTGTAGATGGGCATTTAAGTTGTGTCCACCTTTTGACTATTGTGAATAGTGCTGCAGTGAACATTGGTGTACAAGTGTCTTTTTGAGTCTCTGCTTTCAAGTCTTTTGGGTATATACCTAGGAGTGGAATTGCTCGGTCATATGGTAGTTCCATTTTTAGTTTTTTGAGGAACCACCACACTGTTTTCCACAATGGCTGTACTGTTTTTCATTCCCAACAGCAGTGGATAAGGGCTCTGCTTTTCCCACATCCTCACCAACATTTGTTATTATTATTTTTTAATCTTAGCCATCCTAGTGGGAGGCAACCACTGATCTTTTCACTGTCTCTCTAGTTTTGCCTTTTCCAAAATATCATATAGTTGGAATTATACAGTATGTAGCTTTTTTTCAGACTGGCTCCTTTCCCTTAGCAGTATGCATTTCAGATTCCTCCTTGTCATTTCTTGGCTTGATAATACTCCGTTGTATGGCTGTGCCACAGTTTGTTTATCCATTCACCTGTTGAAGGACATCTTGGTTGCCTTCTATGGCAATTATGAATAAATATGCTATAAACATTCATGTGACCCCTTAACATTTTAATTATACTTATTTTAAAGTTACTGTCTGATAGTATCAATTCCTGGGCCATCTTTGGATTTGGTTCTGTTGACTGCTTTGTCTCTTGAAAATGGGTCATTTTTTTGTTATTGCTTTTTTTGCATGTCTTGTAATTTTTGATTGAATACCAGACATTTCATATGAAAGAACAGTAGAAACTTAGGTAAATAGTATTTATGCCTGGAAATAAACTCACCTCTCCTTCCATGAGGCCATTAGTATGGGGGGGAGGTGCCGAGTAACTTAAGTCAGTAGTTGATCTGGGTTTGAGTTTTGTTGTTGCTATAGTCACCTTCTGTAGACCAGAGATTTCACATTCCTCCAGTGGTGGACTGCTGCTAACCCGTGCTTAATGTGAGGCCCAAAGTGTGGCAGAGTTTTTCTTAGTATTCCTGGTTCATCCTCAGCTTTCAACAGACTCTGCACATCTGTACCACATGTGGATGTCTGTCTGTGCTCCTGCTCCTCTCACAGCTGTGTAGAGTTGTTGCTTGTTACTTTGCAAGGCCTGTGGTTGGGGCAGGACAGCCTTCTCAGTTCTCCTGTTTCAATCTCAGCCTCATTCACACCTGGTGCACCTGAACTTCAGGACTGGGGTCCCCTCCTCCATGGCACCCAGACTCTGCCTGGTAACAGTGGTGGTCTCAGGCAAGAGTGAGTTTCCTGGATGAATCCCTGAAACTATTGCCCTGAGATAATCCTTAAGCCTTAAACCAAAAATATTGCCTGAAGCCTTCTTAAAACCAAACAGTAGTTTAGCTTAACTAGTAAAGGATGTCTGCCTTGAGCATTATGCTCTTTTAAGAACTTTGTTCAAGGCCTGTGGTTGGGGCAGAATTGACAACAGAGGATATATATGGGATCAAACTGACAACAGGAATTCAAAAGATTAGGTAAGAACCTTAAGGGGAAGTGAGTTTATGTTAATGGGGGAACATCAACTCAGAAAAGGAGAGTGAAAATGTTTGCACAACTTAAGAATGTAATCAGTGTCACTGAACCGTACATGTAAAAACTGTTGAATTAGTGTATGTTTTGCTGTATATATTCTCAACAACAAACCAAATAATTAAAAAAAAAAATCCTATAAGTACCCACATTGAAAAACAGACTGTTAACTACAAAAGAAGAAAAACCAATCTGGTCTTTGACTTCTCTTCTGCAATATTGGATACCAAAAGGCAAAGGAGCAATATCTCTGGAGGTTTCAGGGAGATGATGGAAATGCAACAATTCTCTCCAAGTTAATTTGTAACAACTTGATGTGTAAAGGAACAAAATTACAAAGCACATACCACTTATTATTTGATTGTATTTGTTGTGGTTAGCTGCTGTCCTGAACCCCCAACTCATGGCGAGGATGATGGAACGAAGAGCTGTCTGGTCCTGCGCCATCAACATGATCAGTTGCAGATAGGATCATTGTGATCCATAGGGTTGTCACTGGCTCATTTTTAGAAGTAGATCATTAGGCTTTTTTCCAACTCCATCTTAATCTGGAAGCTCTGCTGAAAATCTGTTCAACACCACAGCAACACACAAACCCTACTGACAGGCGGGTTGTGGCTGCACACAAGGTCTATTGGCCAGGTATTGACCAGGATCTCCCACATAGAAGGCAAGAATTCTACCACTGGACCACCAGTGTCCTCTGTTGTTCGGTGCTGTCGAGTCGGTTCTGACTCATAGCAACCCTATGTACGACAGAATAAAACCTGCCTGATCCTGTACCATCCTCACTATCATTGTTATGCTCGAGCCCATTGTTGCAACCACTGTGTTAATCCATCTTATTGAGGGTCTTCCTCTTTTTTGCTGACCCTCAACTTTACCAAGCATGGTGTCCTTCTCCAGGGACTAATCCCACCTAACGATATGTCCAATATATGTGAGACATAGTCTCCCCAACCTTGCTTCCAAGGAGCATTCTGGTTGTACTTCTTCCAAGACAGGTTTGTTCGTTCTTTTGGCGTTCCATGGTATATTCAGTGTTCTTCACTAACACCACAATTCAAAAGCATCAGTTCTTCAGTCTTCCTTGTTCATCATCCAGCTTTTGTATGGATATGAGACAACTGAAAACACCATGGACTGGGTCAGGTGCGTCTTAGTCTTCAAGGTGACATCTTTGCTTTTCAACACTTTAAAGAGGTCTTTTGCAGCAGATTTGCCCAATGCAAATGAGTCATTTGATTTCTTGACTGCTGTTTCCATGGCTGTAGGTTATGGATCCAAGTAAAATGAAATCTTTGACAACTTCAATCTTTTCTCCATTTATCATGTTGTTGCTTATTGGTCCAGCTCTGAGGATTTTTGTTTATGTTGAGGCGAAATCCATACTGAAGGCTGTGGTCTTTGATCTTCCTCAGGAAGTACTTCAAGTCCACTTCACTTTCAGCATAACACAGATAATTAATGAGTCTTCCTTCAATCCTGATGCCCCATTCTTCTTCATATAGTCCAGCCTCTCAGATTATTATTGCATACAGACTGAATAACTATGGTGAAAGGATACAACCCTGATGCACACCTGTCCTGACTTTAAACCACGCAGTATCCCATTGTTCTGTTCGATCGACTGCCTCTTAATCTATGTACAGGTTCCTCGTGAGCACAATTAAATGTTTTGGAATTCCCATTCTTCACAATGTTATCCATAATTTATTATGATCCATACAGCTGAATGCCTTTGCATAGTCAATAAAACTCAGGTGAACATGTTTCTGGTATTCTCTGCTTTCAGCCAGGATCCATCTGACATCAGCAATGATAATCCCTTGTTCCATGTCCTCTTCTGAATCTGACTTGAATTTCTGTCAGTTCCCTGTAAATATACTGCTGCAGCCACTTTTGAATGATCTTCAGCAAAATTTTACTTGCCTGTGATAGTAATGATATCGTTCTATAATTTCCACATTCGATTGTATCACCTTTCTTGTGAATAGGCATAAATGTGCATCTCTTCCAGTCAGTTGGCCAGGTAGCTGTCTTCCACATCTCTTGGCATAGACAAGTGAGCACTTCCAGCGCTGCCTCCATTTGTTGAAATGTCTCAATTGGTATTCTGTCAATTCCGGGAGTCTTGTTTTTCGCCGGTGCTTCAGCGCAGCTTGGACCTCTTCCTTTAGTTTCCGATCGTATGCTACCTCCTGAAATGGTTGAATGTCAACCAGTTCTTTTTGGTACAGTGATTCTGTGTATTCCTTCCATCTTCTGATGCTTCCTGTCCTCTACAGCTGCCTAATTTAGAGCTCATGTATTGGGAAACTGTGGTTTAAAAGGATTGGTGGTAATCATTTAAATGTAGAATTAAGCATAATAACGTTGTCTGTAGGTGCCGTTGAGTCAATTTTGACTCATACTGACCCTCTGTGATGGAATAGAACTGCCCCATATGGTTTTCTAGGTTGTCATCTTTAAGGTAGCAGATCGCCAGGTTTTTTCTCCCCTGTAAAACTCCCAGAGGTAGGTTTTGAATGGCCAACCTTTCAGTTACCAGCTAAATGCTTAACTATTGCACTGCCATGGCTCTTTAAGCCAGGACTTGAACCTATTCATTCTGGCTCAAACCCCTGCCGAGAATTTGCATTTCTAACAAGTTTTCAGGCAATGCTAATGCTGCTGGTTAGAGACCAATTCTGAGAACCACTAGTAGAGCAGTGATTCTCAAAATTTATTGTATAAAAAAATCACCTGGGGATCTTGTTAAAATGTAAATTCTGATTAAGGTATATCTGGGGTGGAAATGCAGATTTTTGAACTGGAACGAGCTGCAAAGCTCTGCTTTAAGCATAATACTAGTTGCAATATATATGCTGTTATTTTTCATTCTTGAAAAAAAAAAAGACTGCAACAATTATATAATAAGAGACAAGTACAAATATTCTTGATTCTTCTCCACATTTCTGAAGGAAGCAGCTCACCATAAAGGAAAAGAGATGGGCATTAGAATCAGCCTTGAGTTTAAATGCCTACTCTTCTCCTTGGATGAGCATCTTAATTATCTAAGCTTCAATTTCCTCATCTGTGACATGGGAGGCACTACTACTTCCTCACAAGATTGTTGTGCAAATTAAATGAGATTAAATATATGAAGAGCCTACAGTACAAAGCCCAACACTTAGTACTTCATACTGCTCAGTAAACACTAGTCCGTCTTTTTTCCTTATGGGCTACATTTGGCACTTGATTGTATACCCGCTTGGATTGCTCCCTAGGTTCTTTATGTATGGCTATTAGCCCTCCGGAAGCCCTGGTGGCGTAGTGGTTAAGTGCTATGGCTGCTAACCAAAGGGTCGGCAGTTCGAATCCGCCAGGCACTCCTTGGAAACTCTATGGGGCAGCTCTACTCTGTCCTATAGGGTCACTATGAGTCGGAATCGACTCGATGGCACTGGGTTTGGTTTGGATTAGCCCTCTTTCCCTAACTGGATTATAATCTCCAGTTCAGGGACTATATATCTTTTTCCTCTTGTACCCTTAGTGTAGTGAATGATTTTTAGAGTCAGAGTGATGCTTGTTTGAGGAAAGCCTGTGTATCTGAGATAACAAAATACCTTCCTGAACTGCACTGCATTGTGTTGGAAGACGTTTTTGTAGCAGGTCCACCTAAAAGAATGTTTAAGACCTTGAACAGATGTCCTTCGGCTGCCCATGAAAAAGGTAAAAATGTAAGTATTTAAAGGTAAAAGAGAAGTGGTATCTGACCACTCAGGAGCCCTCCAGCTTAAACACAGAAGATTCTAGGCTGGGGCCAGTGCTGAGTATCATGGATTGCTGCCCTTAAAACTTGCATCTTAAGTCGTACATAATACCCTTTCTGGGCAAGAGTCCCATCTGCTTAATCTCTGCTAAATGAGTGTATATTAGATATGACTGTTGAAAAATACCAAGTTAAATCAGACAGTTAAAAAAAAATCAACATGATGCCCATAACTGGTTTAGTTTCTTTCCTCTTCTGTAATCCCACACATTACCTACTTATTTGCTGTAATGAACATGCCATTCACCTGAAATAAGATTAACTGCTTAAACCATGGCATTAAAGGCGGAGAACTTTAGTGCCGCTTTGTGTTTCATTGTAAGGTTCAGCAGTTAAACGATATGTGTTGTGTTGTCGTTCCTTTCTTTGTAATCAAGGTGGTTTCACGTAGGATTAGTGCTCTCCAGCTGATTCTCCTGATGGAACATTTGAAGCAGCAATTTATATGTCTAGGTTACAGCCTGGCAGCAATAACAACTTTCAGAGTTGAATCTGTTGGCCTCATCAGCACTCGAATTGCACTGCTCTTTGTGAAGCCCCCCTCTGCTCAGATGATTATGGAAATCTCACCTGCCATGGAGATTGTGGAAGGAAAATTGAAAGGGAGCTTAGGCATGCATCTAGAAAATAGCCCTGTGATGCCACAGGAGGGACCAGAGTTCAGAAAATTAGCCCAAGTGAATAAATATGTGCCTGCTGTCTGCCTCAGGGTCAAATCCCACTTCTTCAATGGAGCTAGATTCTGGACTGTTCCAGCCCCACTTGTCTCTTTTGTCCTTGAACTCTAATTGCAATTATAGTTCTGCCTACATTACTTAAGGCTGATTATTTATTGGTTTGTTTGACTCATATGAGCCAATGCTGCCTCGTCAGTTAGACTGCAAGCTCTCAGAAGTCAGGGACTAACATTTGCGTGGTCCTGGACCCATACGAAGGGCCCAGTAGTTGCCCTTTGACTGAAGGAAAGACTCTGTGTACTGTGGCACATTCTGACTTGGACTGGGGAAGCTACACCAGCTGAGCCTACAGGAGCTCCTTGGCTGCCCCCATACTTACCACACTTTCTCCTCTGTGGAACTTTGTCCATGTCGTGGTTGCTGACATCTAGTACCACAAAGAGGGTCAACAAAGTGACCAGCAGATTTGTCCATTCATTCATTCAATAAATATTTGTTAAGCACCTACCATGTGCCAGGTCTTGCATCTCGGGACTCTGAGAACTAAGACACTCCTCCATAATCGTTTTGGCAGAAATGAGGGAAACAGTTTAAAAGATCTAAAAGAAAAGTCCTTTCTTTTCATATACTACCTTTCAACTCCTACTTTTGAGCAGAAGCAAACTTCTGTAGAGCTACCTTTCCCCAAGTGATTACTTACCACTTCTTCCCGTTCTCACTTCTCCTCCCACTTAAGTCACTGTGATAGATGGGACTGCTCCTCCCCTGCCTCCCTGGCTGTGATAATAGCAGGCTATTGAATTTTGCCGTGTGAAACGAGTTTGTCCAGGTCTCCACTGGACAGGCTGCCCTTGTTAGGTTGGGTGGATTCCAGGTTTGCTCCTCTGGATGGGACTTAGTTTAGGTCAGGATTCCTTCATTGGGTGGGAGGAGAGTGAGGAAGGAAAGGGGACATTATGTTGGTTCTGCCATGTTTACGTTGCGAGTTTAGATTAATTACTTAGCAAAACAAGGAACCCTGCCTTGGATCTCCCACAATACTGACTTCTACTCATTATTCATGCCTTGAACCCTCCAGGGAAAAGCCAGAGCCTTGGTTGCCCATAGAATGATAGTTAGCACCTGAGCTGGACCTCTTAGAAAACCTCAGGTCAACCTCTTGACAGGTGTGAATCCAATAGTGATGCGCCCTGCTCCCTTGTTTACTTTATTTACCTGCTAGAAATAGGGGTTCCTAGAATAATAGACTCTTAGGACTGAGAGGGACCTTGTTGTTATTAGTTGCCTTTGAGTCGATTGCAACTTATGGTGACCATGTTTGTGCAGAATAGAACTGTACCACAGGGTTTTCAAGACTGACCTTTCAGAAGCCGATCACCAGGCCTGTCTTCAGTGGCGCCTCTGGCGGGGTGTGAACTGCCAAGCTTTTGCCTAGTAGTCTAGTGCTTCACTGTTGGTGCCACTCAGGGGAAGGCTTTCTCTCTGTGTTGGCTCTGAGGAAGGTCCATGTCATCAATCTTCCCCTCATCTAGGAGCTTCTCAGCATAGGGACTCCAGGTCCAAAGGACATGCTTCACTCCCAGCACATCTTTCTTGGTGGTATAAGGGCCCTATCTCTCTGTGGTTTTCTCTCCTTTCATCTCTTATAAGAGAGGATGCAGGCCACACCCCAAGGAAACTCCCTATACATGGGATTAGGGAAGTGACCTGAATAAGGGTGTTGCATCCCACCTTAATCCTCTAACATAATCTAATCTTACCTCATTAACCACAGGTGGAGATTAAGATTTACCTAAAATCAGAGGAGCTGTAGAATGACATCAAGGACATCATACATGAAGAAAGTAAAAGTCACTAAGAAGACAGGAAATAAAGGAAAGACCAAAATGGATGTCTGAAGAGACTCTAAAACTTGCTTTTGAACATACAGTAGCTAAAATGAATGGAAGAAGTGATGAAGTAAAAGACCTGAAAAGAAGATTTCAAAGGGCAGCTTGAGAAGACAAAGTATCATAATGAAATGTGCAAAGACCTGGAGTTAGAAAACCAAAAGGGAAGAACACGCTTGGCATTTCATAAGCTGAAAAAACTAAAGAAAAAATTCAAGCCTCAAGTTGCAATAGAGAAGGATTCTATGGGGAAAATATTGAATGACGCGGGAAGCATCAAAAGAAGATGGAAGGAATATATGGAGCCACTGTACCAAAAGCTATTGGTCAACATTCAGCCATTTCAAGAGGTAGCATATGATCAAGAACCGATGGTACTGAAGGAAGAAGTCCAAGCTGCACTGAAGGGAATGGCAAAAAACAAGGCTACAAAAATTGAAGGAGTACCAATTGAGATATTTCAACAAAAGAATCCAGAACTGGAAGTGCTCACTAGTCTATGCCAAGAAATTTGGAAGACAGCTACCTGGCCAACCTGTTGGAAGAGATCCATATTTATGCCTATTCCAAACAAAGGTGATACAACAGAATGTGGAAATTATTGAACAATGTTATTAATATCACACCAAAGTAAAATTTTGGTGAAGATCATTCAAAAGTGACTGCAGAAGTACATCAACAGGGAACTGCCAGAAATTCAGGCTGGATTCAGAATAGGACATGGAACCAGCGATATCATTGCTGATGTCAGATGGATCCTGGCTGAAAGCAGAGAATACCAGAAAGATGTTTACCTGTGTTTTATTAACTATGCAAATGGCTTTTGACTGTGTGGATCATAACAAATTATGGATAACATTGTGAAGAATAGGAATTCCAGAATACTTAATTGTGCTTGTGTGAAACCTGTGAATAGATCAAGAGGCAGCAATAGTTGGAACAGGACAAGGGAATACTGTATAGTTTCCCTGCAGGAAAGGTGTGTGTCAGGGTTGTATCCTTTCACCAAACCTATTCAATCTGTATGCTGAGCAAATAATATGAGAAGCTGGAGTATATGAAGAAGAATGGGGCATCAGGATTGAAAGAAGACTCATTAACAACTGGCATTATATAGATGACACAACCTTGCTTGCTGAAAGTGAAGACTTGAAGCACTTCCTGATGAATGAAGATCAAAGACTACAGTATGGATTACACTTCAACATAAAGAAAACAAAAACCCTCACAAGTGGACCAATAAGAAATATCATGATTAATGGAGAAAAGATTGAAGTTGCCAAGGATTTCATTTTACTTGGATCCACTGTCAACAGCCATGGAAGCAGCAGTGAAGAAATCAAACGACATATTGCATTGGGCAAATTTGCTGCAAAAGATCTCTTTAAAGTGTTAAAAAGCAAAGATGTCACTGTAAGGACTAAGGTGTACCTGACCCAAGCTGTGGTATTTTCAGTCGTGTCATATGCATGGGAAAGCTGGGCAATACTTTGGCCATGTTATCAGGAGGGACCAGTCCCTGAAGAAGGACATCATGCTTGGTAAAGTAGAGGGTCAGGGAAAAAGAGGAAGATCCTCAACAAGATGTATTAACATAGTGGCTGCAACAATGGGCTCAAGCATAACAATGAGCATGAGGATGGTATGTAGGGTCACTATGAGGACTCAGCAACACCTACAACAACAACAATGTAAAGCAGGTCGTGTGCTAGGCACTGGGGCTCCAGGAGTGACCCAAACAAACTTGACCTGACCTCACAGAGTGCCCAGGACAGGAACCAGGCAGGTCTGGAAGTGAGAAAACCATAGATTACTAAACCATTAAAGATCAGCCAGATGGAGCTTAATCCTAAGTAGGCAATTATGTTTTATTTAAAAATTTAAATTGCGTATCCTTTCTAAAAGAGTAGTTATTGTTTCTTTGGCCTTTGTAATAAATCTAATTTTATGTGAAAAGCAAAATTGATGATTGTGCTTATGTTGAATCTATAAATCATTTTGAGGATATTTGACATGTAAAAACACGTCAGACTTCTGATGTATAAACAATGGTATAACTTCGTATTTTCAGGACCACTTCCATTCTTCTTTGCAGTGTTTTGAAGTTGCCAGTGTACAAGTCTTGGTCATATTTAAAATAATCCTTAATTATGTCATGTTTTTGGAATTGGAATTTTAGTTGCTTGTACATACAAATACAGTAGATTTTTGTAGATTGATCTTATATCCTAAGACTTTACTAAATTAATTATTCATTGTAATAGCTTCTTTGTAGATTCCTTAGAATTTGCTATGTGCATAATCAAGTAGTGTGTGAATAAAAAGTTTTACCTTTTTTAAAAAAAAGCAAAATTGACTATACAATCATGATGATGTCCGTCTAGATTATTTGTTTTTATAGATAATAAGCCTGGTTTGTTGAATGAATAAATGAACCTGAGTAATGCTATTTTCTAAGCCACTGCTGGAGGCAAGGAAGTTGTTAATTTTACTTAATATGCTCAACAAAAATATTCTTTCCCTAAGCCTGACCTCTGGACAGTAACAAAAACCACAGATAAGTTTCTAAGGCTGACTTGGCCTGAAATGAATCCTAATCAGTTTAGACAGTAAAAGATAAGACTTGATTTAGAACCAGGAAACTGTTCTAACCTCTACCTATCAAAGAATCTTCAGGGCTTTTTTGTTATGTTGTTGAAATCCCCTGGTGAGGCCTGCTGCAAAAGGTGTAAGAGAAGATTCTGGATAAATTAAACAACTGGGATACTTTTGAATTAAGGTCATTGGGAGCAGCCCACTTTAAAAAAAAAAAAAAAAAAGATCCATTTTAACCTTGTAGACTTCAGGGCCAAACTGTCAGGTGAGGAGAAATGCTACCTTCATATTTAGATGACTTACTCTTGACTCTGCAGTATCTAAATGATCATTTCTCATCCTTGTTTCCCCAGCTCTCTGCCTTTCCTCCAATTTAGTGCTCGTTTGCACTTCTACTCCCAGGTGCACAGAAGAGAAAGAATTAATAACCCAAAAAAGTCAATTTACCATTTCTGAAGATGTTTAACAGGTAGCAGATTCACTTTACGTTATAACATTTAGAAGTCTTTTGCTCTCCAAACCTTACTTTGTTTTTCTTAGATTCTGCTTTTTGGATCTGTCTTTCATTATAGTTTCTTCATCCTTCCTCAGATATCTCCTTGCTTTTCAGAATCACAGATTCTGAGTTGTAAGGGACCCTGGAGATGTTCCAGTATCTGGGTTAATAGCTCCTGAAGGGGAAACTGAGGGTCAGAGAAATGAAGTGATTTGCCCATGGCAGTTGTTTGAAAACAAATAATGAGAAAAGCTACCTATGACTAAGCTCCTGCTACGTGCCAGACTCTGCCTTGGGCGTTTTTTACGTTGGTTTTCTCACAAGGTAGTGCCGATTACATTCGTTTTTACATAAGATGAAACTGGGGCTCAGGAAAGTTCAGTAACATGTTCAAGGTTACACAACTAGTAACTGAAAGCCATGAATTAAATCCACATCTTTTTAATGCCAAAGCCCATGCTCTTTGCACTATGCCACAGGATCCTGTTTCAAATAGGCCAGGACTCAGTTCCGCCATTTTCGCCTACAATGGATCTTTTCCCAACTTGCTTCCTCTACTCCCATCAGAGACCATCTTATACACAGCAGGTAAAAGCATTATAGAGCCAAGCAGGCTTCTTAACAAGAAGCATAGTATAATGGCATGTTGTTTTGATAGAACCATCAAATAAGGTTTTAGGAGCCAAACTGATACATGGAAGATGTGGGGAAAAGTAACACTAAATAATACAGATGTGACTGACACAAGGCCCTTAACGAGAGCTTCTTTTTTCCTATTTATAAATACAGACCTCTTCTGGGTGACATCAATCCAGGATCCTCTCATCTCCTGCCTTAGCATAGGTATTTTCAGTCCCTAGTGGCCACCTAAACAGTACTTATTGATGAAAAGTGGCTGGTCTTCCAAGTGGTGTGGCCTCGCCATTGAATGGGCAGCAGTGAGCTCTGGTTTCCCGCTGGAACCAGACTCTTCTTCCATTTCAGGGAAACAACTGACTCTTCCCAGCCCTTGCGTACATGGTTTTCATAGTTTATTCTTTGGCATATTACCTAGAAAATTTTATTCCTACTTATTAAGCACTATAAATATTAATGATATGACATGTCACATCCATCAATGAATTTTCACTTCGTAAATTCTCTGGACAGTTGCAGAAACTAGGCGGGGGGCCGGAGACAGCAGTAATAAAGACAACCTTCCCCTTTGCCACACACATACACCATCCAATAGCAGGGATGACTGCCTGAGAAAAGGGGCACCACTGGGAAAGAAGAAGTTTGAGGAGGAAAACTTCTAAGAATAATTATTACTTTGCTGAGAGAATAAAATTGACTTTCTTTAAATCCACTTCTTCGAAGTATCAGGTAAATATCAAATATCTTTCAAGCTCTTGAGTTTGAAATGGTTTTGAAGGTACATGTGACAATTGACTTTAAAGGTTTTTGGTATCGTTGTTGTTGTTAGGTGCCAACAAGTCAGCTCTGACTCATAGCGACCCTATGTACAACAGAACAAAACACTTCCTGGTCCTGTGCCATCCTCATGATTGTTGCTGTTTGAGCCCATTGTTGCATCATATCAATCCATCTCGTTAAGGGTCTTCGGATCATCAAGAGAAATGAAGTCTTGATATATGCTACAACATGGATGAACCTTGAAAACATTACACTGAGTGAAATAAGTCATCACAAAAGGATAAATATTGTATGATCCCACTTACATGAAATAGCTAGAATAGGCAATAGTATAGAGAACAAGTTTATTAGCGGTGACCAGAGGGGGGTGAGAGGGAGGGGGAAAGGGAGAATCATTGCTTAGGAGATGCTGAGCTGTTGTTAAGGGTGATGGAAAAGTTTGGAAATGGATAGTGGTGATGGTTGAAGAACATGATGAATGCAATTAATGTCACTGAATTGTACATGTGAAAAGGGTTGAAGTGGCAAGTGTTTTGTTACATATATATTTACCACAATAAAAACAAAACAAAAACAAAGGCTTTTGGAGGAGACAGGTATCTAGCAGTTGCCTCTCCTCTCTGAATACACTTTATAAGAGGGTACATGGAAGGCATACAAGAGGGTCTATGGAAGACAAAAGGAGCCCTGGTGGTATAGTGGTTAAGTGCTCAGCTGCTAACCTAAAGGCCGGTGGTTTCAACCCCCCAGCCGTTCCATGGGAGAAAAGATGTGGCAGTCTGCTTCTGTAAAGATTACAGCCTTGGAAACCCTGTGGGGCAGTTCTACTCTGTCCTATAGGATCACTGAGTTGGAATCTACTCAGTGGCAATGACTTTGGTTTGGTTTTATGTGGAAGACCATGGGGGAAGGAGAGGGCTGAGGAACCAGGGAAAAAGTGGAAGAGAAAAGAGGGGCTATGGTCAAGGACAGAAGGGAGAGTCAGAAACAAAAGACAAATGAGGTTTAAGTGTTCTGCTTTTGTTTCCCTTTCATTGGCACAAATGATGAGGCTGCCCTTTGATTACAAATTTTTTAGAGCTCTTCTTGAGAGCTGGTTGTGGCCTCAGGCACAGGCTGACTCTCAGAGGAGAGCTTGGCAGGAACAGAGGCAGGAGTCAGACAGAAAGGCTCTGACACGTGAGCTGCCCCGTGATGTCAACAACAGCTGAACCTCCTAAGACTTTAGGAGGAAAACCAATGAGAATCTTGTTTCAGAGCTTCTAGTGCCCAGCTAGCTCCCTGCTAGGTGCTTGGAAACAGATTTACAAACATAATGAAGTGATTTTGTAATCTGTCATAATACCATAAGCCACAGATCCACAGACTTTGACCTCTCACAGGTATAATAAGCTCTTTCATTCAGCTGCGCATGTTCTCCCTATGGGGAGGGAGAGAGGGGATCCTTCTTCTAATTACATATCCAAAGCATATGTTTTGCTGAAGAACAAAGCACTGTATTCATTAGCAACAATCTTATAAGCCAGGTTCTTTTTACTAGCCAGTTAACTAATTGACAGTTAAGAATTTGTATTAATAATACACTGCAGCCAGGCATTGCTTAATCTGACAGTTTTATTAAAAATGTGGGCAAGCTCTGCAAGTCGGTGTGGCTGTCAGCCTGTAGGAAGAATCCTGCTTACCAAGGCTCTTGACTTGGTTGTAGAAGAATATCACTCTGACAGAAAATTGTTCTCCCAGGTTGAAGTCCAGGAGTCAGCAGAGTTATTCACTTGGAGGTTTACTTCCCCCACCTCCACCCCGCTTGTGATTGCATCTGAATAAGGAAGTGATTTTTTTCGTTTTTTCTTAAAATAGTAGTAGCATGGTTCAATTGTTCCAGAGCAAATTATCCAGGTGGTGGATCACCCTGATCTTCCTTTCTGCTTATCTGTGTCTCTGATCCTCTTATTTTTTGTTATTTCATTTTATTTTATAGGTTGTAACAACAACAAAAACCCATTGCCATAGAGTCAATTCTGACTCATAGTGATCCTGTTGTGTTACAGAGTAGAATTGTTCCATAGGGTTTTCTTGGTGGTAATCTTTAGGGAAACTGATCGCCAGGCCTTTCTTCTGCAGCTGCTGGGTGGATTTGAACTGCCAATCTTCGATTAGTAGTTGAGTACAAACTGTGCCACCTAGGGATCTACTTACAGGGTATAAAAAAAATTCGTTGCCATCAAGCCCATTCCAACTCATAGCGACCCTATAGGGCAAAAGAGAACTGCCCCATGGAGTTTCCAAGGAGCACCTGGTGGATTTGAACTGTTGACCTTTTGGTTAGCAGCCATAGCACTTAACCACTACGCTGCCACCAGGGTTTCCACTTATAGGGTACAGGAAGAACCGATTCTCAAGTCATTAGCAGATCAATGAAAAGTTGGGTGGGTGATGGCAGTGATTGAAAATCTATCATGTTAACACTTTACCTTTGAAATTCTACCTACTTTTCAAGACCCAGCTGAAAGAAACACTCCCCTCCATGAGACCTCCTCTAATTTTCCTTCACTGGTGGAAATCAAATATTTTTCTTTCCTAGTCCCCCTGCACATGCATCAAACTTCACTTGTGCCTCTACTCTCCTGATCATAATCATTGGTGGCACACATCCATGATCCCTTGCCTATAGAAAATTCTCATTAAATTAAGTAAATTAAATTTATCACTAGCTGTCTTAGGTACCTATTACTGCTATAACAGAAATACAAACAGAAATTTATTTTCTCACAGTTTAGGAGGGTAGAAGTCCAAGCTCAGGGTGCCGGCTCCAGAGAAAGGCTTACTCTTTCTTTGTCAGCTCTGGGGGAAGATCCTTGTATCTTTTGCCTCTGTTTCCTGGTTCCTTGGAGATCTTCCTAGGACTTGGCATCTGTCTTCCCCCACCTTTGCTTGCCCATTTGATCTCTTTTATATCTCAAAACAGATCGACTCAAGACACACCCTACCTTAATCCTGCCTCATTAACATAAAAAAGACAAGCCATTCCTAAAAGTGATTATAACCACAGGGATAGAGGTTAGGATTTACAACACATGGCGGGGGGGCACACAATTTAACCCATAACATTCCAGGCTTTGGCCCCCCAAGATTCATGTCCTTGCCACATGCAAAAGACATTCACCCCATCACATCATCCCAGAAGTTTTAAATCAACTCCGAGTCCAAAATCTCATCTTCTGAATCATCTAAATTAAACATGGGTGAGACTGTAAGCATATTCCATCCTGAGGCAGAATTCGTTTTCATTTGTGAACCTGTGAAATCTAGACTCCAAGTTATCTGTTTCCAAAGCACAATTGTGGAACAGGCACATGGTAGGCATTTCCATAACAGATGGGAGAAATTGGAGGGAAAGAAGGGATTAACAAGCACCAAGCAAGTCCAAAACCCAGTAGAACAATTTATATTAGCTCTCAAGGCATGGAAATAATCCTCTGTTCTTTGGGGCCATCTAGGCAAGGGCCCCTGCCTGTAGACTCTGGGTGTTGGCCATGCCCTCTGGGTTCTGGGTGGAGGACCCTTGGCCCTAGCCTTCAGCTCCACCTTTCAGGCCCTCTGGGAGGGCAGTTTTGCTCCCTTGGCTTTGGGTAGCCTCATTCTCCTAGTTCATCTGAGTGGTGACTCCAACCCTTTGTCTGGGTAGGCCCCATTCTTTTGCCCCCAGGCATGGCAGCCCTGCTCTCTCAGCTTTGGGTACTGGCCCCATCCCCCTGGCACTCATGAACAGCAGCCCCACACTTTGGAACCAAGTTGGCGAAGATTTGACTCTTAAACATAGGTTGCTGTGACTTCACCCTTTGAAACCAATGCAGCCCTGCTTCTTTTGCAACTTCCAACAGTTCTGCTGATCTCCGAGCTGCTCCAGAGAGGGTACTTTTCTTTTCTTGGAGGACAGCAGATGTAGCTCCTTTGTCCTGTTTCCTGTCTGTAGAATTCCAAGAAGCAGACAGCATTCTTTCCTTTCATTCTTTCTCCTCCTTCAGTCTAAGATGATGAGTTTTCTGCTGTGGTAGTTGGTTAGATCCATCAGCCACAGGCTTAATCTCTTTAACAAACGATTGTGTAGCCACATCCTTGGTGAACCTTTTAGGACATGTGTCCTTAGTTTGTACGGCAGAATTTTCCAAATATTTAAATTTTGCTTTTATTTTGCATAGTTAATTTTTAAGCCCGTCTCTTTCCTCTCGCATTTTACTGTGTCAAGGAGAAACCACATGGCCCCTCTAAGATCTTACTTAGAAATCTTTTCAGCCAAATATACAAGTTCATCACTTAGAAGTTGTACCGTCCACCAAACATTTGAACACAATTCAGACAAATTCTTTGCCACTGCATGAAAAGCATAACCCTTCCTCCATTGTTCAATCACATTGTTCATCATGTTCTTTTAAAGCCTCACTATGGAAACACTGGTGGTGTAGTGGTTAAGTGCTACAGCTGCTATCCAAAAGGTCAGGAGTTTGAATCCACCTGGTGTTCCTTGGAAACTATGGGGCAGTTCTCTTCTGTCCTATAGGGTCACTATGAGTCAGACTCAACGGCAATAGGTTTAGAAGCACATTTAACACCAACATTTCTAGCAACATTCTATTGCTGGTGCCATACGTATTCTCTAAGACAATAGAGACTTTCTCTATAGCTCTCCGCACTTCCTTCTGAGTCCTCACCAGAATTGCCTTTGATGTCCGTAATTCTACCAACAGCCTCTTCAAGGCAATCTAGGCCTTTACTATTAGGAACCTTAAAGCTTTTCCAGCCTCCAGTCATTACCCAATTCCAAAGCCACTTCCACTTTGTAGGTATTTATTAGAGCAGCACCACACTCTTCAGGTACCAAATTCTGTCTCAGTTTTCTAGTACTGCTATAATAGAAATATCATAAGTGGATGGCTTTAACAAAGAGAAATTAATTTCCTTACAGTTTAGGAGGTTAGAAGTCCAAATTCAGGGTGCCAGCTCTAGGGGAAGGCTTACTTTCTCTTTGTCTCTGTTGACTCTGGGGGAAGAGCCTTGTAAATAGGAGTGGCACCACCCACTATTACCCCTAGTGCCCACTCACAAAAATTTTTGCTTCCTATCCCTGTGACCTTATGGCCTATGTGCCTAGAGGTTTTAGTTCCAAAGACAGGAATGCTCCCACCAGGAGACACAACACTGATTCCAAGAACTGGAGGTCAGAGGATGATGAGTTGGATGGAAGATCAAGAGCGTGGTAGCTTTGCCAGAATATGCATATATATTGGATGCAGGCCACACTCCCATGGAAATTCCCCTCTCAACTGATTGGCTGCTCGCATAGGATCATAAAATGGAGGATGATTATGTAATATCTGCCAAACCACTGAGAATCATGGCCTAGCCAAGTTTACATATAACCTTAATCATCTCAGTGGCTCTAGTTTCAGTCAATCTCTAAACACGCTTGCGATCACTATTCTGTTTATAAATATCTCTAGAATTCAGGCCTTGTCTGTAGCTGGAACGTCATTACCTCTTAACCATCTTCTTGCTTCAGTCTGAAGCCTCTGTGATCATTAAAGTTGTGTGTCATCTTGGCTGGGCCATGATTCTCAGTGGTTTGGCAGTTATGATGTAGTTTGGCAGTCATTTAAGCATGTAATCACCACCATGATGAGATCTGATATAAAGCAATTACATCTCCATGACTGGCTCTGCTGTGAGTAGCCAGTCAGTTGAAAGGGAGTTTCCTTGGGGACATTCAACATAGGTGGACTTTCTGGCAAGGGTTGTGGGCTTTTACTCGCTCTGGATTCTGCAGCTGGCTCCTGTTCATCTGACCTCCAGGTCTTGGGGGACTTGAGCTAACAACTTACCTGCTGATCTTGGGATTTTTTGGCCTCTACAACTATGTGAAGTCAGGAGAAGCCTCCAGCCTGACCTACAGACTTGGTGGGACTTTCCAGCCTCTACAACTGTTTCAGCCATTTCCTTAATATAAATCTCTCTCTCTTTCTCTCCCTATACCCATTGCCATTGAGTTGATTCTGACTCATAGCAACCCTATAGGACAGGGTAGAACTGCCCCATAGAGTTTCCAAGGAGCATCTGGTGGATTTGAACTGCTGACCTTTTGGTTAGCAGCCAACATTTTTACCACTACATCACGAGGGCCTCCCCCCCATACATACATTCATACATAAATATAGATAGATAGATACTTCACTGGTTTTGCTTCTCTAGAGAACCCAGCCTAAGACAGCCCCCTTGAAAGGTATCCTTGCAAAATGTAAATATGGTCATGGGATTCCTCTGCTTAAAACCCATTCACAGTTTTTCATTCATTTATTCCTTGAATATTTAGAGTACTTACTGTGTGCCAGGCACTGTACTGGGTGCTGAGAATTCAGCAGTAAACAAAACACTCAGAAATCCCTCTGCTTATAGAGTTGACATTCCAATGAGGGGGAGACGAACAATAAACAAGTAAGTTTATAGTATGTCAGATAGTGATGAGTGCTGTGGGACAAAGAAAACAATTGGGGAGATTGAGAGCAAGGAAAGGGAAGGCCCCTGCTATTTTAAACAGATTGGTTAGGAGAGGCCACTGTACTAAGGCAACACTGCGCAGGGACTGGGAGAAGTGAGGGAGAGAAGCAAGTGGAAATCAGAGGGGAGAGCTCACTCACAGAAAGAGGAAACAACTGTGTAAAAAAGGCTGCACAGTGGCAGCAGGTCTGGAGTGTTCAAGGAGCAGCAAGGAGGCCAGAGCAGCTGGAACAAAATGGCGCAAGAGGTAGGAAGTGGGGGTGGAGGGAGTTCTTATAGGACTTTAGGGGCATTATAAGGCTTTGGATTTCACTCTGAATGGAGTAGGGAGTTTTGAAGGATATTCAGCAGAAGAGTGTTTTGATCTAACTTCAGTTTTTAGCAGATCACTCTGGCTACTGTATTGCCAGTAGAATGTTGGGAGAGTAGGTGAGGATAGAAGTAGGGAGACCTGATCAGAGGCTATTGTAGCAATCCAACAGAGAGATGATGGTCACCTGGACCAAGGTGCAGTGTGCAGGTGATGAGAAGTACAGGGGGTGAGAAGTGGTTCAACCTGATATTTTTTGAAGGTAGAGCTAACAGGATTTGCTATTGGGATGGATATAAGGTGTATGGGGAGAGGGAGGTGAGAGAAAGAGAAAGACGCTGAAGTTGAACGTGACTGTAAAATTTTAAATACTATTATATATTTATTTTGAGCAACCAGAAAGGTTCTTCCAGATAACGTCTACCGGCTTTCATTCTAGGACTCTATCTGGACCACCTCTCCAGTGTTGTCACCTGGCTCTCCCTTTCTATGGTCTATGCTCCATTCACACCCAGCTCCTCCACATTCCACACTCAGATACTTTCACATGCCCTGGCCTTTGCTCATAATACTCCCTCCTACTGGAATGGAAAAAATGTGGGCGTTTGTAAATCAGGAAAATGGATTTCTTCCTCAAGACTTCTGAAATGACACACCCTCTGTGAAGCCTGCTCTCTCTTACACTCTCTCTCTGTCTCTCTCTCTCTCTCTCTCACACACACACACACACACACACACACACACGGGTGACCCATCTCTCTTCCCCATGGCCCTTTATAAACACCTCACCTGCACTTATCTCACCTATTGTTCAGATGTCATGCATCTAGGACCTCTCTGAGAAGGTGTGCTCCCTGAGGGTGTGACTGCCTACCACTGCCTCCCACTGTGAGCCTACCACAATAAGTGGAGCATAGTGGGAGCTCAGGAAGTGTTTACTGAATCAATGAATTGAGTGGGAATTATGGAGGAATGTGCCTTTCCTGACAAATCCTTCCTCCCCTCACAAAAGAGTTTTCATCTTTTCCCTCTCTCTGCAACCACGTAAGCACTCATATTACCTGAAGTGGCATGTAATAAAAGGACTTGATTGGATAAATACTGACTTGGTTTGGAAACTCATGAATAGAATTTTATTTGCACATTAAATATGTTAAAAGGTATCAAATGGATTTAAGATTGCTCTAACTATCCCCAAATCAGGCTGTGGTGTGAAGAATGGTTAGCCTCTAAGTTCATTACTAGGAAAGTTTTCTCAGAGGTCATGGAACAGAAAGGCTTTTCTGTGCAATGAATTACTTAATATGGTCCTTCTAGCCATGGTCTTTGTGACTTACACAATGATTGAGTGGGAGAGTGTAAATAAGGCATATGGAACCCTAATGCATTCCACTAGGCTTAAAATGAGCCACCCCAGAGGTGGGTGGGGAGGATCTCATCACCACCAAGGAAGAAGAGCCTAGAACAGAGGGCATCCTTTGGACCCAGGACCCCTGTGCTGAGAAGCTCCTGGAACCAGGAGACCCAGAGAGAGAGAGCTGTAATGCTTTAATGAGAAGCAGTGGCAGAGAAATGGCAGCAGCAGAGGCAGGTGACTACAGGAGATTGGCAGGAGATGGTGTGGTAGGCCCGGAGCCCATGTAGTAAGAAAGGTAAGTCCCTTCGGTGAGGAGGCTTGCCCGAAGTAGGGTTCCTCTGGGCACTTGGTGAAACTAGGTTTGCCAACCCATGGAGCTAGAGCAAAGCACCTTTGGGCTGAGGCTTACTGGTGGGGTGGGGTGCCTCGGGGCACTTATCAGAAGGGGTAAAAGAGGTCTTGGGGCCATACGGAGGCATGGCTGTGAGCATGCTGAGAAGAGGTTGTCCTGATGGAAGAACTGCATCCTGAGTGTTCCTGAACCTGAAGTGTAACCTGTTACTTCTCTAAGAAACCTCATAATCCTGAGTATTGTTTGTGAGTGTTGTGTGGCTATTGCAATGAATTATCAAACCCAGCAGAGGAGTAGAGAGTGCCATGGGTGGGATGGTTGGTATCAGAATTAGTAAAGATGACGGAGAGAGGAGGCATGTCTGACCTCTGCCTCATAAGACTCAGTCTTGGGCTGTTGATCTTGATTTCCTCCCTCCTTATTTAGGAAACCCTGGTGGCATAGTGGTTAAGAGCTACAGCTGCATAACTTAAAAGGTCAACAGTTCAAACCCACCAGGGGTTCCTTTGAAACTCTATGGGGCAGTTCTACTCTGTCCTATAGGGTCACTATGAGTTGGAATTCACTCAACAGGTTTGGGTTTTTGGTTTATGAAGTTAGAGGAAACCCTGGTGGCATAATGGTTAAGAATTCGGCTGCTAACCAAAAGGTCGGCATGTTCAAATCCATCAGGCACCCCTTGGAAACCCTGTGGGGGCTGTTCTACTCTGTCCTATAAGGTCTCTATGAGTTGGAATCCACTCAACAGTGGGTGTGGTCGGCAGTGGTTTGTGAAATTAGAAAGGAGCCCTGATGGCATCCAGTGATTAAAGTGATCAACTGCTAAACAAAATGTCAGTGGTTCGAAACCACCAGCAGCTGCATAGGAAAAAGATGTGGCAGTCTGCTTCCACAGAGAATTGCAGCCTTGGAAACCGTATGGGGTCACTATGAGTAGGAATTAACTCAACAGTAGTTTTTTTTTTTTTTGGTTTGTGAAGTTAGAGGAGGTCAGACGCCTCGCCTCCACCACACTATTTTTACAGGCTCACAGACCAAATTAAATTGTCCAAATCACATGATTTATTGAACCAATTTAAAACACAATGGGAAGCAGAAGTAGATAAATGCCGTAGGTTAACACCCTTAGGATAGGGGGCAAGCAGAGTGGAAGGAAGACTATATTCCTACCTGTCACTTTGGCTTTCCCTGTGGTGTGGTGGTCAGGATCAGAGTTGAGGTTGGACAATATGCGCCAGGGCCAATGGAAAGAAGGTGCCTGGAGCCACCCCATGCTTACTTTATGGGAAAGACACAGGAAGCAAGAATGCCTGCCCACAGCTATAGCTTGCCGATTAGTTTTCTGGACAGCTATGGCTTTATCTGCGGTTCTGGAGCAGAGCATACATAAGGCCATATAGGACCATATTGAGATCACTAGAAGGTGGCTGATTTAGGTATGGCATAACTATCAGCCTAGAGGTGGCATAAGCTGTGTTTTATGACTTGAATTTTCCATTTCTTTTTGTCTATAAGTAACACTACTGTTGTTCCATCCTTTAATGGTACTGCTCAGCTGAAGGAAAGGAAGTCCAGGGAAGCTATTATAATTTTTTAGATTCGCTCAGGTATTTTTTATTGCTTTTTCAAATTTGCAAATTGCTTTTTCAAAATAAACTTTTTGAGGTATTAAATTTTTTTTTAATTTTTATTGTGCTTCAAGTGCAAGTTTACAAGTCAGCCTATCATACAAAATCTTATACACACCTTGCTGTGTTCTCCTACTTGCTCTCCCCCTGAGACAGCACACTTCTTCTCTCCACCCTGTTTTCCTATGTCCATTCAGCCAGCTTCTGTCCCCCTCTGCCTTCTCATCTCCTCTCCAGACAGGAGCTGACCACATAGTCTCATGTTTCTACTTGAGCCAAGTATCATTTTCTGTCTTACAGTCCAGGCCCTGTCTGAAGAGTTGGCTTTGGGAATGGTTACAATCTTGGGCTAACAGAAGGTCTGGGGACCATAACCTCTGGGGTCCTTCCAGTCTCAGTCAGACCATTAAGTTTGGTCTTTTTTGTGAGAATTTGAGGTCTGCATCCCACTGTTCTCCTGCTCCTTTAGGGATTCTCTGTTGTGTTCCCTGTCAGGGCAGTCATCAGTTGTAAGTGGGCACCACCTAGTTCTTCTGGTCTAAGGCTGATGTACTCTCTCATTTGTGGGGCTCTTTCTGTCTCTTGGGCTCATAATTACTTTGTGTCTTTGGTGTTCTTCATTCTCCTTTGCTCCAGGTGGGTTGAGACCAATTGAGGCATCTTAGATGGCCACTTGCTAGCGTTTAAGAGCTCCGACGCTGCTTACCAGAGTGGGATGCAGAATGTTTTCTTAACAGATTTTATTATGCCAATTGACCTAGATGTTTCCTGAAACCATGGTCCCCAAATCCCTGTCCCTGCTACTCAGGCCTTCGAAACATTAGGTTTATTCAGGAAACTTCTTTGCTTTTGGTTTAATCTAGTTGTGCTGACCTCTCCTATATTATGCGTTGTCTTTCGCTTCTGCTAAATAGTTCTTGTCTACTATCTAATTTTTTTTTTTTTTAGTTTTACTATCTAATTAGTGAAAAACCCTCTCCCTTCCTCCCTCCCCACTCTCATAACCATCAAGGAATATTTTCTTCTCGTTTAAACTATTTCTTGAGTTCTTATAATAGTGGTCTCATGCAATATTTGTCCTTTCGCAACTGACTAATATCACTCAGCATAATGCCTTTCAGGTTCCTCCATGTTATGAAATGTTTCACAGATTCATCGTTGTTCTTTATCGATGTGTCAGTGTGTAGTATTTCATTGGAAACCCTGGTGGCATAGTGCTTAAGAGCTACCGCTGCTAACCAAAGGGTCGGCAGTTTGAATCGACGAGGCACTCCTTGGAAACTCTTTGGGGCAGCTCTACTCTGACCTATAGGGTCACTATGAGCTGAAATTGACTCGATGGCACTGAGTTTGGTTTTTTTGGTTTAGTATTTCATTGTGTGAATATATTTTGAGGTATGTTTTGTGCACAATAAAATGCACCCATTTTAGGTGTGTAACTCAGTGGTTTTTGACACATGTTTGTACCCATATAAACACCACCAAAATCCGGATAGAACATTTTCATCGTCCCCCAAAATTTCTTCTTTCCCCAACAAAGGAAAGGGCTCCGAGGAACCAACTTTTAAACGATTATACTTTCCCTTTGTTATGGATTGAATTGTGCCCCCTCCTCTGCCCCCCCCAAAATAAGAAATGAAGTCCTAACCCCTGTACCTATGGTTCAAAAAGTAAATTAGCATAGAGTTTTATCCTTGTAGGTATGTTGATACATTAAGCTGGGCTTATGAAAAATTTTTTTTGTTGTAAGTGACTATAGGCATATTTTTGTAAAAAATAATAAATTTCTGCTAAAACACTCCACAAAAATTTCATAGACAGCCATTTTGGTGTCACCCCCTCTGACAGTGTCACCTGATGTAGTCCTCACCACCCACATCCCCCTAGTGATGCCACTGTGTCTACATCACACACGGGATAAAGTCCAAACCTCTTAGCATCACTTGTATGGCCCTGGCTCCCTATCTAGTCTCATCTCCTTCTATTGCCTTTTGCCTTCTCTGTCTGTGACCTAGTCACACCATTACCTGTGATGTTCTCTTTTCTTGGAATGACTTTCAATCCCTTGCAACTTCTTATCCTTTGGGCCTGTGCACTTGTACAAAACTTTTCTCTGGAAAGGTTTGCTCTCTCTTCTGTGCTCCCATTGTAATGTGGTTGACAACTCTATTACAGCACTTAGCTTGTAGCTTTATAATTATTTATTCTCCTAGTCATCTTCTCTACCAGAATTGTTAGCTCCATGAGGGCAGGAGCTGTGTTTTATTCATTTCTCATACCCCATGCCTAGCAGTCTCTGGCATTCTGAAATATTCTGTTGTTGAAGGAATGGATTCCTACAAAGCAGCTGACATGTGTAACTTTGATTTCAGCTGACCCCTCTCCCACCAGCTCTATCCCTGAAAGCTGTCTCATATTCTACTGCAATGTAGAAATCAGGACCCCTTTGAGGTCCCCTAAAGAATCCACTCATCCTAACGCACTAGTGAAAAATGCAGATTTTATTGAAGAGCAATGCATATTTTACTGAAGATTTTATGTGAGTTATAGAAAAATAGGAAATATATTGTATACCCCACAACAAACAACTTAAATGTCCACATTTAACAATCAACTTCTCCCGTGTTTCCTCTCAGCCACAACTTTTTCTCTTCCTTCCATGCACTTAGCTCTCGTCTCCCATCCCAAGAACTCCCCCCAGCCCAGCTTTTCAAATTCTTCCTTTTATTAAGCATAAAAAAAATTTTTTTTTTTTAACAGAGCAAACAAAGGGCCTCTCAGTTAATAGGACACTTTAAGCTGTGGTGGCCCATAAGTAAAACACTGTTTTCTCCTGTTACCTCTGAATCACCAAGATGGTATTCACAAAGAATGTCTCAGAATACAGCTGAAGAATGCTTGCCTTTAGTTCTCGTCCTCTGCATCTAATCCCCAAAATTCAGGATGGGACATGTAAGGTGTGTTGGGATTACTATCAGGCTAGTAAGATCCCTACCTACTATACATAGTTTATATTTCAGCCATGTGATATCAACATTGCTGACATGAAATCTGGTGCTCAGTTCTTTCCTTTAACAAGGAGCGTCTTCCTGCATCTGGGAATCAGAAGCTAAGAAAGACACCAATGATAGAATCTGATTGAATGTGTGGAAAAATGTTATATACAAGGATGAGCCTGTGAAAGTTTTAGAAAGCCAACTATTACAAGAGTTAGTGGAATTCAGATAACCAGGAAGATGAGCTGTTGCTACACTCTTCTTGTTAGCGACTGTCCAGTCAGCCCCTGACTCATATTGACTGTCTGTACAATGGGATTGGACTGTTGTGATTTTTTGAAAGCAGATCACCAGGCCTTTCTTCCTAGTCTATCTTAGTCTAGAAGCTCAGCTGAAATCTGTTCAGCATCATAACAACATACAAGCCTCCAATGACAGACAGGTGATGGCTGTGTTTGAGGTACACTGGCTGAGAAATGAACCTGGGTCTTCCCACATGGAAGGTGAGAATTCTACCATGGAATTATCACTGCCCCCATTGTTACACTACAGCTAGGTATATACCATAAAACCTGTGAAAGCTGGACCTCTGTAAGGTGAAAACCTGTTAGAGAAAGAAATTGCAAATATTTTCCACTAAAAGGAGTGATAGAAAAGTGGTAAGACTGCACCCTGTCAAAGGCAGAAAACTTGCGAGACCTGGAAAAACAAGGCAGTCCTGTCGAGTCCTGGCTCTCAGAGGTTTGTTTCGCTATATTATGGAGACATATATGTTTTGGCCATAAAACAGCAGATAGGTTTCTAGTCCTAGCTATAGCACTGGGAAGTTTTCTAACCCAGCTGCTCAAACTCTCAGACAAGTAGGGGTCCAGTGTGTGGGATATCAGATGACTGAGGTGGATTCCTGGAACCCATGATGTGGACAAAGGAGGGAGGAACTGGTCAGGGAGCCAGGAAAGACCACGAGATGGCCTGGGGTAAAGTCAAGATAGTGAGACAACAAGCCACATGCCCAAAAGAAGAGCTAATCTGAAGGCTGGCAGGAAGCCTGAAACCAAGTAGGAAGCATCAGAACAAAACAGAGCAGAAAGTGTGGTGATGGGAAAATTCCTGAAGTTCAGGGACTTTTATATGAGTCCTAAGTTTCTTTCTTGAGTGGGGAGATGCTAGGTCTAAGAACAATTGAGACACAAGGAATGATGATTATCTGTAGTTGGCAAGATGAGTCATGCTATTTTAACAGATTGTTTTCTTCTGTTATGGTCTGCCTACAACCAACTATATAAAGTGGCTTATAATACTAAAACACATAAAATAAGATATTTAAAACATTTTTAAATGAATAAGAATAGTAAAAAAAATAATAAGTAGAAAGATAAAAAATAAAAATAAGTAGAAAGATAAAAATAGGTAGCTATATTAAGCATCACAGTTACTGAAAACTTCCTACCAGAGCAAAAAGAAGTGGGGGCGGGGGTGGTGTCATGGATTCAATTGTGTCCTCCAAAAATGTGTGTATCAATTTGGCTGGGCCGTGATTCCCAGTATTGTGTGATTGTCTACCATTTTGTCATCTGATGTGATTTTCCTATGTGTTGTAAATCCTATCACTATTGATGTCAATGAGATGGATTAGCAGCAGTTATGTTGATGAGATCTACAAGATTAGATTGTGTCTTAAGCCAATCTCTTTTGAGATATAAAAGGTAGAAGCAAACAGAGAGAAATGGGGACCTCATACCACCAAGAAAGCAGTGCTGGGAGCAGAGTGTGTCCTTTGGACCCGGGGTTCTTGGGTGGAGAATTTCCTAGTCCAAGGGAAGATTGATGACAAGGATCTTCCTCCAGAGTCAACAGAAAGAGAAAGGCTTTCCCTGGAGCTGGTGTCCTGAATTTGGACTTCTAGCCTTCTAGACTTTGAGAGAATAAATTTCTCTTTGTTAAAGCCATCCACTTGTGGTATTTCTGTTGCAGTGGCAGTAAATGACTAAAACAGGGGGAGGGGGTAGAAGGGGAAGAATCATGTTGAATTACTGTCTTAGTTATCTAGTGCTGCTGTAACAAATACCACAAGTGGATGGCTTTAACAAACAAGTTTTTCTCTCAGTTTAGGAGGCTAGAAGTCTAAATTCAGGGTGCCAGCTCTAGGGGAAGGATTTGTCTCTGTCCACTCTGGGGAAAGGTCCTTGTTATCAATCTTCCCCTGGGTGTAGGAGCTTCTCAGAGCAGGGACCCTGAGTCTAAAGGGTGAGTTCTGCTCCTGGCTCTTGCTTCTTTCTCTGCTTGCTTCTTTCTTTTGTATCTCAAAAGTGACTGACTCAAAATACAACCTAATCCTGTAGATTGTATCCTGCTTATTAACATAATTGCCTCTAACCCTGTCTCATTAACATCATAGAGGTTAGGGTTTACAACACATAGGATAATCACATCAGATGACAAAATGATGGACAATCACATGATACTGGAAAACTTCGTCTAGCCTAGTTGACTCACATTTTTAGGGGACACAATTCAATCCATAACAGACCATTTAGGGAATGGCCCTGCCCTCAAGACTCTGGGTGTTGGCCACACTCTTCAGATTCTAGATGGAGGCCCCTCAGCCCTGGGTTTCAGCTTTGCCTTCCAGGCCCACTGGGGCAGCAACTCTGCTCTCTCAGCTTTAGGTGGCCACATTCTCCTAGTCCCTCTAAGTGGCTACCCTACCTTTTCAATTGCAGCAGGCCCCTCTCTTCTCCCCCTTGGGTATGGAAGCCCATCCCCTCAGCTTTGGGCAGCAGATTTGGCATCATCTCACTGGCACTCATGAACAACGGTCCCACACTCTGGAACTGAGTTGGTGAAGATCTGACTGTTTGAAACCTAGGAAGCTGTGGCCCCATCCTTTGAGACACAGCAGGCTGTGATTCCACCCTTTGAGACCCCAGAGGTCATGGACTCACCATTGAAGACTGAGGCAGCTCTGGTTCCTGTGTTCCTTGTCTCTTCATCTTCCACTTCCTGGTTCCTTGGCCTCTCAGCCTGAAGGCACTCAGCCCTCTTGCTGCATGGGTTAGCAAGCATAGCTCCACTGATAAGTGTCCAAAGGTACCCCACTCTTCCAGCAAGCCTCCTGACTGAATGCACTCAACTCTTAATATGTAGGTCAGCTCCAGTGCTTTCTCATAGTAGTCTTCTGGTTCTGCTGCTGTTATTTCTCTGCTGTTGCTTCTCACTGTCTGTGCCATCTCTCGTGTTACAGCTGTCCTCACTTCCTTCTGAGCCCTCACCAGAATTGCTTTTGACATCCATAATTCCACCAACAGTCTCTTCAAGGCAATCTAGGCTTTTACTATTACACCCAACCCAGTGCCGTCGAGTCGATTCCGACTCATAGCAACCCTGTAGGACAGAGTAGAGCTGCCCCCATAGAGTTTCCAAGGAGCGCCTGGAGGATTTGAACTGCCGACTCTTTGGTTAGCAGCTGTAGCATTTAACCACTACGCCACCAGGGTTTCTATTTTTACTATTAGGCACTTGAAAATGTTTCAGCTTCTACCATTCAATTTCAAAACTGCTTCCACATTTTAGGTACCTGTTAGAGCAGTACCCCACTCCTGGTACCAAATTCTGTCTTAGTTATCTAGTGCTGCTATAACAGAAATATAGCAAGTGGATGGCTTTAACAAATAGAAGTTTATTCTCTCACAGTTTAGGGGGCTAGAAGTCTGAATTCAGGACACCAACTCCAGGGGAAGGCTTTCTATCTTTGTTGGCTCTGGGGGAAGGTTCTCGTCATCAATCTTTCCCTGGTCCAGGAGCTTCTTAAGTGCAGGGACCCCCAGTCCAAACGATGAGCTCCACTCCTGGTTATTCTTGCTTGGTGGTAACGAGGTCTCTGTCCTCCCTGCACGCTTCTCTCTTTTATACCTCTAAAGAGACTTTCTCAACATACACTCTAATCCTGTGGATTGTGTTCTGCCTCATTAACATCATAGAGATTAGGATTTACAATGCATAAGATAATTATATCAGATCACGAAATGGTGGGCAACCACACAATACTGAGAATCATGGCCTAGCCAAGTTGACGCACATTTTGGGGGGATACAATTCAATCCATAACAATTACCTTATGAAATTTTTGTTGCCGAATGAAATTTTCATTCAGAGGAAATATTTTTCCAGCAACTGAATTCTGGGAGAAATCTACTCCAGGGAAACTTATGTAGGGACACTGGTTAACATGACAATGTTCTCAATCTTATTTCTGCAAAATATGTTGTTGTTGTTGCTGTTAGCTGTTGTCAAGTTGGTCTCTGACTCATGGTGACCCCATGTGAGAAGGATTATTCATATGAACATTTCTTATATCACGTTTACACAAATACCTACGGAGTAATATTGAATTTTAATTTAGTGAAGGCTTTCCTGAGGGAAGCCAAGAAAATATAGTCTGAATACATTCTTTTCTGATTATCTAATAACCCAAGGTTGATACATAAATTGCATATGTGCTGATACTCTAAGCTTTCACACCTATGGCAAACATTACTAGTTGATATGACATACTTTCCCTCTGACCCTGAATGAAGCCTTACAGAGCTCAACACAGCAACCACCACCAGTGATTGAAGTTGACACATAAGATGAAGCCCCTGCCATCCTGGAATTTATTGACAGCTTGTTTAATGTCTGAGAGGCCTCTGGGCATGGAGAGAAATTCTCACTACTCTCTGTGCTTTGCTAGATGCCAAATTTATTCATCTTATGAATTCGTTAAATTATTAACATTTCCTTAAACAATCAATATTCCTTTAAATATTCATATACTACTTATAAAATTAATCAATTCAAACTTAACAGATTTAAACAAATTAAATTTCCCCAAACATTTAATAAAATCCCAGTCCAATCTATCAGTCTCCTAGATGCTTTAAACACTTTAAAATGTGAACAAAATGTACACAGAATATCACAATAATTACAAAACTGCTTATTATATTTACACAAAAACTAGTTAGAGAAGGCTAAAAATTTGTTTCTTTATGCTTGTCTTAGTTTCACTTTTACACTTCCCTAGAATTACATTTTTGTGTGTGTGTGTGGGTATAGTGAATGTTGTAGTGTGCCACCTAGATCCTTCTTCAGGACCCTAACACTTATTTCCCCAGATGGCGAGAGTGTTAGTAGCTAACATCTCATCATAGCTGAGCTCCTCTCTGGGAATTGCCCTTTGCCAAAGGGAGCTCCCAGTTTATGCCTTCCCCAAGAGGCATCCTGCGTCCAGCGACTGAAGGAACAAAGACTTGGCCCCTTTGCTTCGAGTTAAGATATCTCTGAAGGGTCATCCCAGCTTCACAGCAATCTGCAAGATCAGTTGAGGCCTTTCTCCTAACAGCGTTGCAGCCCAACTTCTCTCACTGCCCAAATTCTGCTTCCCTCGCCCCTCATAGATGTTGATCCCAAGAGTACTTCCCAATAAACCTCAAGTGTACAATCTCAGAGGCTGTTTCCTAGGGAACCTGAACAATGACAGTGGGCTTGCAGAAATATTACTAAATGCTATATATTCACATTGGAGCCCTGGCATCACAGTGGTTAAGAGCTACGGCTGCTAACCAAAGGTTGGCAGTTCAAATCCACCAGTCACTCCTTGGAAACCCTATGGGGCAGTTCTACTCTGTCCTCTGAGGTCACTATGAGTCGGAATCAACTCAACGGCAATGGGTTGGTTTTTTTGGTATACTCACACTTTCTTAGACTTGCAGTAATCTTAGCAGGACTGAAAGGAAGAAAAAAATAAATAAGCAAGCAAAAGCAAAAACAAATACAGCTCAGAACAGCCAAGGACAGGATCTGAGTTGTTGACTGATAGATTATTGGCCATGATCTGAGGTCTGGAACTTGGTTGTATATTCCAAAGATATCCACACCAGACTGTGTGAAGGTCTTTAAACTGGGTCCCTCTTATAGTTTAATCTCCTTGCTGCTGCTGCTGCAACTACTACTACTTCTGCCAACTAAAATGAGTGTTGTTATTTTATGATGTTTGCATTGTCACAGCCTCGCCTATGAGAGTCCCTTTAATTTGTCTTCTTTTCCTTTCAATATTGCTTTTGACATCTGTCATGGATTGAATTATGTTCCCCCAAAAATGTGTATATCAATTTGGCTAGGCCATGATTCCCAGTATTCTGTGGTTGTCCTCCATTTTGCAATTCTAATTCTATGTTAAAGAGGATTAGGGTGAGATTGCAACACACTTACCAGGTCACCTCCCTGATCCAATGTAAGGGGAGTTTCCCTTTTATCTATCAAGAGATAAAAGGAAAGGGAAGCTAGCAGAGAGGGAGGAGCGGAGCTCATCCTTTGGAGCCGGGGTTCTTGGGTGGAGAATCTCCTAGTCCAGGGAAAGACTAATGGCAAGGACCTTCCTCCAGAGATGACAGACATAGAAAGCCTTCCACTGGAGCGGATTCCCTGAATTTGGACTTCTAGCCTACTGGACTGTGAGAAAATAAATTTCTCTTTGTTAAAGCCAGTCACTTGTTATAGCAGCACTAGATAACTAAGACAATATTCTTGAGAGCATCCTTACTTTGTTAAAAGAATAGGGTGTCCCAGACTGATTTGGGGTTCTTTTATAGAATCAGCCATCTTCTAGAACATCCTGATCCCTCTTACTGGGGAGTATTGTCAGAGAAAAAATTCTGAGGGCAGGTGGTACATCAGATTGTTGGTGAAGGCAAAAGAAGTGCAGCAGCTGAGTCATTTTCAATGACAGCTGGGAAGATATTTCCTTTTTATGTTATAAGTTCGCATTAATTTTTTACAATTTAGTAATTTATATATCTGTACCCTTGTTTTTCTTACTGTTTGAGCTTTCATTGACCCAGAGTTCCTAAGTACATTTGAGGGATACTATTTACATTGTAGAGTTAAATATATATTGTGATAATTTTCTAACAGATGACAATACAATTTCTTGTTCTAACAAACTCAGAGTCGTATAACTTTCCAATAGATATTCAAAAGGTCTCTTAAGGAAGTAGCACCATTTTCTAATTTGCATATAGCGAGCTGCTGGAAGCTGTCCCAGAATTCACCGATGCTCTCTGTTCATTATAATTTTTTTTCTCTCTGTCTTTCATTTTGGATAATTTCTTCAAGCTGGCTAATCTTTTCTGCAATGTCTAATCTACCATTAATCTCATCCAGTGTATTTTTTAAAATCTCAGATATTGTAGCATTCATCTTTATATTTGGGGTATTTTTTATATCTTCCATGCCTCTATTTAACTTTTTGAACATATGGAATGATTATTTTAATATCCTTGTCTGTTAATTCTCACATCTATGTCAGTTCTGAATTGGTTTCAATGGATTAATTTTTCTCCTATAATGGGGTATATTTTCTTGGTTCTTGATATGTCTGTAATCTTTGATTAGATGCAGGACATGCCATGATTAGCAGCAGATTAGACACTGCAAAAGAAAAGATCAGTGAACTTGAAGACATAGCTGTAGATACTATCCAAAATGAAACACAGAGAGAAAAGACTGAAAAATATTAAACCATCAGTGGCCCGTGGAACAATAGCAAGTGATCTAATGTGTGATTGGAGTCCCAGAAGAAGAAGAGGGGAAAATAGGGGAGGGAAAAAAAAATGAAGAAATATTGGCCAAAAACTGAGATCCAAGAGGGTCAATGAAACCCAAGCAGAAAAAGACATGAAGAAAATTATATCCAGGCACATTATAATCAAATTTTCAAAAATCAATGATAAAACAATTATCCTGGAAAATCTTTTGAAAACACTTACTTGTAAATTGGGTGCTTCAGAATGGACAGGAGGCTTGGAGCCCTGTTTACAATCAGCAACATTTTGAAGTTAAGTCCTTTCACCCAGAGGGGAAGAATATCAATGAATAGAATGAAGGCCTGGCAGGCCCTTCTCCTTACCACAGGTCCAGGAGTTCAGAGGCTAGGATCCTAGCATTGATGCCTCTATAGGATGCCTGTGTTACCTTAGATAAGACTCCTCTTCTCTCTGGACTGATGACATTCCCTCTGATACTCCTTCTTTCCCTCTCTTCTGTCAATCTCTTTCTTATCCCATGAATTCTAAGTCTTAAATATCACTTAAACCCATCCACATATCTCCATTTATACTCCCTCTTCACCTCCCCTAGACTATGGCAACAGTTCTCCCAGATTCCCTTATTAACCCCTCTCCAGTCAGGGCCAGATTACCCAATATACAAGATACACATGGGCTTACTTGTGTGTATTTACTAATCTGTAGTGAACAATTTCACATGGATTTCACAGCTGTGGTGAAACCCTTGTGAAACTGTTCACTACAGATTAGTAAGTAAACACAAGTAAGTCCGTGCGTACCTTGCTATATAAAGTAAGCTGGTGCGTACCTTGCTTACTGCTTAACCTGCCTCTACCTCTCCTACCTAATTCATCTTCCCCACACCATAACCAGAGAGATTTTTCTAAGAGGGAAAATAAAATCATGCCTCTCTTTAAGACCATCCACTCTCTAGGCCATATTGTAGACTAAAGGCCCTTCTTGGTCTGGTTCCACCCTACTTCCACCCTTGAGCAGGAACCATTCTTTCCTTCCGCTCATGGCTCCACTCCTGCCCTCTCCTCTTGAAGCTTCCTGCCTGGAACATTTTCCTTAATGCTTTCCACTCAGTTAATTCTAATTCATCATTAAAAATAAGTGCCAGTTTATACACCACTTCCTCAGGGAAGACTTCCCTGACCACTTGTGTCCCTTTTCATGTCTCAGTTAGGGGGTTCTCCAGCTATGTGCTGTCGTGTTTCTCTGACTCCACGCTCACAGCACAATCTCATTGAATTATTTTTGCTTGATTCTCGGTTTCTCCCGGACCCAACCTCTGTGCCTGATTTCTGTGATATCTGGGCACCTAACCCAGCACCTAATTCTAAAAAGAATGAGTACTTATTCTCCATAATATATTCCAGCTCCCTCCTTCCATCCCATCCCCAGAGCCTTGTTCTAGGCCATGCCCTTTCACCCCTGGATTCCTGAAACAGCCTCAGATCTGCCTCTCTGCCTGAGGGTCTCCTTCATCTATCTAATCCACCCTGCTCACAGCAGCAAGAACTATTGTCTTCAAGCATCATTTTGATCATATCACTTCCCTTCTTAGAAGCCTACAATAGCTCCAATTGCCTCTTGAATTAAATTAAAACTCCTAATCACAGGCTTCAAGGGTCTCTACCAATTAGCTGCCTCCCTTCCCCCATACCTAACTGCTGTCATCTTTTCACAGGCCCTCATGCGTGGCTTCCTCTGCAGCCCTGCAAACCTGCTGACATCCACCTCCCTCCTAAGCCTGCCTCTATGCACTTCCTGCTCCTTTTTCGGCGTTCTCCCCATCTCTTTCTTTCTCCTAAATCATATATTCCTTCTCCCACTTTAAAAATATTGCTCAATAGTAATTTCCTTTATGAATGCTTCCTAAATCAACTTCATGTGGCCTTGTCCTTTCTGTTATAACCGGTTTTCAGATGTGTAGAATATTGTATTCATATGTGAGTCATTAGGGTCCTGTGTTTTGTGGCTTCTGCTGCCTTATTTTTTGTACTGTCAGTCCTGTTATGGTCCAGCCACCCCAAGGACAGGGATGGTATCTTTTCAGCCCTGTGACTTCCTGTGATTCTCAGGCATGTTCTATGCCTGAGGCCCTTGCTTGCCTTTCCAACAGAGATGGATGGGAGACCTGAATATGGAAATTCCTAAAGGAGACTTGTTTTTCTTCAGGTTTCCCAGACCAGACATCCAGTCAGCCTGGCTAGACCCAGCCCCAGCCGAGCAGTAGATAGTTTGTTCCCAGCATTCCCATTATGGGGGATCTTATGGTAGGGGTAAGGAAGAGGAACAGAAGCAAATATTTCTTGTGTGCCTGGGAGCTTTACATATATTATTTCATTTAAGCCTCAAAGCAATGTGATGAATTAGGAAGTATCATCCTTGATTTACAAGCACATTGGGAGTCAGAAAGGCTAGATAACCTGCCCTCTTCACTGATACAGGTCTTTCTGGTTCCAAAGAGCATGATCTTATTCTCACACCGGGAAGACATGTCTCTGGACAAGGGGACCTTCTGGCAGAGTGCTCTAAATCTAAACCAAAATTAGTGCATGTGGTTTGGCAATGGTCACCATGTCTGTACTAAAGACTCTACTGACCCGGCTTGTTTGTCTAGACTTTGTTAGACAAAACTCTTCTTCTAAATGATGACCTTTTTTATTTTAGTCAAAGATTCCTTTGATGAAAGTCATAGCATCATAGAATTTGATGAAATTCATAGTGTATCTCCCCAGAAAAATACTTAAACACATGAAATTTATGTACAGTAGCTGAGTGTTCATAGACACTTAGCCTCTTAAGTGCATTTACTGGCTTACCTAGAGTCTCTGGCTATAGAGAGAACAACATGTTCTCTTTAGGCTTTTCCTAATTTACAGAACCTGGAACCTATTAAAAGTAAATTTTTGAGGATTCTGCTAATATTATTTATGTACATTTTCAAATATGTGCTATTAAGTCTTGAATTATTTAAAAATGCAAAGCCTAGCTTTAAAATGGAGAAAACCTGGGGAATTGAAAAGAGAGATTAGAAAAGAGACTTCTGAGAAAATGAATTAAGTGATTCTTCATTCTGATTGTGCCCATACTGGTCTTTGGTCCCTACTGTTGGTTTTAATCACAACACCTTTATTTCCAGATGAGCTCTCATCGTTATTGAAGACAATGCTATTATTCTGTCTCGGCTTAATTTTTTGAAGCACTGCATCAGAGTCTGCTCTGTTTACAAGGTGGAGCTCCTTTTCAAACAGAAACTCATTTTCCTAGGAAACTATTTCCTTTGTAGTTTTTTAAAAAAAGGAAACTATTTCCTTTGTAGTTTAAGAACCCAAAAACCCAGTGCCGTCAAGTTGATTCTGACTCATAGTGACCCTATAGGACAGAGTAGAACTGCCCATAGAGTTTCCAAGGAGCACCTGGTGGATTCAAACTGCTGACCCTTTTTTGGCTAGCAGCTGTAGCACTTAACCACTACGCCAGTTGTAGTTTACGAGAAAGGAAAAAAAGAAAAATCTGGTCTTTTGGGCTGTGTGAGGTTGAAGAGTGACATCTCTTGGTAGAGGAATGAAAACCCAAAAGGGGCTCCTTATCAGGCCAGCTTTGACAGGGACAGGAAGGAGACCAAGCATTCTTGGCTTCAGAGTGTCTGTGAATCCCTTAAAACTGTGTCCAAAATCTGGGGTGTAAAATGTGCATTTTTCTGGAAAAGAAATGTCTATAGCTTTGTAGCTTTGGTTCTCAATGATCTCTGTGCTCATGAATGGTAAGGTCCCCTGGGCTGGGTCTGTATTCTTTCCAAGTGAAGGGAGAAGATTACCATGAGCCAGAATCACTGAATTAGCTTCTCAAATACTCAGATTCCAGGGCCCAACCCAAGATCTACTGAATTAAGATCTCTTGGGGCATGGCCTCTGTCATGGATTGGATTGTGTCCTCCAAAATATGCATCAACTTGGTTAGGCCCTGATTCCCACTATTGTGTGGTTGTCCTCTATTTTGTGATTGTAAGTTTATGTAAAAGATGATTAGTGTGGGATTGTAACACCCTTACTGAGGTCACATCCCTGACCCAATGTAAAGGGAGTTTCCCTGGGTTGTGGCCTTCACCACATTTTGTCTTTCAAGAGACAAGGAAAGGGAAGTGGGCAGAGAGAAGGGGACCTCATACACCAAGAAAGCAGCACTGGAAGCAGAGTGTGTCCTTTGGACCTGGGGTTCCTATGTGTAGAAGCTCCTAGCCCAGGGTAAGATTGATGAGAAGGACCTTCCTCCAGAGCTGACAGGGAGAAAAAACCTTCCCCTGGAGCTGACGCCCTGAATTCAGACTTCTAGCCTAGCAGGCTGTGAGAAAGTAAATTTCTCCTTGTTAAAGCCATTCACTTGTGGTATTTCTGTTATAGCAGCACTAGATGACTAAGACAGCCTGGGACTCTGAATTTTTAACAAATTCTCCAGGAGATTTGGTTAAATTTCTGAATTGTCTAGGAGATTTCAAATGTTTAACACCACCTGTTAGAATGAGATCAATAATTTTAGTGTAGGGGAGTTCTCACATTTACCCAAAATAGGCCTAGGTTCCAATCCCAGCTCAGCTACTTGCTAGCTATGTTGTTGTTTGGTGCCATTGAGTTGATTCTGATTTATAGCGACCTCATGTGACAAAGTAGAACCGCCGCATAGGATTTTCTTGATGGTAATCTTTATGCAAGCAGATCAGCAGGTCTTTCTCCTAGGGAGTGGCTGGATGGGTTCCAACAGCCAGCCTTTCAGTTAGCAGCCAAGCTCATAGCTATTTGCACTTCCAGGGCTCCTTGCTAGCTATGTAACTTTGGTAATTGTGAATCTCTCTGATTCTTAGTTTCCTCATCTATAAATATGGACCTAATAATTTATCTGTCTAGCGATAAGATTATAAAACTATCGAACCACTTAGTTCATAGTAAGAGTCTAAGAAATATTATTTCCTGTTCATCGCACTTCTTAAATGCCAAATATTCCAACTCTCCAGGTCCAATTGTTTTCTTCTTTCTTTCATCCCTTATTTTTTTTTTTGAGTGCTTTATGAGAACTCCAGAAAGATATTGTCAAAAACCAAAAACACAGGTTAATTATTTTCTACCATGACCCACCAACCCATCAAATATGCCTGAGCTGTAAACTATAAACTAGAATTCTCTTCATCTCAACCTAACAGAAAAATTAGCAAGATTAGTTTTCTGCAGGCTCTACCACACTGCAACTCTCTCTGTGGACTCAGGCAAATTTTAGCAAATGGAAAGCATAAATACCAGAATTCACCAACAAAGGACAAAATCGTCCTTCACTCTGTGTGCTTAATATTCACACTATTGAGAGTGTAGGATTTAATTGAGAATCTACCCACCAGTGCATCTCCAAAAGCAAACAGCAAAAAGGAGGAAAGAAGAAATTTTTGTAAAAACAGTTATAAATCCTATGTGTGTTATGAGCTTCCCCTATCACCTCCCTACCCCCCTACATATACACACTGAATTATTTGGAGCAACGGAGATTTCTTCCCTCTCCTGGTGATTTTACAGTTCTACCGTACCACAACTGTATGGTTTCTACCACTGGAAAAAGATTTACCCAAGTGTCCATTTTTTTTTTTTTTTTAAGAACATTTACACTAGCTCATGGTGTAAACAGAAAATTTAAAGGCAACGCAATGCCTAAAAAAAAAAAAAAAAACTGACAAACTCTGCTAACTCATTTTCACATAGAGTAACAAAAATTCCCATTTGATTACCTAAAGAATCCAACAACTTGTCTCTTTTGAAGTTAGACATTTATTTCAGTTCTGGTGGAAAAAGTCTTGTGTTTGTATGGAGCATAAGAAGTTGTGACTCTGTGAGAAACTAGTATTTAATAGTATAACGCAGTTGTCTGCTTATCTTAAATTTATCATCTTATCATTCTTCAGGAGCCCTGGTGGTACAGTGGTTAAGTGTTTGGCTGCTAACCAAAAGGTTGGCAGTTTGAATCCACCAGCTGCTCCTTGGAAACCCGATGAGGCAGTTCTACTCTGTCCTATAGGGTCACTATGAATTGGAATCAACTCGAGGGCAATGGGTTTTTTTTTTCTTTTTTTGATCATTCTTAAATCTAGTTACCAAAATCTTCTTGAATAGGAGAAGCTCAGATTTTGTATTCTTTGATTGCCATCTGCTGGTGGTCCTCCATACTAGAAAATAAAAATTCCCAGGAAGTCTGCAATGACCTGGTTATTGCTTGATTTAAGTAGCTCTCACAACTCCATGTTCCTGGGTGGTGTAAACGGTTAACGCACTTGGCTGCTAACAGAAAGGCTGGCAATTTGAGTCCACCCAGAGGTGCCGCAGAGGAAAGTTCTAGCAATCTACAGTACTTCCCAAACCCTGTGGAACACAGGTCTACTCTGACACGCGTGGGGTTGCTATGAATCAGAACTGACGCTACAGCAACTGGCTTTTGTGGGGCAGTGGTGGGTCAGTGGCAGAATCCTTGCTTTCTATTCTGGAGCCCCAGATTAGAGCCCTGGCCAACGCACCTTGTGTGTAGCCATCACCTGTCTGTCAGTGGAGGTATGCATGTTGCTATGATCCTGAACAAGTTTCAGTGGACCTTCCAGGCTAATGCAGACTAGGAAGAAAGGCCTGGTGATCTACTTCTGAAAAATCAGCCCATGAGATCCCTATAGATCACAACAGTCTGATCCTGTGCATGGGGTCCCCATGAGTAGCAGCTAACTCCATGGCAGCTAATAACAACTCCAGAGAGAACAATATTTTTAATGCCTATGATGATACAAACGAGTCATGCCTAAGTTTCAGGAAAACATGCCCCTCAGAAACATACCTTGCATAGTTATTTCCTGGGAAGATGGTTGTACAGCTATTAGATATCACTCTGCAGGGCCAGTTGTTCATTTTTAAGAGGACTAGGTGGGCAGTGGAGCCCAGGTGGTGCAGTTGTTAAGAGTCTGGCTGCTAGTCAAAAGGTTGCCAGTTTGAATCCACCAGCCACTCCTTGGAAACCGTATGGGGCAGTTCTACTTTGTCCTGTAGGGTTGCTATGAGTCAGAATCGACTCCACGGCAACGGGTTTGGTTTGGCTTTTAGTTAGGTGGGCAGCGCTGGCCATGAGCATCCATAGCAAGAATATTTAACTTCTGGTCCCAGGACTATAATGGGGCTCAGAGGTTCAGAAATCACCTAAAATCATGTGCAAACTGTTTTGGAATGTGTATTTTCTTGGAGGTTGGTTCATTGCTTTTATCATATGCTCAAAGATGACTATGACTCCGGAAACACTGCTCTCTGGAAACTTTGAAAAGAGGGTAGTTGAGGTGCCCACACAGGAGGTATAATAGGCCTGCAGTAGTTCTCTTTGCAGCAGGAGTTAGAATTAGAAAATAAGAAAACTAGCAATCCTTGAGAACTTAACATGTGCCAGACACTTCCAGACAGCACCCACATGATTTTTTATATAATGCTAAAAACAATCGCTGGAACCTATTGAGAATCTGGAAACCCTGGTGGCGTAGTGGTTAAGAGCTATAGCTGCTAACCAAAAGGTCAGCAGTTCGAATCCACCAGGTACTCTTTGGAAACCTATGGGACAGTTCTACTCTGTCCTATAGGGTTGCTGAGTCAGAATTGACTCGTGGGCAACCAGTTTGGGTTTTGGTTACTGAGACTCCACTAGCTAAACAGTTTAACTTTTTTAGTGCATTTCTAATCTTATAATAACCCTCTGGTTAGAAGTTATTTCCCATTTTATAAAAATGGATTAGAGATATTATGCTGCCCAACTTCATACAGCTAATCATGGGGCTGAAATCCAAATGTAGACCTCTCAGACTTCACTCTCCAATTACAAAGACATTAAGGCAAGTCCTGCATTCAATGGCTTACAGTTCGGGGGGAAGACAGAACTGTACACCATCTCCAGTGAGAAATTTGGCCCTGGCACCCCCTGCTGGAGGGGAGACCCAAGAATCCCAAGAGAGGAGGAGGAAATTCTTGAGCTAAGTCTTGAGGGACAACGAGGACCTTCCTTGGCAGAGAAGATGGAGACAGGGATGGGGGCAGAAATTCCAAATGAGAGAACATCACATGCAAAGACACAGGACATGAGAAAGAGGCTGACTCAAAGTTCCAGAGCTGGTGCTATGATTCTTGGGAAGAATGAATCCTTATCAGTTCTTGGGGTAACAGGACAAAGACCAACCATCATCTCTGGTCTTAGAAAGAAGAAATTGCAAAAGTGAATTCAAAATAGATAAATTGAATTTTATCAAAACTATGAACTTTTGTGCTTTAAAGAACACCATCAAGAAACTAAAAAGACAGCCAACAAAATGGGAGAAAATACTTGCCAAGGGACTTGAATCCAGAATATACAAGGAACTTTTACAACTTCCAATTAAAAGACAAATAACCCAATTAAAAAATGGGCAAAAGATTTGGATAGAGGTTTCTCCAAAGGAGACATACAAATGGTCAATATATCCATGAAAAGATCATTAATGTCATTATTCATTAGAAAAATGCAAGCCAAAACCACAATGAGATACCACTTCACACCAAGTGCTGGTAGTGTTCTCAGCTGCCGTTGAGTCAATTCCGAAACATGGCGAATCCATGTGTGTCAGAGTAGAACTGTGCTCCATAGAGTCTTCAAGGATGTGACCTTTTGGAAGCGGAAAACCAAGCGTGTCTTCTGAGGAGTGTCTGGGTGGGTTCGAACTGTCAACCTTTTGGCTAGTAGTAGAGGACTTAACTGTTTGCACCACATAGGACCTGTTTATACCAACTAGGATGGCTAAAATTAAAAAAGATAGACAATAACAAGTGTTGGCAAGGATGTGGAGAATTAGAACCCTCAAAAATTTTTGTTGGGATTGCAAAATGGTACAGATGCTGTAGAAATCAGTTTGGCAGTTTCTTGAAATGTTAAACATAGAGTTACCATACAACACAGCAATTCTACTCCTAGGCATATACCCGAAAGAAAACACATATTCACACAAAAATGTGTACTTGAATGTTTATAACAGCATTTATTTAGCCAAATAGTAAAAACAACCCAAATGTCCATCAACTGATGAATGAATAAACAAATATGGTATATCCACATGATGAAATATTATACAGCCATAAAAAGGAATCAAGTACTGATACATCCTTCGACTTGGTGAGCCTTGAAAACATCATGCTAAGTGAAAGAAGCCAGCCACAAAAATCATTTATATGACTTGTATGATTTCATTCATATATAAAATGTCCAGAAAAGGCAAATCCACAGACAGATAGTAGATTGGTAGTTGCCAAGGATTGAGGGGAGAGAAGAAAGAGTAGAGTCTGACTGCTATTGGGCACAGGATTTTCTTTTGGGGTGATGAAAATGTTCTGAAAATAGACAGTGGTGATGGTCGCAGAACTCTGTGAATATACCAAAACCATGAAACTGTACACTTTTAAGTTTGGGTTTTACAGAATGTGAATTATATCTCAACACAGCTTGTGTTAAAAAAAGAAAAAAGGGGGGGCGAAGCTAACGTGGTGCTATAGACAGAAGCACCATGCTGCCCCTCCACAGCAAAGACCTGAAAAACTAAGTAAAACAGATACAAAGGTCAGTTCTGGAACCCTAAGCATCAAATGAAGGGATAAAGAACTCATCCAAGCCCTGAATGGAATAAGAAACTGACAGAGAACAAGGAGTGCTATAGAGTGGAGGTCCCCTATCAGCTAATGAAGCATGGATTCGTCATCTTGGACCCCTTAGTTACCAAGAATGGCAGATAGGGAGCATGGGAAGGCAGTTTTATGGAGCTCCCAGCAGGGAACAGAGCAACAAGTAACTAGGGATACATGCTTTGCCACTTCCCACCCTTCCTCCCTCTGCAGTCCCTCTGCCAGAGAGATGCTGGTTCCTTGCCTCTTGGATTTGTCTGCATCTACTGGCTGGCTCCCTCAGTGCCATTTTTTTTTTTTTGTTGCCGTTGTTGCTTTTTTGGCTTCTTTTGGTTTCTTCTCTCTCATCTCCTTCCTTTCCTTTCTTATGAACACCTGGCAACACTTGCCATCTCCACTCCTTCTTGATAAGCTGAGCGGCACCCCTGGGCCAGGGAACCACTTCCCTGATCCACACCACCAAGCCGGTGGGCTCCCTCAGGGCTTTTTTTTTGGTTGTTTTTCTTGGTTTCTTGTCTCTCTCTACCTTCTTTTTTTTTTTTTCCATTCTCCTGAACACCTAGCACCTGTGTGACATCGCCACTCTGTCTTGACAGGCTTTGCTGTGCTACTTGGCTGGGGAGCCATATCCCCAGTCTGTGTCACCACATAAGTGGGCTCCCTGGGGGCATATTTCTCTTTCCTCAGTTTCTTGTCTCTCTTTACCTCCCTTCCTTTCTTTTCTCTCGAACACCTGGAGCCATGTGCCACCTCCCCTCCTTCTTGATAGGCTGTGCAGTGCCGCTCAGCTAGGGAGCTGCTTCTTGGTCTGCACAGCCATGCCGGTGAGCTCCCTTGGGGCATTTTTTTTTCTCTTTTCTCAGTTTCTTGTCTCTCTCTATCTTCCTTTCTTTCCATTCTCCTGAACAACTGGCGCCATGTGCCACCTCTGCTCCATACTGACGAGCTGTGCAGGTGGCACTCAGCTGGGAAGCTGCTTCCAGTGGGCTCCCTTGGGGCATTTTTTGTCTTTTCTTTTCTTCTTTCTTTCTTTTTCTCAAGTTTCTTGTCTCTCTCTACCTTGCTTTCCATTCTCCCAACCACCTGGCCACGTGTGCCTTCTCTCCTTTTTTTTTTTTTTTTTTTCCCAGTTTCATCTCTCTCTCTCCCTTTCTTTCCTTTCTCCCACCCACCTAGCTGCATGTGCTGACTCTGCCTCTTCTTGACAGGCTGTGCCACACTGCCTAGCTAGAAAGCCACCAGCACACTGCTTCCCCGGGTGTGTGCCACACCAATGGCAGGATCCCACAGCACCTTTTGTTGTTTTTTTTGTTTTGGCTGCTGTTTCTCTCTCCTCTTTGTCTTTTCCTCCACACCAGCTTACCTCTACATATCACACTCTCCCACTCCCTCCTGCCTATCTGCACCTCATGTGGAGCACTGCAACCCTGAGAAGCACAGGCACGGACCACCAGACCTGGCCTAACACTGCCCTCTGGCCCCACCTTGTCAGCCCCAGTAAGTGCTGAAAATGGCCCCCCACTCCTCCCCCTCCTCTGGACCTGCCCTGCTGCACCATGGCTGAGTGATTGGCCCTGCCCATTGGCCAAGCTGGTGAGAAGTATTGTGCCCAAAGATGAGCAAAAACAAAGAACACTCAGCCCACCTGCCCAGACATAACCAAATAAAACAAAAAAGCGGGATGAAACAAGCAAAGTTACAACCAATAAATAAAGAAAATAATGACTGAATGTTCTGAAGACAGCAGAAAATATCAAAAAAAATGGAGGAAAAAAAAAGGACAGGATGGTTCCAATAGGTGTCCAAAATAAAATACCAGATGATCTTCTGGTAGAAGATAAGGCACTGAACTACATGATAGGGAATTCAAAATTCTAATATTCAGGCCTATCCAAGAGATGATGGAAAAAGCAAACAAAAATAAGGAAACAAACAAAAATCGTGGAAAATACAGACAAAATCATGGAAAAGACAGACAAAACAATAGAAAAATTCAGGAAAATAATACAGGAACAAATTGTCAAAATAAACACACAACTAGAAATCATACAAAACAAAAATTAGAAATCCGAAAGATAAACAACAAGATTTCAGAAAGGGACAATGTCATGGAAGGTTTGAGGAGTAAGTTTGAAACAATGGAAGACAGGCTCAGTGAAACTGAAGACAAATTCTTGGATACCATTTTGAGAAAAATCAGAGAAAAGACTGAAGAAAAATGAAGAAACCCCGAGAACGACATGGGATACAATCAAAAACAAAAATTTGCAAATGATTGGAGTTCTAGAACAGGGGGAGAAAACAGAAAATACAGAGAGGATCATTGAAAAATTGCTGACAGAAAACTTTCCTAATATCACGAGAAATTAAAAGCTGACCATTCAAGAAGCTTGACGAACCCTAATAGGATAGACCACAAAAGAAAATCATGAAGACATCATAATCACACTAGCTAAAACAAAAAACAAAAAAAGAATCCTGAGAGCAGCTCAAGAAAAATGTAAAGTCACATACAGAGGGTAAACAATAAGACTAAGCTCTGAGTACTTGGCAGAAACCATGCAGGCAAGAAGGCAATGGGATGGCACGTATAAAACCTTGAAAGAAAAAAATGCCAACTGAGAATAATATATCCTGTAAAACTGTTGCTCAAATATGATGGCAAAGTTAGGACATTTTCAGATAAACAGAAATTAAGGTAATATGTAAAAACCAAACAAAACTTACAAGAACTATTAAAGGGAGTTCTTTGGTTTTTTGTTTTTTTTTTTTTTTTGGTTAAAGAACCAACATCAGACAACAGCCTGAATCTATGATGCAAGACTGCATCACCCGGATACTAAACTATGTAATGAACTCTCAAGGATAAAACAAAGGTGAAAGATTTGCAACAGGGAAGGAACCAGAGAGGTTAATCTGTAAATGACAACAATGTCAGAACAATGAAAAAGGGAATAAATGGTGTAGGTATTGAACTCTCAAATGGAGAGGAAGGCAAGGTGATACCAAGTAATAAAAGACTGGTTTAAACTTAGGAAGATAGGGCTAAATTTCAAGGTAACCATAAAAAAGTTAACAAACCTACTCATCAAAATAAAGAAGGAAAACATAAAGTCTCAGTAAACACGAAATGTACAAAAATGAAAGAAAGAAAGAAACAAACAAACAAAAAAAACCAATAAAAGGAATTGAACACAGGAGAGCAAGAGGAACAAAGAAAACATCAGCACCAAACACACACACACACACACACACAAACACTACAAAATGGCAGCAATAAACTCACACCTGTCAATAATCACACTGAATGTAAATGGCCTAAATGCACCTGTAAAGAGACAGGGAGTGACAGAATGGATTAAAAAACAGGATGCATCAATTTGCTGTCTACAAGAGCCACAGCTTAGAAAGACATAAATTTGTTAAAAATCAAAGGTTGTAAAAAAATATATATCAAGCAAACAGTTACCAAAAAAGAGCAGGAGTGGCAATTCTAATCTCAAATAGACTTTAAAACAAAACCCACCATAAAAGACAAAGAAGGGCATTATATAATGATTAAAGGGACAATCTGTCACGAAGACATAACCGTAATAAATATCTATGCACCCAATAACAGGGCTCCAGTATACATAAAAGAAACTCTAACAGCACTGGAAAGAGAAATCGACATTACCAAAATAATAGTAGGAGACTTCAACATGTAACTCTCGATAAAGCACTGGATATCTAGAAAGAAACTCAACAAAGATACAGAAGGCCTAAAGGGCACAATCAACAAACTTGACCTCATAGGCATATATAGAACATTCCACCCAACAGCAGCAAAGTACACATTCTTTTCCAATGCACAGGGAATGTTCTCCAAAATAGACCATATCTTAGGCCACAAAGCAACCCTCAACAAAATCCAGAACATTGAGATTATATAAAGTATCTTCTCAGATCACAAGGTCATAAAAATAGAAATTAATAACATGAAGAGCAAGGGAAAAAAATCAAATACATGAAACTAAATAACACCCTGCTTAAAAATCACTGGGTAATAGAAGAAATCAAAGATGGAATCAAAAAATTCCTGGAATCAAATGAGAATGAAAACACATCACACTAGAACCTTTGGGACACAGCAAAGGCAGTCCTCAGAGGTCAATTTATAGCAATAGATGCACAAATCAAAAAAGAAGGAGGGGACAAAATCAAACCATTTGTTACACAACTCTAAGAATAGGTAAGGAAGAAGTAACACTGACCCTATTTGTGGATGATATGATACTATATATAGAAAACCCAAAAGACTCCACGAGAAAACTACTGGAACTAATAGATTCAGCAGGGTAGCAGGACGCAAGATACACATACAAAAATCATTTGGATTCCTGTACACCAATAAAGAGAAGGACAAAAAGGAAATCAGCAAAACAATACAATTTATAATACCCCCTAAAAAAATAAAATACTTAGGAACAAAACTAACCACAGATATAAAAGACCTATACAAAGAAAACTGCAAAACACTTCTGCAAGAATCCAAAAGAGACCTACGTAAATGGAAAAACATACCATGCTCATAGATAGGTAGACTTAACATTGTGAAAATGTCAATTCTACCCCCCCCCCAAAAAAAGAACCCAAAGCAACCTACAAATATAAGGCAATCCCTATCCAAATACCAATGGCATTCTTTAACGAGATGGGAAAACTGATCATTAACTTTATATGGTGTATTAGTTATCTAGTGCTGGTATAACGTAAGTACCACAAGTGGATAGCTTTAACAAAGAAAAATTCATTCTCTCATGGTCTGGTAGGCTACAAGTCCAAATTCAGGGCATCAGCTCCAGGGGAAGTCTTTCTCTCTCTGCTGGCTCTGGAGAAAGGTCACTGATCTTCCCTACCCAAAGAGCTTCTCAGTGTAGGGACCCCAATTCCAAAGGACAGGCTACTCTTCTAGCTCTTATTTCTCAGTGGTATGAGGCCCCAGAACTCTGCTCGCTGACCTTTCCTTTTATGTCTTGTAAGACAAAAGGTGGTTTTATATTTAGGTCTTTGATTATTTTGAATTAGTTGTGTATAGTGTGATCAGGGATGTGACCTGAGCAATGGTGTTACAGCCCAGCCCACCCTAGTCCTCTTCAACATAATCAAACCTTGCCCATTAACCACAGGCAGAGATTAGGATTCATAACATATAGGAAAATTATATCAATCACAAAATGGAAGCCAACCACACAATATTGGGAATCACGGCCTAATCAAGTTGACACATATTTTGGGGAAACACAATTCAATCCATGACATATGGGAAGGGAAGAGGCTGTGGATAAGTAACCCAAACCCCATTGCTGTCGAGTCAATTCTGACTCATAGTGACCCTATTGGACAGAGTATAACTGCCCCATGGGGTTTCCAAGGTGCGCCTGGTGGATTTTAACCGACCTTTTGGTTAGCAGCCATAGCTCTTAACCACTATACCACTAGAGTTTCCCAGATAAGTAAAAAAAAAGCACCATTGAAAAAGAAGAAGAAAGCAGGAGGACTCGCACTACCTGACCTCAGAACTTACGATCCGGCTACGGTAGTCAAAAAAGACTGGTACTGGTATAATGACAGATACATTGACCAATGGAACAGAATTGAGAGCCCAAATGTAAATCGATCCACCTATGGTCACCTGATCTTCAACAAAGACCTGAAGCCCATCAAACAGGGGAAAAGACAGTCTTCTTAACAAATGGTGCTGGCAAAACTGGATGTCCATCTGCAAAAAAATGAAACAGGACCCATACCTCACACCATACACAAAAACTAATTCAAAATAGATCAAAGACCTAAATATGAAGCCAAAAACTATAAAGACCCTAGAAGAAAAAATAGGGTCAATGCTAGAGGCCCTAATACATGGCACTAACAGGATACAAACCATAACTAACAATACACAAACACCAGAAGATAAGCTAGATAACTGGGATCTTCTAAAACACTTATCATCAAAAGACTTCACCAAAAGACTTCCACTCTTTTGTAAAAAGAGAACCTATAACTGGGAAAAAAAATTTTGGCTATGACAAATCTGACAAAGATCTAATCTCTAAAATCTATAGGAAAATCCAACACCTCTATGACAAAAAGACAAATAATCCAATTTAAAAACTGGCAAAGGATATGAACACACGCTTCACCAAAGTAGACATTCGATGGGCTAACAGACACATAAGGAAATGTTCATGATCACTAGCCATTAGAGAAATGCAAATCAAAACCACAATGAGATACCATCTTATCCTGGCATTACTGGTGCTAATAAAAAAAAAAAAAAAGAAAATAGGAAATGTTGGAGAGGCTATGGGGAGATTGGAACTCTTATGCACTGCTGGTGGGAATGCAAAATGGTACAACCATTTTGGAAAACAATATGGCGCTTCCTTAAAAAGCTAAAAATAGAAATACCATGTGGTCCGGAGATCCCAATCCTAAGAATATATCCTAGAGAAATAGGAGCTATTACATGAATAGACATATGCACACCTGTGTTCATTGCAGTATTGTTCACAATAGCAAAAAGATGGAAACAACCTAGGTGCCCATCAACAAATGAATGGATAAACAAACTATGTACATACACACACTGGAATATTACACAACGATAAAGAACAGTGATGAATCTGCGAAGCAACTCACAAGATGGGTGAATCTGGAGGGCATTATGCTCAGTGAAATAAGTCAATCACAAAAGGCCAAATATTGCATGAGACTGCTACTATAAAAACTCATGAAAAGGTTTATACACAAAAAGAAACAATCTTTATCAATTGGTCTCAACCCACCTGGATCAAAGGAGAATGAAGAACACCAAGGTCACATGATAACTACGAGCCCGAGACAGAAAGGGCCACTTGAACTAGAGACTTACATCATCCTGAGACCAGAAGAACTAGATGGTGCCCGCCCACAACTGATGACTGCCCTGACAGGGAGCACAACAGAGAACTCCTGAGGGAGCAGGAGAACAGTGGCATGCAGACCCCAAATTCTCATAAAAAGACCAGACTTAATGGTCTGACTGAGACTAGAAGAATCCCAGCGGTCATGGTCCCCAAACCTTCTGTTGGCCCAGGACAGGAACCATTCCCGAAGACAACTCATCAGACATGGACGGGACTGGACGATGGGTTGGAGAGAGATGCTGATGAAGAGTGAGCTACTTGTATCAGGTGGACACTTGAGACTATATTGGCATCTCCTATCTGGAGGGGAGATGGGAGGGTAGAGAGGGTTAGAAACTGGCAAAATGGTCACGAAAGGAGAGACTGGAAGAAGGGAACAGGCTGACTCATTAGGGGGAGAGTAAATGGGAGTGTGTAGTAAGGTGTATATAAGCTTATATGTGACAGACTGACTTGATTTGTAACTTTCACTTAAAGCACAATAAAAATTATTTTAAAAATATACTAAATAGACAATAGATAATTGGTAAATTTTGGTTATGATAAGACAGTACACAATCCTGGGCAGCCAGCACAACTTGTCCAAGGCAAGGTCATGGAAGCTCCATAGACACATCCAAACTCCCTGAAGATCCAAATTACTGGGCTGAGGGCTGTGGGGACCATGGTCTTGGGGAATATCTAGCTCAACTGGCATAACGTAGTTTATAAAGAAGATGTTCTACATTCTAACTTGGTGAGTAATGTCTGGGGTCTTAAAAAAGCTTGTGAGCAGCCACCTAAGATACTCCACTGGTCTCACCCTGTCTGGAGCAAGGCAGAATGAAGAAACCAAAGACACAAAGGAATGATTAGTCCAAAGGACTAATGGACCACAAGTACCACAGCCTCCACCAGACCGAGTCTAGCACAACTAGATGGTGCCTGGCTACCATCACTGCTTGCCCTGACAGGGATCACAGTAGGGGGTCCCAGACAGAGCCAGAAAAAAAACATAGAACAAAATTCTAGCTCAAAAAAAAAAAAGACCAGACTTACTGGTTTGACAGACTGGAGAAACCCCAAGAGTATGGCCCCTGGACACCCTTTTAGCTCAGTAATGAGGTCACTCCTAAGGTTCACCCTTCAGCCAAAGATTAGACAAGCTCATAAAACAAAACAAGACTAAATGGGCATACCAGCCCTGGGGCAATGATAAGAAGGTAAGAGGGGGCAGGAAAGCTGGTAATGGGGAACCTAATATTGAGATGGGGAGAGTGTTGACATGTCGTGAGGTTGGCAACCAATGTCATAAAACAATATGTATATTAATTATTTAATGAGAAGCTAGTTTGCTCTGTAAACCTTCATCTAAAGCACAATTGGGAAAAAAAAAAAAAAGGAACTCACTCTTGAAGCAGAATTGTCCTTATGGCTGGAGCTACCTCAGAACAGGCAAAGTGAAGGAGAGACTTTAGATAATGATAATAATAATTATTGTAACAGCTACCTTCATTTATTCACTCAAAAAATATTTACTGAATACCTACGGGTGTAGATGCTGGTGATACAGAGATAAACAAGACAGAAAAAGCGTTCATGGAAATTGTATTCTAATGCAGGAGACAGAGGGTAAGGCAAGAAGTCAATACAATATTAAATGTTTCTCAGAAAAATAAAGCTGGGTAGGGAACTTGAAAGTGATGGATGAGAGGGCACTATTTTAGATAGAGGGGTCTGGAAAATTCACAATATCAAGTTATGCCTCATTCAGGCACTGAGAGCTTCATATATAACATTATTTAATCCTCTCAACAAGCTATGAGGTAGATATTACTATTATCCCTATTTTACTGATTAGAAAATTGAGGTAGAGAGAGATGGAGCTGGTATTCAAACCAAGGCGTTGTCCTTTTATAGCACTTTATAACTTTTCAAAGCTCTTTTATGCAAATAGAACATAGTATATGCAAGAAGTGCTTTGTCATGATAAAGCACTATGCAAATGTAAGTAATTATAACTATTTTAATATGATCTGATTTGACCTTCATGGCATCCCTGTGAATATAAGGTGTGTAATATTATACCAGTTTGTAGACAAAAACAAACAGCACACAATTGTCAAGTTCAAAGCAAAGGGACTTGCCCAAGGTCACAAAGTTAGTTAATGGCATATTGGAAAGTAGTACCAGCTTTTAAAGAGCACTATTTTAAAGTTTTATACATTTGTTTATCTCTTGGGGTGATAAATTCTAAATATTTTTCTTGTCAAGCTTATTATAACTACATTAATTATTACTTTTAAAAAACAGTTGAGTTCATAAATAATTTTTCAAAGTATCCCTTCTTCTGTATCTTCTATTCCACTAACTCAGCACGGGCTCCTTGCTTCTCCTCCCTGTCCTTCCCCTACTCCCTAGCTCTGTCACACACATTCACACAACCTCTTATACACACTCACATGCACACTGCAAGAATTAGAGAGGAGCCGTCCAGGTTCACATTCCTTTTAGTTAACAGAGGCAAGAGGCAGATGTCCTCTTAGCAGAATGAGATCAGATCATTAGTTCTCAAGACATGGAGTCTTAATGCAGTCACTAGGGGGATTTCTTAAGGTGACCACATGGAGTTTGAAAAGAAATTGCTCTTGAGGTGATTAAATGTGTTTGATTTTAGATGCTGTAGGTCAAAGGGAACTAGCAACATCCCCAAACGTCCAGGACCCGTTGCTGTAGAGTTGACTCTGACTCATTGTGACCTCATGTGTATCAGAGTGGAACTGAGCTCCACAGGGATTTCAGTGGCTGATTTTTTGGAAGTATATTCCTGGGCCTTCTTCTCAGGCACCTTTGGGCGAACTCTAACCTTTTGCCTCACCCATGGACTTCTCGAAAATGTAGGACCTATTAAAAATGGTGGCATTTATTCTTCCCTTCATCAATGGGACCAGAGCTCCAGCCCCTCACTAGTTGTGAGATGTGCAAAATTTCTGAAAACCTTGACAGTGGGCATTTGGTGTGTGAATGGTGCCTGGGGGCGAAATGGCTGGTTAGTGGCCTGAAGATCCTTAACTTACGCCCAGATCTCATCCCCAGTAATTCTAGACTTCTTTCCTGGACATTTTCCTAAATTGCTTTTTAAACCTCCCATAAGGAGCCTGGGTGGTACAACTGGTTTGGGATTGGTTGCTAACCCAGAGGTTGGCAGTTAGAGCTGGCTGAGCAGCTCTGCGGAAGAAAAAGTCTGGCAAACTGCTTCCATAAAGATTATAGCCAAGTAGAACAGAGCAGTTCTACTCTGTAACACATGGGGACACTATGAGTTGGGGGCTGACTCAACGGCAGCTAACAACAAACCTCCCATAGAGTTTGGAAGTAAGGCTCTATGTAAAAGGGACCAGGCCCCTTTTCCCCCCACTGGTCAAATTGGGCATGTCATGGGTGGTCAGCGGGGCAGCAAGGGTGAGTTCCATAATGATCTGCCTAGGAAGGCAGCTAGAGACATCTCTTGAAGGACAGAAGACAGAGGGGCTAAGAGCATGTAACGTAAACATACTAAAGTAATCCATATTGCGGGGGAAAAAAAGCAATCAATTCTCCCTTGACCCATCCTCCCTCCCCCATTTTGTACCCTTTTCCAGCTCTCATTCCTGATCCTTCCCTTACTGGCAGAACAGTCCAGATGCTGAGCACCTTCACTTGCTCCATCTTTCCTGGTCCTTCCAGTTCCTGAAAACTGACTTTTCCCCATCCCAACTACTCTATCGAAACTAATCTTGATAATGTCATCAGCGACATCCATTTTGCCAAAAATACTGCATCGGCATTTTCCAACATGCTTTTGTGCAGAACACTAGACTTTCGTTATGCCCATTTTTTAAAAAAGGGGGTAATCAAATAACTTGGGAAACCTCACATCCTATATCCTCATCTTGAGGTTTTACATGCCCATTAACATGGTAAGATTTTGGGCTACTCCAATCCCCTCTCTCCTCCTTATTCTCTCTCTCTGCCTGGTTCAGATTTAGCCTCTTCATCTGACACCTGCAGGTTGTGGTGGGTTTAGGGTTGCAGTTAGGTTTAGGGTACATGTGATACCCTATGGTAGCTATTTTATACACCAACTGCTAATGCCAAAGATGAAGAAATTGATTATTTTTACCAACTTCTGCAATCTGAAATTGATCAAACACGCAATCTAAATATATTGATAATCACCAGTGATTGGAATGCGAAAGGTGAAAATGAAGAAGGATTGATAGTTGGAAAATATGGCCTTAGTGATAGAAGGAGTGGCTGGTGGATTCAAGCTGCTGACCTTTTGATTAGAAGCCAAGCTCTTAATCACTACCCCACCAGGGGGAAAAAAGACCAAAATGGATGTCAGAAGAGACTCTGAAACTTGCTCTTGAACATATAGTAGCTAAAGTGAAGGAAGAGATGAATAAGTAAAAGCACTAAACAGAGGATTTTAAAGGTTGGCTTGAGAAGACAAAGTGAAGTATTGTAATGAAATGTACAAAGACTTGGGAGTTAGAAAACCAGAAGGGGAGAACACACTCAGCATTTCTCAAGCCGAAACAACTGAAGAAAATATTTAAGCCTCGAGTTGCAACATTGAAGGATTCTATTTTTTTATGGATAAAATATTGAGTGACATAGGAAGCATCAAAAGAAGATGGAAAGAATACAGAGTCACTGTACCAAAAAGAACAGGTTGACATTCAATTATTTTAGGAGATAGCATGTGATTTAAAACTGATGGTATTGAAAGAAGTTCAAGCTGCACTGAAGATATTGGTGAAAAATAAGGCTTCAGGAATTGATGGAATACTGACTGAGATATTTCAATGAACAGATGCAGTACTGGAGGTGCTTACTTATCTGTGCCCAGAAATTTGGAAGACAGCTACCCGGTCTACCAACTGGAAGAGATTCATACCTGTGTCAATTCCAAAGAAAGGTTATCCAACAGAATGGGAAATTATTGAAAAATATCATTAATGTGACACACAAGTAAAATTTTGCTGAAGATCATTCAAAAATGGTTGCAGCAGTACATCAACCGGGAACTGCCAGAAATTCAAGCCAGATTCAGAAGAGGATGTGGAAGGGGAAATATTGCCGATGTCAGATGGATATTGGCTGTCAGCAGAGAATGCCAGAAAGATATTTACCTGTATTTTATTGACTATTGAAAAGTATTTGGCTATGTGGATCATACAAATTATGGATAACATTGTGAAGAATGGGAATTCCAGAAGAATTTATTGTGCTCATGAGGAGCCTGTACATAGATCAAGAAGTGGTTTTTTGAATAAAACAAGGGGATACTGTGTGGTTTAAAGTCAGGAAAGGTGTGTATCAGGGTTGTACCCTCTCACCACACTTATTCAGTCTGTACACTGAGCAAATAATCTGAGAAGCCGGACTACATGAAGAAGAATGGGGCATCAGGGTTGAAGGAGGACTCATTAACAACCTGCGATATACAGATGACACAACCTTGCTTGCTGAAAGTGAAGAGGACTTGAAGACTTACTGATGAAGAGCGAAGACCACACAGCCTTTAGTATGGATTATACCTCAACATAAAGAAAACAAAAACCCTCACAAGTGGACCAATAAGCAACATCATGATAGACAGAGACAATATTGAAGTTGTAAAGGATTTAATTTTACTTGGATCCATAATCTACACCCATGGAAGCAGCAGTCAAGAAATCAAAAGACGCATTGCATCGGGCAAATCTGCTGCCAAAGATCTCTTTAATTTGTTGAAAAGCAAAGATGTCACTTTAAGGACTGTGGTGTGCCTGACCCAAGCCATGGTGTTTTCAATCGCCTCATATGCATGTGAAAGCTGGACGATGAAAAAGGAAGACGAAAGAAGAATCAATGCCTTTGAATTATCTTGTTGGCAAAAAACATTGAATACACCATGTACTGCCAGAAGAATGAACAAATCTATCTTGGAAGAAACACAGCCAGAATGCTCATTAGAAGCTAGGATAGTGAGACTCCACCTCACATACTTTGGACATGTCATCAGGAGAGACCAGTCCCTGGAGAAGGACATCACAGTTGGTAGACTAGAGGGTCAGTGAAAAAGGGGAAAAACCTCAACGAGATGGATTGACACAATGGCTGTAGCAATGGGCTCAAGTGTAATAATGATTGTGAGGGTGGCACAGGACTGGGCAGCACTTCGTTCTGTTTTACATAGGGTTGCTATGAGCTGGAACTGACTCAAGGGCCCCTAACAACAACAGAGTTGTGGTTCCCAGACCAGCAGCAGCAGCGGTATCACGTTGGAATTTGTTAGAAATGCAAATTGTCAGGCTGACCCAGGCCTACTGGGGATGGGGCTCAACAATCCACCTTTTAACAAGCCTTTCAGGTGATTCTGATGCAGCTAAAGTTGGAGGACTACTGCACCAGAGAAGTTCTTTAAACAGGATGCTTCTCATCTGAAAAAGAATGTTCAATAACATACTTACGATCTAAAGTGAACTTACCTGTGTTCTATCACGGAGTACTCCTACACATCTTCACGAAACTTCCATACTGTAGTTGAGTATTTTTTATAGAGCATTTTTATAAAGTATTTAATATAAATAAGTGTATAGAACATGACAGAAAAATATCACAGTACATCGCACATATTGAGAGTTAAGCACTGTTTATAAATTTTTTTTTCACTAATATATTTCTTACTATGAATAATAGTCAAAAAGTTTGAAAGGTACAGCTGCATATGATATTATGTTTAGTAGTGAATTCTCATCCAGGCAAACAGAGAATGAGAGGTAAACGGCTGTAAAGAGGGACTAATTATAAGGGTCAAATCAGTAATCCTGCTAAAATGCTTTTTATTTCTGGGGTCCTGTCTCAGATTCAGCCAAAAAAAAAAAAAAAAAAACCCGACCCCATTGCTATTGAGTCTACAGTGATCCTCCAGGACAAAGTAGAACTGCCCCGTATGGTTTCCAAGGAGAGGCTGGTGAGTTTGAACTGCTGAACATTTGGTTACCAGCAGAGCTCTTGACCACTGTGCCACCAGGGCTCCCAGATTCAGCCAGCGAACCTGATTTTCAGGTTGGCAGGTGTATGCTTTTCCCCCAGAGTGCCTTCGTTTTAGTGAGAAGATGGTGCTTGGCAGATCATTAAGATACCTATGCTAGAATCCTAGTACATGTGTAATACCATACCCAACAACTGCTAAAAGAAACACATTTAGTGCTTACCTCTTGTGGAAATAAATAAAGACCACCCAAATGAAAACAGGGGCTATTTATTCAGAGCTTGCTACATAGCAAGGGAGTCAGCCATCATCTCTTCCGTTTGGTAAAGACTTAAAGGCAGGCAGAGGAGGGAAGACTTCAGGTGTGCTCTGATTGAAGTGTTTCACAGAGAAGTTGGAGATGGGCTACTTATTAGCAGGGTGTCCTACGAGATTTGTTTAGGGAGCATATTTGGCTGGTGTATCCTGAGTTGGAAGCAGGCACAAAATTTTGGAAAGCTGGTAGTCACTGACCAAGTCCTGACTGCTTTGGGCCAATTGCTGCAGAGGTTGTGTTTCGACTTTCTGGACTGGCTCATGAAGAGGTTGTGGTTCAGCTTCCAGGCTGGTTGCTCTAACGGTTGTGAGTCAGAGTTCTGTTGTCATATGTGGTTTGGCCGTTGTCTGTATGTTCAGTCTCTCACTGCATGTTGAAGCAAGGCAACAACCTGTGTTGCTAGGTGCTGTCCAGCCGGTTCCGACTCATAGCAACCCTATGTACAAGAGAATGAAACCCTGCTGGTTTTTGGATATCTTCACAATCCTTACTATGTTTGAGCCCATTTTCACAGCCACTGTGTCAATCCTTCTTGTTGAGGATCTTCCTCTTTTCTGTTGGCCCTCTACTTTACCAAGCATGATGTCCTTTGCCATGGACTGGTCCCTCCTAATAACATGTCCAAAGTATGTGAGATGAAGCCTGGCCATCCTCGCTTGCAAGGAGCTCTCTGGCTGTAATTCTTCCAAGACACATTTGTTCTTTTGGCAGTCCACAGTGTATTCAATATTCTTTGCCAACACCATAATTCAAAGACAATGATTCTTCTTTGGTCTTTCTTATTCGTTGTCCAGGTTTCGCATACGTATGAGGCAATTGAAAGTATCATGGTTTGGGTCAAGTCCACCTTAGTCCTCAAAGTGACATCTTTGATTTTTAACACTTTAAAAGGATCTTTTGCAGCAGATTTGCCTAATACAATATTTCGCTTGATTTCTTGATTGCTGCTTCCATGAGTGTTGAGTGTGGATCCAAGTAAAATGAAATCCTTTACAACTTTAACATTTCTCCGTTTATCATGATGTTGCTTATTGGTCCAGTTGTGAGGGTTTTTGTTTTCTTTATGTTGAGGTGTAATCCATACTGTAGGCTGTGGTCTTTGATCTTCATCAGTAAGTGTTTCAAGCCCTCTTCACTTTCAGCAAGCAAGGCTGTGTCATCTACATATATCATAGGTTGTTAATAAGTCTTTCTCTAATCCTGATGCTACATTCTTTTTCATATAGTCCAGCTTCTCAGATTTTTTGCTCAACGTACAGATTAAATAAGTATGGTGAAAGGATACAACCCTGATGAAAACCTTTCCTGATTTGGAACCATGCAGTATCCCCTTGTTCTGTTCTAATAACTGTCTCTTCTCTGTGTACAGGTTCCATGTGAGCACAATTAAGTTTCTGGAATTTTAATTCTTTGCATTGTTATCCATTATTTGTTGTGATCCACAGAGTTGAATGCCTTTCCATAGTCAATAAATACAGGTGAACTCTTTCTGGTATTCTCTGCTCTCAGCCAAGATTCATCTGACACCAGCAATGATATCCCTTGTTTCACGTCCTATTCTGAATCCAGCTTGAATTTCTGGTAGTTCCCTGTTAAGGTACTCCTGCAACCATTTTTGAATGATTTTCAGCAAAATTTTACTTGTGTGTCATAATAATGATATTGTCTGATAACCTCCACGTTCTGTTGGATCACCTGTCTGTGGAATGCGCACAAATATATATCTCTTCCAGTCGATTGTCCAGGTAGCTGTCTTCCAAATTTCTTGGCATAGACGAGGTGAGCATCTCCAGCACTGCATCTGTTTGTTGAAACATCTCAGTTGATATTCTATCAATTCCTGCCTTGTTTTTCATCAATGTCTTTAGTGCCACTTGGACTTCTTCCTTACGTTCCATCAGTTTTGATCACATGCTACCTCCTGAAATGGTTGAACGTCGACCAATCCTTTTTGGTACTGTGATTCTGTGTATTCCTTCCACCTTCTTTTGGTGCTTCCCGCATCGTTCAATATTTTGCCCATTAAAAAAAACCAAAAACCAAATGTATTGTTGCCAAGTCGATTCTGACTCATAGCCACCCTGTATATATTTGCCCATAGAATCCTTCAAAATGGCAATTTGAGGCTTGAACATTTTCTTCAGTTCTTTCAGCTTGAGAAATGTTCTCCCATTTTGGTTTTCTAATTCCAGGTCTTTGCATAATTCATTACGGTACTTTGTCTTCTCGTGACACCCTTTGAAATCTTATGTTCAGCTCTATTCTTCCATTTGCTTTAGCTACTCCGTGTTCAAGAGCAAGTTTCAGAGCCTCTTCTGACATCCATTTTGGTCTTTTCTTTCTTTATCATCTTTTTAGTAACCTATTGCTTTCTTCATGTATGATATCATTGATGTCATCCCACAACTGACCTGGTATTCCATTATTAGCTTTCAGTGGGTCAAATCTGTTCTTGAGATGGTCTCTAAATTCAGATAGGATACACTTAAGGTCATACTTTGGCTCTCATAGACTTGTTTTAATTTTCCTCTTAGCTTCAACTTGAACTTGCATATAAGCAATTGATGGTCTGTTCTATAGTCAACCCCTGGCCTTTTTCTGACTGATGATATTGAGCTTTTCCATTGCCTTTTTCCACAGATAAAGTCGATTTGATTCTTGAGTTTTCCATCCAGTGAGGTCCACATGTATAGTTGCCATTTATGTTGTTGAAAAAAGGTGTTTGCAGTGAAGAAGTAAATGGTCTTGCAAAACTCTATCATGCAATCTCCTGTGTCATTTCTATCACCAAGGCTGTATTTTTCCAACTATTTATTCTTCCTTGTTTCCAACTTTCACATTCCAATTACTAGTGATTATCAATGCATCTTGATTGCATGTTTGATCAATTTCAGACTGAACAATTTGGTAAAAATTTTCAATTTCTTCATCTTTGGCATTAGTGGTTGGTGTGTAAATTTGTATAATAGTATTAACTGGTCTTTCTTGTAGGTGTTTGAATATTATAATTATATATATTATAACTTATAATTATTTCAAAATGAAAAGTTAAAAGAAAAAAAGGAGGGAACCCCCTGGCTGCCTTGTGGAGAACAGATGTGAGGCAGGATGGAGGTGGAAGGGCAGAAGAGCGGAAGCGGCAAGTGGAGCACATACAGGTGCCAGAAAAGTGGAGTGAGCTACGTCAGAGATGTAATTTTTGTGTTTTATTTTAAGAGTATTTGATTGATGTCAAAGAGTTAAAGTATATTCTAGGTAAAGTAGCAATAAAACAAATAGCAGAAATGGAGACTTAGTCCCTTCTCTTGCTTCGTGCAGGACCATGGTAGTTAAAAATCATTTTTGTTTCTTTCTTTTTTTAAAGACATTCAGAGGAGATTCCTGCATCTCCCACTCATGCAATTCTTTAACAAAGGTCATTTTAAAGGTCATATTGCTACTATTTAGTCTGTAACCCACAAGCCAGATTTAAAAGTATTTTCCCACCTCTGGTACTCTCACTCACAGCCAGATTTGACTTCATGCTATTCTCCAGATGTGCTCTCAGCTGACTTTTTTCTTTAAATTCTATTTAGGCTTTGAGGCCTAGCTCACTTGTCTCCCCTTCAAGTCTCCTGACTCCCTCTGCCAAAAGAAATTACTCTTATGAACTTAAGAAGAACTTTGTCTCTTAGTAGCCATCAAGTTGGCTCCAACACATGGCAACCTTACGTATAACAAAATGAAACATTGCCTGATCTTGTGCCATCTTCATGATCTTTGGTATATTTGAGTCCATTGTTGTAGCGTTTATCAAACTTTGGGTTTTAGTTATTTACTGAAATATTATGTTCTCCCATTGGACTGTAGGAGAGTTTCTTGAGGTCAGGTACTCTGTCTTAAACATCCTTACATTCCCCACACTGGCTAATAGAGTGTGTGGGATCAACAAATGTTAAATATTGACTGACTAAATTTCTTTATAATGGTCCTTATATTTAAAGGTTAGGTGGCACATTCAGTTTAGAATTATGTGGTTTAAAGTTATTTCCATATATAGTGAAATTACTGCTTCCAGGAATACTTCTTCCAACCGCTGGGAAAATTCACTGAGCAGTGTCACATGAATGAGTTATACACCTTGATTCATAATATGAATATGTCCCATTAGGCCTGGTACCTGATATATGTGGGTAGTGGAAGAGAAACATCATTTAAAGTGCACAGAGTCAGAAACTTCTGTGTGGAAAATTCTTCTACTCATCAAATGTTAAAATTCTAAGTAGAGCATTTGGTTCTCATTTAGGCTCGTCCAAAATGAAAATTTCTCAGTAGTAATGTGCAGTATTCAATATGCAGTATATACAATTAGAAATGTACAATATTTAAAACATTTGTTTCTTATGGAAACCATACAAAATGGAATTTATCAGAATTCTTTTGTTTGTAGAACACAAACCTATAGTAGTTACAATATATTCTAAGTAAATATTAATTTTGGTACCTAATTTTATAATCATTATTTTATATTCTTTTTTGTAATGAGGCCCCCTCCCCCAATTTTATAAGCTTCGGGACTCGCAAATACTTGCTTTTAAGCACGATGATTTATGATTTTCCTGAGAATTAATCTCTACTGAGAGTATTTTTTTCTTCCTACTCAAATATATGCTTTTGAAATTGTCCATAGTGAACCCTTCTGTTTATTTATGGCCATTCTCCCAAGTTATATTTTGATCTGGGTGGGAAATTTCATTAAGTGCTATTTTATGGCTTGATGTGTGCAATGTCAATCATTATTTTTTCATTAAGCAATTTTGGTATGCTAGTAACACATAAAATTAACTCATAAAGGAGTGACCTGAGTTTATTGATGTAGCCTTGAAAACTGGCTTTAGTACCACAAATTCTCAGCTTTCTAATCACAAAAGGATAGAACAAAAACAATATTAACAAGGCCAACATGCTTCTGACAGGACAGGAGCCAAAATACAAACCTGTTGTCAATACTAAAGGGAAACAACAGCCCTCAAGTCCTCTTTTGAAACTTTTCATGGTTTCAGAGTTGAGCATAATCTGGTACTACTGTCTTTCCAGCCCACACCTCCCTTTACGTTCTCTCTAGATGTGAGATTGTGGTTTTGTTGGGTCCTAAGGACCTTTTTTTTTTTTATTTTAGGGGAGCCCTGGCAGCACAGTGGTTAAGAGCTCAGCTGCTAACCAAAATTTCGGCAGTTGGAATCCACAACCTGCTCCTTGGGAACCCTATCAGGTAGTTCTACTCTGTCCTGCAGGGTGGCTGTGAGTTGTAATTGACCCGACAGCAAAGGGTTTGATTTTGGTTTTTAAGGACCTTAGGCATTTAGTGAATGAAAGATTGCAATGATCTACTACCTTTTACTTCATCAAAGTTTCAACATGTAGTATCATGATTTGAAAGATCAACTGGAAAAAAGTTGTGGAAGCTTTTTGAAGTGTTATATAGTGTTACTGTTGTCATTATGATTGGGGGCAACTTTTCATGTCTACCAAGTACAAATAAAAAAAAAATTGGTTAATTTGTATCAGAAGTTTTTTTTTTTTTTTAATTGTGCTTTAGGTGAAAGGTTACAGAGCAAATTAGTTTCTCATTAAGCAATTAATATACATATTGTTTTGTGACACTGATTGCCACCCCACAATATGTCAATACTCTTTCTTGGGTTCGTTATTTCCATATGTCCAAGTTTTCCTGTCCCTTCCTGCCTTCTTGTCTTTGCTTTTGGGCTGGTGTGCTCAATTTAGTCTCATATACATGGTTGAAGTTTACGTTGTTACTATTTGTGTTATTTTATTTATTTAATTTTTTAGGCCCGTTTAATCTTTGGCTGAAGGGTGAACTTTAGGAATGACTTCAGTACGGAGTTAAAAGGGTGTCTGGGGGGCCATACTCTCAGGATTTCTCTAGTCTCTGTCAGAACAGTAAGTCTGGTCTTTTCTGGTAAGTGTGAGTTTTGTTCTACATTTCCTTCCAGCGCTACCTGGGATCCTCTATTGTGATGCCTGTCAGAGCACTTGTTGGTGGTAGCCAGGCATCATCTAGTTGTGCTGGACTCAGTTTGGTGGAGGCTGTGGTTCATGTGGTCCATTAGTTCTTTGGACTAATCTTTCCTCGTGTCTTCGGTTTTCTTCATTCTTCCTTGCTACAAACCGGGTGGGCCAGTAGATATATCTTAGATGGCTGCTTGCAAGCTTTTAAAACCCCAGATGCCACGTACCAAAGTAGGATGTGGAACATTTTCTTTATAAACTATGTTATGCCAATTGAACTGGATGTGCTCCAAGACTATGGTGACAGTTAGACACCTAATGGAAGAGAATCCTGACTCTGAAACAAGGTAACGAGATTTAACATTAAAGATGATTTGCTGGGCAGTGAAGGCTATGGTCTATTGTAAGGTGGAGGAAGAGAAAGACTGGAAATAATTGCATGCACCTACTTAATAATTTGGTTCCTTCCAGTCTGCTTGCATCTAACTACATTATGCAGAAAATTAAATAATGTGATTACGGCTATACAAATGTACTTTGGTATGTATAAATGTAAGTCAACCAGTAGTGCAAGGATGATTTACAATGAAGAAAGAATTCACTCTAAGGAAAAAGAAATTACTATGTTTTCTCCCTTCCCCTTTTATTTATTTTTATTGTACTTTAAGCGAAAGTTAACAAATACAACTCAGTCTCTCATACAAAAACTTATGTACACCTTGCTATGTACTCCTAGTTGCTCTCCCCCTAATGAGAAAGCACATTCCTCCTCTCCACCCTGTATTCCCTGTGTGCATTCAGCCAGCTCCTATCCCCCTCGGCCTTCTCATCTTACCTCTAGACAGGAACTGCCCACATAGTCTCATGTGTCTACTTCAGCCAAGAAACTCACTCCTCACCAGTATCATTTTCTGTCTTATAGCCCAGTCCAGTCCTTGTCTGAAGAGTTGGCTTTCGGAATGGCTCCAGTCTTGACCTAACAGAAGGTCTGGGGACCATGACCTCCGGGGTCCCTCCAGTCTCAGCCAGACCATTAAGTCTGGTCGGAAAAAGAAATTATTAAGAGGAACCCATAAGGAGTCAGGCTTTCTACACTGAGGAAGAGAAGGAATATCTACTCAGCAATTAAAACAAAACTGATTAAAATATTCATTTATAGGCACATAAAAAGACAATACTAAAATGCGTTTTAACATGTGCTATTAGACTAAGGACAGAAATATGTGTTTGTAGCTTTGATTCTACCACATTTATTTACTATCATTAAATATCTCATAAAATCATCTTTTGAAAGAAACGTGTTAGTTTAAAAAAATCACTGAGTCAGCAATTTTGAGAAAACTAATTAAAGGCATGACCGAGATTTTCTTTGGAGACTATCTGGGTGGTCTGAGTTTATCTTTGTCCAGTAGTGTTATGTTCTAGAATAAAATGTATTTATACCTTTGAGAATAGTGGACACATTTTCAAATCTTTAATCTGCTTTGGCAAAATAAATTCATATTTTAGATTGGTTTGGTGTTTAGCAAACTAATGTAATTTGTTAAAATTGTAGTTCCACGGTTCAGTTTGGTTCAAGTCCTTCTTAGGCATGACCCAAACTGCAATGAAAGATTACTCGTGCAGGAAAAAAGTCAGAAGGGGGGTATTTATAATTTATATTGCCACAAGGTTATAAAATTGATGTATTATCTCTATACAAATGCTGATTAAAAGATAATTGGAGTAATGGAAAACAACCAGTTCAACATTATTAAAGGCTAGGAAGACTTAATAATGAATAAAACTGATAAAAAAAAAAAAAAGGAACTTCAGAATCCTACCCACTATGATTGAGCCAAGCTTATGACTTTTTTTTGTTTCTGAACCAAGGCAAATTTGTTCATTCTGGGCATATCAGGGTTAGATGATCACAATGCTATGTTGACTTTATAGTCCAATCCTCTTTCCATCCTTCAGCTTTTCCCTTCTAATATAGTTCCTGAAAACTTTGTACAGAAAAAAGTGAGGAGGAAAATGCAGAGTAAATGATTTTCTGAAATTACTTTTCAGAATTTTCCTATGTATGTAGGAAATTTGAATGGGAAGGGAGAATATATGTGAACATAATCTATTATGTGAACATAATCAGGAAAGCATTACTGATTATGATAAACACTAGCTTTGAAGACGTGCAATAAAAGAAGATATGCTACCAGATTTCTTTAAACAATAGAATATTATAGGGCATTTAGATAAAAGAACATAAAGTCTGAAAATTAGTTTTTAGAAAGATAATATTTAGTAGTTGCATATTACACTGTTTTTCTTTGAAAAGCATTTTCACAAGTATTCCCTTTAATCTTCACAATCACCCTGCGAAATGGGTCGGGTAGGCATTCTTTTCAACCCACAGAGGTGCGCTGGAGGCGCTCTGACAGGTCCCAAGCAGGGCTGCTGCCTGACTCTAGGGTCATTTGGAGGCCAAAGCTGAGGGTACCACCTCTCACTACTCCCAGACTCAGCTGACACCGGCCTCTGGGATCTCATAGCGGGGAAGGCAGAGGCCTCCAAGAGCGACCTTCCCTAAGAGTGCTTCCCCGAAGTGCAAATTTCTTCCCATACCCTGTAGGAAAGAGGGCCAGTTGCTCTTAGGAAAAGGGAAACATTAAGGTCCACGTCGAGGTGGTGGTGCAGGGCACCGGCTTTACGGCGTCAGAGTGATCTGGGTTTGACTCTCTAGACCTCTTACTGTATGGGACTGTGGGCAATCTTTCTGAGCCTCAGCTTCCTCATCTGTAGGGTGGGCATGCTTTGCTTTATCCCATGGGGTTTACTGACGATTAAATGACATAGGGCAATAAAGGTCTTAGGCTATTGCCTAGGCGACCTGATGGCTATAAATATTAGCTCTGGGACGCGTTAAGTCACGACCACGGGCTTGGGGAATCTCCATCTGCAAAAAGAGCGCGGAGTAGGCCGCAGTCTTTCATTAGCAAACATTACTTTTCCAAGAAAACAAAAAAAACCCCACCGTCCTCCTCCAATCCACCGCCGCCTTGTCCTGAATGACACTTGTGTCCACAATACGGAAGCTGGAGGAGCGGATCCGGAATCTAAGGGAATAATATTATCCACCAAGGAAATCAGAAACCGAGAGGGCAGGACAGGGTGGGGTGGGGACTGGAGAGAGGGGAAGGCGAGGAAGTCTCAGGTCTGCTCCGAACAGCTCCGACTCCAGTCGTAGGCAGGAGAACCTCCCGCACCTACTGCGATGCCCGGAAGCCTCCTCCCAACCCCAGAGCCGGACCTGAAGAGCCTTGCTCGGGGCTCTGGGAAATGAAGCTAAGAAGGAAGGAGGAGGGGCACTGAGGGTTAAAGGCGGGGCCCTAGGGGCGGGCCCACAAGGGCTCGGGGGCGGGCTGTAGCTTAGGGGCGGAACTACAGGCGGGCTGGAGGCGGGGCCTCGCGGAGTTCCACGGCTGCGCGCGCCACGTCTCCCTTAGCGAGAGTGTGGAGGAAAGACGAGGGGAGGGAAAGGCCAAGAGGGGCGGGAACTATTTCTTCTCGCGAGAGCTGGCGACGGCAGCGGCAGTGTCGGCGGCGTGTCCGTGGAAGTAGCGTGGGGGCGGGGGAGAGAGGCGGCGGCGGCGTCCGAGCTACGCCACACGGGGCCGGGAGCTGGGAGCTAGAGCGTAGAGCGGGGTCGTGGCGGCGGCGGTGAGAAGAGGGAGGAGGAGGAGGGGGTGTCATGGCGGGGCAGCAGTTCCAGTACGATGACAGCGGGAACACCTTCTTCTATTTCCTCACCTCCTTCGTGGGGCTTATTGTGATTCCGGCCACATACTACCTCTGGCCCCGAGACCAGAATGCCGGTGAGTCCCGTCGACGGCCGCTCGAGGACCCGCGCAGGCCCTGCCAGCTCCTCCGGGCCCCGCGGCTCCCGCCCCGGCCAAGCTTATCCTGCCGCGACTGGGGTGACACCACCCGCGCCGCCGGGCCTCGCGTCCAGGCATCCACCGCTGGTGGGGCCCGGGCTCGGGGGTCTTTATTTCCCTCGTTACCTTCCTGGGCACCTCTCCACTCCCCTTCATTGTCCTTCTCAGGAGTTTGGCTTCACACCTTCTGCCCTATTGTTCTGGACGCTCCCTGCAGCCTCTTGCCTCTTTGTCTTCTGTGTCTCTGGTTGATTGGGTATTTTTCTTTATGGAAGAAGCGGGGCGGGATGGGAGGATGGAAATTGGGAGGTGAGAGAAGAGTTGGCAAAGGAGAAGCCGAATGTGCAAGCACAAACTCTGAGCCCCTAAACCACGGTCCTCCTTCCCCCACGCCCCCGTTTCCCTGTTGCAGGTGTGGCTACAGATGCTTTGGGCACCCTCTGAGCTGGGTGGCATGTTTAGGATTCCAACCGAGCTCACCAACCGCCCCCTTGCCTCTCCTCCCCGTTGCATTTTCATTTGTTCACTCAAACTCTGGGGGTTGGAAGCAATGCCATTATTCCCTTTAGCAGAAATAGGATTTTTGTGTTTCCTCCTCTGGAGTTTCCTGTTTATGACGGAAAAGTGCAAGTATGAAGGATTAAGGCTCTTTTAATTCGTATAGTAGGTAGTGGTGAGATAGCTTGTTCAATTGCTTTTATTTTTGAATCTTTTCGCATTAAACAACATCGGATTAAAGAAGGATTATAGAGATTATTTTCAGGGCATTTTATGTTTAGATAATGTTTGGATTCCGTTTGTTGAACTTTACTAGGACATATGGCAGGTGATTGTTATTCTTAAAGCCGATGGAACTGCAAGGACCCAAAGTGTTACACAGTGACTCTTAGGTTGTGAGTATTAACATTTTAGAGAAAGCTTTCTATTCCACCAAAAGTTATGCCAACTGAACTTGCTTAAACTTGTGTAAAAATCTTCTTAAGCTGGGTGTTGTGGAGTTCTAGGTTGTCCCGGTTATATGCTGTACTTTGGGGAAATTGTTAACAGTGAAGCATTGAATCAACTCAGAACTTGTTATGTGTGCTGTAAGACCAATTCCATGCCCTGTGAAACTCTTGAGTTACATAATGGATCCAAAATAAATGGAATTTAGGAAAGTAGTAACAAAGGATTCATCTTTTTGTACATTTAACAATAAATTTAAATATCCGTTAGATGTAAAAATCTGACCAGAGTTATCAGTCTTAATGGTTTTCTTATTTAGTGAATAGTTTATTAAAATTGGTAATTGGACTGTTGTGCCGCCTTTTGCTAAGTGTATTTAAATTGTCTGGGTTCTTTGGGCATTGGTTGTGTGTAAGTGATGAGTCCTTATTACCTTGAAGGTTTCTCTATCTGGAAAACCTAGGCCGTTCGTCTGGTGATTTTACTTTAGAGTTAAAAAGGGTGCACTTTCAGTATAGTAGTTTATTTTCACTTATCACCCATTTGTTTGTGCAATTGGCTGTGTAGAGTATTAACAAAGAAGGTGGGTTTGGTTAGAATGTTTCGAGAAGCTGCTCTGATTTCAGAAATTAGTCATCTTAATCTACACGGGAGTTTTGAAATTTGCAAGTAATATTCTCATAGTGGGTTTTGTATTGTTAGAAAACTAGCCTGATAACTCATATCGAAGGCAAGCCATACTTGAGCTGTTTCAAACCTATAGGTGATGTTAGGAAAAGTTGTAGTTTTTTCTTTTTTTAAAAGAAAACCCGTTGCCCTTGAGTTGACTCTGACTCATAGCAACCCTATAGGACAGAGTAGAACTGTCCCAAAGAGTTCCAAGGAACACCTGGTGCATTTGAACTGCCGCCCTTTTGGTTAGCAGTCATAGCACTTAACCACTATGCCACCAGTTTCCCTGGTTTAGGGGGAGGAAATTAATATTGACGCTTTGCAAATCATGAACTTCAAATGTTACTTTATTTAATTTTAAAAACACAGTGAGGTAGGTACTATTGTTATCCTCATTTTACAGACAAAGAACTAAAGCTTAGAAAGTTTAAGTAATTTTCCTGTGTAGTGGTGCCTGGATTAAAACATAGACATGCCCCATAGTTTCAGAGCCCTCTGTTGTTGTTTCTAGAAAGTTAGGTGAACTATGGGTGTTGATTGGCCCCTTCTTTCCATTCCCCTCTCTGCTTTAGACTTGCCTTAGTACCTTAGTGCTTAGTAAGTGTGCTCATGTTGATGTATTTATTTGATCTTGCCCAAAATTGCATTATGAAAAGTAAGGTGGTCCCTGAAATGGGATTCTAATCATTATGACAGTTGGTGGGCACCACTTGGGCTTTTTTTTGTAGTTGTACCATAATAACTACTGAGCTGTAGTGGCACACTGGTTAAGTCCTCGGTTGTTAACTGAAAAGTTGATGGTTTGAACCCATCCAGTGGGTCCATGGGAGAAAGACCTGGTGATCTGCTCCAATAAGGAACACAGCATAGAAAACCATGTGGGGGGAGCTCTACCCTGTCGCGGGAGGTCGCTGTGAGTCAGAAGTGACTTCATGGCACACAACAACAATGACCATAATAACGTGATTTGTTTCTTTAGAATTACAGCGTTATTAAAAAGATATTTTCATAGTAGTGATTTCTTTTCCACAGTTCAGTTGCAATATATTGAATTTTCAAAGAGAAATCTTGAATTACAGGTTCACCTAGAGCTCTGAAAAACAAAAACTTTTCAGGCGTTTGCAGCAGAATAATTTGTTGACTTGTATTGACATGAGGCTACTTATAACTTTTACCTCACTTAGAAAACAGTCACACTTTTTGCTGTTGGAATGTAATATATTTGATTATCGGTGCGGTTCTAGTCCCTGCAGGACGTGTCAGGGTATAAACACAGTACTGTTTTTCTAAATCTGAAAAATTCTGAAATAAATCTGTCCTAAAGGGTGTTTTATTTCATTTTTGATGAAAATATACACAACAAAACAGACACGCATCCAGCAATTTCTGTGTGTACAGATCAGTGCCATTGGTTACATTCTTCACACTGTGTCACCATTCTCACTGTCTCTAGTCATTGTTTCACCACCATTTACTTTTATCCTCTTTACCCTTGGAAGTTCTCATTTGTGCTTTTGAGTTACTCTTGTCAGTTTGATCACAAATAGCTAATTCTAGGAAGGTGCAATGTTCAAGGCTGACATTATTAATTGAGCTAAACTGTCGTTTGGTTTAAAGATGACTTCATGGGATTGGTTTGGTTCAAGGTTTAAAGATTATTTCAGGACAATAAATTTGGGGTTCCCCCATTCTCAGTGGATCCAGTAAGTGTGGTTTCCATAAGAATTTGACATTCTGTTCCTCATTTTCCGTCTTTTTTATCAGGATCCATCTATTGGGTCTTTGATAGAAACATTTAGTAATGGTAACTGGGCACCATCCATTTCTTCTCGTCTCATGGCAGAGGAGATAGTAGTACACAAAGGCGTTTAGACCTGCAATCCATTTTCTTCTTCATTTCCTGGGTCTCTTTCTTCTACTGATCCAGGTGAGTAGATACCAATTATTGTACATTGGGTGGCCGCTTGCAAGCTTTTAAGACAACAGGTGCTACTTGTTGAACTAGGAGGACGAACTTGTCCTAAAGGATTTTGAATAAAGAATATGGACCCACAGTAGTAATTTTGAATGGCACACGGGATATTCTAATATTTGATTTTGAAACTTACGTAGTTTTTCTGTGAAACTTTACGTAGCCAAATACAAAAATGAAGGTGGAAGTCTGGGTAGAATCCACCAGCTGCTCCTTGGAAACCATATGGCGCAGTTCTTTTCTGTCCTATAGGATCTCTGTGAGTCGGAATCGACCTGATGGGAATGGGTTTTTTGGTTAGTGGATTAGAAAGCATTTCTCCATTTCATAGGTTGCAAAATCTAGGAGTTGAAAAACAGAAATAGCCTGGTCATTGGCGCATTTGATATGTTAACTGAACTTGCCCTCTTATCCAAAACGTTTTTAATGGAATCCCTATGTCTTAATTTTTGTCTGATCTGTTGTGCTAAATGCACTTATATTGATACCACTTTTAGTAGTTGAAGGACCCTATTTGTCTTACTCTCTGAGTTGTTTATAAATTGGCTGAATGAGATGTCCGAATGCTTTTTCAGGCAATTACAGACAAAAGGATCAAGCTCTGTATGATGTAATAAAAACAGGAGGGTTTAAATTTTCTTAGAACAGTGGTTCTCCATCCTGACTACACATTAGAATCATTTGGGTTACTTTTAAATACACTTATGCTAGGACTCCGTCCCTAGACATTCTGATTTAATTTGTCTGTGGGAAAAGAGCATTCCAAGCATATGCAAAAACGTGGGAGTGTTCAGTAAATGGTAAAGATTTGGATATGATCCTCACTTAGGAGGAGTCCTTGGATGGTGCAAGCGGTTAATGTGGTGCTGGGCTGCTAACCAAAAGATTGGTGGTTTGAGTCCACCCAGAGGCACCTCAGAAGAAAGGCCTGGCAACTTACTTCTGAAAAATCAGCCTCTGAAAACACTGTGGAGCACGCAGTTCTACTCTGACACGTACGGGGGTTGCCGTGAGTTCAAATTGATTCAGCAGCAACTGGTTTGGTTTTTGGTTTTGGTCACTTAAGATCACATTAGCCATCTTAAGAAATGCATACTTTATTCTCTGATGGCACAGTGGTTAAAAGCTACAACTGCTAACCAAGAGGTCGCAGATCAACTCTATCAGCTGCTCCTTGGAAACCCTATGGGGCAGTTCTGTTCTGTCCTGTAGGGTTGCTATGAGTCAGAAGTAACTCCATGGCAACAGGTTTGGTTTGTTTTTTTGGGTAAACAATAGAGGCTTTTAAGTAGGGTAATGGTCAGTTTTGCTTTTGTGGAACATTCTGTGGAGGGTGTTTTTGTGGAGAAGTGTGGAGTGAAAAGTGGTGGCAGGCTGAGTGAGGAAAAACTAGGGGGAGTTGTTGTTAGTTGTGGTCTAGTTGCAGCTGACTCATGGACTAAGAAGTGGGGAATCCATTTCAGAGGCTGTTGCAGTAGGTTGGAATGTGGAGGAATGGCCAGATTAGAAAGATAATTCTAAAATAGCTCGGGTATTTATGGATGTAAGCACTATGAAGGGAATGAGAGAGTGGAGTTTAGCTTTTGATTTTTCTTTCATTCCTATCTACTTATTTCTCACCTTTTAGAAAGCTATTTGATGACTGGCCTAATCATAACCTGCTAGCCCTAATCACTTGTGGGATTGAGTGCAGGGAAAAGGATGGAGATGAACATTTCTATTTAAAACGAAATGTTGGCTTTATTGATTTAATTTGTCTTGATGATTTGTAATTATGGCAGGGTTGGTTATCTCAGTCTTTTGTTGAGGTGAATTTTTTTTTAACATTAGAAAAAAACTGGCTGGTATCAGCTTTGTGTTCAAAGGAGCATATTACATGAATGTTCATATTTAATTTAGGGTATATAAAAAACCTGTTGCCATCGGGTCAGTTCCGACTTATAGCAACCCTGTAGGACAGAGTAGAACTGCCCCATAGGGTTTCCAAGGAGTGGCTGGTGGATTTGAACCACTGACCTTTTGGTTAGCAGCTGTAGCTCTTAACCACTGTGCCACCAAGGCTGCTTAGGGCATGTACCAAAAACCAAACCAGCTGCCTTCGAGTCGATTCCGACTCATAGTGGCCCTATAGGACAGAGTAGAACTGCCCCACAGGGTTTCCAAGGAGTGCCTGGTGGATTCAAACTGCTGACTTTTTGGTTAGCAGCCATGGATAGCTCTTAACCGTTATACCACCAGGATTTCCATAGGCAAGTTATTGAACAGCATTTTACAGAATTAGAAAGAACAGGCAATTAGAAGCAGACAGAGAATAATGTGTGCCTGAACAGTGGTGCTAGCAATAGGAATGGAAGGGACATACTTGAAATATTGCTGAGGTAGAATGTATTTTTATGGGGTGACTTATTGAACATAGCTTAGCTGAAGGACTGCTGAACATCAGACTACCCCAGAGCTGAGACCTTGAACTTCACTTCTGTCCATACTCTTTGAGAGCTCATCCAGTCTCGTGGCTTTAAATATCATCTGTGTGGTGAAAACTCCCAAATTTATATTTCTAGTCTAGACCTCTTTCTTTGAACTCTAGGCTTGTATGTTTGTATACATGTATATATAATTGCCTAATCCACATTCCCACTTGGATATCTAATAGATTTATTTACCTCCAGGTGTTCCGTAAGTACTCAAATATATAGTGATCCTCTTTTTTCTGAAGGATACTTTTGGGAGAATAGAAAAAGATGATTGTTGCATTTTCATCTCTGTTCTCCCAGTATTTCTTTCTTCCTTTTCCCTGTGTCTTTTATCTACAGGCCATATCATTGAACTTGTTTTGAGGAATCTTCTGTAGCAATATTTCTAAACCAGGGATGATTTTGTCCCCGGGGACATTTGGCAGTGTCTGGATGTGCTTTTTATGTCTCTACTGGGAAGGTGCTACTGGCATGTAGTAGGCAGAGACTACGGATGCTGTTAAATTCCTTTAATGCACAGGACAGCCCTCCCACAATAGAGAATTATCTGGTCCAAAATGTCAGTAGTGCCAAGGTTGAGAAACCCTGCTCTAAGTACTTGTTTCAGTATTACAGAGAAAAGAATATTGAGGTAGGTGAACATATGATACAGTTGTATGCTACTGTCTAGCCAAGTTAACAGACTTAGGAATACAACATAGGCTCTGACCTCCTCTGACTTTACAAGGGGGAAGGAGAATCAAGATCAACAACCCAAGGGTGATTCCTGTGAGGTAGAGGTCAGACATGCCTCTTCTCCCTGTCATCTTTACCAGTTCTGACACCAATCATCCCTCTTACAGCACTCTCTACATCTCTGCTGGGTTCAATAATTCATTACAATGACCACACAGAACTCACAGACAATACACGATTATGAGGTTTATTAGGGAAGTAACTGGTTACAATTCAGGTGTAGTAACACTCAGGATACAGTTCTTCTATCAGGACAACCACTTCCCAGATCTTGAGATCTGTTTGAGTTGTTTGGTTTATAATGGTTTGCAGTTATATGGTCCGGCCATTCCTGAGGATTGTGGACTTGGGCGATGGTGGGCTGGTGCTGCTCTGATGTGGTTTTTGTATCTTTTGTTCAGGTATATTTTCAGTTCCACTCATGAGATCCCTTCTCAATTGCCAGAGTATATATGGGAATGAGTGGCAGATGAATCCAACTTCCTGTAATCCGTCCAGTGTAGATATTCTCTGGTTGTATATGCTGGATAGTGACAGTGAGTAGTGTTTAGTCAAACCTCTGTCCAAAATCCAGATGATTCTGAACTGGCCTTGAGTACATGGCTAACTATTCAGATTCAGGTTAGAGAGCATAATAGAAGCTTTGCTGTTGCTGTTGCTGTTAGGTGCTGCCAAGTCAGTTCCGATTCAAAGTGACCCTGTGTACAACAGAACGGAACACTGCCCGGTCCTGAGCCATCCTCACAAACATTGTTATGCCTGAGCCCATTGTTACAGCCACTGTGTCAGTCCGTCTCGTTGAGGGCATTCTTCTTTTTGTTGGCCCTCTAGTTTACCAAGCATGATGTCCTTCTCCAGGAACTGATCCCTCCTGACAACATGTCCAGAGTATGTGAGATGCAGTCTCGCCATCCTTGCTTCTAAGGAGCATTCTGGTTGTACTTCTTCCAAGACAGATTTGTTTGTTCTTTTGGCAGTCCATGGTATATTCAATATTCTTCACCAACACCATAATTCAAAGGTGTCAGTTCTGTCTTCCCTCTTCATCATTTAGCTTCTCTTAATCTGCTCTGAGATTAGGATGACTTGAGTGAGCTATATTTTTGGTGGTCTAGAGCAGTGACTCCTAATTTTTCACTTTGAAATTATCATCCTCATGCCTTTCCTATTCTGAAACATTCCAGGAACCAAACTGCACTATTATAGTCAAATATATTTTCCTTTTTTGAATTAGTAAAAGAACAAAATTTTCTGTCCAAACTGAGTAATAAGAGTGAGCCAGTGCCACCACTATGGGTTAATGTATTCTTGACTAGATACATAGAGATTTTGGGTAACCAGAAAACTGATGTATGATGTCGTTTAGGCTTTTTGGAATATTGAATATATACTCTTCTGATTCTTGTTACTATTTTCTTGAACCCCTTAGGGATTTAGGAGTAGTCTTATGAATCACTGAATTTTGGAAAGAAAAGAAGTGGTACATCTATTTCTTTTAATAGTTTATAATGAAATAAATGTTACCTGTATATCATTTGACTTTATTAGTTTTAGTAATCTATATTACAGGGTGTGGTCTGAAATTTATTTCTTAGTATTTTTCATAATATTCCTAAAATATAAAAATGTATATTGGTATATTTATTTGGATTGAAAAATGAAGTTAGATGCCTTTCGACAGAAAGTTTGATTTGGCTGATTGGTTTAACATGTGGACTGTCTTTGCCAATTAAGTTACATAGCAAATATTTTCTGTAAGTTGAAAGAGCTAATTTGCAACTTAAGCTTTTGCAAAATATATCTAAAGTAGAAGATAAAACTATAAATTTTAGTATTTAGAGTTTTTAACCTGTTTTGAATTATGGAATATCTACAAGTTATGTAAAAGTGAAAGCATAACAGGTATTTTATTCTTTATATTTAATAATTTATCAGTTTGTAATATTCATGTTACTTTGATCTGTGGGAACCCTGGTAGTATAGTGGTTAAGAGCTACGGCTGCTAACTAAAAGGTTGACAGTTCAAATCCACCAGGTGTGCCTTGGAAACACTATGAAGAGGTTCTGCTCTGTCCTATCGGGTTGCTATGAGTTGGAATCGACTCGACGGCAATGGGTTTTTTTTTTTTTTTTTGGTTTGATACTATACCAAAAACAATGCAATATTAGAATTTTTAACACATAAAGCCTTATGGTTATTCAGCTTCTTCAGTATGGTAAACTTATTGATGCTCTTTGGTGATGTGTGCCAGAGCATTTAGGGGCGAAGTGTCTTGATGTCTGCAACTTACTCTAAAATGGTTCAGATTAAAAAAAAGGTGGCGGGGAGAGGGAAATAGAAAGCCAAGAGGAACATTTTAACAGTTGGTGGATTTATGTAAACGGTACTGTTCATTGTAATATTTCTTCAACTTTTTTGAAAGCTTGAAAATTTTCAAAATAAAAATTTGGGAAAAACTTTATGGTCACAGGAAATAATTTTAAGAAGTATGTTTCAGTATTATAAGAAATAACTTACTAGGATAAAAATATATTACATTTGGATAAAATTATGTAGGAAAAGTAGATTGAAAGTCTTGTTCATGAATTTTTATAAATGGATGATGGTGAGTATGAAATTGCTATGGTTTTTAAATTTCATTTGATACATTTAAAAGTGACAGGGCTATTTTATTTTAAAATGTCAACTTTATGTCAGAAGTAACATCCTTTGTCCTCCAAACTTATGATGAAAAATTAAAAACTATTAAAGACGGTACATAATTTTTCAAAATTATTTTGTGGTAAGCAGGCAGACAGGCTTGAAGACCTTAGGGTTGATTGACATTTAAGGTCAACTCTTTTGACATTCTGTGAATATGCCGTAAAGAGCTCACCCAGTTACGGTATAAACTGGAAGATCATATTGTCATGCACAGATGGATGTGACTGTTTTAGCAAAGGCACTGTTATGGAGTGAATTGTGTCCCCCCAAGAAATTGTGTCCCTCAAAAAGAAGTCTACCCTGGAATCTCGGAATGTGACCTTATTTGGAAATAAGGTCCTGTGGGGTTTACATTAACTTTACCCAAAGATTTTGGACTTTGACCTGGGTTCCTGAGACATAATCTTCAATAAAAACCTTGGAATTTAAGTGTCTCTTGTAAGGATTCCAAACCACACATAATTAACAGGTTAGGTGAGGTGATTAGGTGACCCTGGAGTGGGGGGCCAGCCAAAAAGACCTGCCTCATGATCACCTCAAGATATCAACTGACCTAAGGGAAGAAGGGTGAAGTTTGCATTATGTAATGAGACTCGTAGTAAAAGTTCTGTACGCTGAAGCTCTATGGGTTTCCTGGTTGGTGAAAGTTAACGTTGCGCATGGGAGGGTAGCGCATCACTTTTCGGGACATGAAAGCTCTGTGTTGGGAACTCTCCTAGATCCCACCCTTTGCATCTCTTCCTTATGCAAATCCTGCTTTTGTATCCTTTACAGTAAAGCTATAATTTAAAGTATAAAGCTTTCCATGAGTTTTGTGGATTATTGCTGTTCTAGTAAATTATTGAACCTGAGGGAGTAGTGAAAGTCGGCAGGTCAGAAGTGAGGGAGCCCAGGGGAGACTACCAAACTTGTGGCTGGCGTCTGCCTATTTGGCAGTTTCCGAGGATGGCATCCTTTTAATTTGTGAGATCTGACCTAGCTAAAGGTGGCTAGGATCAGAGACAGAAGTGTTGAATGGATGGCGGGTGTTAGAACAGAACAGAAAAGTGAAAAGTAGGGATTTATGCTGATTATTATCATTGTCGGTCCTTGCAGATGTACTCAGTTAAGATGAGGTTTATGATGGGTGTCCTTTTAAGAAGAGGAGACACAGACATAGAGGGAAGATGGCCTTGTGGTGGAGATACGGACAGAGATTAGAGTTACGCTGCTTCAAGCCAGGGAATACTTGGGAACACCAGAAGCTAGAAGGGGCAAAGAAGCATTCCTTCCCTAAAGGCTTCAGAGAGAGCATGGCCCTGCAGAAACTTTGGACTTCTGGCTTCTAAAACTATGAGAGAACGAATTTGTTGTTTTAAGTCACTGAGTTTGTAGTAATTTCTTATGGCAGACTTAGAAAACTAATACAGGCATTGTATAGTTTAAGAAGCACAGCCATAATAAAACCAAACCTGTTGGATATCGAGTCGTTTCCAACTCGTAGAGACGCATGCGATAGAGTAGAACCGCCCTGTAGGGTTTCCAAGGCTGTAATCTTTGCAGGAGCACACTGCCACATCTTCCTCCTGTGGATCAGCTGGTGGATTCAAACTGCCAACCTTTTGGTTAGGGCACCTCACAACCATAGTTACCTGCCCCAAACCTGGACTGCCTTAGCAGATATAATAGCTTTGTGTTCCTCCGCGGACAGCTATCATGGTATGTTGTTTTTTTAAATCACAGGATAATTTAGTGACCTTGGAATTCCCGTTTTCTATAAATGTAGATGATGTTGTTGTTAGATGCTATCCAGTCAGTTCCGAAGTATAGCGACCCGGTGTACGACAGAACGAAACACTGCCCGGTCCTGCTCCACCCTCACAGTTGTTACTGTTTGAGTCCATTGTTGCAGCCACTGTGTCAATCCATCTGGTTGAGGGTCTTCCTCTTTTTTTTGCTGACCCTCTACTTAATCAAGCATGATGTCCTTCTCCAGGGACTGGTGCCTGCTGAGAGCATGTCCAGACTTCCTGAGACGAAGTCTCGGCATCCTAACTTGCAGGGAGCATTCTGGCTGTACTTCTTCCAAGAGAGATTTGTTCATTTTTCTGGCAGTCCATGGTATATTCAGTATTCTTCGACAACACTGTAATTAAAAGGCATCAATTCTTTGGTCTTCTTTGTTCATCGTCCTGCTTTTGCATGCATATGAGGCTATTGAAAATACCATGACTTTGGTCAGGTGCACCGTAGTCCTCAAAGTGACCTCTTTGATTTTTACCACTTTAAAGAAGTCTTTTGCAGTAGATTTGCCCAATGCAATACATACGTTGATTTCTTGACTGCTGGTCCGTGGGCATTGATTGTGGATCCAAGTAAAATGAAATCCTTGACAACTTCAGTCTTTTCTGTCTTTATCATGGTGTTGTTTATTGGTTCAGTCGTGAGCATTTTTGTTTCTTTATGTTGAGATGTAATCCATAATGAAGGCTGTGGTCTTTGACCATCATCGGTAAGTGCTTCAAGCCCTCTTCACTTTTAGCAAGCAAGGTTGTGTCATCTGCGTATTGCAGGTTGTTAATGAGTCTTCCTCCAGTTCTGATGCCAAGTTCTTCATTTAGTCCAGCTTCTTGGGTTATTTGCTCAGCATACAGATTGGATGAGTATGGTGAAAGGATACAACCCTGATGCACATCTTTCCTGATTTAAAACCCTGCAGTATCTCCTTGTTCTATTCGCATGACTGCCTCTTGGTCTATGTACAGGTTCTTCTTCATGAGTATAGTTAAGTGTTTTGGAATTCCATTCTTCTCAGAGTTATCTATAATTTGTTATAATCCACACAGCTGAATGCCTTTGCATAGTCAATAAAACACAGGTAAACATCTCTGGTGTTCTCCGCTTTCATCCAAGATCCATTTAATGTCAGCAACGATTTCTCTCTCATTCCATGTCCTCTTCTGAATGTTTCTTGAGTTTCTGGCAGTTCCCTGTCAATGTACTGCTGTAGTCGTTTCTGAATGATCTTCAAAACTTTACTTGTGTGTGTTATTAGTGATATTGTTCAATAATTTCTGCATTCTGTTGGATCACCTTTCTTTGGAATGGGCACAAATATGGATCTCTTCCAGTCGGTTGGCCAGGTGGCTGTCTTCCAAATTTCTTGACATAAGACAGGTGAGCACTTCCAGCTTTGCATCCATTCATTGAAACATCGCAGTTGGCATTCTTTCAATTCCTGGAGCCTTGTTTTTCACTGATGCCTTTAGTTCAGCTTGCACTTCTTCCCTTCAGTACCATTGGTTCTTGATCATATGCTGCTCCCTCAGTCAGTTCTTTTTGGTACAGTGACTCTGTATTCCTTCTATCTTCTTTTGATGCTTCCCGTGTCATTTGATATTTTGCCCATAGAATCCTTGAGTATTGCAACTCGAGGCTTGAATTTTTTCTTCATTTATTTCAGCTTGAGAAATGCTGAGCATGTCTTTCGCCTTTGGTTTTCTAACTCTGAGTCTTTGTACATTTTATTATAATATTTCACTTTGTCTTCTCGACCAGCTCTTTGAAATCTTCTGTTCCGCTCTTTTACTTCATTTCTTCCATTTGTTTTAGCTACTGTATATTCAGGAGTAAGTTTCAGAGTCTCTTCTCACATCCATTTTGATCTTTTCATTCTTTTTGGTCTTTTCAATGACCTTTTGATTTCTCCATGTATAGTGTCCTCGATATCATTCCACAGCTTGTCTAGTTTTCGGTCATTAGTGTTCAGCACGTCAAATCTGTTCTTGAGATGGTCTCTAAATTCAGGTGGGACATCCTCAAGGTCTTACTTTGGCACTTGTGGACTTCTTTTAATTTTCTTCAGCTTCAAATTGAGTTGCATATGAGCAGTTGACGGTCTCTTCTGCAGTTGGCCCTGGCCTTGTTCTTACTGATGATATTGAACTTTTCCATCGTCTCTTTCCACGCAGGTAGGTTGGATTCCTGTGTGTTTCGTCTGGTGAAGTTCACATGTATAGCCGCCATTTATGTTGTTGAAGAAAGATAATTGCAATGAATAAGTTGTTGGTCTTGCAAAATTCTGTCACTGATCTCTGACATTGTTTCAGTCACCAAGGCCATATTTCTCAACTACAGATCCTTCTTCGTTTCCAACTTTTGCATTCCAGTCAGCAGTAATTATCAATGCATCTTGATGGCATATTTGATCAGACTGCAGAAGCTGGTAAAGATTTTCAAGTTTTTCATTAATGATTGGTGTATAAATTTGAATAATAATTGTAATTTCTTAAAATACTGTAGGTTAAGGATAGTCCTAACAATTTTTAGTAGCCATGAAACTAGTAATTTTATAGACTAGAAGTTTTAAATGAACTTCTTTTTATTCTTCGAAGTGTCTTTTAGAAAAACTGACTGAAAGGACTTTACTTGTGATAGTTACTTGACTTAATGTCATTCATTCATACATGGATTGTGTACCATGAATATTTAGCTGTGCTGGAAATCTAAATGCCACTATGTTAATGTTTAAACCATACCCAGTAGTATTTATTGATTTAAGTATTCTCCTCAAAGGTTAAAATTTAATTTTTAGATTGGAAGAATGGGGCATACAAGATGTGTGCACACATTGTGCAAGTCTATGGAGGGGCTGAAAACTGTATGTATTTTCTCTTGGGAAGGGGCATTAGAACATCATTCTTTTAAATAGATCAAGCTGTCTTATTCATAAAGAGACTTCAGGATTGTTCTTACAGCCTTATACATTTCCTTGATTTTGTACTTGAAAATGGGAGACTGTTTTAAGGATTTCTTACACTGATGGATGCTTGATTTAGTGACATATGTTGCTGCTGTTGTTAGGTGCCATCAAGTCAGTTTTAAGTCATAGAGACCCTATACATAACAGAACTAAATGCTGTGCGGTCCTGCACTATCCTCACAATCTTTGCTGTTTGAGCCCATTGTTGCAGCCATTGTGTCAGTATATTTCATTGAGGGTCTTCCTTTTTTTTGCTGACCCTCTACTTCACCAAGCATGATGTCTTTTTATAGGGACTCGTCCCTCCTGATAACAAGTCCAGAGTATGTGGGATGAAGTCTTACCATCCTTTCTTTTAAGGGGCATTCTGGCAGTACTTCTTCCAAGAGGGATTTATTCATTCTCCTGGCAGTCCATGGTATATTCAATATTCTTTGCCAACACCATAATTCAAAGGCACCAATTCTTCTTTGGTTTTCCTTATTCATTGTCCAGCTTTCACATGCATGCGAGGTGTTTGAAAATACATGGATTGGATCAGTTGCACCTTAGTCCTCAAAGTGACATCTTTGCTTTTTATCACTTTAAAGAGGCCTTTAATGAGTGAAATGGAGATTTAAACACACACAAAAAAGTGATGTTTTCAAAAGTGTCCATAATTTAACCTTGAAAATCAGAAAATTAACTTTACTACTATGTTATTCAAACATCTTTCAAATTTTGTCGCGTGTCTGAATAATGTCCTTTAGAGCAAAAGGTCCAGGTCAGAATCACGTATCACATTTGCTGACATGTGTCTTTAGCCTCCTTCAGTTTGGAACAGTTCCTCATCCTTTCTTCAGCTTTAAAGATTAAAGGCCATCATTTTGTAGAATGAACCTTAATTTGGGTCGTCTGATGTTTTCTCATGATTAGATTCAAATTTTGTATGTTAGGCAGGAATTTCCCAAAACCGATTCTATATTCTCATTGCATTCTGCCAGGCAGTATACGATTTCAGCTTCTCCCACGGCACATGTTGTTCATTGATTACTTGGCTAAGGTGGTGTCTGCCACGCTTTTGTATTTGTTTCCTATTGCTGCTATAACAAGTTACCACAAACTTAGAGGCTAAAAACAACACAAAAACACAACAGAAGTCTGTTGTCAGTTTCAGTGATGTCAGAAAGGCTGGTTCCTTCTGGAGGATCTGGGGGGAATATGTTTTCTTGCCTTTTCTAGCTTCTAGAGAAGAGCCTTTTTTTTGTTCTGTTGTACATGGGATTGCCATGAGAGAGAACTGACTCTCGATGGCACCTGACCGCAACAACAACAGAGAGAGCCTGCCTTCTTTGGTTTGTGGCTCCTTCTCCATCTTCAGAGCACATCACTCCAACTTCTGCCTTCTCTGTCTTTGACCCTTCTGCCTCCCTCTTATAAGGAGGATCCTTGTGATTACACTGGGCCCACCTGGATAATCCAGGATAACCTTCCCATCTCAAGATCCTTAATTTAGTCACATCTGCAAAATCCCTTTTGTCATGTAAATTCCAGGGCATAAGACTGTGCATCTTAGGGGAACAATTATTTAGTCTAATAGACTTCTCCATTGTGAAGTTCTTTCTTTCTTTCTTTGTAATTAATATTTTTTGGAGTGATACTTGGAAACTATGTAAATATCCTGATCATCATCAAACTTTTTACTTATTCATTTTATATCTAATGGTTTCCTATTTTATTCAGTGAGTTTAATCTGTTATTATCGTTATTTTGATGCTCAGATTGTCCTCTGTTTGGCCAGAGGAGCCCCGTCATGGTGGTTTCAGTATCCTTTTGATATGTCCAATCATTCTTTAAGCACTTCCTTGCTTTCTGGCACAAGATATTTCAGGTTCATCCTGGACTTTTCCTAACCAAGTAGAGGAATCAGGCATTTCTCCAAGGATCCCTGGTTCTTGTTAGAAGCCAAGATAAGGAGAGTAGATGTGCTTCCTGCTATTGGCATATCACTGCTCTTAGGCCTGCTTAGTTAGAACTAAGAGCTAGAGAATATATATGTATGTACATACATTTACATCTATATTTCTGTATTAAAAGACATTAGTTCACACTGCTACCTTCAATTCCGGTCCAATAGCACAGAGTTTATTCTTCTCTATTTTTCGTATTTGTAATTCCCTTCTCTGATTGTAAAAAAACTAACTCCAGTTATCCTTAATATATTAATTTATTTGGTCAGTCTCCCCTGTATATAACCAGTCTCCTTTTCTGCCACCACTCCATACCCCCTCCCTACACAAATCCCTCTTTACCACACATGGTTCTGATACCTCCTGCTAGGTAGCTCTCCCAGGTGGATGCCTTCCTCAAAGAATAGTGGTATAAGGAATTAGACCTCTTACCTGGCCGCTTGATTGAAGCATTCTATTATATACAGAGTTCATTTACTTATAACTCATTTTAGGACTGCAATTTTATAAATTTTTATTTTAAAACTTTAGAAAAATTAGAATTTGAGACATTGAACTTCATCTTTGTTTTGACTGAAAGGTAATTTTATCATAAAGCTGCAAATCCTACTGGTTTTATATTTTAAATAGATGAAATCTAAACTTTGCTGATGAGGGAATATTCTGGTAAGCAATTATTTTCTTATTTGAAAAGTATCATTTCTGCTTAGCTTCCTTATTAAGCCACATGATTTAACTATTTTATGCTTTTTGTTTATTGTGTAGCAAAAGAAGAAAAGAAAATTTCTTAGAAATTACCGAATTTTATGACTAGATATTTTGTGGTCATTTTTTGCGTTTTTCAACGAGAAATTATTTCCTTAAGCTTTACATGAAAAATGGTTGCCTGGTACTTTAATAAAGTTTTCCAGATGGATTGATAGTTCTAAATGGCTGAAAATTTAACCTACTTTGTACATTTTTTGAACTTTTTTTAAATACGCAGTATTTTCATGTTCTAATAAAGTAATTCATAAAAGTTAACATGGTGGTGTTGCCTTCACTGTGAAAAATGGTTTACTTATTTTTCTTTTTTGACAGAGCAAATTCGATTAAAGAATATCAGAAAAGTGTATGGAAGATGTATGTGGTATCGCTTACGGTTATTAAAACCTCAGCCAAATATTATTCCTACAGTGAAGTAAGTAATGGATTTAAATAAACACGATGCTTACTCTTTGCTAGATATATGAAATAGGGGTATGATGAATAAGACACTGTACCTGTGAAAACTTGTAGCCAATCCAGGTGATTAGTAAGTTTGAGAATTGTGTCTCAACAGAGTGGCTTAGAAGATCAAAGGAGGGAGACTGTACATCTGACTTGGGAGCAGAGGAACACCGTGTGTCAGGATTCGAATTTTATCTTAAAGGCTATATGGGGGAATTTTAAAAGATTTTAAAAGCAGAAAAGTGACATGGTCAAGTTTGTATTTCATGGTGATAATTAAGATTTATTGAGCACATACTGTATGCCAGATGCTATGCTAGGATTTTTATATATTATCTCATTTAATTCTGTGTTAACTTCAGGGCAGATGTTTTGGCTGCTTTTCCTCACATGAGAGAAAAGATGAGGTAACTTGACGGAGGTCATGCAGCTAGGAGTGATGGAGTATGGATTTAATGACTTGGTATTTTGGCAGTCTCATCTGTTAAAATAGGCCGTTAGCAAGGTAAATTAGAGCTGACCTACTTGATTCTGTGAGACTCTGAGGTGTGCTGGGTTTAGAGCCTAGGCTTCAGACCTTCATTCCAGGTCATCAGTTCAGAGGTAGTAGATGAAACTGACAGGAGGTGAAAGAGTTGCTATTATTGGAGAACTGTATCTTGTGAATTACCTACACGTATCTAGCAGAGGAAATTAGAACCAGTTATTTTTTAATCTTGGTTTAAATGATGCCTTCCAATTTATCTGTGTAACTTCAGGGAGTTTTAATAGTTTTTCTTACTCTTTGTGAGGTTTGACTGCTTAATTTAGTTTCATTGTAGGGGGTGTTAGGTGTTAGGAGTTCTTCAGTGATGTGAAACCAAAGGCAAAACTAGTCTTTACAAGGAGTAATTTTATACTCATTGTTCATTCTTTGCCGTTGGCACTCATTTTAAATTAAACTTTTATGAGGCTGCAAGGTAGATATTTTTTTCTTTCAAGTTTCTTCTCTTTTTGGGTTTTGGTCAGTACTTGTAGGTATCTGAACCTCATTTTTCAAGGTTAAAAAAACCTGAGATTCTCTTCATGATTAGTAACTGATTTACCTAAATGAAAGTACAGTTTAAGGGTTGCATAGGTCAAAAAGAATTAAGTAGACACTGATTACAATTATTTAGTTAAAGTCAGAAACCATCAAAACCTTTCTGGGGTTTATCTCTGAAGCGTCCTTTCAAAATCAAGTAATCATTGTGTAATGCTCCTCTTCTGACAGCATCACTGAAACGTGTATGTAATTTCTGGAAGTTGCTTCCAAAATGACATTTAAAGTATGCTTAAAAAGTGCAAGACCTTAAATTTTCAATTTATTATTTATTCATCAAGTAGTTACTGTGTGCCTCCTGTGTGTTAGGTATTATACTGAATGCTGGATGTACGGCGATTAGCAAGATAGATACAGTTCAGCAACTTAGTCTTGAGGGATATTAGCAAGTAAACAGATAATGATAATAGTTTAATAAGGACTGTGAGGAGGGTGCCATGAAAGGGCAGAAGGAAGGACTTCCAACTGTGATTTGGGACAAAGAAGGCTTCCCTGAGTTAGGAAGGTCCAAGCTGAAATCTGAAATTTGAGTAAGAGTTACTAATAACAACCAGTAGCTAACATGAATTGATCATTTACTACTTGTGAGCCACCTTCTAAGTGCTCTATATACCTAATCTCATTTTAATTCTCACACTTACCCTAGAAATTGGAAACTGAGATGGAAAAGGGTAAGTGATTTGTCAGGGCTACTCAGTTAATAAGGGTGAAGCTGGGAGTTGAACCCAGATATTTTCGTTCCAGAGTCTATGTTCTTAGTATCTCTCCTTAGATAACAAAGTAAAAGTAGGGGAGTGTTCCGTCTGGGTAGGGTTCTCTCTTCCTTGGACAATATATAGTAGTATATGGAAAGTAGGTTGAAGTTAAAACCCATTTTACGTGCACTTAGATTAGGGTATTATTTTGAGCAGATGGAAGAAAATTTTCACCTGAGTGCCAACTGTGTTAAAGTTAATCTGGGGTTAGTCAAATGGAATAAGAGTCTGTGCTCTCAAGGAGCTTTCATTGAGTTAGATGATGAAAGTCATTGTTTGTGCTTCTTTGTTGCTATAACCACATCCCAGTTAATTAGCTTGACAATGGGTAAAGGCTGCTTTTTGGAGGATGGATGGAGTTGAATCTTGAAGAATGAGTGGAGTTTGGATAGGCAGAAATGGGGAAGGGCCATCCAGGAGAGATCCAAGAGAGCAAAAACATGATGGTGGAAAAAGCTGAGGGAACGCTGGGAGATGAAGAGTTGTTTTGTGTGAAAAATTGGGGTGATAAAGGTAAGAGGCAGGTTGGAACTGGATCTTGGGAGGTTCATTTCAAATAAGTAAGTTTAAGCTGGGTTCCTACCAAAAGAGCTTTAAACACATGGAGAGTTTTCATTCTGTTATTTTGTTTGATTAGGCCTCCTATGATGCATTTTATGTCTCTTAACAGTTCCTGCTCATTGTAACAAACTTTAATGATACAAAGAGTTAAAAAAATTACTCAATTTCATCGCCTAAAGATAGTCACTAATAGTGTTAATAAGATAATTATCTATTAAACTTTTGTTTATATTAATACTTTTTTATTTACAAAAATAGGATTATATTATATATACAGCTTTGAAAATGGTTTCCTTATTTCATTTAACTATGCAAGGTGGACAGTCTTTCACAGAAAATACTACTTTTAATGGCAGTATTATATTTCACTGTACTGATGTCCCATTAATTTATTATTTGTCCAGTACTCTATTAATGTATTGGTAGACATTAAGAGAGTCCCTCCCTCCCCTTTTTTTTTGCTGTTATATACATCTGTAACCATCCTTTTACACTTTATGCACTTAGTTCTAGCTGATTTCCTTTGAAATTCCTTGAAGAGGGATGGATTGATAGATAAAAGTGTATGTACTTCTTTAGGGCTTTTGATACACTATTGCCAGATATTTCTTCAGAATGTAGATTTTATGAGAGTTCCTTTTTCTTTAGCCTCTGCAACACTGGTAATATCAATCTTTTGAATAGTTCTACTAAACAAAACATTGGAGGGAGAAGAAATTTTTTCAAATTATGTGTTGTTTTGTGTCCTTTTTATTTTTGGGGGGGTTATTATGGATGTGGAAACCCTGGTGGCATAGTGGTTAAGTGCTACGTATGCTAACCAGAGGGTCGGCAGCTTGAATCCACCAGGTGCTCCTTGGAAACTCTGTGGGGCAGTTCTACTCTGTCCTATAGGGTCACTATTAGTCGGAATCGACTTGACGGCACTGGGTTTGGTTTTGGTTTGTATTATGGATGTATTGTGGTTTATTTAATTAAAAAAAAATAGACATTTAAGTTGTTTCCAAAGTTTTACTATTATAAACAAGGCTAAGACCAATTATTTTTCTTAGGCTGTCTTACTAAAGGTAGACTTGGTAGGTCAAGAGCAATTATTTTTTACTTTAAATGGTTTATTGAAAACTTCGTATTTGTACTTTTGATCTAATTTAATGGATCCAATAAGTTAGTAGGTTGAATTAACTTCTTTATTTAACATCCTGTAAATTGTAACCGAGAGGCTCTATTATATGCAAGGCACTGTACAAGATTTTGGAGAATTCAAAGGAGAAAAGACCGTCCCTGCTGTAACAGTTTGCAACCCAGTGATGGTAGAATTTGCGTCTGTGAATCAATAACATAGTGATAAGGACCTGCCTTAGATTGTTTTATGCCTTGATCGTGCCATAATGCCTTTAGACTCAAAGGGAAGTTGTACAGATGTATTTATTTGTAATTCACTTATCTTTTTCCTCAACAGGAAAATAGTTCTGCTTGCAGGATGGGCATTGCTTTTATTCCTTACATACAAAGTTTCCAAAACAGACCGAGAATATCAAGAATACAATCCTTATGAAGTATTAAATTTGGATCCCGTAAGTAGTATTTTTTATGTAATGCACATTCATTTAATGATTTCATGAAAATGCTGTAGGCCCACATCGTAAAAGAAATTAGGTCATGCCTAAAGAAATCAGACTGATCAGGTAACATTTTTTTCTTAAAATAAAGTATCTAACCCATTATTTTTCCAATGTGTATATATTTTTCAAGCACCACAAGTTGATTGCTATGCTTTTAGAGATTGACTTGTAATTGCTAAAATGTAAGACTATTTGAAGATGAGATGAGAAGTTAGCATATTTTTAAAAAGCACTCTGTAAAATTGATTTGATGCAAAATAAAACCAGGAACATTGTTTACATTATTAGTTGAATAATAAAAATCTTAGGGCCTTGTGTTTGTTGATACTTGGGTAGTGTGTTAAGTCATGATTGGAATCTTCTAAAGAACCAGTGTGGTGGTCAGTGTTACAGAAATTCAGGTTAATGCTGGGTGCGCCCCTCAGGTGATCTTTTGATTGCGTTTGAGTGATGGGACCCAGTAGAAAAGTAGTCTTGTAGGTCTGTCAGAGAATATTAGAACTGAAGTGAATGGTGGAGATCATTTAGCCTTTTTTAGACAGAGAAAAGGAGGCCTGGGAAATTTTTGACTTTTCTGGGATCCCATAGCTTCTTAGTGGACAAGCTGAATTTAATGCTTTTTCCATTTTTCCCCCGAATCCCTTCCTTTTACATCTAGTCTCTGCTAAGTAGATGGCTTGATTCAAAGATTAATATAATACAAAGTAAGGAGTATATTTATCTTATAATTTTTTGCTTTGTAGAAGAGAAGTTTGTATATCATTAATTTTTCTTATTGTGATGATCCTAGCCATCAAAAGAGGTTTTCTAAGATTAAAAGGTTTCAAGGCAGTTTAATGCTATAAGAAAGCAACATAAAAATTCATGAGTCTTGGAGAATCCAGCTAACTAATTAGGAAACAATTAAGGTAAACTTATTAAATGTTTACTTAATATTGAAATAATGACAAGCAGATGAAACCAAACCACGTATTTCTCATATTATAAAGGAAGCAGTTTACCTTTGATTTGAGGATTGTTTTAGTCGCACTGAATTTACTCTGATCATCTTGATATTAAATGCCAGTATCCTTTTATATGTAAATGTGGCATTATGTGGCTTCACTGGCAAATCCTCAGTGCCTAGCATGCTGTATGGCACATAGTAAGTGCTCAATAAAACAGATAAACTGGACAAAATATATTTTTACTTAAAAATATATTTAAAATATGAGGGATGAAATTTATGAGACAAAATGTATGAGATGGAACTTTTCATTTCTTAAAATATTTTTCAAGTAGTTCATGTTTTCATTTCAGAATAAAATGTGTTATTTCTTTATAGCATTGTGCTTATTTTTATTAACACAAAGCTTTTCCTTTTAGGGGGCAACAGTAGCAGAAATTAAGAAACAGTATCGTTTGTTGTCACTTAAATATCATCCAGATAAAGGAGGCGATGAAGTCATGTTCATGAGGATAGCAAAAGCTTATGCAGCGTAAGTATGATAGAAGCCATTACATATCTCTATGGGTGGTGAAGATAATTTTCTGTTTTAAATAAAATAATAACCAAAGTAGTTGTTACACACTTTAATTAAATACTGACTTCATAACGTTGAGTCTATCATTAACGGAACTACCTGGCAGCCCTGCAGTGATAATTTAGTTAAACCTTAATTTTAAGTAACGTAGAGAGTTGGCACTCATGGAAGTGCTTTTGCCATGTGAACTCAGTTAAGTAGTAAGTGGTATGTTAATTGAACCATTTTCTAAGCATCCTGAAAGAAGGGGGTATACTTATACCTTATTTTCCTTTTTCTAGGCTTTTTGTTAGACTAGGTCCATCTCTCTTGTTTTGCACTGTAGCTTGTCGCATTTAAATTCTTTAAAGATAAATTTCATTTTTGGCGTCTTTTTCTTTTTAGAGTTTCTTTATGCTGGATTATTCCTGGTTACTTGCTAATTACTAGTTGAGATGCTGTGAATTTTTAAGGCCTCCTATTTAAGTGCTCAGAAACTTTTTCTTCAGGAATCTTTTCAGAACTTGCTAATCATATTTTCCTTATTGGCTTAGAATGTAGACATAGGTGAGGTGGGCTTAGAATGCAGACAGTGTGTCATGGTCAAGATACATATATTTTTTACACATGCATTATATGCGTAGACATTTACCTGTGCATTTATAAACTTCAATGAACATTTTGTGCACACTTTGGGAAACAATAGAGTACAGGTAGTCCCCAACTTATGACATACAGTCGTCCCTCAGTATCCGCGGGGGATTGGTTCCAGGACCCCCATGGATACTAAAACCCGAGGATGCGCGAATCCCTTATAAAAATGGCGTAGTGTTTGTGTAAACCTAGTAAACCTATGTACATCCTCCCATATTCTTTAAATCATCTCTAGGTTGCTTATAATACCTAATACAATGTAAATGCTATGTAAGTAGCCATTGTACAGTACCGTATTATTTAGGAAGTGGTGGCAAGATACAAGACGAACAACGTTCAGACAAATGACTGCTGGAGAGAAACTGCGGATCTGTGGAATGGTGGGTGGTGACAGCAGAGTATGCCTACATTCCATTTGCTTGGATTCAGTGTGCTTGGTGGGCAAGCTTTGCTTTTTGGAACTTTTTTTTTTGTGAATATTTTAGATTTCTGGTTGGTTGAATCTGTGGATGCAGAACCCACGGATACAGCAGGCCGGCTGTATTTGAGTTGTGACGAATCACACCCGTGACCATCCTTTTCTTTTTTTGTACATCTTATTGATAGTAATATGTACTACATACAGTGTTGCAGCATGTAATTTGCTGATACTGTTCTAATGCTAATCCCCTTTATAAATTGGATTTATAAAGATACTGATAATAAAAGGCAATAATAATGAAAACTAAAAAAAAAAAACAAAGTTTAGAACCAAGCCATCAGAATGGAACCCCAATGTAAGTCAGTGATCGTTGTTGTTGTTGTTAGGTGCCGTCGAGTCGGTTCCGACTCATAGCGACCCTGAGCACAACAGAAAGAAACACTGCCCGGTCCTGCACCATCCTTACAATTGTTGTTATGCTTGAGCTCATTGTTGCAGCCACTGTGTCAGTCCACCTCGTTGAGGGTCTTCCTCTTTTCCGCTGACCCTGTACTCTGCCAAGCATGATGTCCTTCTCCAGAGACTGATCCTTCCTGACAACAAGTCCAAAGTATGTAAGACACGGTCTTGCCATCCTTGCTTTTAAGGAGCATTCTGGTTGTACTTCTAAGACAGATTTGTTCATTCTTTTGGCAGTCCATGGTATATTCAATATTCTTCGCCAACACCACAATTCAAAGGCATCAACTCTTCTTCCGTCTTCCTTATTCATTTTCCAGCTTTCACATGCATATGATGCAATTGAAAATACCATGGCTTGGGTCAGGTGCACCTTAGTCTTCAGGGTGACATCTTTGTTCTTCAACACTTTGAAGAGGTCCTTTGCAGCATATTTGCCCAGTGCAATGTGTCTTTTGATTTCTTGACTGTTGCTTCCATGGCTGTTGATTGTGGATCCAAGTAAAATGAAATCCTTGACACCGTCAATCTTTTCTCCATTGATCATGATGTTGCTCATTGGTCCAGTTGTGAGGATTTTTGTTTTCTTTAGGTTGAGGTGTAATCCATACTGAAGGCTGTGGCCTTTGATATTCATTAGTAAGTGCTTCAAGTCCTCTTCACTTGCAGCAGGCAAGGTTGTGTCTTCTGCATAATGCAGGTTGTTAATGAGTCTTCCTCCAATCCTGATGCCCTGTTGTTCTTCATATAGTCCAGCGTCTCAGATTATTTGTTCAGCATACAGATTGAATAGGTATGGTGAAAGAATACAACCCTGACGCACACCTTTCCTGACTTTAAACCAATCGGTATCCCCTTGTTCTGTCCGAACAACTGCCTCTTGATCTATGTAAAGGTTCCTCATGAGTACAATTAAGTGTTCTGGAATTGCATATATATAAAATTAAAAGAAGTAGTTATTCCTTGGGTGTTAATATTACAAGAGAACTTATGGTAGTTACATTCCCACACAGCTCTTACACTAATTTAAAGAATAAAATGTTGTAGCTGTTAGGTGCCATTAAGGCAGTCCCAACTCATAGCGACCCTATATGTGACAAAACGAAACGCTGCCTGGTTTTGTGCCATCCTCACCATTCTTGCTATGTTTGAGCCCATTGTTGGCAGCCACTGTATCAGTCTATCTTGTTGAGGGTCTTTCTCTTTTTCGCCGACCCTCTACTTTACCAAGCACGATGTGCCTCCCCCGGGACTGGTCCCTCCTCATAACACGTCCAGAGTGTGTGAGGTGAAGTCTCGCAATCCTCACTTCTAAGGAGCATTCTGGCTGTACTTCTTCCGAGACAGTTTTGTTCTTCTGGCAGTCCGTGGTATATTCAATATTCTTTGCCAACACCTAAATTTAGATATATCAATTCAATAAAAAATATGACTCAATAACCCATTGCCGTCAAATCAATTCCTATTCATTGTGACCCTGTAGGACAGAGCAGAACTGCTTCATAGGGTTTTCAAGGTTGTTATCTTTACAGAAGAAGACTGTCACATCTTTCTCCTGAGAAGTGGCTGGTGGGTTTGAACTGCTGACCTTTGAGTTAGTAGCCAAGTGCTTAACCACTGCACCACCAAAGCGCCTTAATATTAAAAATATTAAGTAAATAGTAGGGTACTCAGATAATAGTAGCAAACTGTGAAGGTGACATGTGACTGACAGTCCTTTGGGAAATACTGTTTGTGGAATTTAAAATTAACTTTACCCAAAGAATTTGATCTTTGTCCTTAGTTCCTGAGAGATAACCTCTAAAACCTTGAAACTTTTCCAGTAATCAAGTACCTGATGAGGCTTCCTCCGGATCACACCTAACCTAACAGTTTATGTTAATGAAGTGACTCTTAGATGGGGGCTGGTCAGGCCAGAAAGACTCACTGAATAATATCAGCCTACTGATATGGACCAACCTCTGGGGAGAAGGGCTAGAGTTTGAATTATGTAATGACACCCCCAGTAAAGGCTGTGGATACAGAAGCTGTGGATTGGTGATAGATAGCGATGTACATGGGTGGTAGCTTGTTTCTCTTTTGGAACCTCATGCTCCCTAGACCTCGCCCTATTCATGTCTTCATTCGTTTCCTAAATTTTATAATAAAGCTGTAATCATAGGTATCATGCTCGAGTTCTGTGAGTTGTTCTAGTGAATTATTGAACCTGTGTCAGTTAGGAAGTGAGAGGCCTGGGGACCCCTGAGCTTATGGCTGGCATCCTGAAGGGGTAGTGAGAAAATCCCAAATTTGTAGCCAACAGGTTAGAAGTTATGGTGTTATGGGAATCTCTGAGCTTGTGGCTGACATTTGAGGTCTTGGGCAGACTTGGCAGTCTGGAGTACTGTGCCGTTTAATTTGTAAGGTCTGACCTAGCTCTGGGGGGTTAGGGTCAGAGGAAGAGGTGTTGCATGCACAGCTGATGTCAGAACACAAGTGAACAGAATTGATAATAGATTGAGATTGGATTTAATTGATCCTTACAGTTTTTTTTTTTTTACAGTTTGGTGTCAGAGAAGTGGAATTTTAACTTTTCCCCTGTCTTACTCATTTTTGTGTTTAGTAAAGTGTATTGACTGGACTCCCCTTCTACCCCCCTTTTTATGGATTGATGGTTATCTATATCAATTGCTGTATGATTCTGTAGTAAAGCAATGCTCTCAGGTGCTTCTTAAATGTGTACTACTTTTTCTGCACAGCAGATTCCTGCTGATTGATGTCTTTGAGTTGGTATCTCCTTTCATCCCTTTTTCAGTGTGTCTACTTCAATTATTGACTTTATACGAATATTGCATTGCTTTAATTGCTGTCTTCAGGTAATTTAAGAAGAACTGAAGATTTCTAGAAATCATATAGCCAAAGTTATTAAATTAGTAGCTTTACTTTTAGTGTTTTTGGTGTAGACTTTTTCCTTCAGTCTTCAACCATTGTAACATTTTCAAGTTCATGGTTTTGTTCTCAGATTGCTGGGAATCTGATTTTTTTTTTCTATGTTAATATAAATACGATATTTCAATGAGAAATAAACTTTCAAAAAATAGTGAGAAGAGTGGCATTGTTTTACATTTTTATAAATCTCTTCAATGTCTGTGTTCAATGCATTGTGATTTATTGTTTTGATTAAAGTATATAGAGAAAACCTGACCTCACGTAGCTGGAAAAGGGAGAGTATTTAAAAAAAAAAAAAATTTTTTTTTCTTCCTCAGACAGTTGTGGATACTCTTCTTTGGTCCTATGCCAAAACTCCAATAAAGGGTAGTTTCTTAAAGGTTAGTTGCGGTGTCAATGAACTTACCTTACTCTGCTACATTAAAATCCTTTGGTCTATCTTGTACTTTGAATCTTTTACCCATACATGATTTTCTAACATTAGGAATCTGATTCTTGATGATGTATGGTCACTATTTTAAAAAGTGCAGAAGAATAATGTAAGACCTTTGATTTTTAAACTCAGTTACATGATGAAGGTACAGAATATTTTGTATGTTAAATATCTTGAACAGTTGATGATGGTCTGTCAGTCAAATGAAGAATTAAAATGATTGTGGGATCCAGAGCTTTGAGATCTTCTAACTTGCACAAGTATAGATTAGATCAAAAGGTGTTTCTATTACTGAAAAAAAGTTTTGAGTGATTGAATTGAAACTGCTGTCTTATGTATAACTATAGCAGCCTAAGTATAACTCAAGCAGCTTATGGAATGCGGTTGTAGGTGTTGATCTGCAAAGTTTTTTAGGATTTGGCTTTGGTTATTCAGGAAATTTTCTCTTCTTGTGTTTGATCGCATACCAGCTGGGTTATTCTTATTTCTTCATACCAGGTTCTAACATAAGGGAGATGAGGTCTGGTTATTTTTGAGGGATTAGACCAACTGTTGAATTCTCTGATTCATTCTTCTGGATACAATTGGAACTTGGTTTTCCAGTGTAAAAACCTATCTTTAGGCTACTTTATACCCAGTGGGCAGCATAGTTATTATATTTAAGGTATTTTAGTTTTTAAGAAGCCATGTGTTTTCATGCACTTCTGCACATGATTGTGTAACTTAATTCTACACAAACTGTACACATGGTCACTCATAAAATTTAGGGGAAATATTCTCTAGGTCAGGATTTACAATCTAAGGTCTCTGGGATTGTATAGAGAATTAATATGTTTGTACATGTGCATTTTTTCTAGGATAGAGGGTCTGTAGATTTCATTACATTCTTAATAGGATGTAAAAACTACACACACACAAAACCAGTAGCCATTGAGTGAATTCTGGCTCACGGCAACTTCATGTGTGTCAGTAGAGCTGCGCTCCGTAGGGTTTTCAATGGTTGGTTTTTCTTTTCTTTTTGTTTTTAACTGGTCTTTATTGGCTTATATGCCAAGTTTAATTTTGGTTTTATGCAGTTTGCATAGCTCATGATTAGTTTCTAGTGAAAAACTAGATGTGTTGTCAGTGACCTTGAAGAAGATTGGGGTGACAGTAGCAAACAGAAAAATTTGAAGAAGAGGCATAACTTTTGAAGTAGAAAGGTCAGCAAGAACTGCTTCAGCTGCAGCCAGTAATGTCACCTCCCTCAGGTTCACTGCTCGGAAGGCAGCCGTTGCCAGGACAGCAAGAATTTCTAAAGAGTTGTATCCTAAGATTTCTATCCTGCAGAAACAAGAGTTGATCAGTAGCTAAGTACCCAGGTAAAGCTCGAACCATCTATTTAAATGATACGCGAAGCGGTTGAGCCCCAATTCCACGTAGATGATAAAAGAGTTGAGGAAGATATGTTTGAAGAAGAGTTTCAAATAGCAAACACAGTGACACAATAGCAGAAGGCTGAGAAGAGATGGAATGGAGTTTGAAAAAAAAAAGTGCATACATCTCACGGAATATGTGAAACAATTTGGAAGGCTCGTGTATAGAAAACAGTGGCACAATACATGTTGAAAATCCATGAAAAGGGATTACACCATTTGGTAGATAAAAGATGGCATATTCTTCTAGTCCTAGATTTCCACTTATGTATGATTTCGGTGATGAAGCACTGTTGTATGCAGAGTGATCCAGCATGGATGTATCTCAGGAAAACCAGAGTAATACCTGATATAAGTAATCTTCAAATACAAAATAATAATCATCATTGCTTGTTAGACCGTCCACCAAAAGGTCATGTTGTATCACATTGGTCTTCAGCTGCTCATGGTACAAGATACCCACAGGCTGACTGAAAGTATTTGAAATGAGAGTCCACAGTTCATCTCCCAGTGCTATGGGACTTCCTTGTCTGATACACTGCTGAGCAGCAGCACTATCTTGTTCTGCTAAAACTTCTGCCCTATATGTACATGCTCATTTTCAAAAAGTTCAGGAGGCACTTGTGTAGAATCATCTGGACCCAGTTGTCCTGTATTTAAGCTGAGTTCTACAAAGAATTCTTTCAATTCAGGAATGTCTTTTACTTTCAGAAGAACTTGGATTAAATGCAGATGCGTCCTGAAACTAAGAGAATCACTATTTTCATAATTTGGGTTGCAAAGATTAATTAATACCTCAAGAAAATCCTTAGGTGCATAAACAGGTCTGAAAAGGCTTAAATCTGGTTTATCAGTTTCCATTTCATTCCATTTGTTGAAAAGTTCTTTCTGTTCCCCAACAGGCCTCTTTTGTGCCAGTAGAATACTGAGTTCAATGAACATACTATTTCAACTTTTCAGAATTCTTTTTTCCCAACTTCCCTGTGCTTTCCTCCTGTATACCGAAGGTTCTTTAAGATGTTCGAGAGGGGCAACAGGATGACTAGGTAAAGGAAACGTACTCAATTCACTATAAACAGCATATTGAAGTTTCTTGTCCCAACCTGATATTTTAAAGAACTCCTTAAGATCTTGTTTGAGTGATTCAAGTTTAATCTCAGGTCTCTGAAGACTGATCTTGAGTGCCATTCATGCCTTCTCCAATGCCCAGTTGTTTTCCCTTGGCATATTCATACCATATCATTTGCATTCTTCTTTCAGTCATTAATTGAATACTTTCTATGTGCCAAGTGTGAATACTTACTATGTACCAGGCGTATTAGTCAATCCTCACAAAATGGGACTTAAATTTCCGAGTGGAATGGAGTAGCTGGTAGCTGATCAGCACCCCCACTCAGAACAGCCAGGCTTGCCACTGCAGCTGAGTGTACAAATTGGTGTCTTTGAGCTTTTGGACTATATGAGCAATAATGAGAGACAGAGCCGACCTTCCTGTAACATTTCCCTTGCCCTAGCTGCCAAAGTGTGGGGACAGGCCTCCAGCAGAGAGAGAACGGGCTACTGGGTCCCACTCTGGGCCAGTGACTCTTCTGTGGGACCTTATTACGTTGGGATTTCTCTGGCGGGTGTTACCTGGCAACTCTCACTGATTTTTTGGAAGTAGTTTGCTAGGCCTTTCTTCTGAAATGCCTCTGGGTAGTAGACTTAAACTGCCATCCTTTCAGTTAGCAGCCAAGTGTATGACTCCCCAAAAGTTAAGGGATATAAGTATATTTAGAAACTTCGCAGTAATTGAACTTCTAAAAATTACCTTTGTGTCATTGATCTTGTTCAGGCTTGTTACATATGTGTTATAATGAAACCACATAGCTTTTAGGTACTTTAAGTCTTAGGAATGTTATTATGCTAAAGCACTGATAAGTAGCAAAAAATCAGTTGCTTTCTTATACTGACTTTTTTTTTTTGTCAGTTACATTTATTTATTTATCTTCTGGAAGTATAATTTTAGAGATGTGCTGTTTTCATTTGACTGGGGCCCTTAACCCTTTGGTAGTCTCAAGATCTCCGCCATAAAGTTAATAATTTGTAAATAAATCTTTAAATTTATCAAAGGAGTTCAGGTAGTTGGAAATCCAAAGTGTTGGAGCTGAAGGGGTCCTGAAGGCCCTCTTGACTGCCACTGTACAGTCTTGTTGGCAGAGGTCATATTTTGTACTTCTTTGCTTTCTCTTTTCAGTACCTAATGTAACATTGGATAAAAAAAAACCCAGTGCCGTTGAGTTGATTCCAACTCATAGCGACCCTATATATGTTTTAAATATTTAAATGGAATGTGTTATATATTTTCCTGATGCTGAATTTGTCCCTGTGATTTAGTTTTCTAATGTTATTGGGTGATCCTTGGAAATATTCAAGGAGAGGCACCGTGGAAATGTGAAGGAAAGCGGAGTGTCAGGGATTGAATGGCTGTGAGATATGCTGTCTTTCCTTGAAAAATGCAGGCCTGGGATGAGTTTAACTGGGAGATTTCCTTTCCATTCAGGGGAATGTTTGTAGGTGGGGAGTGCACTTGAGGGTATTCCTATATAATCACTAGACCCAAGTACAGTGGCCTCTGAGATCCAAACTTTCTGAAGGTGACCTGTAGTCCTTGTTTTGTGAGAAACAGTATGGACCAGTGGACAAGAACATGGCTTTGGGATCTAATAGGCCTGGTTTGAATCCCAATTCTGCCAGTTACTAGATGGACTATTTGAATAAAATACTTTATTTCTCTGTCTCTTGGATAGAGATTACTGTAAAATGAGGTTAGTAATCAACTCACCTCATTGGGTTATTCTGAAGAGTCAGTGCATACAGTAAGTGCTTACTAGATGTAGGGTCCTTTTCCTCATCCTTTCCGGTGAGAGAATCAGGAGTCAGATGGTTCTCACTCTAACCCAACTAATCCCAAGAAGAACATAATAGACTATGTGGTTGATCAGCTCTTATTGACCAAAATGCTCTAACATAATATATCTCTACCTTCAGTCCTCTGCATCCCATCTTTATGCTTTTTGCTATAGTCACATACATTTTTTTTAATTTCAAATAATTTTAAAACACTATTTTTTATTATTGAGAATATACCCATTTAAACCCATTGCCGTTGAGTCAATTCTGACGCCACCAGGGTTTATTGAGAATATACACTGTAAAAAGATATACCAATTCAGGTTTCTACACATACATTTCAGTGACACTGATTACATTTTTCAAGTTCTGCAAATATTTCCCCCTCCTTTTCTGAGTTGTTCCTCCTCTGTTCATATAAACTCACTGCTCCTAAGGTTCCTATCTAATCTTCGAGTTGCTATTGTCAGACATAATGTGCAAGGCAGACATTCTTTACTAATTAAGCTAGTTTTTTTTTAGAAATCCAGGGATATTTTTGGCTTAAAGTTTAAAGATTATCTCGTGGTTTCAGGGGATTATCCAGCCTCCATGGTTCTAGAAATTCTGGATTCCTTGGGAATTTGAAATTCTGCTCTGCATTTTCCCCGTTTTGATCAGGATTCTTTTATTGAATCTTTGATCAAAATGTTCAGTAATGGTAGCCAGGCACCATCCAGTTCTTTTGGTTTCATGGCAAAGGAGGCAGTTGTTCATCTTATACTGGGTTTTAAAAAGTTGATGATTCGTTTAAGTGCCCAGCATGGTGCCTGTTACACAGCAGTTGTACAAGCTGATTTAATGAATGAGTTATGGGATTGTAAGCAGGCATGTGTATGTGTATGCTGCAGAATCAATACTGCTTCTCTGATGTGAGCTGTGCTTCATTTTACAAAATCTGAGGCCATTATATAGAGAATAAAGAACAGTTCGTTGTGTTGTCATCATCAGAAGGGCAGAAGGGGACAGAGGATTATTTTGGGAAAAAGAATTAGATTAGAAAACAGAATATTGATAGAAATAATAGCTAAAGCTTTGGGTTGGGTAGGCAATTGTACGGGAAACCAGGGCATAATTTTTGAGAAATAGCCCGTTAGCCAAAAAAGAAGTCTCAGCACCAGCTCTTACTAACTTCTCTTAACTTAGAAGAGTAGTGTCAGTCATCTAGTGCTACCATAACAGAAATAGCACAAGTAGATGGCTTTAACAAAGAGAAATTTATTTCCTCAGTAAAGTAGGTCAAAAGTCCAAATTCAAGGTGTCAGTTCCAGGGGAAGGCTTTCTCTCTCTGTCGGCCTTCTCATCAATCTTGCCCCAAACTAGGAGCTTCTTTGCTCAGGAACCCTGGGTCCAGAGGACATGCTCTGCTCCTGGCACTGCTTTCTTGGTGGTATGAGGTTCCCTGTCTCTCTGCTTTCTTCTTTCCTTTTATATCTTGAGAGATTGCCTCAAGACACAATCCGGTTTTGTAGATTGAGTCCTGCCTCACAGCTGCTGCCTACCCTCCCACATTAACAGAGGCAGGATTTACAACATACAGGAAAATCACACAGTACCGGGAATCGTGGCCCAGCCCAATTGATACATACATTTTTGGGGGGACATAATTCAACCCATGACAAGTAGTCACTGTAATTATTCATCATTTCCAGTTTTTAGTTGACCTGTCTATTCTCACTGGCTTCTATATTTTACTGTGGCCTTGGGTCACATGGTGTATGTGAAATATCTAAACAAGGACTAAAGATGTCAAGGTACCTGTTCTCATGAATGATTAAATTGATAAGTTTAATAATATTTTCAAATCATTGAAAACTAGTCAGTGTACTTTTTGCTATTTTATAAAGGTGGTATTCTTGCATTGCCTTTGTCAACTTGGGGCTTTGTTGAATAGAAAATATGTTGCATATTAAGTGCTTAAGTTCTGGGAAATAGAAATGATGGCTAAAATTAGATTAGGACATATGTCTGCCCTGTCTCCTTAGCTACATTGTAAAGTTTTTGAAGGAATTGAATTTTTCTTCTAATGTGTTTTAACATCTACATTGAGACCTGAAATAAAACCACTCTGATTCTGTGCCTTGAACCATTGCTCAGGTCCGGGGTTACGTTTACACTTAGGTGTTTAAAAATCACTGTCACTTTCATATTGCCAGGATTAGGAAGCTGTTGTTTTAGCAGGTTTTTTTTTTTTTGGTTAATAGTTGCTTAGGGGAAATTATGACCTCAGCACAAGGCAAATGACCTGTTCCATAGCAGTGGTTTTTTACAGGTGTTCATTTGTTCTTTGAGAATGTGGTGTCAGTGTTTTGGATAAAGCCGCCATTATTTATTAGGTTAATATTTAAATATGTATGTATTTATCAATATTAAAGTGTAATACATACTTATTGAAGAAAATTTGTAAAATATATGAGGGTATAAAGAAAAAAATTAAAATCACCTGTACTACCCCTTGCCTTCTCAGAAAATGTAGTGGCCTTTAAAGTTTCATCTTCTGACTTGAACTGGCTAAACTTGAGAACCCATGGCCCAACCGGGAAATTATGTTAAGATTCAATAGGTAACATTTTCTGTAATGCAGAATTTCCTGCTCTCTCCTCCTCGCCCTCCCTGTTTTTTCCGTGGTATCAGAGAGGCTTTCCTTGGTTCCCTGAAATTAACATCTTTTAAGAAATGAGTTGTTTGGTTAGTTGAATTTGTATGTATGAGTACCCTCTTTTCAGATATATCTTTCTAATTTTGAAACTTTGTTCTTTTGATGCTAGTTTAACTGATGAAGAGTCTCGAAAAAATTGGGAAGAATTTGGAAATCCAGATGGGCCTCAAGGTGTGTTAAATAATGATTAAATATTGTTGATATGATATGTGTTAATGAAAATGTTAACTAAATTAAAAGGAATATTTTGATTTTCTTAGTTTATGAATAGGAAAATTATTACCATGAGGAGTTAAATAGATATGTAAATTGAGTTGCCTTTATTTTTGTATTTCCTCCTATATACAGGTTTGGAAGATAGAACTAAGGCTGACTCAGGGAGGAGAGTAGCCATGTTATTAGTCATTTCTAGTTTGTAGTTGATAAATTTCCGACTCATAGCGACCTGTAGGACAGAGTAGAACTGCCCCATAGAGTTTCCAAGGAGGAGTTGATAAAAACTGAGTGAGAAAAATCTATTTTTTTTTTTTAGTGACTTCAAACATTTTTGCATGTATTCATCATGTTTATATGAACAGAACACAAAAGAATTTCAGGTTTTTTAAGATTTATTTTTACCTTGAAAAATTTGAAGTTTCAGATAATAAGTCATGTTTCTTAACTTTTGTTTTATGGAGATACACATACTAAGATAATCTTTCTCAAAGTTTTTTGTGGGGGGCAAATTTTGGGGATATAAATAAGTAAAACTGGAAGTCTGTTTCTTTAGAAACTATCACTTTCCTCCTATTTCAGCCACAAGCTTTGGAATTGCCTTGCCAGCTTGGATTGTTGACCAGAAAAATTCAATTTTGGTGAGTGCATTTAAATATGAAACATTATAATGTATCTGATATAATTTTTGTTATATATGGTATGTGTTGGTATTACAAAAAAAATACTGGTATGTTTTAAAATTTAACTGTGTATTTAAAATATAATACATGCTAGTTTAGTTGAAGAAAATTTGAAAAATAAATGAGAGTATTAAAAAAAAAAAAAAAGAATCACCTGCATTCTGCCTTGCTTTCTCAGAAAATGTAGTGGCCTTTAAGGTTTTGTTTTCTAGCTTGAACTTTGAAGATAGTTTTTACATAACGGAGAAAGGAATTGGTTCCCATTATTAGGCGGCTGGTTTGGGACAGGATGTTCTAAAAGTAGTTTTAAAGCATTAAAATTGTGGTGATTTCTTCTCTTTTGGAAGTAGCTTCAGAATTTGGTCCTTCCCTTGGTTTGGGAAACTACTGGTTTTCAACAGTATCCACATTTATCCTAAGGACTGCTTTTTTGGAAAGTTCAAATTATCTTTTCTTCCATCTTTTGCTGTTGTTAGGAGCCGTCGAGTCGGTTCCGACTCATAGCGACCCCATGCACAACAGAACGAAACACTGCCAGGTCCTGAGCCATCCTTAAAATCGTTGTTATGCTTGGGCTCATTGTTGCAGCCACTGTGTCAGTCCGCCTCGTTGAGGGTCTTCCTCTTTTCCACTGACCCTGTACTCTGCCAAGCATGATGTCCTTCTCCAGGGACTGATGCTCCTGACAATATGTCCAAAGTATGTAAGATACAGTCTCGCCATCCTTGCTTCTAAGGAGCATTCTGGTTGTACTTCTTCTAGGACAGATTTGTTCATTCTTTTGGCAGTCCATGGTATATTCAATATTCTTCGCCAACACCACAATTCAAAGGCATCAATTCTTCTTCAGTCTTCCTTATTCATTTTCCAGCTTTCACATGCATATGATGTGATTGAAAATACCATGACGTGGGTCAGGTGCACCTTAGTCTTCAAGGTGACATCCTTGCTCTTCAACACTTTAAAAAGGTCCTTTGCAATAGATTTACCCAATGCAATGCATCTTTTGATTTCTTGACCACTGCTTCCATGGCTGTTGATTGTAGATCCAAGTAAAATGAAATCCATGACAACTTCAGTCTTTTCTCCCTTTATCATAATGGTGCTCATTGGTCCAGTTGTGAGGATTTTTGTTTTCTTTATGTTGAGGTGCAGTCCATACTGAAGGCTGTGGCCTTTGATCTTCATTAGTAAGTGCTTCAAGTCCTCTTCATTTTCAGCAAGCAAGGCTGTGTCATCTGCATAATGCAGGTTGTTAATGAGTCTTCCTCCAATCCTGATGCCCTGTTCTTCTTCATATAGTCCAGCTTCTCGTGTTATTTGCTTGGCATACAGATTGAAGAGGTATGGTGAAAGAATACAACCCTGACGCACACCTTTCCTGACTTTAAACCAATCAGTATCCCCTTGTTGTGTTTGAACGACTGCCTCTTGGTCTACATACAGGTTCCTCGTGAGCACGATTAAGCATTCTGGAATTCCCGTTCCTCGCAGTGTTATCCATAGTTTGTTATGATCCACACAGTCGAATGCCTTTGAATAGTCAGTAAAACACAGGTAAATATCCTCTGGTATTCTCTGCTTTAAGCCAGGATCCATCGGACATCAGCAGTGATATCCCTAGTTCCTTGTCCTCTTCTGAAACCAGCCTGAATTTCTGGCAGTTCCCTGTCAATATACTGCTGCAGTCGTTTTTGAATGATCTTCAGCAAAATTTTGCTTGCGTGTGGTATTAATGATATTGTTCTATAATTTCCATATTCAGTTGGATCACCTTTCTTGGGAATAGGCATAAATATGGATCTCTTCCGGTCAGTTGGCTGGGAAGCTGTCTTCCATATTTCTTGACATAGGCGAGTGAGCACCTTCAGCGCTGTATCTGTTTGTTGAAATATCTCAATTGATATTCCATCAATTCCTGGAGCCTTGTTTTTCGCCAATGCCTTCAGAGCAGCTTGGACTTCTTTCTTCAGTACCATTGGTTCCTGATCATACGCCACCTCTTGAAATAGTTGAACATCGACAAATTCTTTTTGGTATAATGTGTGTATTCCTTCCATCTTCTTTTGATGCTTCCTGCGTCATTTAATGTTTTCCCCATAGAATCCTTCACTATTGCAACTCGAGGCTTGAATTTTTTCTTTAGTTCTTTCAGCTTGAGAAACGCCGAGCATGTTCTTCCCTTTTGGTTTTCCATCTCCAGCTCTTTGCACATGTCATTATAATACTTTACTTTGCCTTCTCAAGAGGCCCTTTGAAATCTTCTGTTCAGTTCTTTTACTTCATGAATTCTTCCTCTTGCTTTAGCTGCTCAACGCTCAAGAGCGAGTTTCAGAATGTCCTTTGACATCCATCTTGGTCTTTTCTTTCTTTCCTGTCTTTTCAATGACCTCTTGCTTTCTTCATGGATGATGTCCTTCCACAACTCGTCTGGTCTTCGGTCAGCAGTGTTCAGTGCGTCAAATCTGTTCTTGAAATGGTCTCTAAATTCAGGTGGGATATACTGAAGGTCATATTTTGGCTCTCGTGGACTTGCTGTGATTTTCTTTGGTTTCAGCTTGAACTTGTATATGAGCAATTGATGGTCTGTTCCACAGTTGGCCCCTGGCCTTGTTCTGACTGATGATATTGAGCTTTTCCATCATCTCTTTCCACAGATGTAGTCAGTTTGATTTCTGTGTGTTCCCTCTGGTGAGGTCCATGTGTATAATTGCCATTTATGTTGGTGAAAGAATGTATTTGCAGTGAAGAAGTTGTTGGTCTTGCAAAATTCTATCATGCAATCTCTGGCATTGTTTCTATCACCAAGGCCATATTTTCCAACTACTGATCCTTCTTCTTTGTTTCCAACTTTCGCATTCCAATCACCAGTAATTATCAGTGCATCTCGATTGCATGTTTGATCTATTTCAGACAGCAGCAGCTGATAAAAATCTTCTATTTTTTCATTTTTGGCCCTAGTGGTTGGTGCGTAAATTTGCATAATAGTCGTATTAACTTGTCTTCCTTGTGGGCGTATGGATATTTTCCTATCACTGACAGCATCGTACTTCAGGATAGATCTTGAAACGTTCTTTTTGACGATGAATGCAATACCATTCCTCTTCGAGTTGTCATTCCCAGCATAGTAGACTATATGATTTTCCAATTCAAATGGCCAATACCAGTCCATTTCAGCTCACTAATGCCTAGGTTATCGATGTTTATGCGTTCCATTTCATTTTTGACGATTTCCAATTTTCCTAGATTCATAAAAAAAAAAAAAATAATATATATTCCAGGTTCCAATTATTAATGGATGTTTGCAGGTGTTTCTTCTCATTTTGAGTTGTGCCATATCAGCAAATGAAGGTCATGAAAGCTTTACTCCATCCACGTCATTAAGGTTGACTCTACTTTAAGGAAGCAGTTCTTCCCCAGTCATCTTTTGAGTTCCTTCCAACCTGGGGGAATCGTCTTCCAGCATTGTATCAGACAGTGTCCCACTGCTATTCATAAGGTTTTCACTGGTAATGCTTTTCAGAAGCAGACTGCTGGGTCCTTCCTCCTAGTCAGTCTTAGCTTCCAGCATCACAGCAACACCCAAGCCCCCACAGTATGGCAAACTGATAGACACGTGGGGGCTTCCATCTTTACCCAGGCTAAATTAATTTTAATACACACTAAATTAAATGGTATATATTCCATACGGTACTTGAGGAGGCAGTCAGATATCAGACTTCAGTCAGGGATAGGTGCTGCAGCTCCAAAGCATCAGGAATTATCTTAACCTGTTGTTTAAGAATAGATGATTCCCTACTTCATCTTTCTTGGAAATAATTATCTAGGAGCTATATTTGAGGCAATTAAAAAAAAATCCACACAATCAGATTGTAGTTGGTTTTAAAAATGGCTATTCAATCCTATTTTATGGCAGCTTAAAATTTATTATCTTCAGGGGTATATCGTTGCTGCACATAAGCATATTTGTCATGCTTAGGATTATTCTGTGGGAGTAACAGAGAAAGTTAGTAAGCTACCAGAGTTGGGATCAAGTAGTAGGAGAAAACCCTGAAATCAACAGACAGATAAGACTAGCAAACAGAATCTTATAAAGTGGCCCCTTGATATTTAGGCAAAGAAACCATTTTAGCCAAGAGTGCTGCTGCTCATTTTTTTCCAAGGTACTGACTACTTGCACAGTATGGATATGGACCTGACTGGAAGGAAAACATAATTTATAAAACTATGTTTTGCTGTGGTTTTTGAGAAGAGTGTCAGTAACAAATTAAAAGGTAATTTATTGTAGTGGATAAGAGCATGGATTTTAGGGATGGACTGCCTGGGTTCAAACCCTGGCTCCACTACTTAGTAGTTTTGTGACCTGGGACAAGCTGTGTAATCTGTATGTAGGGTCACTATGAGTTGGAAGCAACTCGATGGCACCTAACAACAACAATAGGGGTACTACATATAGAGCAACCTCATTTTTTAAACAGCTGCATGTATTCCCTGTCTGCAAAAGGTGAATAATGATAGTACCTTCCTCATAGAATATGAGAATAAGGATTAAACAAGGTAATACATGAGGAATGCTTTTAATACTGCCTCCTGCATTGTTAGCCTGAAAATAAGTGTTCATGAATGTTGTTATAATTTACCTGACGAAGGTCATGCCTTTTTTCTCTTCTTTTCAATTCTAGGTATTACTTGTTTATGGGTTGGCATTTATGGTTATCCTTCCAGTTGTTGTGGTAAGTTCTAGCTCTTTTTATTAACAGTTTTGGAAAGGGAATTGGTGTGTTTTGGAGTCTCCCTGTAAGATTGTAATTTGCACTAGAATATAATCCATGTTAAAGTGCTTGGCCACTGACCAAAAGGTTGGTGGTTCGAACCCATCCGCTGCTCCATGGAGAAAAGACCTGGCTATCTGCTTCTGTAAAGATTACAGCCTACAAAACCCTATGGAGAAGTTCTACTCTGTCCTGTAGAGAGGCTATGAGAATGAACTCTGTAGCACACAACAACATAATCCATTGTTTGCGTGTGATATCAGTCACTTGAGTCTGTTAAAATGTATCTCCTTCCAATCCATATGTTTTCACATAATTGAGATAATACAGATGTACTTAGAATTTAAAAAGAAAGTCTTCCTTTACCACCTTATTCAGTTCTGTTTCTCTCTCAGAAATAATTACTAAGTTTCTGTTTCTCTTTCAGATCTTTTTTTCTATGCATTTATGTCTACTCTCCTCACATGACTTTTTTTTTTTTTTTTTAACTTTAAGGTGACCATACTATATATATTGTTCTGTGACTTTGTTTTGCTTAGTATATAGGGCTCAAGCGTAACGATTGTAAGGATGGCTCAGACTGGGCAGTGTTTTGTTCTGTTTTGCATAGGTTCACTATGAGTTGGAACCGACTCGACGGCACCTAACAACAACAATAGGAGTACTACATATAGAGCAACCTCATTTTTTAAACAGCTGCATGGTACCATAATATGGAGATACCATGAGGTTTATCTCTTGATTTTAACCATTTATTACTTTCACTTCTGGTATCCTTTCTGATCCTTTAGTTCCTCTGAGTCCGATAGCAAGGCTGATAATTAACCAGTCTTGCTTTCTTCATATGATTGTTGTGTGAGGACCCAACTGAATGAAATAATGTGAATGAAAATATCATGCCAACTGTAAAATTGCTACTAAACTTATTTATTAAATACTTATTGAATACATGCCATATGTCAGGATTCAACTTGTTGCTTATTCTCGTTTTGTCTTCAGACAATTTCTAGCTGAAACTTTGGTGTTTAGGCTCGAGTCAGTATATAAATATTTACTAAAGAAATCATTTGAAATATGTAACAATGTGGCATTTGTTTTAAAGCTCAGATGTTTTATTGGTTTATGAATAATTGGAAAATTTGACCATAAACATATTCTGAATCAAACTTAAAATGTATTTTAGTTTTCATGTGTCACTTCTTGTTTATTTTGTGTTTAGGGCTCTTGGTGGTATCGCTCAATACGTTATAGTGGAGATCAGATTCTAATACGCACAACGCAGATTTATACGTACTTTGTTTATAAAACCCGGAATATGGATATGAAACGTAAGTAAACTTAAGTAACTGTGACTTTAGTGAGATTATTTGAGTCGGTATATGCAGTTGATATATATTCCTTAACTGTACAGGGAAATTTCATTTTACAGTTTTGTAGATATTTTGTTCTTATAACTAAAGCTGGAGGAAAGTGCTGGAACCTTTTATCACATTTCTTGATCTGTATTTCTGATTATCGACATTTACTCGATTATATATTATCAGTTATATACCATCAAATTTTGGTAAAGCTTCATATTTGCTGATTTTGTAATAATCCTAATATTTATTATGTGTTGTATTTTTAAAAAATTTTTTTTGTGTGCCAGACACTTCTAGGGATTGCATATATATTAACTCATTTAAAAATCTTCTCTATGCGCCCATGAGTAAGTGCTGTTTTTCTGTACATTTTATAGATGAGGAAGCTGAGGCACAGAAAAGTTAAGTAACATGCCCAGTGGCACATAATAAGTAGCAGAGCCAGTGTTAAACCCAAGCAATCTAGCTCCCAAACACTAAACCACTACATTATCCTGTCTTCACTTTGGTAAAAATAAATAGAAGCATTGGGTGTGTTGAAAGAAAATCATCAGAATATTTCATTCCCAGAGTCTTACTTCAAAATTTCTTATAAAAAAGAAATTTCCTAAATACTTTCTTTGATCCTGTAAAACAAAATTTTAGTTTACTCTTTGAATGTATAGTGTCACCTTTCAGAATGACTGCTTTTCAAAAATCATAGGCCATCCCCCCTTCCCTTCTTAAAAAGAATAGGTGTTTAATACTGTTTATTACCAGTTTTACTAATTTTCTTGGTAATGAGAAAGAGATTTCCTCAGGATCATATGACTGTGTGTGAACAGACTTATATTTCTGAGGAATAAACAAATATTTTTCTCTATTATACATAACGTGTTTTAGGATGGTGCTGGATTCAAGTATCGATATAGAAACTTATTCCCTTATGAAAATATTTTGTGTTCATAATCTTTTTTAACATGTTGTTTACAAAGTGAATTTGAGTTCTGGTTGATTTCTGAGGGTGGCACTTGGTCTCACAAAATTAGTTTTGTCAGAAGAGCATTATTTAGCTGTTGGGTTTAGTTACATATCTGTGGTTATTTTAGTGTTGCCACCAGTTCTGTAGCTAGCATAGGAAAAAATGTTTACATGAAAACGTTTGAGGGTAATTAATAGTAATTGTTTGTGGTGTTGTTAGGTGCTGTTGAGTTGGTTCTGACTCAAAGCGACCCTGTGTACAACAGAACGAAACACTGTGCCGTCCTTATTATGCTTAAAGCTCATTGTTGCATCCACTGTATCAGTCCATCTTGTGGAGGGTCTTATTTTTCGCTGACCCTCTACCAAGCATGATATTATTCTCCAGGGACTGGTCTCTCCTGATAAACATGTCCAAAGTACATGAGATGAAGTCTTGCCCTCCTCGCCTCCCAGGAGCACTTTGGCTGTAATTCTTCCAAGACAGAGCTGTTTGTTCTTCTGGCAGTTAATAGTGATAGCTAACACATACACTGTGCTTTCTACGTGTCAGGCACCTTTAAAAAATTTTTACATATATTAACTTATTTATTCCCCACAAAAACCCTATGAGGTAGGAACATAAGAAGAAACTGAGGCACAGAGAGAGGTTACTTAGCTAGGAAGTGACAAAGCCCCAGGGTCAATGCGTTAACCTCTTTGGTGTCCTGACTTTAGCGAGTCCATTGCATGTGTTGTCCTGCGGTAAGGTGAGAGTGATGACTATAGTGCCGATCCTTAAAGCTAATGAGAGTAATGCTAATGTACGTGGCTGCAAATGTGGTGTATTTTTAGGAACACTATTCCTCCAAATAATGGGCCCTGGTGGCATAGTGTTAACCAAAAGGTTGGCAGTGCAGATCCACCAGCTGCCCCTTGGGAACCCTGTGGGGCAGTTCTGCTCTGTCTTGTAGGGTTGCTACGAGTTGGAACCGACTCAGTGGGAATGGGTTTGGGTTTCCTTTTTTTGTTGTTCCTCCAGAACCCCCCAGGGTTCCATGATAAAAAAATTTCTAGAAATTACGGTGTGTTTTAGTTTACAGAAGGCTCTGAGAAGTCAAAATTTGACCATAAGCCTGTAACATTTGTTAACCCAGTGTTTCCCAACCTTATTTAACCATTTAAAGAGAAAAACCCATTGTCATCGGTTCCGACTCACGGTGACCCCAGGTGTCACAGAGTAGAACTGCCTTGTAGGGTTTTCTTGGCTGCAGTCTTCACAGAAACAGATCACCAGGACTTTCTTCTGTGGCACCACTGGGTGCATTGAACCACCAACCTTTAGGTTTGTAGTCGAGCACAAACTATTTGTGCCACCCACCCCCCCAAAAAAAAACTGTTGCTGTCGGGTCAGTTCCCGACTCATTGTGACCCTATAGGACAGAGTAGAAATGCCTTACAGGGTTTTGAAGGAGTGGCCGGTGGATTCGAACTGCTGACCTTTTGGTTAGCAGCTGAGCTGTTAACCACTGTGCCACCAGAGCTCCAAGGAGCGTTATTTAACCACAGTGCCTCTTTTTTTTAATATCACATATAAGTTTTGCATATATTAACTCATTTATTAATATCACGCAGAATACTAATGTTCTGTAGAAAGTTTTTGTGGAGCACATACTTGGGTCTAGAAATAGGTGCTAGTTTAAGTTATTTTAACGTATCCAGCTATTTTGGAGCTCTAAAATTGATGTATGTTTCTCTTCAGTTTTCTGTTGAGGTAATATTGTGCACATTTTAAAAAGTAAGGCATTTGTTTTCTATGTGAGAAGTTAATACTTGTCAGTGGTGGAATTCAGATGATTTTTAGTATTGTGCATGATTGGGGAAGTGCCTTACTTTAGGGTTAATGAAGTACCTTTGGAGGGGAAACTAATAGATGAGCAAATTTATTTACCTCCATATTTCTTTTTTTCTTAGGTCTTCTCATGGTTTTGGCTGGAGCCTCTGAATTTGATCCTCAGTATAATAAAGATGCCACAAGCAGACCGACGGACAATATTCTAATACCACAGGTTAGGCCAGTCTCCCAAATTCCATGGTGAGCATTTAAATACTAAAGCTAATGCTCTTTGAAGTATATATTTTTGAATAATTATTTTATTTACTCTAGCTAATCAGAGAAATTGGCAGCATTAATTTAAAGAAGAATGAGCCTCCACTTACCTGCCCATACAGCTTGAAGGCCAGAGTTCTTTTACTGTCTCATCTTGCTAGAATGAAAATTCCTGAGACACTTGAAGAAGGTATTTGTGATTCTAATGTATACAGGGTTTTAATGGGACCAAAGCAATGGATTTAATTAGACCTCATGGTACAGTGTTTTTGTCGCGTTTTTTTTTTTTTTTCTCAATCAAGTAGTTAATTGCTCAAGGACCTTTTTAAAAGAAATCTGTATGCTTCATAATTACTTCACAGTTTGAAGGTCTAAGTAAGTCAGATGTTTTGGCAAATGTTAAAATTTAGTTTTTCAAGGTGAGAGAATGCTCTGTGTGGGAAATGTTTAGTTAATTGCAGATTATGCAGGAATTCCTAATGACTCTTCAAAAGACTTTGTAAGCTTTTTGGAGTAGGGAAAAAAATGATTTCACAACAGTTACCGCAATCCTCTCCTGCCGCCATCCCCTTCCAACAGTGGTTAACAGCAAAGCATCTGTTTAATCTTTATTTAAAGCTTTGTACGTATTTGAAGCCATCCATTCTGCCTAAAAGAAAAGCAGTGAAGTAGGACAGCAGTGTTTCCTGGGATGTCATCAATTTGAATGTCATCTCTTCTTTACCTGCATTATTTTAATAGTTTTAAAAGAACATTATTATCCTTAAGGAGTAAATGTTCTTTGTGAATGAAATCTCCCACCCCACCTAGCCCCTTGTAAGCCAACAATGCAATCAAATGCCTATGAAAGCAAGGCAATGTGATGCTCAGTAATTGGTGCTAGGATAGGATGCTTATGTTAGAATGAAGGAGCGTTATTTAGGCATTGTTGTTGAGGTTGCTTTGAATTATAAAGTTAACTAGTAATTTTGTTGCTAATGTTTTGTTTAGATATGGAACCATCTCCATTTTTACCAATAATCTGTAGTAGAAACAGGGAATAAATTTTCTTAGGTTGGATATCAAACCCAGTGTATGGTGAACATTGTTAAAATAGTTAACTCTTTTGTACAGTATAAATGAAAGAATCTTTTCTCCCTTATTCCCTCGCTCTTTGCATTTAATTGACACTTATTCTCAATCTTAGTCTTTGAACCTGTTCTTCATTATAATTACAGAAACATAACTGCCGAAGAAGAAAAAAAAATGTTTTGTTGTTGTTGAGAATATGTACAGCAGAACATACACCAATTCAACAATTTCTACTTGTATAGTTCAGTGACATTGATTCCATTCTTCAAGTTGTGCAACCATTCTCACCCTCCTTTTCCAAATTATTCCTCCCCCACTAACATAAACTCAACTGCCCCCTAAGTTTCCTATGAAATCTTTCAAATTATTGTTGTCAGATTGATCCCATATAGATAATTCTTAAAAGAGCACAATGCTCAAGGCAAACATTCTTTTTTTTTTCTTTTCCTCCAAATTTATTTTTTTTTATTGTACTTGAGATGAAGGTTTACAGAGCAAACTAGTTTCTCATTAAACAGTTAATGCACATATTGTTCTGTGATATTGGGTTGCCAACCCCACGACATGTCAACACTCTCCCCTTCTTGAGCTTAGGTTCCCCATTACCAGCTTTCCTGTCCCTTTCTGCCTTCTTGTCCTTGTCCCTGGGTTTATGTGCCCATTTAGTCTTGCTTTGTTTTATGGGCCTGAATAATCTTTGGCTGAAGGGTGAACCTCAGGAATGATTGTATTACTGAGCTGTAAGATTGTCCAGGGGCCATACTCTTGGGATTTCTCCAATGTCAGACCAGTAAGTCTGTTTTTTTTGTGTGTGTGAATTAGAATTTTTTTCTTTATTTTTCTCCAGCTCTGTCCGGGATGCTCTATTGTGACCCCTGTCAGAGCAGTCAGTGGTGGTAGCCAGGCACCAGCTAGTTGTGCTGGACTCAGTCTTGTGGAAGCTGTGATAGTTGTGGTCCATTAGTCCTTTGGACTAATCTTTCCCTTCCACCTTTAGTTTTTTTCATTCGTCCTCGCTCTAGATGGGATGAGAGCAGTGGAATATCTTAGATGGCCGCTCACAAGCTTTTAAGACCCCAGAAGTTACTCACCAAAGAGAATGTAGAACATTTTCTTTATAAATATGTTATGCCAGCTGAGCTAGATGTTCCCTGAGACCATGGTCCCCACAGTCCTCAGCCCAGTAATTCAGTCCATCAGGGAGTTTGGATGTGTCTTTGGAGCTTCTATGACCTTGCCTTAGACAGGTTGTCCTGGCTTCTCCAGTATTGTGTACTGCCTTACCCTTCACCAAAGTTACGACTTATCTATTGTCTATTTAATATTTTTCCCTCCCATCCCTCCTCTCCCTCGTAACCATCAAAGATTGTTCCTTTTTGTGCATAAACCTTTTCGTGAGAGTTTTTATAGTAGTGGATTTATATGGTATTTGTCCTTTTGTGATTGACTTATTTCACTCAGCATAATGCCCTCCAGATTCGCCCATGTTAGCAGGTGCTTCACAGATTCATCATTGTTTTTTATCATTGCGTAATACTCCATTGTGTGTCTGTACCACAGTTTGTTTATCTATTCATCTGTTGATGGTTGTTTCCGTCTTTTTGCTATTGTGAACAATGCTGCAGTGAACATGGGTGTGGATATGTCTATTGGTATGACGACTCTTATTTCTCTAGAATATATTCCTACAAGTGGGATTTCTGGATCATACGGTATTTCTATTTCTAGCTTTCTAAGGAAGCGCCGTATCGTTTTCCAAAGTGGTTGTACCATTTTGCATTCCCACCAACAGTGCATAAGAGTTCCAGTTTCCCCATAGCCTCTCCAACATTTGTTATTCTCTGTTTTTTTTGATTCATGCCAGTAATGTTGCGATGAGATAGTATCTTGTGGTTTTGATTTGCATTTCTCTAATGGCTAGTGATCATGAGCATTTCCTCATGTATCTGTTGGCCACTTGAATGTTTTCTTTGGTGAAGTGTCTGTTCTTACCCTTTGTCCTTTTTTTTTTTTAACCGTGCTTCAGATGAAGGTTTACAGAACAAACGAGTTTCTCATTAAACAGTACACATACTGTTTTATGACATTGGCTAACAGCCCAATGACATGTCAACACTCTCCTTTCTCTACCTTGGGTTCCCTATTACCCGCTTTCCTGTCCCCTCCTGCCTTCATGTTCTTGCCCCTAGGGTGGTATGCCCCTTGAGTCTTGTTTTGTTTTATGGTCTTTTGTCTGTGTTTTAATTGGATTGTCTTTTTGTTGTAGAGGTGTTGGATTTTCCTGTAGATTTAAGAAATTAGCCTTATTCAGATTTCTCACAGCCAGAATTTTTTCCCCAGCCTGTAGGTTCTCTTTTTACTGTTTTGGTGAAGTCTTTTGATAAGCATAACTGTTTAATTTTTAGAAGAGCCCAGTTATCTAGCTTATCTTCTTGTGTTTGTGTATTGTTAGTTATGATATGTATCCTGTTAATGCCGTGTGTTAGAGCCTCTAGAGTTGACCCTATTTTTTCTTCTATGATCTTTATAGTTTTTGGTTTTATGTTTACGTCTTTGATCCATTTTGAATTAGTTTTTGTGTATGGTGTGAGGTATGGGTCCTGTTTCATGTTTTTACAAATGGACATCCAGTTTTGCCAGCACCACTTGCTAAAAGGACTGTCTTTTCTTCATTTGTTGGACTTTGGGTCTTCTTTGAAGATCAGGTGACCATAGGTGGATGGATTTACATCTAGGTTCTCAATTTTGTTCCATTGTACTAGTACAGGGTATTTTGACTACCATAGCTGTGTAGTAGGTTCCGAGGTCAGGTAGTGCGAGTCCTCCTACTTTATTCTTCTTCATTAGTGCCTTACTTATCCGGGGCCTCTTTGTTTTTCATATAAAGTTAACGAGTAGTTTTTCCATCTCTTTGAAGAATGCTGTTGGTATTTGGATTGGGATTGCATCGTATTTGTAGATTGCTTTAGGTAGAACTGACTTGTTCATAATGTTGAGTCTACCTATCTGTGAGCATGGTATGTTTTTCCATTTATGTAGGTCTCTCTTGGTTTCTTGCAGTGGTGTTTTGTAGATTTCTTTGTATAAGTCTTTTAACATCCCTGGTTAGATTTATTCCTAAGTATTTTACTTTTTTAGGGGCTATTATAAATGGTATTGTTTTCCTGATTCTCAAGGCAGACATTCTTTACTAGTTAAGCTTAACTATTGTGTAGTTTTAAGGAAACTTTGGGAGTTATATTTGGCTTAAGGTTTAAAGTTTATCTCAGGACAGTAGTTTCAGGGGTTCAATTAGCCTTCATGGCCCCAGGAATTCGGGGTTCTATGGGAATTTGAATTCTATTCTGCATTTCCAAGAAGAAAATTCTTAAATTCTCAAATATAGCAAGACTAAGACTTTTACAAAGAAAGATAAGAAATTGAACTATTAAGCCCAAAACTATAATATTAAAAATTTGCCTTTGAAACCTCAAATTTAATCTAGGGTTTTCTGGCTGGTTTTTGAGATAATGATGCTGAGGAGAAATTCTTCTGTTCAATCTGTAAATTTTATAGTCTTGGGTTAAGCTGATAAAGATACTTTAAGTATAAAAGCAGAATGATTTGTTTCAGGTTTTTGATTGTTTTGCAGATCAGCAATTTATGCTTAAAAAGTGCCCTGCCCTACTTCAAGAAATGGTGAATGTAATCTGCCAACTAATAATAATGGCTCGGAGCCGTGAAGGTGAGGAGGAAATGTAATTAATTATGTTGTACTTCTCCTTGTAAGAACATACAGATTATAATTCATAGTTTTAAGATTTTTGGGTACTTACTGTAATTCCCCCTATCGATCCTATCAGCTCCTGGTATTGCCTATGGTTTTACTTATTTTCTTTGCTGTACTTTCTGTTATATAAAGTCTTTACCACTGTTCACTGTGTTTTTGAATTATGTTTTTTGTTATGTCCTTAGCAGAGATTTTAAATACGCTTTTTCTTCCTCTGAATATTTTTGGAGTTAGGTTATTCTGTTTTATAACAGTGAATTTGAAATAATTCTTTTACTGATGTAATGATGATTCACCTGACACATAGTGCTTTTTTCGTGAAAGAAAAAGAACAATGGAATTTGTTGTCAGTGATGGAAAAGGGAGACTCTTATAAAAAGGAGGTAGTAGTTGTGGTTCATTGTTATGGATGGTGTTGGTTCCGGCATGGTGTTAGTATATTCTCTAAACTAATAATGCCTGATAATTTACTGTTATTGAGGTGATGCAAATAATTTTTCCATTAAATCAGTGTGCACTGGATAACGTGCATTTTGCCAAGTTCGTGTATTTCTAGTATCTTATCCAGTAACTTTTAAAGGAAAATCAACACCATTATTTTAAAATGCAAGGTGTTAAGAATGTTAGTATGAATCTTGTTTTTGTGGTGATTTCTGTTCTCTTGAACATGTAAAAAGTCCATCCCTGTTTTTTCTTTTTTTTCTATTCTTTCTAAGAAAGGGAGTTTCGTGCTCCAACTTTGACATCACTAGAAAACTGCATGAAGCTTTCTCAGATGGCCGTTCAAGGCCTTCAGCAGTTTAAGTCTCCCCTTCTGCAGCTCCCTCACATTGAAGAGGACAATCTTAGGCGGGTTTCTAATCATAAAAAGGTATCTTTTTTCTACTTTAAAGTTAATTTTTAGCAGCTTGTCACATTACTTAAAGATAACATGAATGAGTTTTTTTTAGAAATGGTTACTATGCATTTCTTAGATTTAGAATGTCTTAAACATTTTAAAACTCTCTCAGGTGGTTTTCATTAGTATTTTCTTGATTATGTAGCTGTTTTGTTAATATTTTACTACTGTAAGTGTTTTTACTATTTTGAGAGTCAGTGCATTTAAGCAATTAATGCTTTGATCCTTACATGTTATTACCAAAAATAAATGGACTAAGTAAAAATGAACTGTAATTTCTAGTCATTTCATTTTCAGCTTAAAGATAGGGTAAAGGTTTATTGGTTGAGTATGAACAAAAAAAATATGAAGCATTCAATAAAGAAATAGATTCAGATAATTCTAACTTATAAAATACAATAATAATGAAGATATGATAATGAACCTTAAGGTGTAGCAAAAATGTATATAAATGAGAAACTTGAGGAAATACAAGAGGAAATTGAATAAAAATGTAATTCTAATAGGAGATCTTAAACATGTCCAGTAGACCATGTGAACAGAAGATAGACATTAGGTTTGATATTATAATAAGGTAGAATTAATGTAAATTAGAAATTTTTATCAGTGTTTTCTGTCCTTTCATGTAATGGTGGTACCCTTATAAGTCTGATCATATGTTGGGCCATAATTAAAAATCTCAGAATCCAAAAGTAGAAATTTCACATGCCTCATTATATAATCCCAGTGAAAGTTAAAAATTAAATGCATTTTGCACAAATAACGTACACCTTCTACGTTTGTCAGCCATGTACTCTTCCTGCCAGGTATTTTTGTAAGTGCTGATATGCCAATTTTTTTTTTTTTACACGTTGCTGTACAATTAAATTAGCTTAGCGCACTTACAAAAATATCTTGCAGAGTGAGGGCATGGTTGGCAAACAAACATAGAAGCTGTGTGTTATTTGTGTAAAAATACAGCAACTAGTACCAAACACCTAGAAATTAAAGAACATTTTCCTGAGTAACCATTCAGGCAAAGTAGACATAACTGCAGTAATAGACAATTGTATATTTAGAAAATAACAATGAGAATATTATATAGTAAAACCTTGAGGGTGCAACTGTACTTGGAGGTAAATTCATACTTAAGGATTTTTATTATTAAAATTGAAAATGAAGGTAAAGATTTTTATTATTAAAATTGAAAATGAAGGTTAACAACTTAGCATTCAACTCTATTTTTTTGTAAAGCAAAAAAAGTACTAAGGAAATATAGAAGATAGACTTTTTAGAGGATAAAGAGCAGAAATTAATTTGAATTAGGATATAAATAGATGAATTAATTAGCTTAAGAGATTTAAAAACCTAAAGTAGATAAACGTTTGGCAAATGTAATCAAGAAAGGAAATAATGCAATTAGAAAATTATAATAGAAGTAGGAGATTTAAAAAACAGTAATGTTGTATACAATTGTAATCGTGGAAAACTCAATGACAGATCAGGAAAAGAAAAATTAGTATTCAAATGACAATATGATGAATTAAAAAACTGGCAGAATTTCTAACTGAAGAAGATAATGAAAAAATTATCAAGAACAGAATCCCTCACATGTACCTTTTATGACACATGAATTAGTGTAGAACACACAAAAAAGAAAAGGCTTCATTTCTTTACTTTTTGAAGCAAAAATAATCATATCTCAAACTTTGGCAACACCATGGAGAAAACAGTCTCTAGGCCAAGACATTTTATATAGTTGCTAAAATGCTATATAAACATTAAGCACTGGAGTAAGTTTTAAGAAGAAAATTCTACTCTGGGGCTTACTTCAGGAATGCAAAAATGGTTCCGTTTTTAAAGAAAACTGTTAATAAAGAGTGTTAAAGATTAGATAAGGGAAATTATATGACTATCTTATTAGTGTCAAACAAGCATTTGATTAAAATTTATCCACTATTCTAAATAAAAACCCTTAAAAAATGTTCAAGCAAAAAAGAAAACCAAGTAAAACAAAGTAAAGAGTGATGGAACACTAACTCAATCTTTGCAGAATGAGTGGTACTTAAAATTTGAAATGAGAGTCAGTAGCATGAACAACAAAGGAGAAGAATGTGCCTTCTTGACACACAGGACCAACCTCTACTAATACTTGGGAGAGAGGAGGACGTAGCATATTTGGGGAACTGCAGATAGTTCCATGTGGCTGCAGCATAAAGTCTAAGAAGAGATAGGGTCGGGGGGCAACTAGGCAGGGTCCAGGCAGTGAAGGGTCTTATATACCATCTACAAGACCCTTGGATTTTGTCTTGGGAGTAAGAAAGTAAAAGGATAGGAGTGTGCAGATCTAGGTAAAAATACGTAGTTCTGGGAGTAAGAAGTTGAAAGTTTTGATGATTGATTGTTTTTCGGAAAACAAGTTAGCATTGTTTCTCAAGAGGTAAATAAGTGTTCAAACCCTTTAACTCAGCTCTTGTGGGAATTTATCCTAAGAAAATAACTCTTAAAAAAAAAAAAAGATGTATGTACAAAGGTGTTCATGTGGCTGCAGCATAAAGGTAACTTTGGAAAGAAACCAAATGCGGAACCATGGAGGAATGTTTAAGCTACGATGTATTTACCCCGTTGACTGCTATGCAGTCACTAAAAATGTCTTCACAGAAAATGATAAATGGGAAAAGTAGTATAAAAATTGCTTATGTAGTGAAAATTGGAAACCCTGATGGCGTAATGGTGAAGAGCTACAACTGCTAACCTGAAGGTCGGCAGTTCAAAACCACCAGGTGCTCCTTGGAAACCCTATGGGGCAGTTTTACTATGTCATATAGGGTCACGAGTCGGAATTGATTTAGTGGCCACAGGTTTTGGTTATGTAGTGAAATTGCAAGGAAATCTATATATATTTAAAGAAGAATTGAAAGAAATAAATACCAGAATGACAGTAGTTTTTGCTTGGGTCAAAATTCTATGTGAATGTTGTTTTTTCTCTAACCTGATTTTTTTTAAATATTTAAAAATAAGTCTTTATTAACTTTGTAATAAAAAAAGTATTTAAGTTTGGAGAAAAAGGCGTTAAATGCTATCTAGTTGTATATTCTATATTTATGCCTGTTCACAAGTAAGGTGATCCTGCTGAATGTGGAGATTATTGAACAATATCAATAATACCACGTGCAAGCAAAATTTTGCTGAAAATCAATCAAAAGTGGCTACAGCAATATATTGACAGGGAGCTGCCAGAAATTCAAGCCAGATTCATAAGAGGACGTAGAACCAGGGATATCATTGCTGATGTCAAATGGATCCTGGCTGAAAGCAGAGAATACCAGAAAGATGTTTACCTGTGTTTTACCGACTATACAAAAGCATTCAACTCTGTGGACCATAACAAATTAAGGATAAAAGAACGGGAATTCCAGAACACTTAATTGTGTTAATGAGGAACCTGTACACAGATCAAGACCAAGTTGTTCACACAGAACAAGGGGATACTGTGTGGTTTAAAGTCAGGAAAGGTATGCATCAGGGTTGTATCCTTTCACCATACCTATTCAGTATGTATAAAAACCAAACAAAATCAAACCAAACCCACTGCGGTCGAGTGGATTCTGAGTCATAGCGACCCTATAGGACAGAGTAGAACTGCCCCATAGAGTTTCCAAGGAGCGCCTGGTGGATTCAAACTGCTGACCTTTTGGTTAGCAGCCATAGCACTTAACCGCTATGGCACCAGGGTTTCCTTCAATCTGTATGCTGAGCAAATAATCTGAGAAGCTAGACTATATGAAGAAGAAGAGGACTTCAGGATTGGAGGAAGACTCACTAACAACCTGCATTATGCAGATGACACAACCTTGCTTGCTGAAAATGAAGAGGACTTGAAGCACTTACTGATGAAGACCAAGACTACAGCCTTCAATAAGGACTACACCTCAGCTTAAAAAAAAAAAAAAACAACGTAAAGAAAGTAAAAATCCTAACAACTAGACCAGTAAGCAACATTGTGGTAAACAGGGAAAAGATTGAGGTTGTCAAGGATTTCATTTCACTTGGATCTGTAATCAACAGCCATGGAAGCTGCAGTCAAGAAATCAAAAGATGCATTGCCTTGGGTAAATCTGTTGCAAAGGACCTTTTTAAAGTGTTGAGGAGCAAGGATGTCACCTTGAAGACTAAGGTGTGCCTGACCCAAGCCATGGTATTTTCAATTGCATCATATGCATGTGAAAGCGGACAATGAATAAGGAAGACCGAAGAAGAATTGATGGTTTTGAATTGTGGTGTTGGCGAAGAATATCGAATATACCATGGACTGCCAAAAGAATGAACAAATCTGTCCTGGAAGAAGTACAACCAGAATGCTCCTTAGAAGCAAGGATGGTGAGACTGCGTCTTACATACTTTGGACATGTTGTCAGGAGGGATCAGTCCCTGGAGAAGGACATCATGGTCGGTAAAGTAGAGGGTCAACAAAGGAGAGGAAGACCGTCAGTGAGCTGGGTTGACTCGGTGGCTGTAAGAGTGGGCTTAAGCACGGCAGCGATTGTGAGGATGGCACAGGACCAGGCAGTGTTTTGTTCTGTTGTACGTAGGGTCGCTACGATTTGGAACTGACTTGATGGCACCTAACAGCAACAACAACAGTTGTATTTTTGGCTTTTGAATGTATATGAGCTTAACATTTTTCTAAAAGTTGCTAAATTTTGTTTTAGTCGACATGCTAATAATTTTCCTTTTATGAATTAGAAGTTTATTTTCCTTCTCTTATTTTTTTTTTTAACTCAGTACAAAATTAAAACTATCCAGGATTTGGTGAGTTTAAAAGAATCAGATCGTCACAATCTGCTGCACTTCCTTGAAGATGAAAAATATGAAGAGGTTATGGCTGTACTTGGGAGTTTTCCATATGTGACTATGGACATAAAATCACAGGGTAGGTGGGAAATTTCGCTGTTGAACATTGCTTCCCTTTTGATAGATTGATTTTTGTTTATTTGCCTCAAGATTCTCAAAACATTTCATAACAAAACTTGTAATTAGACTTTGTAAATCGGTAGATTTTTACTTATCAGATTTACTGTGATGGAAAATGATGTACTTAATAGTTATGAGAACACTGATATCATTCTGCTTTTATTTTCCAGGGGCTTAAGTTTGTTCTGTAGTACAACTTATAGAAATTTTATAACATTTCAAAGAATGAAAGAGATTTCTAGGTGTAATGAAAGAATGAGATGTTTGAAATAGATCTGTTTTTCGTATGAAATACTTTAGGAATACTAAATACTAATTTCTAAGTAATAGCATTTAACATATTACATAGTTCTAAGATTGATTCTAAAATCTCCAACTCATTTATGTTATTTAAGCCTTGAAAATTACTCAGTTGCCTGCCATATATTTCATGTGTTTTTCTTGCCATATCTCTGTCTTTATATCTGCTTTGAGAGATAAGGAATAGAGAAAAGAAAGAAAAAATAGAAATTATTTTTCTCCCTACATAATTGCTCTGTGAGTTCCCATTTTGATAGCTGAATGATAGTTTCTTAAAATGGTGACAGAATCAGTGATCATCTCCATTCGTTCATTCTGGCATTGTTGTGAGCTGCTAATACACTTGCTTGATTACTGTTGTGAGAACATTCTATACCAAGAATAGAGAGACACCTTAGGAATGGTTTCTGTCTTTAAAGGGCTTACAGTTGAGGAAATAGGCCATGAACATTGGATTATAAACTAGGGAACATATGCTAAGCTTTAAATGAATTACACAGACGTTGTGCTATTTATTCATCTAATAAATACTGATGTTGTGGCATGCAGTGTTCTGGGTGCTGAGGAAGCAGTAGTGAGTAGGACAAAGCCTCTGCCTTCCTGAGCTTGCATTCTAATGGGAATTGAAAAGAGGTAAATGATTCCCAAAGACTGCAGTGTTTGGGAAAGGAAGGCAAACAGTAGATTCTGGTTTCGATTAGGCTGCGGTTAGAGTGTAGGATACATGCAGGAAAGACATGGGCTTCCTTGCAGGAGAGATGGGATTTCCTTTTGAGTCCATGGGTTTTTAAACTTTATAAATGCCAATCTGAAAGTTGCATTTAAGACTATACTGATTTAATCACAAGTTACCTGTTCAAATAAAAACCTGGTTTCAGACTTGAGATAGTCTTTGATATAATCAAAGATTGTAAAAAGTACGTGTTCTCTAGAAAAATGAATGTCAAAAGACATTTTCTTATAAGAAGTACTGGTAAGAGTATTCAGTCTAACTGGGAAACATTGCCATTTTTTACAGTGCTGTCCAAATGTGTAGCATGAGTGGTGTAGTTAACGGAGGGAGCAGAAGAATTAGTAGAATCAGGAAAGGGACATCTGCATGATACAGTGCTGGAGATGGGGGTGTCCTTGCCCACATTGCTAGAGGCTGTAGAGAATCTCATGTAGACTTTTTCTTGACTTTTAAGTGTTAGACAGTGGGTAAACAGTGATATAGCTATTATTTCACATGCAGTGCTTATTCATATACAGCTTTGCAGTGTTGATGAATATGTAACCCAGATTTGATTTGAGGTAGTGGGGACTTTCAGGTGAAGAAGGGATGCCATACCCTGTGTTAATGACCAGCTGCTGCATTTCATAGCCAGGAACAGAGATGACAGTTACAGGTTGTTGGAGTTCATTCTCTTCCGAATGGTGATACGCCAGTGAAGTCCAGGACAGAGTACACTAGTCTAAACCTGTGTAAAATAAACATCATAAACTTAGAAAAGCCTGTAGGCAAGTATGCAAAGTGGAGAAAAACTCTTACGGATAAAATCTTAAGGAAAAATATGAATTAATATCTACACTTGTATAGGAGATATGTTTGAAAACGTATTACTTTTTTATTAGACCTTTTTTGGGGTGTATGTGGCAAATGTAGTTTTAGAAAATGAAATAGTTGCAAAACTGTTTTTGGCACCATTTATTGCAATAAATTTTTTTAAATGTAAAGACAATATATTGAAGTTCTTATCTTTCTTAAAAAAGTCTCTTTAATGTGGTTTAGAATACTAGTTTTCATTATTCTGACCCCACCCAAAAAGAAAATCTAAACCGGTTGCTGTCGAGTCAATTCCAACTCATAGCAACCCTATAGGGTTTCCAAGGAGGAACTGAAGGATTCAAACTGCTGACCTTTTGGTTAGCAGCTGAGCTCTTAACCACTATGCCAGCCTTTATTCTGACAGTCAGGCATTAATCAAGTAAGTCAAAACCTCGTGAACATAAGCTTTGTACAATATAGTAGAGTGACAGAACCCTGTTTTGTATCACTGTGAGAGAGCTATGGCACAGTGGTACTCACATTATACTTTGTTTGAAAAGACCATTATTTTGAAAGTAGTGCCAATGTAGTGGTTATGTGACCTTGGATGTTTTACTTCATTTCTAAACTTCAGTTTCTTCTTTAAAGTGGAAATAATAATACTTTGTGGAGCTATTTTAAGGAGTAAACAAATCAGTTGTTAAAAGCATGTACTGAGTCTTATGAAGACAGTCGATACATTATTTTTTATTGAGTAGGTTTACAGTATAGTATGTTTAAGATACTGAAGCACCACACTGATCTGGGTAAATTAAGTTTTGCTATATACATTGACATAGAACTTGATTTTTATTTTCTACTCTGTTCTTTTCTCCTTTCATCTTATAGTATTGGATGATGAAGATAGCAACAATATCACAGTAGGATCCCTAGTTACAGTGTTGGTTAAATTGACAAGGCAAACAATGGCAGTAAGTAGTACATTTGTATTTTTATGCTTTTAAGAGTTATGTGTCAAGTTTTTATATTTATTTTTTCATTTTAAGTAGTAGTTTCTCAAAGTCAAAACTGTTGCAAGAACATAGTGTCTAATTTTGCTAGCCGTTTTGAAATTTAAATTAATTTTTATGAAGCATAGTTTATGCATACACACACAACCTAGAAAATAGATTCTTTATGTGAAGGTTTGCTAATTTCCTATAAAAATTATAATAATAAGAAGGTAATGTGGATTTAGTTCTTAAACTGTATGTTGCTGTATCAAAACCAAAACTTGTTGCCTTCGAGTTGATTCCGACTCATAGCAACCCTGTAGGACAGAGTAGAACAGCCTCACAGGGCTTCCAAGGAGCAGCTGATAGATTCAAACTGCCGACATTTTGGTTAGCAGCTGAGCTGTTAACCAGTGTGCCACCAGGGCTCCTCACATATAATTAATGATTATTATTATTGAGAATTTCGTCACCCTTTAATTTTTTACAGAGTTTATCCCTTTTATTTTTTATTTTAAAAATTTAAGAATTATGACAAAAATAGCTTTTTTTCTGATTATAGGAAAAATTCATGCTGTCTAGAAAAAAACTCAAGCAATGCAGAAAAGCATAAAACCCACTACCATTGAGTTGATTTTGACTCATAGTAACCCTATAGGACAGAGTAGAACTGCCCATAGGGTTTCCAAGGCTTTAATCTTTATGGAAGTAGACTCTCATATTTTTCTCCCATGGAGCAGCTGGTGGGTTTAAACTGCTGACCTTTTGGTTGGCAGCTGAGCACTTTAACCACTGTGCCACCAGGGCTCCTTGTAGAAAAGTATAGGAAGAAACTAAAATCCTACCACTCTGAGATAATATTTTAAAGCTCATCCTTTTATATACCTTAATGCATGTATACCCATAGAGTCATATAGTGTTTTTATCATGGACCACTTCTCTCGCTCATCTCCCTCAGTAAACCATTCATCAGCCTCAGATGACCAGAATTTGCAGTCTTGTGTGTATCCTTTCATACCTTTCTCATGCTTATATTTACTGACTATATATATTCATATATACTGGTACTTTTCTCATTCTCTTTTTTCAAGTTTGATAATGAATGTTTTCTGTCTACTTATGTTTTAACGTATTTATATTACCTCTCAAATCAGCTGGTATAATGGCAACTCATTAATTGACTATATAGTATTTTAACTCAGTTTATTTAGCTAGTGGTAAATTTCAGCCTGTTCTGCTCTTGGGAGTCTCTGAGCACCTGCAGGAAATACATGCTGCATTTAAACGTGGTATCTAAAATCTCTAGTAGGAAAAGCACGTTTTGTAGTAGGATATGTCAAGCCTACTTGATTTTAGCAAGTGGTAAGGACGCGGTTGTGTCATGGACACTGGATAAGAGTGCCTCCTGGGAGAAGAGGTGACTCTAAGCCAGTGCCAGGATTGGATTTAGAATCCAGGTTTATACTCCAGCGTACTGTAGGAATTCCCAGCCTGAGAACCAAGCATAAAAATAGGTTTTGGGCTGTTGACCCTTCTGGGTGCTTAGCAAAAGAAAATGCAAAACCATCCTGGAGAAAGGGAAAAAATCAAGTATTTATCCTGCCATTCTTGTATGAACTGTACCTCAGAGTAACCAAGTATTAGAACATTTTTGTAGAACATTCCCAGCTAATAAATGAAGAAGGAGTGTAAAATTAGAAGAGGGGTTGGCAAACTTTTTCTGTAAAAGTTCAGATAGTAAATATTTTCAATTTTGCAGGCCATATGGTTCTGTAGCAACTACTCAACTCGCAAATGGGCATCGTTGTGTTCCTATAAAGCTTGTTTGAAATGCAGGCAGTGGGCTGTGGAAGGCAGTTTGGCACTTCCTCAAAAAGTTAAACATAAACATAAAATTAATTGTAGACATATAGTCCATCAGTTCCACTCCTGGGTATATACCCAAAGGACTTGAAAGCAGGGACTCAAACAGATTCTTGTACATCAGTGTTCATTGCAGCATTATTCAGAACAGCCAAAAGGCAGAAACAACCCAAGTGTCCATCAAAGGATGAATGGATAAACAAAATGTGGTATATCCATACAATGGAATATTATTCAGCCATAAGGAGAAATGAAGTTCTGATAAATGCTATGACATGGATGAACCTTGAAAATGTTATGTTGGGTGAAATAAGTCAGAAATAAAAGGACAAATATTGTATGACCCCACTTATATAAAATATCTAGAACGGGCAAATGCACAGAGACCAAAGTTTATTAGTGTTTTACCAGGACCTGAGGGGAGGGGGAAATGAGGAGTTATTGTTAAGGGATACTGAGTTTTCATTTGGGGTGATGAAAAACTTTTGGAAATAGAGATAATGGTTACATAACATGGTGGGTGTAATTAATGTCACTGAATTGTATACTTAAAAATGGTTAAAATGGCAAATTTTTTGTAGTATGTATTTTACCACAATTAAATACAGGTGGTGGGCCATTGCTTGCTGATATCTGAATTAGAGTATTTTCATCGTTTAGAGCCTGATAATTATAGTTGTTTTTACTTGTGAACTTTAATAATTCCAGGGAGTTCATTATACTGAACCCGTGTCATCTTCCAGTACAGATGGTTAGGGTTTTTCACTGGGATTTAAATCCTAAATTTCCAGGTTTTCTACTGGTTCTAATTTGATTATATATGGTGGGTGAATGTATCTTTAGGATATGTGGGCATTCTTGGTATTCCACTTAGCCACAGATCCAATGATTAGTATCATGGACAGTAGTGAATAAACTGCTAGTAATTAGTCTCATGAAGGTTTTAATGTTAGGAAACAATATAGTTCATTTGTAATTCTCATAATATTAAAATATTCATGTCTGATTACTATGAGAAGAAACGTGAAATTTTAATCCATGAAGTATTTTTGACCTTATAATGAATTACATATCTGAAATCATTGCATTTGTAAATTAGACTGCTTTTCAAAATATTTCAAGACAGTTGTGAGATACTTCCAATAGTAACTACCTGGATTTGTACACATTCATCGGTTAGTCATTGCTTAAAGTCATTTTTTTCCCTTCTTCCCATTTGTAGCCTGTTAAAAAAAGTTAGTGGTAATACATTTTGAAAGACTACTTTGTCTACCTGAAAGATGAATATAGGTAGGCAGACTTTATGTTTTTCTTCTTGCTACCCTTAGGAAGTATTTGAAAAGGAGCAGTCCATCTGTGCAGCAGAGGAACAGCCAGCAGAAGAAGGGGTAAAAACTCAAGTTTTCTTACCTGTGTTTCCTGGTGAAAGAAATGTTTTATTAAGATCTCTGATTGTCTTATGTTGCTGTAGGGGAGTAATTAATTAAGTTTATGAAAACATTGAGTTTAACAATTTCCATCTAAAAACTATTCATGACTTCCAGATGAACCTGTTTATATTACTTGTAAGTGTGTATGGTTGTTGTGATTCACATCAGGGTGATGCTAACAAGAACAGGGCAAAAGGAGGATGGCAACAGAAGAGTAAAGGACCGAAGAAAGCTGCTAAATCAAAAAAAAAGAAGCCTTTAAAAAAAAAACCTACACCTGTGCCATTACCACAGTCAAAGCAACAGAAACAAAAGCAGGCAAATGGAGTCGTTGGAAGTGTAAGTTTATTATTATCATTATTATTTTTATTGAGGTATAACATACATATACTAAAATACTCGAGTCTTAATGTGTATAGCTCCTGAAGTTTTACATATGTCTGTACCCACGAAACCCTGCTGCATTGTGTCCCTTCCCAGTCCGTAACCACTCCATCTACCTTTCCCACCCTCAACTGCTATTCTGACTAATCACCATAGATTAGTTTTGCCTGTTCTTAAACTGAATATAAATGGAATCATTTTATGCCTGCCTGCTTTTGCTGAACATTATGTCTGCCACATTCACCTGTATTTTGTGTAGCAGTAGTCCTTTTTTTATGTGTGTAGTATTGTATTTTATGAACATACCACAATTTATTTGTTTTGTGATTGGCAGACATTTGTGTTTCTAGTTTTTGCCTGTTATGAACAAAGGAGCTTTGATTACTCTTGTACATGTTATTTTGTGAACATATGCATTAATTTTTCTTGGATATATATCTAGCAGTGAAATTGCTGGGTCATAAGATAGGTAGATAGCTAACTTCATTGAACGAGCCAGTTTTCCAAAACTGTACCATTTTATGCTCCTGCTAGCAAAGTTTGAGTCCATTTGCTCCACATTCTCACCAACACTGGTTTTACAGTCTTTTTTATTTTAGCCATTGTCCTGGATGCCACACTGTGTTACTTACTTAGTTTTATGTTAAGTACTGAAATATGTTAGAGCAAGTCCTCCAACACTTTTTTTTTTAATTTTGTTGTTGGATATACACAGCAAAACATGTACCATTGCAACAGCTTCTATGTATATCACTTAGAGACATTTCTTACATTTTTCCAGTTGTGCAACCATTCTCAGTCTCCTTTTCTTAGTTGTTCCTCCCTCATTAACATAAATTAAGCACTCCCTAAGGTTCCTATCTAATCTTTCCAGTTGTTGTTATCAGTTTGATTCCATATAGATAGTTGTTAAAAGAGCATATGCTCAAGGCAGACATTTTTTACTAATTAAGGTAAACTATTGTTTGGTTTTAAGATGACTTCACGGATATTTTTGGTTTAAGTTTTAAAGATTATCTCAGGCCAATAGTTTCAGGGGTTCATGGCTCCAGGAAGTCTGGAGTCCCTGAGAGTTTGAAATTCTGTTCTGTGTTTTCCCACTTTTGATTAGAATTCTTCTATAGAGTCTTTGATCAAGATGTTCAATAATGGTAGCCAGGCACCATCCAGTTCTTCTGGTCTCCTGGTAAAGGAGCCAGTTGTTCATGAAGGCAGTTGTCCACACATTCCATTTTCTCCTCCTATTCCTGATACTCCTTCCTCTATTGCTCTAGGTGAGTAGAGATCAATTGTTGTGCCTTGGATGGCCACTTGAAAGCTTTTAAGACCCCCAGGCACTATGCAACAAACTAGGAGGTAGAACAGAATCTCTAAACTTGTTATTAGGACAGTTTCCTGGGGTATCCCATGAAACCGTGACCCTGAACCTCCAAACCAAGGAACCAAATCCCATGAAGTATTTGAATGTACATAAGCAGCCTCAACAGCTATTCTTTTTTTTTTTTGTCATTGTTGTAAATACATCTGTCACAGAACTTTTGCCAGTCAGCTTCTGTGGGCTGTGCAACCCTCCCTTAATGCGAATTTTCCATCACTGTTAGCCCCCCTTTTTGTTCTGTATACATTTGCCTGTTCTTATCTTTTTATATAAGTGAGATTATACAATATTTGCCCTTTTGTGATTAATTTATTTCAGTCAGCATAGTATCTTCAAGCTCCATCCATAAATGAAGCGTGTATCAAGACTTCATTTCTCCTACTGGCAGAGTAGTATTCCATTGTATGTATGTACCACATTTTATCCATTCATCTGCTGGTGGACGTTTAGGTTGTTTCTACCTTTTGGCTATTGTGAATAGTGCACAATGAACATTGACCTACAAGTCTCTGAGATTCTGCTTTCTTTTGGGTATATACCTAGGAGTGGAATTGCTGGATCATATGGTAGTTCTATTTTTAGTTTTTTGAGGAACCACCACACTGTTTTCCACAACAGCTGTACCATTTTGCATTCCCACCAGCAATAGGTAAGGGTTCCAGTTTCCCCACATCCTCAACATTTGCTATTTTGTTGTTATTATTATTATTATTTTAGTCTTAGCCATCCTAGTGGGAGTAAAATATATCTCATTGTGGTTTTGATTTGCATCTCTCTAGTGGCTAATGGTGGGAAACCCTGGTGGTTTTTTTTTTTTGGTTTTTTAATGGCTAATGATGCTGAGAGCATCTTTTCAAGTGTTTGGTGGCCATTTGAATATCCTCTTTGATGAAATGTCTATTTAAGCTCTTTGCCTATTTTATGATTGGGTTATTTGTGTTTTTGTTGTTGTCAAAGTTTTATATGTGTATTGGTTGTTAGATTCTTGTCAGATAATATGGTTTCTTTTTTTCTGAAATCTTGATGAACAGAAGTTTTTAATTTTTATGAGGTTCCATTTATTTATTTTGTCTTTTGCTGTTTGTGCTTCTGTTATTATAATAGATAATCCATCATTAAAAGCAAGGCCTGACAAGAGTTGCACCTGCTTTTTCTTCTAAAAATTTTATGGTTTTAGTTTTCACATTTAATTCCTTAATCCATTTTGAATTTTGTTATTGTATATGGTATGAGGCATGAATCCTGTATCATCTTTCTGTGTGTGGAAATCCATTTTTCCCAGCACCATTTATTGAAGAGACTCTTCTTTCTCCATCGAATGGATTTAACACCCTTGTCAAAAATCAGTTGGCCATAGATGTGTCAGTTTATTTCTGGACTCTCAGTTCTATTCCATTGGTCTGTGTGTCTGTTGTTATACCAGTGATGGCCTGTTTTGATTACTGTAGCTATATACCAAAAAACAACAACAAAAACCATTGCCATTGTGTCAGTTCCGACTCAGTGACCCTTTAGGACAGAGTAGAACTGCCCCATAGGCAGTTCTTGGTTAGTAGCCATAGCTCTTAACCACTGCACCGCCAGGGCTCCATAGCTGTATTGTATGTTTTAAAATCAGGAAGTGCGAGTTCTCCTAGTTTGTTCTTCTCTTTCAACATTGCTTTAGCTATTCCCTGTAAAGTTGAGGTTTAGTTTTTCTATTTCTGTAAAGAAGGCTGTTGGAATTTTGATTGGAATTGCGTTGACTCTATAGATCACTTTGGGTAATATTGATATGCTAACAATAGTAAGTGTTCCAATCCATGAACATGGAACATCTTTCCATTTATTTAAGTCCCCTTTACTCTCTTTCAGCAGTGCTTTATAGTTTTCATTGTATAAGTCCTTCACACCCCTGATTAGATATATTCCCAAGTATTTTATTCTCTTAGATGAAGTTAATGGAATTGTTTCCCTAATTTCCCATTCAGATTTCTCATTTCTGGTGTGTAGAAACCCAACTGGTTTTTGTTTGTTGACCTAGTGTCCTGTACTTCGCTAAATTCCTCTATTAGCTCTGGAAGTTTTCTTGTGGACTCTTTGGGATTTTCTATGTATAGGATCATATCATCCACAAATAGAAATAGTTTTACTACTTCTTTTCCAATCTGGATACCTTTTATTTCTTTTTTTTGTCTTATTGCTCTGGCTAGGACTTCTAATACAGTATTGAATAGAAGTGGTCAGAGCGGGTACCTGTTGTCTTGTTCCTGATTTCAAGGGGAAAGCTCTCAGTCTTTGTCCATTAAGTGTAATGTTGGCTGTTAGCTTTTCATATATGCCCCAAATCATACTGAATTTCCCTTCTATTCCAATCTTCTTTTGGGTTTTCATCAAGAAAGGGTGTTGGATTTTATTATTTCCTGTATCCTTGGAGAGGATCATGTGGCTCTTCTCCTTAGTTCTGTTGCTGTGATGTATTCTGTTGATTGATTTTCTGATGTTGAACAGTCCTCCAACTCTTATTTTATGTCTTCAAAAGTGTCTCTACTATTTTAGTTCGTTTGTATTTCCAGACACATTTTAGAATAAGTTTGACAGTTTCCACCAAAAACTGCTAGAATTTATATTGGTATTGCATTGAATCTATGGTTTGATATGGGGACATTGACTTGTTAACAGTATTGAGTCTTTTTACTCGTAATCAAGGCTTATCTTCATTAATTGGATCTTCCTTAATTTTTCTCAGCAGAGTTTTTTAATTTCCAGTGATAGCTGTATGGCACAGCTTTCATTAAATCTACTCCTAGGTATTTGATGCTTTCTGGTGCTATTGTAAAAGAAATTAAAAAAAAAATTATTCTTTAGTGTTTGTTAGTGGTATATAGAACTATAGTTGCTTTCTAAATATTGTCTTTGTAACAAGGAGTCCTGATAAATTGATACTATAATTTTAATTATGTATTTGTAGATATTTATAAAAATATTCTCTACCTACACAGTCATACCCTCTGTGAATAAAGACAGCTTTACTTTTTTCTTCTCAATTTTTATGTTCTTTCTTTTGTTCATTCAATTGTTCTTTCGTTCTCCCGTTCTTTCTTACTGTACTGGCTAGAACCTTCAGTATAATGCTGATTGTAAGTAATGATGCCAGACATCTTTATCTTCTTTTCGACCTCAAGGAGAAAGCAAACATTTTACCAGATTAAGGAAGTTTCCCTTCTATTCTTATTTTGCTGATAATTTTTTTTATGAGCAAGTGTTGCGTTTTATTAAATGCTTTTTCTGCATCTATTAAGTTGATCATGTTATTTTTCTTGTGTCTGTAAATGTGGTGAATCATATTGTTGGATTTAAAAAGTTTAAACCAAACTAGTAAAAAGATCTGCCTTGAGCCCTAATAAATCCCATAATCGCGAGTGTGGTGTGTGAGTTCTGTGTGGCCATTATAATGAGTAATGGAACCCAGCAGAGAAGTAGAGAGTGCTGTGGGAGGGACCGTTGGTGTCTGAAGTGGTAAAGATGGCAGAGAGAGATGTCTTACCTCCGCCTCATGGGAATCAGCCTTGGGCTGTTGATCTTGGTTCACCTTCCCCCTTATGAAGTTCAAGGAGGTCAAACACCATCCCCACACCATTTTTACGTATGTTTTCAGAGAATTTGTTCATTTCTTCTATCAAATTTTTCATAACATCTTTTATTTTTAATATGTTAGATCTATATTGATGACTTCTTTTTTATTCCTAATATTGGTAATTTGTGTTTTCTTTTTCTCTTGAACAGTCTTGCCAAGGTTTTTTTTTGATCTTTTCAGAGAACCAACTTTTGGTTTTGTTTCAGCTTCCTTTTTGTGTATCTACTTACTTTGTCATTGATTTTTGGTGTTTATTATTTACTTCCTTGGCATTTAATTTGCTGTTCTTTTTCCTCTTGAGATAGGAGAATATTTTGCCTGAGACATTGGATTTCCTTATTGTATTATACCCTGTCAGTTATTAGAAAATGATACTAAACTCTTAAAGCAGTATTTTTTTTTAATAAACTTCTCATTTTCCCTCCACAGATAAAATGTACTGTATAATTGACGTTTTTGAAAGATGAGCCATTTTAGCCATTGTGGTAGCGTGCTTTGCAGATAGAAATAAAATATTTTTGTTTTAGAAACTGTGAAGAATGAATAAAATCATAGTAGACAAAAAGCAAATGTTAACGTCTTCAGTCGGACTCCCACATCTTTATAAATGAGAATTTCTATAATTAAAAGAAATTCTGTATGAATAGTGAAATTGTAACCTGGACCAGTATAGTTATAATCACGGTAACTTAGCTTCAGGGACTCAGAATGATATGTACGCATTGAGATATTTAGAACTTTTTATGGTTGGTTTTTCCTTTTAGGAAGCTGTAGTAAAGGAAGATGAAGAAGAAGTATCCGACAAAGGCAGTGATTCTGAAGAAGAAGAAACCAATAGAGATTCCCAAAGTGAAAAAGATGATGGTAGTGACAGAGACTCTGATAGAGAGCAAGATGAAAAGCAAAACAAAGATGATGAAGCAGTAAGACTTAAGGGTTTAAATAATTGAATTATAACTCTGATGATTGTTCTAGGTTTTGTTGTTTGTTGGCTTATCTTAAACAATACTAGCGTATTTTACAATAGTTCTTAATATATTACTTTGTAAAGAATTTTTTCAGAGATAATAGTCAAAGCTATAAATTAAAATTGTTTCTAACAAAGATTAGAAATCCTGATTTTCTTAAATCTTAAATTGAGAGAAAGAGTAGGACCTGGATCTGAGGTAGTCAGTTTGATCTCTAAGGGATTTTTAAGATGTAGAGATATTTCTGAAAACATGAATAAGGGAAGGTGGGTTGTGAAATAGGTAGCAAGTTCCAGGTGACATTTAGGGTAAAGAAACATTACTGTTTATGCTATGTCAAGTTGGTTAAGGGAAAAGCAAATATTTACAGAATGCCACTTTGTTTCAAGAAATATATAAGATATTAAGGACAGAGGATGTCTCTAAGGAATTTATTAGGATAGTGAGTGAGGGTATAAAAAAAGAGGGTATAGAGTATAGAAAAAAAAAATCTCATTGCATGGCATTAAGTTTCACATGATTTATGGAAGGGCTGTGGAGAAGAATGTGTTTGGTAGACAAATAATGATCCTTAGGGAAGCTTAAACTGCAAAGGAACTGTAAACTGATCAGCAATTTCTTTGACAGTATTATTCTTTTTGATTGGGCCATTGATCTAAAAGTAACCCCTGTGGTTTGGGAGAGAAAGAGGGGTCCCCTGAATAACCTCTGAGGTGAAAGGAGAGGCCAAAAAGAAAACGTAAAGGGCAAAGGATAGAAGAAATAAAGTGTAAAGAAATATTGCACCCATCCTTGGCAGTGGTAATTAATAAATAAATAAGGCTTTGTTTTTAGCAGTTGCTAGGACTTGGCTTTTTTTTTTTTTTTTTTTTACTTCAGGCATTAAATTGATGGCCAGGAAATTAAAACCTGTGGAGAAATTACTTCCACAGCCTCACATTTGGGAACATGTTAACATATTCTTGTTTGTGTATATTAGGATTAGTAGAGGGTGACTCATAGGGTTTAACAGGTTTAACAGGTGACCAATAATACAGCAAATAATTTATTCATTATCTGTCACATGGCAAGCACCGTGAAACAGTTCCTGCCCCGGAATGATTTGTAGGCTGGTGGGGAAGACAGACTTACAGATAAACATTATAGTACGTAATAGATTGTCTACATTTACACAAGGTACAGTGATAGCACAGAGGAGAGAGTGATCACCTCAGTCCTCAGGTAGAGTGACATTTATAGCAGGCTGTACACATGTTCAGACGTTATTCCTGAAAGAATAATGAGTAGGAATTTGCCAGGCGGAAAAACAGAATTTCCAAACAGGGTTTAGAAGTGAAACAACTTGGTGAGTTCAGAGAAGTGTAAGTAGTTTGAAATGACTAGGATAAAAGGTGCAAGGAGGAAAGCAGTAACAAAAGACTGGGGAAGCAGGCCAGGGTCAGATCATAAATGGCTGAGTAGTTCATGCTAAAGGGGCTAGACTGATTTATAAAAACAGTGATTATAAGTTTTGAGCAGGGAAATGGTCAGATTTGTGGGACTGAACTCATTCTAACCTTAACTGGCATTGTCAGGAGTAATACCTAGAGGAAGATGAGAACTCCTCAGAGTGATAGTAAACATACTTGATTTCAGATATTTTAATTTTTTCTTTACTAGGAGTGGCAAGAATTACAACAGAGTATTCAGCGAAAGGAGAGAGCTCTGCTGGAAACCAAATCAAAGATAACGCATCCTGTTTATAGTCTTTACTTTCCTGAGGTGAGTTCCTAGTGCTATCCTTCTTCCGTTCATGTTCTTGGATATTTCTGTTTGCCCTCTAGCTCTCTGTGGTGTGAACTAGCTTAAGTACACTAAATGTGGTCTATTCTTGACAGGTCTCATTTTTAAAAGATACATTACAATGTGGGATTGTTAATTTTTAAGTATTTCTGTGGCTTCCTGTGTTTGTATCTTCTGTGCCCAGATTACTGGGGGTTGTACTTAATGATGACTTCCCATTACAAGTTCAGGCAGTCGTCATCAGACAAATGCATATCTTGTCTTTGCCTGCTTGACCTGTGAATCTCTCTCCCCTACCAATTTTTAAATACGATGAAAGAAATTCTTAAATTTTCTCCATGAGTTTTCTCAAAGGGTCCTATACTGGCACCTGGAGCCAGTAGACCTGCTCTGACTCTGGTAATTGACCCAGTCCATGGAAACGGGTGAGCACATGGCTGTGGAACCAGCTGTGTTCTCAGCCTGAACAACATTCAGTAAGAATGAAGAGCGTGGCTGATCTCCAAGCTCAGGACAGATCATTACAGTGCCATTTGTTCCCTTATCTTTGTTTACTTTGTGGTCATGGCCTGCCCAACTTTTGATCTTTTGATAGACTGTGTTGTTTGTCTTTCAGACTAGTTTGGGGTTCCCTTGACATTTCGCTTTTGAGGATGAGTCTGTGGAGCATAGGCGAAGAGCTGGTTACCTTTATTTAGGGAAACTGCTTCCAGACTGCTTCACGGCTTTGTCATAGACCTTCTGCACACCACTCATGTTTGGCAGATGATTTCATGTATAAGTTTGCTTTCTATTCTAGAATGTCAATCCAGAGTTGCTGGGGACTGCTTATGGCAAATTGCTAAATAATTTGGCTTTCCTAATAATAAATGATAAATAAATAAATCTCTGCACAGACAATTTTGACATGGAGAGAAATCTGCCCAGGATCCCAGCTTAAGGCTGGGGCGTTCTGAACTTCAGCCCGCTTGTTAAGGGGCGTTCTGCCTGTTGCAGAGGTAGTCTGCCAACATTAAGCCTCCTGAAATCAAGTGAATAAATTCTACTGAGAGATTGGTTTAAAAAGTGACACGGAATACTATAAGCTGCATAATTTGTATCCATGTAACAGTTTCATTTGGGACCATGCTTAGTTCCTAAGTGAAGGACGTATTCACTCCCTTAGAATATTTTGAAAGTGAAATTGCCTTTTTCTAATGTAATCTACATCTGCATGGTTTGGTGAACATCTCAAAGTACTCTCTCTCAGACAAAATTTATTTAGGCACTTCCTAACGTCACCGCTCTGTCTTCCTTTCTTAATTTCCTAGGGCCACCATAATAAAATACCGCACGTGGTGACTTTAAAGAACAGAAATTTATTTTCTCATAGCTCAAGTGACTAGAAGTCTGAATTCAGGGTGTTGGCTGCAGGGGAAGTCCTTGTGTCTTTTAGCTTCTGGTAGCTACTGGCAGTTCTTGGTGTTCCTGGGTTCATAGGTTCATCTGCCTGCATCTTCACATGGTGTCTTCCTTGTGTGTGTCTTTCCATGTCTGTTTTCCCCTTTTATAAGACACTACTACTTAGAGTGAATTAGGTTTCAGACCCATTCATGACCTCCTTAACATAACAAGAAAAACCTTATTTCCAAATGGTGTCACATTCACAGGTACTTGAAGTTAGGACTTCAGCATATGTTTTGGGGACACAATTCAGTCCATAACACTTTCCATGTACCTACCTAACTACCGAGCTACCCACCTAAATTAAAGTTTTATATTAATAATTAATTTACATGTTATTAAAAATCATTTATTATATTTAGTATGTGAAGAATTGTTGGGAATGTTATAAAACATTGTTTTAAAGTGCATATAACTCATGGTAGAACATCCCTTTGTCTCTCAACACGTGCGTCAGAGAGCCTAGGCACAAGTGCAGTGCCATTGTTGGTATTCACTAGGATCTTAGCAAGTGTTTCTTGAATGAATCTCATTTTACTCAAACTGCTTGGGGGAGAAAGGCATTCTCCAATTGGGAGGGAAAGAAAAAATGTGCATTCTTGAACATATCCCTGTGATGTTTATATTACTACATACGTGTTTTGGTAATGATGTTTTTGACAATGAAATGTCAGAATCACTTTAATAATAATGTCTCTCATTTCACTAATAATCACAGCTATCATTTATTGTACTTATATGTGTTAGGCATTCTAATGTGTATTTTACCTGTATTATTTCATTTTCACAACACAGCCTGAAGTAGGCATTCATTATTTAACGGAGGAGGGAACCACCGACGTTTAGAGAGACTAAATAACCCAGGTCTGTGTGACTCTTAAACAGGTGTTGGCAGAACACTTACTATTTTTTGTGCTGTGATGACAGAGTTGACTAGTTGATACAGAGACTCTATGACCTGCAAAGACTAAAACTATTCTCCGGCCCTTTACAGAAAAAGTTTGCCAACTATTGCTCTAAAGCCCAGGTATTAATACTCCATTCTGAGTCCAGTATGTTTTTACACACTTGTGTGTGTGCTCAAATACACACATAAACAAACATATATATACAAATATACCCACTATGATAGTCTTAACTCTTGGGTAAATCTAAGACTTAAACAGAATTTAATTTTCTTGTTCGGTGCTGCTCACATTCATATCATCCCACACTTATGATTTATTTATAAGGCTTATTGATGTCGCAGTGCTTTGTAGTGTAAGGTGTTTAAACAGAAGAGCTTTTGGTTGCCTTTGGTGTAGCATTATTAGATAATAAACGAAATTTTAACCTCTGATGGTTAAAATAAAATAGAAACTACAGTGATTTCGGTTTAAAACGTATTGTCCCTATGGAACTGTTTTCAGTTAAAAAAAAAATTTAACCTTACTTTAGATAATTGAGAATTTAGAATAGTATTGTTTTAGTTAAATGAGTATTTAGAATACATTTTATTTTTAGCTCCAAAATATTTTTCTTTAAGCCATTTTGGAAAGATACCTTGCCCACCTCATTCTTAAACAGAGAATGACTGAACGGTTACTGGCACATGCTGTAATCCAGCAGTGGACTGTGAGCACACTGAGGTTTGGTGCTTCCAGATGGCTTGGCCTTCTAAATATTTTTTAAAATCTATTATTTTATTTCTGTAATTTTTTGTCTTTGTTCTCTTTCCTCCCTGTTGTCATTCTCTATTCTGGTGGCAGTTCTTGTGCTCAATTCCTTTTCTGTTTCTAATTTTTTGTGAACTAAAACTGGAAATGCCAAGGTTATTAATATCATGTGCCATGAAAGGTATGAATAGGCTGTTAGAATCTAAGATGTTCTTTTATGAGTAAAATGTTTTAATGTATTGGTTTCTGATTTGTCTGCTCAGGTTTCTTCCACACCTACTTTCTGGCTTTGCATATTACTAGGTAACATTACTAAGATTTACTGGATGATATTTTAATAGTTTATGTGTTTTTCCTTTTTAGACTATGTTACCACTTAATTAAGGTAAATCAGGGGTTTTTAATATGGAAGCCCATCGATAGGCTTTAAGGGGCCATCGAAACCCCTAAAATTGTTTATACAGAGTTCTTTTGAGGAGCAGATCTACAGATAGTTAAGAATGATTTATTCATTCTGTGAGTATTTTTTGAACACCTGTTTTGTATCAGGTCAGTGCTAGGCGTATAGCACTAAGCAATGCTTGTAGTATCCTTAGAGTTAGGTAAGCCAGAACTGTGCTTCACAGTTCTGATTATTTATGCTTTTTTTTTTTCTTCCCAGGAAAAACAAGAATGGTGGTGGCTTTATATCGCAGACAGGAAGGAACAGACATTGATATCTATGCCATATCATGTGTGTACACTAAAAGATACTGAAGAGGTAATTATTCAACAATATTATTTCTGTTTTTAAACATGTACATTTCACCATCATGATGCTTCGTAAAATCTTTCCCATATTTGGTTTTTTGCATTTTATTTGTTAGGATATTTTGTAACTGTTCTCTGAGTTGTGAGGGGGTGTTCATTGGAAATTTATAAAGTACTGATTTGTCAAAGGTAGGCGACTTGGTCAGCTTTTAAAAAACTTCTTCTCCATGTATTTGGGGGAGTTTTCACTTGTTAGTGCCTAAGAACATGTACTTTTTCTTCTGTAGAATTTAATGATAATTTGCAAACAGTTGATTTTTCTCCTCATTGGATTAGTGCTAGGTTTTATACTGTTTGTCTTAGAAAAAGATCTAAGACCTGGTGATTCAGATTCTTTTCAGTGGAATTTTTGGTTGCACAGCATTGTCCACTATTGACATCATTAATGTAGCATTGTGATGAATGTATTTTACCCTTGGGAATTGCTCTCTGTTTTTTGTTTTTCTTCTTGATTTTTTTTTTTTTTTAATGTGTAATCATTTCTACGGAGATGGTTCTGTCTGCTTGCACTCTGGACAAAACCAAGGCTTTTGAATTTCAAGATAGCTATGTGATGTTTATTTTTAATCACAGAAGTTGTTGTGTATGTTTTTTTCCTTTATAATCAAGTGGTAAATGTGAAGAAGTTTAGTGTTGTTTATTTATTTGACACTTAAGAATATTTCTTTGACAGAGTAATTTCATTTTATTTAAAAGTCAGATATTTTTGAATAGGTAATACATTCACCTTGTTTAACATTTCAGAAGATGGAAAAGTGCATACAGTGAGAAATCTTGTACACTGTCTCCCAGTCACCCATTCCCCTTCCTGGAGACCATAAATGTTATCAAACTTTTATGTATTCTACATATTATATTATATACAGATAGCAAGCAACTACATATGTGTATTTTTCCCAGTTTTACACAAAACATAGCATATACTCTGTTCTGCACCTTAACTTTTTATCTCAATAATATAACTCAGAATTTGTTCCATGTTAGTATGTAAAAAACTTCCGTATTTGCTTTTACAGCTGCGTGTTATTCTCTTGTTTGGGTGTACTATTGTTTATTTAGCGCTCCCCTATTTAGTGGACTGGCAAGTTGTTCCTGGTCTTTTGCTGCAGGGAGTAACCATGCTTGTCATTTGTGCATGTGCAAACATAACCTGTAGGATAAATTCACAGAGGTAGAATTGGTAGGTCAGAGGCTATGTACATTTGTAGTTCTGAATAGATATTGCTAGGTGTTTCTCCATAGAGGGAATGAATGTCTAAGTATGCTGTAGCCTTTCAGTGTGTTGTCAGACATTTGAATGTCATTGCTGATCAGGAAGGTGGAAAATGCTTCCTCAGTGTAAGCTTTTATTTAAAAATTTTTCAAATCCGTAGAAGCACAGTACCATGAACCCATATATACCTTTCACCTAGATTCACCGTTGTTACCATTTTGCCGTGTTTGTTTTATCTCTCTTTCTCTCTGTATGTGTACACACACACACACACACGTTTTTTTCCCCCTGAACTGTTTGAGGTCTTGTAGACATTGTGACATTATACCTCTAAATACTTGAGCGTGTATCTCTTATCCAAGGGCCTTCTCCTACCTAAGCACAATATAATTATTGTACTCAGAAAATTGAGCAATGGTGTATTATTATCTAATGTGTAGTCCATCTTCAAATTTCCCCAAATATTCCACCCTGTATGTTTTAATTTTTTTTTTTTTTTAATTCAGGATCCAGTCAAGGGTCATACATTGCAATTGGTTGTCATGCCTCTTTAGTCTAGAACATATCCTTGGCCTTTTTCTTTTCTAATCTTTCATGTCATTGACATTTTTGAAGAGTCCAGGCAAAATGTTTTATAGAATATCCTTCAGTTTGTATTTGTCTCAATGGTTACTCATGATTAATTAAATATTATGGGCAATAATACTACATAGGTGATGTGTCTTCCTTAGTGTATCACATCAGGGTTACATGTTATCAGTTTGCCCCACACTGGTGATATTAAGGTTGACCATTTAGTTAAGGCTTTTTATCTATTGTGAAGATATTTTTTCTTCTCTAATCTGTGGGATGATATTTGAGCATTGTGTGAATATCATATTCTCCAGCAGTCTGACTATTCATTTTAGCATATGTCCTTACCTGAATCAGTTTTTACTGTGCTAGTTGTATTCACTGGAGTTTTAATTTTGCATTTCTCTTAAAAGTAAAACTGAACATCTTTCCGTGTGTTTGAGTCATGTTTCCTTTTCTGTCTGTTCTTAACCATTGTTAATTTTTGTTGGTTTGGGGACAAATTTTCTTGTGTTAGGAAATCAACCCGTTGTGATGCAAGTTGCATATATTTTTCTCCAATTTATTTTACTATTATTATGGTGGCTTTTACCAGTCATAAATATAAATATTTGCTCGTCTATTTTATGTAGTGTAGTTTAGTATAATCTTTTATTTTATGGCATCTAGGTTTTGTGTTATAGTTAAAAAAAAAGAAAAAGATTTCCCATGATTTCTTCTAGTGTCATGTATTAATATATAATCTTTGCTAAAAAATCTGAATTTGGAGATTGGAGGCAGATCACCAGAACCATCCAAATGTCATTTTTCTTCCTTTGTCTAAGTGGGATTATATCAAGAGAAATCTCCTAAGAGTTTGTTGTTGTTTTTATTTGAACTTTGTGATTTGATGGGAGATAAAAATACCTTCTTGACCTTTTAAGCCATTAGGCTTATCCTGGAAATAAGAAAATTTAGCAAGAATTATCTTCTGCCTTGTGAAGTCTCCTGTTTTATTAATTATATAATTTCATTTATTTAGATTTTTATATACCTTCATTTTTGGGGGGAGGGGAAGTGATTATGACTTTTGTAACATTTGTTAGGACTCCCTATATCATCTGAGTAAACACCTAGCTATTAAATAATTTGGTCTCAATTTTAGGAGTGAGCTATTGTTTTCTCCTTTGGTTTCCTTAAATACAGATCAAGTGTTGATTTTATCTTCTAGGTAGAATTGAAGTTCCCTGCACCAGGCAAGCCTGGAAATTACCAGTATACAGTGTTTCTGAGATCAGACTCCTATATGGGTTTGGATCAGATTAAGCCATTGAAGGTAGGAATAGAGACTCTTGAATAAGTATGGTTGTCTATTTGAATAACTGCCTACTATACCCTGGCGGGCAGTAGTTAAGAGCTTGACTCCTAAACAAAAGGTCAGTAGTTTGAATCCACCAGCCGCTCCTCAGAAACTCTATGAGTCAGTTCTACTCTGTCCTCTAGGGTCGATATGAGTCAAAATTGACTCGATGGCAATGGGTTTGGTTTGATTTTATAGTAGGGAAGCATCTCTGGCTTTGAAACGTAGAGTAATAGAAGGAAAAAGAGATCATTTAATAGTTTATAAATGACACACTTGATGGGCTACTCTTAATAATAAACTTAAAGTCTTAAATAGCATAACTTCTGTAAAATCAAAATATCAAACTATGTTAGAAATTAAACTACATTTACATGTTAGTAGATTTACCTGTTACATTTCTGGGATGCAAATGAATGTATTAAATTAGAGTTGCACCCATGAAATCTATGTCTTTGTAATTGCTGTGGTCAAAGAAAATCTTTTATTTACCAGGTATTTCTTCCATTATTCCTCCCCAAACTTCTGATGTCTACATTTAATTCTTCTTTATAGTTGGAAGTTCATGAGGCCAAGCCTGTGCCAGAGAATCATCCACAGTGGGATACAGCAATAGAGGGGGATGAAGACCAGGAGGACAGCGAGGGCTTCGAAGATAGCTTTGAGGAAGAAGAAGAGGAAGAGGAAGATGATGACTAAGCAGTACTATGAATGGACCACAATATTTGCAAATTTTTGCTGTTTTGGAAGTGTGTAATAAACCAGAAGCAGTGCAGAACTGATGTTGAGGAAGGTATTAGTTTCTTTCCTAGAAATTAGAAATGGATGCATAATATAACTAGGCAGTGGCGGTGCCTTGGTACAACCTGAAAAATGCTTAAGGCTTGTTAAAGCCTTTCAAGTATGGGATGGTGCATTTATTTCTTCTGCAAACGATAATAAATCCTTTGTTATAACTGTCCAGAAGTGTGGGCTATGTATCATCTGATCAATTTATGGTCCCAGTAAAAGTAAAGGTACATGAAAAACAACTTACAAAGAAGCAACTTTTCTTCATTCAGCTTTAGTTTTGGCAAACAGTAAGGTATGATAAACACCACAAATTGTGTTTTAAGTAACATCTGCTCAAGTTTTCAACCTCTTGATAAACTCTGTTATTCATTTATTGACATTTTGTGGTGATACAAGAATATTTATAACAGCTCCATCCATGGCTTTAAACCTTTTATTTTTACCTGCCTTGGTCATAAGTTGGCATTCTCTCACATTCCACATAATATAGAGGGCTACATTTTGGTATTTTCCTTTTCTTAATTGGCCAGAGTTATCACACAGGTTATAAAAATGGCTTTTTAATGGTTTAAAACATTTTTAATCCTCTATTTTAGCAGACCAGTGCAAGGTTTTATTCTTTTGATAGGCTGTTGGTCTAAAAGTGATCGTGGGACCATATGTTCTCTGATGTTGGTGACTTATGTTATTAAACCTTTTTAAAAAGATTCACTATAAAAGCTGAAATACATTCTTAGCTTTTAATCTACTTGACTCTATCAGAAGCCTTTTAAGGGAAATGAAACAAAACATGCAAAGGAGGTGTTTTTTGTATTCATTTTGGACTCCTGTCAATAAAATAGAAGTTTGATTCATTTTATGTTTGTAATGGTGTGTGTCTTTTTACTCCCAGAGAAAGGACATAAATAGGGCAATTCACTCTTTTATTTTTCAAGTAAAAATTTAGTAACATTATACGTTACCACTGGGGTGACTGCTATTTCAGTATAGCGTAGAAAAACCCGCGATTGGGAGGGAGTCCCTAACTGCAGTGCAACCTGGAAGGATAGTGTTTCTAAAGAGTAGAAATGTGTACATGATGAATCATTGAGGCAAGGTGAATATTTTTATTACTAGATAGCAAGGAAGCATAAATATGTCATATTATAGGACTGATGGTGATAATCTACCCCTATCAAAATCTCCATAGGTCATAGTACTATTGGGATACTAATTTGTGACCTTGTTTAAGTAAAAGGTTGCTAATTTACATTCAAAATTACCAAAACATGAGAAATCCTCTGAAAAAAAAAAAATCAAAACATGAGTGGTTTTTTTGGGTTCTAAATTTAGGATGCGATAATTCCTATCAAATGGTCAAAGCAGTTCTTTCATTGGAAACTTGTGATCACCTGCTTTTCTTTTTCAAGTTGTGAGTGAAACCCTTTCTTGGCAAGCAGGAGGCTGTTCCATCTGCTTCATTTTACAAGGAGATGGTAGGTTTAATGTTTGAGTCAAGTTTTTGCTGTGAAGCTCCAGTCAGTGTGCATCAGGGCAGCTGCTGGTCCCATAAGTGTGAGGGCAGAGAGGTAGGCATCAAGTGAAATGAGAGGTCACAGAAAACACACCTGTGGCAAAAAGTCAAGGAAAGTGTTAAAAATTTCACTTAGAAATAAAGCAATCTGTAGTATGCACAGTTCCTGGTTTTCTTAATAGGTACTTTTTTTAAGAAGACTGTTTTCTTTTCTCAGTGGGTATTTTGTTTTAAAGAGGCTTTACAAGTTCTTCCAAACAACTGGCTTCTTTTGGTTTTTAGGACTCACTGGAAAGGATGACTTCACAACTTAATAACTCACCACAGCGCTTAAAAAACAGTGTTAGACAATTGCTACCTCCGCCAATCCTGTTGTGCTTTGCCCTTTGTGGGGGTGTCTGCATACTTCCCAACCAAATAAAATAAATTGTCCTCTAATGAGTACTTTAGGTACCCCTTCCCGTATTGCGATAATGGAAGGACTGAGCCCTCAGTTTGTTTCTCATCTCTCTAGCAAATCTCTGAACTCTGCATCCCTTCTTTCTCTGGAATGAGATTTAATAATTTACCCTGGCCTGCTTTTAATCTAATGGGAACTCTTACTGAGGGCAGTTTCAGTTTTGTTTTCATCAAGAAATCGTAATATTTTGTCAACAGAAGAGATGAGCGAGCATATAGTTAAAAACATGGTGTGTATACAAAATGGAACTGGCTATTTATGAAATTAAGTACTTAAATGTGTAATATTTTTACCTCTTTCAATAGGTGAAATACATATTAAGACAAAAAATAGTCTTCCATAAGGACACTCAGTTACAATTGAAAGTATAGTAGTTTTTTTTTTTTTTTTTTCCAACACCAGAGAGTCTGATTTATTTAGAGTGGGGTATGGGGTAAGTTTTTTTTTTTTTTTTTTATTAACTTTTATTGAGCTTCAAGTGAACGTTTACGTATAGTAGTTTTAAACTTTAGCATTCTAAAACCTGATGATTGAGGCAACAATGTGTTTTCCATATTCATATCTCAATCTCAGATGTTTATGTCCTTTCTTTTAAATTTTTGTGTACTTTTTAAAAAAAAACTAAGGAGCACATCGAATAAGGCCCTTTGTATAGAATAATACCTTGTACTCTACTTTACTGCTCCCAGCTTGCACTGAGGGGTGGAGAAGGGCGAGCCCTCTGAGTGTGGGAGGCTCAGGCTGCAGGTAGAAGTAGAGGGGGTGGGTACCAAATGGCTGATGTGGAACTGGAAGGGAATGTGTTTGAGGAACGTAAAGAGGCTCTCTGGCCACGTTTATCCAGTTACTTGCTTCAGCTAATCAAAACCAGATAATGGAGTTTTCTTCAGTCACAATTCTGATTTCAAATGTAATTCAGCACCTTGCATGTTTTTTGAGGGGTTCATCATTCATCACATACTGGATTTCTATGTGCCTGGCTCTGATTGGATACTGGGGCTATAAAAATCCGAGAGTTGGCGTTTTTAAGGACCCACTGCGGTATTAGGGCAGGAAGATATGGCAGTCCATTTTAAACCATTTGCCTTGGCTGACAGCCATTGTTTGAGATGCCTTTTGTCTTTCCACTGTAGACAGAGAAATTTTTTTTTTTTAGGTTTTTTTTAGCTATTTAATTTGTTGGTTTTTTAAGGAAATATGCCAGTCCTCATCCTTTGTTTTTAAATGTTTCTTTAAAGCATTTTTACCCCAAGTATTCTGCCTCAGGGAGCCCTGGTGGCATAGTGGTTAAGTGCTACAGCTGCTAACCAAGAGGTCGGCAGTTCGAATCCGCCAGGCGTTCCTTGGAAACTCTATGGGGCAGTTCTACTCTCTTCTATAGGGTCGCTATCAGTCGGAATCGACTTGACAGCAGTGGGTTTTTTGGTATTCTGCCTCAACTCCATGAAATCCCCTACTTAGTCTGCCTTAAAGTGTAACAACTATCAGTGAACCATGATGTGACATTTACCAGCTGTGTAGCCATTAGTTCAAGTATGTCTCAAGTTAGCATCAGGCATCATCACACATTTAAACTTGATGCCAGGGCTATTTTACAGAACCGAAAGAAAAAGAAAAAAACTGTGACCTTGTACATTTTTCTGTAACCTGAGCTAAAAATCCAAATACAGTAATCATTGGGACGCTTTAGGGCAGCAGCTTCAGGCAGGGGTGTATATATCCTGGGTGTACGCAGATGATCAATCCACTGGGAAAATGTTAAAATGGTTATTTGTATTTAATCTCATCCTTTTAAAATTTCTATTTTTGTGTGTTTTATAATGTACATAATATATTGTACAATTGTACACTTAATTTATAAATAAATAATACATTTATTGGTGCATTATATATATTTTTGTTGATTTGGGTGTGTGATCAAAACATTTGGACACCAGTGCTTTGTGACATTGAGATCACAAAATGGTGTACTTTGCTGGGGTTGGAAGTGTTGGTGTTTACTTGTGTCCAGCCCTGGGATTAGTCCCCAGGAGCAGAGTGGTCCTTTTTGAGATGGAGCTGAGTAGGTCTGGTGGTGGGGTTAATAGATGAGGGAAGGTTCTAGGCTGCCCTAAGTACCTGTTAACATGGAAGGGAGTGGGCCAGTGAGGGCAGAGGTGCTAGTGGTGACTTGCTGGCACTTTAAGCAAAGGCTACAGCTGTTAATGGTTCCTGCAGTTGGTGGCTGCCATGAATTAAAGATCAGTGTGCAAAGGACTCTACTCTCTTTTGAGCACTTGTATAAAGGAAGCACTGCCCTGTGTTCAGCATTGAACTGTCAGGCTGGGTTTGCAGAGGGAGTTATGCTCCTCTTAACCTTGCAGAACACTCAAGGTTTACGCTGAGCAGTGGCAGCAGTAGACACCACATACAGAGGTGTGAGCTGATTGCATGAAGGGCAACCTTGACTATTTTCCTGTAGTTTCCAGCCTGGCTCCAGTAGGGGGCGACAGGGCTGTAATTTTCCTCAGCAAAAGAATGGTTTAATTTGAAGATATAATACCTATGAAGAGCAGGAAATATGGGTGCCCTTTTGTGGGACTAAGAACCAAGATTAAAGAAATGCTATGTAATTTATTTCTATATGCACCTTCTAGGATTACCTTCTTCCCCTTAATCCTTTGTATTCCCCCCTAACCTTTATCTTTCTTACATGTGTCCTTTAATATATTAAGTTTACTTCTAGGTTTTCTGGCTGGAGAAATTAAGACCCTTTGCAACAAACTCTAGAAGACAATTCATATTTATTCATTTTACTAGAATCACTTGAGAGAGGTGAGCAGCCAGGTAGGATACAGAAATCCTTTTATTCTACAAAATTTGATTTTTTTTGGATAGGTGGTGGTGGTAAGAACTGTGAAAGTTTCGAGATTTTTACTTTTCTAACTAACAAGTTAACCTGCCACAGTGTCACGGATGTTGGGAGAAGACAGGAGACTCCCAGGTCAGAGGCACAGCAGGCTGCGTGAGCTGTGTGTTGTCATCTGCTCCCCAAAGTTCCATGGGGAACAGGTGTGGGAGCGGCCCAGCTGGATGTTGTACATACAGTGGGTTTGCCCCATAGCTGAGGAACCCAAGCCTAGGGAACCTAATTTTTTAAAGGGCTTGCAGACAAACCTGCCCAGCCTTTATTATCCTGGACAGCAAACAAATCTGCCCCCTGCCTGGGAGGGAGGCATTGTCTCTCTCTTTTAAGGCCTTTGGGTATACAGACATCCTTGAGAAGGTAGTCTGGAACAAAAGCTGTCAGTGCCTCTGCTCGCAAGGGGTGCAGAAACGCAAGAGACTCATGGAAAATTATCTCCCAACAATTGGAATCCAACATAACCCAATACCTCTATTTACAACTCATAAAAAACCCAAACCCATTACTGTTGAGCTGTTTCTGACTCATAGCGGCTGCAAGGGACACAGTAGAACTGCCCATAGGGCTTCCAAGGAGTGGCTGGTGGATTCGAACTGCTGACCTTTTGATTAGCATCCAAGCTCTTAACCACTCTGCCACCAGGGCTCCAACCCCCTTGCTGTTGAGTCGATTCCAACTCATAGCGACCCTTTGGACCGAGTACAACTGCCCCGTAGGGTTTCCAAGGAGTGGCTGGTGGATTCGAACTGCTGACCTTTTGATTAGCAGCCAAGCTCTTAACCACTGTGCCACCAGGGCTCTAACCCCTTTGCTATCGAGTCGATTCCAACTCATAGCGACCCTTTGGACCGAGTAGAACTGCCCCATAGGGTTTCCAAGGAGTGGCTGGTGGATTTAAACTGCCAACCTTTTGGTTAGCTACTGAACACTTAACTGCTGTATCCCCCCCACCCCCTGCAAAAAGCCACTGCCGTCAGGTCGATTTCAACTCATAGTGACCCTACAGGACAGAGTAGAACAGTCCCATAGAATTTCCAAGGAGCGCCTGGTGAATTTGAACTGCTGACCTTTTGATTAGTAGCCTTAGCACTTAGCCACTATGCCACCAGGGTTGCCAACAAACTATAGAGCACTTAATTCTAAAGGGAATGGGGTAATGAAAATTGGCACCAGCAGGACACCTTCCTTGAGAATAATGTGTATGTAAACCTCTTGCAAATGTTTTACCTTATTTTCAAAGATAATTTTATGTTACATCTGAAGATTATTCACTTACCTGTGCCCCAACTAAAGTCCAGAATTTTCCAAGTCGAATCTCACCTATTCAGTATGATAGCGAAAAATGGATGTCTCTGAAAAATAAACACTATACCCATTGTAACCATAAAAGATTTCTGTTATTGTCCTCTGTACGCCTCCTATAAAACCAAACCCATCCTCCCTCCCCAAGAAAAACCGCACCCCTCCTGACAAACTGCACATTGGCCTCCAAGTGAGGCTGGTTCCTTGGGAATAGCTGCTATTCTTTTAGCCTAAACAACCTAACCAGCTGTGGAGTCAGTTCAGACTCATGACGACCCCATGTGTGTCAGAGTAGGAACTCTGCTCCGTAGAGTTTTCAGTGGCTGGTTCTTCAGAAGTAGATCACCAGGTCTTTCTTTAGACGCACCTCTGGGTGAATTTGAACCTCCAACCCTTAAGTTAGCAGCTGAGCCTGTTAACTGTTTGCACCACTCAGGGACTCGTGCCATTCTTTTAGTGATGTCCTTTTTCCCAAGACGTTGCCCCACCCTGGGGGTCACTGGACCTTCTTTGGTTGAAAGAATTGAGGAACCTCTGAAATATTTCTCTGAATAGTCTTACTGGCCGCCTTATGAATTGGAACTGACTTGACGGCAATGAGTTTATCATCCTTTGAGCAAAGATTGTTTTTGTCTTAACTGTGAAAAGTCATTTAGAGATGATGCAGATGTATAGGGAGGGTGAGCAAATTTGCCGACAGGTATTTTGATTTAAAATAAGGCATGTGAATAAAATCCAATGAATGGCTTTTTAAAATCATGGTAGAATTTTGACTTCTATGTGGGAGAGCTGGGTTTGATTCCTGGTCAATGCACCTCATGGGCAGCTACCACCTGTCGGGGAGGCTTGCGTGTTGCTACGTTGCTGAACGGGTTTCATCGGAGCTTCCAGACTGAGACAGACTAGGAAGACAGACCTCGCCATCTACTTCTGAGTATCAGCCAATGAAAACTCTGTGGAGTACACCATTGTGCACGGGGTTGCCATGAGTCTGGGGTGGACTCGATGGCAGCTAACAACTTTATAAGCACATCCAAAATTTCTTAAGCTTTTTTATTTCCTGATTCTCTGCTACATTCTTGGGACTCCAGTCACTGGCTATGATGTATGTCACTTTCCAAATTCCTCTAAAAGCCTACAGTTTATCTTCTTGGTGGGGGTGGAGTGGGGAGAAAAGAGAGAAATGCTGGGAGAGGTGCCCCAAGTTGAAAGGAGGCAAGGTACCCCTTTCAGGTGACTCAGATTTGCTGCTGTCTCTACAGCCAACCTGGGGTTCAGAACTCTGCAGTTACTGTTTCCCACGATCCCAGGGAGATCTTGCCCCATCCACCCCGCCCCTACTCACAAAACACTGGTCTGGGTCTATTGTCATAGAAATGATGAGGTTTAATGTGATTATCAGCAAAATGCTTTTGAGAACAGGGACTGAAGCTATTGTTGTGATCCACAACGTCATTATTTCTTCATCTTTCAAGTCTGCTGACTGACATATTTCTCTAGATGTCAGAAGTGACACCTCAGGAGCAGAGCATCCCCTGAGTTTAGGTTTGATGATCCTAAAACTGAGCTTTGAGTGGAATTGTGACTGTTTCAGTGTGTTAATTTTTAGAGTGAAGAAAAAAAAAAAAAAGTCTTCCTCTACCCTGGTCAGTTTTTTTTAAGAGTTTCTTTCCATTTGGTACTAGGTTCCTTATAGTCTGGTTAAATCAAGCCTCCTTCTTTCTACCCATCCACAACTCCACCAGTAAGTAGAGTTTTAGGGACAGAAACGAAACCTGGGATTTTAGTCTTGGGGCTACCTCCATGGGGTGGCATTATCATGGGAAGTTAGTGAAAGTGTGTGCATGTGTACATGCTAAGTGCTTGTGAGGCCCCCTTTCTGCAGCTCTGATTTGGTGTAAATCACACTTTCTGTCACACCCATAGAGTCCCTGGGTGGTTCCAAAGGTTAACGTGCCTGGCTGCTAGCTAAAAGTCTGGAGGTTTTCGTCTACCCCAGAGGTGTCTCAGAAGAAAGGCCTGGCAATCTACTTTAGAAAAAACAGTCATTGACTCCCCTGCAGAGCACAGTTCTACTCTGACACACACAGGGTCCACATGAGTAGGAGGAAACTTGACGGCAACTGGAAGATCACACCCAAGATAGCATCACAGGCTCCTCGTTCTCTCTTCACGCCATTCCTTTTTCTACTGAGTGGGGCCAGAAGCCTTCACTTCACCCTTTAACACAGAGCTTTCCAAAGGATCTGCTTGAGGCTCCAATTCTAACTTTCAGCAGCCTTCTTACCAGTCTGAGTATTTGTTTCTTGTAGAATTTCTTTGCGCTTAAATATTACTTTTTACGTAAAGGCTGATGACCCAAGCTGAAGGAAGAGTGAGGATAACTGTCTGTGAAGAAAGGAGTTCCAGAAATGACTGTTAGGCTTAGATTCAAGCAGCACTAAAGTTTCCTCTTACAAATCCTTCCCTGCTTCCACGCAGTTACTGAAATGCACTCCAGCTACCTATCAACATAAATAAGATAAAACGTATCTGAGATCTCCAGGGCACTGATTGCAGGCTGCTGAGTTTCTTGCACTTGCTTCTTTTCCCCACTAGTGGGAGCTCTGGAGGTAGCGGAAGTCTAGCTCATTGTTTGACACATTTTATAGAATCGAAATTTGAGCAGGTATTTTGAATTAGAAGAATAAATATTTTGAAGGTTAGATTCCTGATTTTGCTGCTGATAAGCCTTTCCCATTCAGCCTGCGCATCTAGTATTTATTAACATGTGCATCCATTGCGGAGGAATTGATGAACAATGGGCCCATGACAATCAGTCCTTGGATTTCACCTCTGAAGAGAGAGAAACTTGCTGGGAAATGCTCCTACCTTGAGGAGCAGGGAGGGCCTCTGCTTCAAGGAGCAACTGGATCTTTGGCCATTGCGTTGGGGGTAACCTGGTACTTTGTGTGAGGGCATGGCAATATAGCCCAGTGACCTAGCTGGCATCAGGAGACTTTCCTCAGCCTGCTGTGTGCCAATCACTTGGCCAAGACCTCTGAAGCTGAGAGACCTGGCCCCTGGGAGCCAGCTCATCTCTGCAGATAAAGGGTTAAGGCATGGGTTGAAGAAGACCCTGTGGTACAGGTGAATGCTGCCATCCACATTAGCTTATAAATCACGGCAAATTTCAGGGTTGTTGATGAAAGAATGAGTGGCCTTACTCTGATTTCTTTAACTCCCAGAGAACCGTTAATGGATATCATCTTTGCCCATTTTGACTGAGGTTTGTAGATCACAGCATTCTCTTTCCTAAAGCTGCCTGTCTAAGCTGTTAGGACAGATCACAGTTGCGCTTTTTGGTGGAGGTCAAAAATGGACTTGTTTCCCTTCTTCCCTTGTCTTACAGTTGAAGGCATAAGCAGAAACTAACCTGAAAATGAGTCTGAAAAGAATGTCTTGGTAGGATACATGACTGAGTTTTAGGAAACCCATATTTGGGGAAATATGTTTGGGGGTACAGGAAGACGCCGAGTGGCCAATTTTAACATCAACAAAGTGGCATTGGCCATACATTTACATTCCAAACTGAAAGACAGGGAATGCGAAAACAAAAAAGAATTTCACCTTTGAAAATTAAGTTTTATATTGTTATTATTACAATGGATGAGGGTATACATTTTTTTCTACTAGAATTTTTCTTAGGATATGTGTTGTTAGCTGTCCTCGAGCAGACCCCCGACTCACGGAGTGAAATACTGCCTGGTCCTGTGGCATCTCCATGATCGGGTAAACATCAGACCATTGTGATCCAATTTAGAGATAGGTCACCGGGACTATTTCCGTTGTCCGTCTAAGTCTGGAAGCTCTGCTGAAACCTGTTCAGCATCGTAACTCACTAGCCTCCATAGACAGATGGGTGGTGGCTGTGCACGAGGTGCATTTGCCAGAAATGGAACCTGGGTCTTCTGCATGGAAGGTGAGAATTCTACCACTGAACCACCATTGCCCTCAAAGAACACATGTTGGTAAATGCCATATTTATGGAGCATGAGACAACTGAAAATACAGAATGAATGGGAAAATTTAAAGATGTGACAATGTGCTCTTTAGAAGGAGCTTCCTTTTAAAAAGAAGGCTGTGGGACTTAAAAATATGTTTTGAGAACCAGAAACGTGGATGAAGAGTTGTGTACAAAGATATTTATTGCAGCCTGTTAGCAAAAAATTGGAGCAATTTTAATGCCCAGTCACAGAGGAAAAGCTAAACAAATAATATTATGTCCATTTAACAGTTCAGAATTAAGTGCTCATATTTTAAAAGACTTTTATAAAAAATTGCTAGCAATATAAAATTGTTAGTTGCAACGTAAAATTTAAAAGAAGATATATATGTAGCATCTTGCCAGCCACATTAAAAAAAAAAAATCCTTTGAAAAATAATTGGAAGGAAAATTTGACAGAATATCAATAAAGATTATCTTAGTCTTTGATAAAACTTCTAGTGATTTCCAAATTTCCACAACAGATATGTGTTCTATTGCATTACAAATAGTTATAAAAACATTACATTATTTCAAATACTACTACTACTACTAAGAAAAGGCTTTGCGAATTAGGTGCATGGAATGGAGGACTGGTTTGTGGAGAGTAAACCATAAAGGCCAAATTCTAAACCAAAATCTCAACTCTTAAGATCTCTGTCGTGTATTAATGTGTGATGAAAAATAGAGTTGGGAGAGCTTCAGTGCTGAAGCTGAGTGAATGTGCTAGAAGAAGGAATATTCAAGGCAGAGACCTTATGGGGTGACATTTCATGTTGGTTGTCATAAAATGGTTAAGCCCCCAATCCCTGGTGAAGGAACAAGTGGAATACTAATAAGCTGGCTTTGGAGGCTCAGGGTGGGGCTGGCACGGGCTGTGCATTGAGGGGGAGGAGGGAGAGGCCTGGGAGGACACGCCTCTGCTCCTCTGTCTCACTGAGGACGTCTTTTTGGCCCTGCTGGTTCTCTGTTCTTTTCTGATCTGTCTTCTACATTCCCCTGTGATCTGGTCACTTCCTGACAACAGGAGTGATCAGCCAGCGACAGGAAACTCTCAGTTCATAACTGGGATGACACTCAGGCTCAACTATGTGGCAGTCTAGTGAGGCAAGTTTGGAATAGTGGTATCATTGTATCTGCAGAATATCTGTGGTTGGTGATGTAGACATTTATGTTTCTCAGTCACCGTGCACAGCTGATAAAGCGTTTAGTCCATTTCATTGTCAACCAACCATGTTTGGTTCTTCTCAGTGATTTCTTCTCTTGTCTTAACATAGTGCAAGGTTGGAGGTCTTCTTCAGATAGGTTCAAGGAGAGCTTTTCCAATGTGATGGACACCGGTGTCAACTGAGTCAAGACTCTGGAGTCCAGAGCAAGGCTTATGAAGGAAGTATTCTTGGTTGCCTTCGATGGATATTATGGCTGGGGACTGTTGTTATTTAGGAAGGGGAGCTGGTTGTCTTCTTGGGGTCCTCATTATTCTTTGAAAAGTCACCCAATTTAGGCAGTTGAAGATTAAGATGCAACAAAGATTTGATGCAAGGTTGGAGGTCTTCTTCAGATAGGTTCAAGGAGAGCTTTTCCAATCTGATGGACACCGGTGTCAACTGAGTCAAGACTCTGGAGTCCAGAGCAAGGCTTATGAAGGAAGTATTCTTGGTTGTCTTCGATGGATATTATGGCTGGGGACCGTTGTTATTTAGGAAGGGGAGCTGGTTGTCTTCTTGGGGTCCTCATTATTCTTTGAAAAGTCATCCAATTTAGGCAGTTGAAGATAAAGATGCAACAAAGATTTGATGTTAGTATAAGGACTTTCTCCTGTGAGTCCTGTATTACTTTAAGAGTGAGGAAATAATGAATAGGAGCGAGAAAGAGCAAAAAGTGAATGAGCAGGGATGAGTGCCAGCTACCAGGAGAGCATTGGCTGTTCTTCCTGTGGAGGCCTTAGGAACCCTTTTTCCATCTCAGAGCCTCATACCTTCTCTTTGTTATACAGACATGCCTTTACTCTAAAACTCACCTGAAAGAAAGCGAGGGTCTGTGGCATTCTGAGAATCCCAGGAGAGGCCGATATCAATTTAGCCCACTTTGTATCAATTGTGCAGAGATCTATTAACCATCTGAGTCAATTCATTTCAGTTTAACAAACATTTGAGTGCTTAACTATGTGCCAGACACTGTTGAAGGTACTTAGGAGGGAAAAAGAACAAACTAGAGAAATATCAGATAAAGATCCCTGCCATATCTTCTAGACAAAAACAAACAAACTCACTGCCATCGAGTCAATTCTAACACAAAGCGACCCTATAGGACAGAGTAGAATTTCCCCACAGGGTTTCCAAAGAGCATCTGGTGAATCTGAGCTGCTGACCTTTTGTTTAGCAGCCATAGCACTTAACCACTATGCCACCAGGTTTTCCATACCTTCTAGAAGGGGTTTAGGAAGAAGGTGAACAATAAACATAATAAAAAAAAAGCTTACCAATTTAAAGAGTAATCTGAAGGTGATAAGTGCTATGGAAAAAAGAAAAAGTAGAGCAATGTAAGGAAGGAGGAGCAGGTTTCAATTTTAATGGTCAAGACAGGCCTCATTTAGAACATGACATCTGAAGCAAAGCTTGAAGGAGTGAAGAAGTTTGCCATGGGGGAGAGTGTTCCAGGCAGTGGGTAAAACAAACAAAAAGGCTGTAGACAGGAGTGGCCAGCGTGTGGGGAGAACAGCAAGGAGGCCAGAGGCTGGAGCAGAGTGAGGGAGGGGAGAGGAGCAGGAGCTGAGGTCTGAGAGGTGCCAGAAGTCACATCAGGTAGGGCCTGTGTATCACTGTAAGGACTTTGGTTCCTACTCTGAGTGAAATGGAGAGCCACTGCAGGGTTTTGAGCAGAGTAGTAACAGCATCTGGCTTATGTGTTAAAAGGATCTCTCTGACTGTTATATTAGGAAAATACTAAGAGAGAGGAGTGGAAGCAGGAAGACTGGTTAGAAGGTTATTGTAACAATTCCCCTGGAATGTTTACATATGCCCTTGTGGCAGAGTGGTTGAGGTACTCAGCTGCTAACCAAAAGGTTGGTAGTTCAAACCCACCAGCCACTCCACGAGCGAAAGATGTAGCAGTCTGCTTCTGTAAAATTACAGCCTTCGAAACCCTGTGGGGCAGCCGTACTCTGTCCTTTAAGATCACAATGAGTTGGAATTGACTCGACGGCAGTGGGTTTGGTTTTTTAATGGTATAATGCAAAAACCAAAATCAAACTAGTTGCCATCGAGTCGATTCTGACTCATGGTAACCCCAGGTGTGTCAGAGTAGAACTTCAGAAAGGAAATTATCACATCAGTACCATTTACAGCAGTCCCCAAGAAGACAAAATACTTAGGAATAAATCTAACCAGAGATGTAAAAGACCTATACAAAGAAAACTACAAAACACTACTGCAAGAAACCAAAACAGACCTACATAAGTGGAAAACCATTCCATGCTCATGGACAAGAAGACTCAACATTGTGAAAATGTCAATTCTACCCAAAGCGATTACAGATACAATGCAATCTTGATCCAAATTCCAACATTTTTTTTAACAAGATGGAGAAATAAATCACCAACTTCAGATAGAAAGGGAAGAGGTCCCTGATAAGTAAAGCATTACTGAAGAAGAACAAAGTGGGAGTCCTCACACTACCTGATTTTAGAACCTATTATACCATCACTGTAGTCAAAACCTGCACTGAAGGCATTGGCAGAAAACAAGGCTCTGGGAATATGGATGCAGCACTGAAAGCTCTCACTTGTCTATGCCAAGAAATCTGGAAGACAGCTACCTGGCCAACTGACTGAAAGAGATCCATATTTATGCCCATTCCTAAGACAGGTGATCCAACAGAAAGCAGAAATTATCAAATAATATCACATGCAAATAAAATTTTGCTGAAGATCATTCAAAAGCGGCTTCAGCAGTATATTGACAGGGGACTGCCAGAAATTCAAGTCAGATTCATAAGAGGACGTGGAGCCAGGGATATCTTTGCTGATGTCAGATGGATCCTGGCTGAAAGCAAGGAATACCAGAAAGATGTTTGCCTGTGTTTTACTGACTATGCCAAAGCATTTGACTGTGTGGATCATAACCAATTATGGATAACGTTGCAAAGAATGGGAATTCTGGAACAGTTAATTGTGCTCTTGAGGAATCTATACATGGATCAAGAGGCAGTCATTTGAACAGAACAAGAGGATGGTGCATGGTTAAAGTCAGGAAAGGTGTGTGTCAGGGTTGTATCCTTTCACCTTACCTATTCATTTTCGATGCTGAGCAAATAATCAGAGAAGTTGGACCCTGTGAAGAAGAATGGGCATCAGGATTGGAAGGAGACTCATTAACAACCTGCATTATGCAGATGACACGACCTTGCTTGCTGAAAGTGAAGAAAACTTGAAGCACTTACTGATGAAGATCAAAGACCACAGCCTTCAGTATGGATTACACCTCAACATAAAGAAAACAAAAATCGTCAAAACTGGACCAATAAGCAACATCATGATAAACGGAGAAAAGATTGAGGTAGTCAAAGATTTCATTTTACTCGGATCCACAATCAATGCCCACAGAGCAGCAGTCAAGAAATCAAAAGACGCATTGCATTGGGCAAATCTGCTGCAAAAGACCTTTAAAGTGTTGAAAAGCAAGAATGTCACCTTGAGGACTAAGTTGAACCTGATCCAAGCAATGGTGTTTTCAACCGCCTCATATGCATGCGAAAGCTGGACAATGAATAAGGAATACTGATGAAAAACTGACGCCTTTGAATTGTGGTGTTGGTGAAGAATATCGAATATACCGTGGACTACCAAAAGAACAAATCTGTCTTGGAATAAGTACAACCAGAATGCTCCTTAGAAGCAAGGATGGTGAGACTGCATCTCACATACTTTGGACATGTTATCAGGAGAGATCAGTCCCTAGAGAAGGACATCATGCTTGGTAAAACAGAGGGTCAGTGGACAAGAGGAAGACCCTCAGTGAGATAGGTTAACCCAGTGGTTGCAACAATGGGCTCAAATATAACAACAATTGTGAGGATGGCACAAGACCTGGCAGTGTTTCATTCTGTTGTGCATAAGGTCACTATGAATCAGAACCAGCTGGATGGCACCTAACAACAACAGCAACAACGTAGTCAAAACAGCCTTGTACTGGTACAATTGACCAATGGAACAGAATTGAGAACCCAGACATAAATTCATCTGCCTATGAGCAATTGATATTTGACAAAAGCCGGAAGTCCATTAAATTGGGAAAAGAGTCTCTTTAACAAATGGTGCTGGCAAAACTGGATACCCATCTGCAAAACAGTGAAACAAGACCCACACCTCATACCATGTACAAAAACTGACTCAAAATGAATCAAAGACCCAAATATAAAATCTAAAATGATAAAGATCATGGAAGAAAAAATAGGGACAATGCTAGGAGCCCTAATACAAGACATAAACAGAATATAAAAACATAAGCTACAATGCACAAATACCAGAAGAGAAGCCAGGTAACTGGGAGCTCCTAAAAATCAAACACTTACGCTCATCAAAACACTTCATCAAAAGAGTAAAAAGACAACCTTCAGACTGGGAAAAAAATTTTGGCTACGACATATCAGATATGGGTCTAATCTCTAAAATCTATAAGACACTGCAACACCTTAACAACAAAAAGGCAAATAATCCAATTAAAAAATAGGCAAAGGATTTGAACGGACACTTCACTAAAGAAGACATTCAGGTGGCTAACAGATACATGAGGAAATGCTCATGATCATTAGCCATTAGAGAAATGCAAATCAAAACTACAATGAAGTATTATCTCACCCCAACAAGGCTAGCACTAATCCAAAAAATACAAAATAGTAAATGTTGGAAAGGTTATGGAGAGACTAGAACACTAATGTGCTGCTGGTGGGAATGTAAAATGGTATAACCACTTTGGAAATCGATTTGGCACTTCCTTAAAAAGCTTGAAATAGTAGTGCCAGCAATCCACTCTTTGGAATATATCCTAGAGAAATAAGAGCCGTCACAGGAATAGATGTATGCACACCCTTGTTCATCGCAGCACCGTTCACAACAGCAAGAAGATGGAAACAACCTAGGTGCCCATCAACAGATGAATGGATAAACAAATTATGGTATGTTCACATAATGGAATACTACGCAATGGTAAAGAACAATGATGAATCCAAGAAACACCTCACAAACATGGATGAATCTGGAGGGCATTATGCTAAGTGAAATTAGTCAGTTGTAAAAGGACGAATTTTGTATGAGACCACTATTATAAGAACTCAAGAAAAGGTTTAAACACAGCAGAAAACATTCTTTGACAGTTACAAGGGTAGGGAGGGAGGGAGAGGGGAATTCACTATTTAGATAGTAGACAAGAACGATCTTAGGTGAAGGGAAGGACAACACACAATATAGGAGAAGTAAGCACAACCGACTAAACCAAAAGCTAAGAAGTTCCCTGAACACAACCAAACACTTTGGGGGACAGCATAGCTGGGACTGGGGTCTGGGGACCATGGTTTTTGGGGGACATTTATGTCAGTGGACATAACAACGTTTATTAAGAAAATGTTTTGCACCCCACTTTGGTGAGTGGCATCTGGAGCCTTAATAGCTTGCAAGTGGCTATCTAAGATGGATCGTTTGATCCCAACCCACTTGGAGCAAAGGAGAATGAAGAACACTGAATACACCAGGAAAATATTATTAGTCCAAAAAACAAAAGGGCTGCATAAACCAGAGACTCTGTCAGCCTGAGACCAGAAGAACTAGATGGTACCTAGCTGCCACCAATGACTGCCCTTACAGGAAACATAGCAGAGAGTACCCAATGGAGTGGGAGAAAAGTGTGGAGCAAAACTCAAATTCGCATAAAAAGATGTGACTTAATCGTTTGACTGAGACTGGGGGAACCTCTGAAGCCATGGCCCCTGGATGCTTCGTTAACCCAGAACTAAAACCATTCCTGAAGCTCACTCTTCAAAGATTAGACAGGACTATAAAACATAAAATAATACACTGGAAGAGCGTACTTTTTAGTTCAAGCAGATACATGAGACCAAAGTGGTGGTTCCTGTCTGGAGGCAGGATGACAAGGCAGGAAGGGACAGGAGCAGGTTGGATGGACACAGGAAACCTGAGGTGGAAAGGGAGAGTGTGCTGTCACATTATAGGAATTGCAACTAGAGTGGTATAAAAATATGAATATCAATTTTTGTATGAGAAACTAATTTGAGCTGTAAGCTTTCACCTAAAGCACAATAAAAAATAAAATAAAAAGCAAGAAAGAAAAACAAGACTCCAGGAATTGACAGAATACCAATTGAGATGTTTCAACAAATGGATGCAGCGCTGGAGGTGCTCATTCATCTACGCCAAGAAATTTGGAAGACAGCTATCTGGCCAACCAACTGGAAGAGAACCATATTTGTGTCCATTCCAAAGAAAGGTGATCCAACAGAATGTGGAAACTATTAAACAATATCATTAATGTCACATGCAAGTAAAATTTTGCTGGAGATGATTCAAAAGTGGTTGTAGCAGTACATTGACAGGGAACTGCCAAAAATTCAAGCCAGATTCATAAGAGGACATGGAACAAAGGATATCATTGCTTATGTCAGATGGATCTTGCCTGAAAGCAGAGAATACCAGAAAGATGTTTACCTGTGTTTTATTGACTATGCAAAGGCATTTGACCTTGTGAATAACAAATTATGGATAACATTGCAAAGAATGGGAATTGTAGAACACTTAATTGTGCTCGTAAGGAACCTGTGCATAGACCAAGAGGCGGTCATTCAAACAGAACAAGGGGTCTAGAATTAGGAAAGGTGTGCAACAGGGTTGTTTCCTTTCACAGTACTTAGTAGTCTGTATGCTGAGCAAATAATCCAAGAAGCTGGATTATATGAAGAAGAATGTGGCATCAGGATTGGAAGAAAACTCATTAACAGCTTGCATTATGCAGATGACACAACCTTGCTTGCTGAAAGTGGAGAGGACTTGAAGCACTTACTGATGAAGATCAAAGACCACAGCCTTTAGTACAGATTACTCCTCAACATAAAGAAAACAAAAATCCTCACAACTGGATCAATAAGCAATGTCATGATAAACAGAGAAAGGATTGAAGCTGTCAAGGGTTTCATTTTTCTTGGATCCTCAGTCAACACTCATGAAACAGCAGTCAAGAAACCAAATGACATGTTGCATTGGGCAAAACTGCTGCAAAGGACCTCTTTAAAGTATTGAAAAGCACAGATGTCAGTTTGAGGACTAAGATGTGCCTGACCCAAGCCATGGTATTTTCAATAGCCTCATATGCATGAGAAAGGTGGACAATGAATAAGGAAGACCCAGGAAGAACTGATGTACTTGAATTATGGTGTTGGCAAAGAATATTGAATATAATACTGTGGAGTGCCAGAAGAACAAACAAATCTGTCTTGAAAGAACTACAGCCAGGATGCTCCTTAAAAGCCAGAATGGTAAGCCTTTGTCTTACTGTACTTTGATCATGTTATCAGGGGGACCAGACCCTGGAGAAGGACATCATGCTTGGCAAAGTAGAGGGTGAGTTAAAAAGAGGAAGACCCTCAACAAGATGGATTGACACAGTGGCTGCATCAGTGGGCTCAAACATGGCAACGATTGTGAGGATAGCTCAATGCCAGGCAGTTTTTCGTTTTGTTGTACATAGGGTCACTATGAGTTGGAAGTGACTTGACAGCACGTAACAACAACAGCATTATTGGGACAAGAGAAATGCATGTACATATACACCAACATACATGTACAAGAATGTTCATAGAAGCTCTATTCATAACAGCCCCAAACTAGAAACAGCCCAAGTGTTCATCAATAATGTTGTTGTTGTCAGGTGCCATCAGGTCGGTTCCGACTCATAGCGACCCGATGCACAACAGAATGAAACACTGCCTGGTCCTGAGCCATCCTTACAATCATTGTTATGCTTGAGCTCATTGTTGCAGCCACTGTGTCAATCCACCTCGTTGAGGGTCTTCCTCTTTTCCGCTGACCCTGTACTCTGCCAAGCATGATGTCCTTCTCCAGAGACTGATCCCTCCTGACAACATGTCCAAATTATGTAAGACACAGTCTCACCATCCTTGCCTCTAAGGAGCATTCTGGCTGTACTTCTTCTAAGACAGATTCATTTGTTCTTTTGGCAGTCCGTGGTATATTCAATATTCTTCACCAACACCACAGTTCAAAGGCGTCAATTCTTCTTCTTCTTCCTTATTCATTGTCCAGTTTTCACATGCATATGATGCGATTGGAAATACTATGGCTTCAGTCAGGCACACCTTAGTCTTCAAGGTGACATCTTTGCTCTTCAACACTTTAAAGAGGTCCTTTGCAGCATATTTACCCAATGTAATGAGTCTTTTGATTTCTTGATTGCTGCTTCCATGGCTGTTGATTGTGGATCCAAGTAAAATGAGATCCTTGACAATTTCAATCTTTTCTCCATTTATCATGATGTTGCTCATTGGTCCAGTTGTGAGGATTTTTGTTTTCTTTATGTTAAGGTGCAATCCATACTGAAGGCTGTGGTCTTTGATCTTCTTTAATAAGTGCTTCAAGTCCTCTTCACTTTCAGCAAGCCAGGTTGTCTCATCTGCATAACGCAGGTTGTTAATGAGTCTTCCTCCAGTCCTGATGCCCTGTTCTTCTTCATATAGTCCAGCTTCTCATATTATTTGCTCAGCATACAGATTAAATAGGTATGGTGAAAGAATACAACGCTGACGCACACCTTTTCTGACTTTAAACCAATCAGTATCCCCTTGTTCTGTCGGAAAAACTGCCTCTTGATCTGTATAAAGGTTCCTCATGAGCACAACTAAGTGTTCTGGAATTCCCATTCTTCTCAAAGTTATCCATAATTTGTTATGACCCACACAGTTGAATGCCTTTGCATAGTCAATAAAACACAGGTAAACATCCTTCTGGTATTCTCTGCTTTCAGCCAGGATCCATCTGACATCAGCAATGATATCCCTGGTTCCACATCCTCTTCTGAAACCGGCCTGAATTTCTGGCAGTTCCCTGTCGATATACTGCTGCAGCTGTTTTTAAATGATCTTCAGCAGAATTTTGCTTGCGTGTGACATTAATGATATTGTTCTATAATTTCCACATTCAGTTGGATCACTTTTTTTGGGAATAGGCATAAATATGGATCTTTTCCAGTCAGTTGACCAGGGAGCTGTCTTCCATATTTCTTGGTGTAGATGAGTGGGGAAGAGCTGCCTCCTCAAAGTGCAGTTGACCTTAATGATGTGGATGGAGTAAAGCTTTTGGGGCCTTCATTTGCTGAGGTAGCGTGACTCAAAATGAGAAGAAACAGCTGCAAACATCCATTAATAATACCCATTAGTAATTGGAATGTGGAATGTATGAAGTATGAATCTAGGAGAATTGGAAATCGTCAAAAATGAAATGTAACGCATAAACATCGATATCCTAGGCATTACTGAGCTGAAATGGACTGGTATTGGCCATTTTGAATTGGACAATCATATAGTCTACTATGCTGGGAATGGCAACTTGAAGAGGAATGGCGTTGCTTTAATCGTCAAAAAGAACATTTCAAGATCTCTCCTGAAGTACAATGTTGTCAGTGATAGGATAATATCCATACACCTACAAGGAAGACCAGTTAATACGACTATTATTCAAATATACTCACCAACCACTAGGGCCAAAGATGAAGAAATAGAAGATTTTTATCAGCTGCTGCAGTCTGAAATAGATCGAACATGCAATCAAGATGCACTGATAATTACTGGCGATTGGAATGTGAAAGTAGGAAACAAAGAAGAAGGATCAGGAGTTGGAAAATATGGCCTTGGTGATAGAAACAATGCCAGAGATCGAATGATAGAATTTTGCAAGACCAACAACTTCTTCATTGCAAATACCTTCTTTCACCAACATAAATGGCGACTACACACATGGACCTCGCCAGATGGAACACACAGAAATCAAATTGACTGCATCTGTGGAAAGAGATGATGGAAAAGCTCAATACCATCAGTCAGAACAAGGCCAGGGGTCAACTGTGGAACAGACCATCAATTGCTCATATGTAAGTTCAAGCTGAAACTGAAGAAAATCAGAGCAAGTCCATGAGACCCAAAATATGACCTTGAATATATCCCACCTGAATTTAGAGACCATCTGAAGAATAGATTTGATGCATTGAACACTAGTGACCGGAAGACCAGACGAGTTGTGGAAGGACATCATTCATGAAGAAAGCAAGAGGTCACTGAAAAGACAGGAAAGAAAGAAAAGACCAAGATGGATGTCGGAGGAGACTCAAACTTGCTCTTGAGCATGGAGAAGCTAAAGCAAAAGGAAGAATTGAACAGAAGATTTCAAAAGGTGGCTCGAGAAGACAAAGTATTATAATGATATGTGCAAAGAGCTGGTGATGGAAAACCAAAAGGGAAGAACACGCTTAGTGTTTCTCAAGCTGAAAGAACTGAGGAAAAAATTCAAGCCCCGAGTTGCAATAGTGAAGGATTCTATGGCGAAAATATTGAACGATGCAGGAAGCATCAAAAGAAGATGGAAGGAATACACAGAGTCATTATACCAAAAAGAATTAGTCAATGTTCAACCATTTCAAGCGGTAGCATATGATCAGGAACCAATGGTACTGAAGGAAGAAGTCCAAGCTGCTCTGAAGGCATTGGTGAAAAACAAGGCTCCAGGAATTAATGGAATATCAATTGAAATGTTTCAACAAATGGATGCAGCGCTGGAGGTGCTCACTCGTCTATGCCAAGAAATATGGAAGACATCTTCCTGGCCAACTGACTGGAAAAGATCATCAATAATAGAATAGATAAATACATTTGCCTATGTTCATGCTGAGGTTTTAGTAAGCAGCCTCCAAGATAGCACCCAATAATCCCTGTCTCCTGGTAGTCACATCCTGTATGGTCCCCTCCCACATTGTACCAGGGTTGGTCTGTGTGACCAATAGCATATGGCAGCAGCGGTGGTGCGTCACTTCTGAAGTTAAGTTATACAAGACATTGCAACTTCCATCTTGAGAGTCCTCTCACTTATGACCTTCTCTTGGATTTTTTGCTCTGGAGGAAGCTATGTCACCAGCAGCTCTATGGAGAAGCCCACCTGATGAGGAAATAAAGCCTCCTGTCAATAGCTATGTGAGTGATTTTGGAAGTGGATCCTTTAGCCTTGGTCAAGTCTTCAGAGATTACAGCCTCAAGTGACACCAACAGTTAGACTGCAACTACATGGGAAACCACATTCCCGTTACTAGTGGATATTTGCAGCTTTTACTTCTCATTCTGAGTCATCCCACATCAACAAATGAAAGTTTTAAAGGCTTTACTCCACCTGCATCATTAAGGTCAATTCTCCTTTGAGAAGGAAACTCTTCCCCAGTTGTATTTTGAGGACCTCCTAGCCTGGAGGTCTAATCCTCCAGAACTATATTGGACAATATTCTGTTTGTATATATCGGGTTTTCATTGGCTAACTTTTGGGAGTAGATTTCCAGGCCTTTCTTCCTAGTTTGTCTTAGTCTGGAAGCTCTGCTTAAATCTGTCCATCATGAGTGATGCCGCTGGTATTGGAAATACCAGTGGCATCACCTCCAGCCTCATAGCAACATGCAAGCTAGCACAGAATGACGAACTCATAGATGGGTAGTTTAATGGACTCATACATACCAACAATCATGAAGATGATGAGGGACCAGGCAACATTTTGTTCTGTTATGCATCAGGTCACCATTAATCAGAGCCAACTCGACAGCAACTAATAACAACAGCAACATTGGAAACCCTGAGCCACCACACCCAGCTAAGCCACCCCCAGATTCCTGACTCTCAGAACCTGTGTAATATAATAAATGTTTGTTTTAAGTTTTGGAGTACTTTTTTTGGTAACTAAATTTAATGTAATGGGATTCTATAAAGTCATGAAAAGGAACGAAATGCAGTTGTACACATCAACACGGATAAATTTTACAAACACAATACTTAGTGAAAGAAGACAGCCATAGAAGACATATTGTATTATTCCATTATCTAAAGTTCAAAAAACAGATAAAATGAAAGTGCAGTGTTTAGGGATGCATGCTGTCATGGACTGAGTTATGTGCCCCCAAAAATGTGTGTATCAACTTGGTTAGGCCATGTGAGGTTGTCCTCCATTTTGTAATTTTAATTTTATGTTAAGAGGATTAGGGTGGGATTGTGACACCATCTTTACTCAGGTACGTCCCTGATCCAAGGTAAAGGGAGTTACCCTGGGATGTGACCTGCATTACCTTTTATCTTAAGAGATAGAAGGAAAGGGAAGCAAGCAGAGAGGGGGGAACCTCATAACATCAAGAAAGTAGCACCAGGAGCAGAGCGTGTCCTTTGGACCGGGGTTCCTGTGCCTGAGAAGCAACTCAACCAGGAGAAGGTTAAGAACAAGAAACTTCCTCCAAAGCTGACAGAGAAAGAAAGCCTTTCCCTGGAGCCGACACCCTGAATTTGGACTTGTAAGCTACTAGACTTGAGAGAATAAATTTCTCTTTGTTAAAGCCATCTACTTGTGGTATTTCTATTATAGCAGTACTACTAGATAAGAACGACACTTGCCTAGTTGGCAAAACTATAAAATAAATAAAAGAAGTGATTACCATAAATGTAAGGATGGTGGTTGTCTTGTGGAAAGACAGGGTAGGAATTGAGAAGGGGCATGAGGAAGGCTTCTGAGCTCTTTCCAATAAGTTATCTCTTGGCCTGGGTGGTGGCAGGAGGAGTATTTTTTTGGATAAAGCTGTATGTTTCTGTCTTTACCTTTTTTCTGTATGTATGTCTTATTTCCCAATAAAAAGTTAACACAGAGAATGGGAGGAGAGAACACGGAGACAGAGAGAGTAAACAACTCTTTACAGGAATTTTGTTGCAAAGAGAACCAAAGAAAGAGAGGAGTAGCTGGAAGAGAAGTGGGGTCAACAAATTTTTTTTAAGATCGGAGAAATAAAAATATATTTTATGCAGAAGGGAATTGTTCACTGGCAAGGAAAAATTGATGAGACAGGAGATGAAGGATTGCTGGAGTCATGTTCTGGAGTAGATTGGACATGTCTTAGACTGGATTCTTCAGAGAAGCAAAAACCAGTGAAGCGTATAGGGTCAGTATGAGTTGGGGTCAACTCAACAGCAACTGGTTTGGTTTATATAGACAGATATGTATGTATATATATCTATATATATTTATCTCGAGAAAATGACTCATGCAGGTGTAGAGGCTGGCAAATCCCAAGTCCGTGGGTCAGGCATAAAGCTGGAGGCTTCTCCTAACTCATGTAGCTGCAGGAGTTGTCAAACTCAAGATAGGCAGGTCAGATGGCAGGCTGCTGGTTCACAGGCTGCAGGGGTCAAAGAATCTCAAGATCGGCAGACAATACAGCAGGCCACTGGCTTAAGTCCCCAAAACTGGAGGTCAGATGATGATGGGCCTGATGCAGGATCCAGAGCAAGCAAAAGCCAGCAAGCTTTGCCAGAACCTCCATGTATATTGGATGCAGGACACACCTCCAAGGAAACTTCCCTTGCAACTGATTGGCTGATCACATCAGATCACATCATGGAGGTGATTACATTATATCACAAAATGCAAGATAGCTGTATCATTACATAACTGTCACATTTCATCATTACATACCTACAAATTTCATCATTACTTAACTGCCAAAATACATCATTACATAATAGTCAAACCACTGAGAATCATGGCCTAGCCATGTTGACACACAACTTTAACCATCACAGTCTACCCCTCTTCAACTTGGCACCGGTACACATCTTAAATCATACCCAATCTCTAAATAAAGACAATTTAAAAGTCATGCTTTCCCCTAAATGATACAACTAACATACGTACAACAGAAAATGCACTAGCCCCATTTACATCTTATATTGTATAAGGGAAGAAAACAAAAATATTTGATTCACACATACAAGAAAGAAATATTCATAATAATTATAGTCCTCATTTCTGCAACTGGTCACATGATTGTAACTGGTATTTAGAACTACCTACTTCCACCACCCATTCCGTATTCCTTTTGCCCTCAGGAAACACCTTGGCTGGTTGTGGTTCTTTTCATGAGGGGGTGACCCAAACCTTTATTATGAAGGGTCTGGGCGATTGGTAGTCATGTCAGAAGTGAGTTGCTGTAGTTTTCCATTGACTTTAATCGCATGGCATGGTAGTACTAACAGATGTCTTAAGGGATCTCCTGTATGCAAGACATATTCTTCTTTACCTCCATTACGTAATATCAATCCAGTTTCCTCTTGGTAATAAAGATCAATCACACCAGCCAATATGGTATTGCTACCTAGCTGGCACCGTAATTGTGTCTTTAGAAGGCCATTCCATTGTTCTATTAAGCCAGCTGCTTCAGGATGATGGGGAACATGGGAAGACCAGTGAATTCTGTGAGCATGGGCCCATTGCTACACTTCATTTGCTGTGAAGTGAGTTCTTTGATCCAAGGTGTTGCTATGTGGGATACCATGATGGTGAATAAGGCATTCTGTGAGTCCACAGATGGCAGTTTTAGCAGAAGCATTGTGTGCAGGGATGGCAGATTCATATCCAGAGTAAGTGTCTCTTCCAGTAAGAACAAAATGCTGCCCTTTCCATGATGGAAGCAGTCCAATGTAATCAACCTGCCACCTGGTTGATTCACCTTGAGGAATGGTGCCATACTGGGGACTTGGTGCTGGTCTCTGCTGCTGGCAGATTGGGCACTCAGCAGTGGCTGTGGCTAAGCAGGCCTTGGTCAGTGGAAGTTTGTGTTGCTGAGCCCATGCATAACCTCCATGACCACTTTGTTCATGACCACGTTGAACAATGACCAGAGTAGCTGGGGAAAGAGGAAGACGGTTTCCACAGAACACGTCATCCTATCTACTTGATTGTTAAAATCCTCCTCTGTCAAAGTCGCCCTTTAATGAGCATTCACATGAGACACAAATATCTTCACTTCTTTGGCCCATTCAAAGAGGTCTATCCACATACCTCTTCGCATAAATCCTTGTCTCCAATTTTCCAATCACGTTTGTTCCAAGTCCACTACCATCCAGCCAAACCATTGGCCAGAGCCCATGAACCAGTATTCAATTACACATCTGGCCATTTCTCCTTCCAAGCAAAGTGAACAACCAGGTGCACTGCTCGAACCAATCAGGTGCACTGCTGAAAGTTCTGCCCATTGGGAGAATTTCCCTTCACCACTGCCCTTCAGGAAGGTCCCAGAAAGGGGCTGTAGTGCTGCCACTGTCCACTTTTGAGTGGTGTCTGCATATCGCGCAGAACCATCGGTAAACCAGGCATGAGTTTTCTCTTCCTCAGTCAACTGATCATAAGGAACTCCCCATGAGACCATAGGTTCAGACTGGAAGACAGAAGGTAATATGACAGGAGTGGAGACCATGGGCATTTGGGCCACTTCCTCATGTAAATTATTTGTGCCTTCAGGCCCTGCTTGGGCCTGATCTTGTATATACCACTTTCATTTAATGATGTAGTGCATTTGTGTACATCCAACTTTGTGGCTCTGTGGGTCAGATAACACCCAGTTCCTGGTTGGCAGCTCAGGCTGCATGGTGACTCCATGGCCTACAGTTTAGCTTTCAGTGTCTTCTAAGGCCCAGTAACAAGCCAAACTCTTTCTCAAAAAGAGAGTAGTTACCTGCAGAGGGCTTTGCTCCAAAATCCTAAGGGTCTATGCTGTGATTCACAAATAGGGGCCTGCCAAGACTCCAAACAATGTCTCCATCTGCCACTGACACTGCAAGCATCATTGGATCAGCCGGATTATATGATCCAAGAGGTAGAGTGGCTTGCATGGTAGGCTGAACCTGTTGCAAGGCCTTCTCCTGTTCTGGGCTCCACTCAAAACTAGCAGCTTTGTGAGTCACTTGATAAATAGGCCAGAGTAGCACACCCAAATGAGGGATATGTTGCTTCCAACATCTGAAGAAGCCCGCCAGGTGCTGTGCCTCCTTCTTAGTTGTGGAGGGGACAGATGCTATAACTTATCCTTCGCTTTAGAAGGAATATATCAACATGCTCCACTCCAGTGGATCCCTAGAAATTTCATTGAGATGGAAGACACCCGAATTTTTGGGGGATTAATTTCCCAATATCTAGCTCACAAACATTTTACCATTAAGTCCAAGGTCATTGACACTTATTCCTTACTAGGTCCAGTCAACATAATGTCACCAATGTAATGAACCAGTGTGATGTCTTGTGTAAGGAAAAGGTGATCAAGGTCCCTGAGGACTAAATCATGACATAGGGCTGGAGAGTTGATACGCATCTGAGGTAGGATAGTAAAGTTGCTGGCCTTGCCAGATGAAGGCAAACTGCTTCTGGTGTTCCTTTGAAACCAGAATTGAGAAAAAGGCATAGCTGCATACAAAATACCAGGAGACATATTAATTTGCTCAAGCAATGAAATCACATCTGGAACAGCAACTGCAATTGGAGTGACCACCAGGTTAAGTTTACGATAATCTACTGTCATTCTCCACGATCCACCTGTTTTGTTTTTTTTTTCCACAGGCCAAATAGGCGAGTTAAATGGGGATGTGGTGAGAATCACCACCCCTGAATCCTTTAAGTCCTTGATGGTGGCAGTAATCTCTGCAATTCCTCCAGGAACGTGGTATTACTTTTGGTGTACTATTTTCCTAGGTAGGGGCAATTCTAATGGTTTTGCTTGGCTTTTCCGACCATAATAGCTCTTACTTCACTGGTCAGGGATCAAATGAGGGGGTTCTGCCAGTCTCTGAGTATATCGATTACAATTTTGCATTCCAGAACTGGAGAAATCATTAGAGGATGGGTTCGAGGACCCAATGAACACATTGTGAAATGAATCTGAGCTAAGACTACATTAATAATCTGACCTCCATACACCCCTACTCTGACTGGTGGGCAACCGTGACATTTGAGTCTGCTGGAATTAGTGTCATTTTAGAGACAGTATCCAGTCTTCCCTGAAAAGTCTTAATTATTTCCCCAATGAACAGTCACACTCATAAAGGGCCATAGATCCCTTTGGGGAAGGCTGGGAGAAAGATTAAAAGTATGAATTTTTGGCAATGTAGTAGGGTCTTTCCTCAAGAGGACCCAGTCTCCCCTTCTTTCAAGGGGTTGTAGATCTGTAAACTGGTTGAAATCTAGGAATCCATTGAGGGGCAATGTCTTAGTTATCTAGTGATGCTGTAACAGAAATACCACAAGTGGATGGCTTTAACAAACAGAAGTTTGTTCTCTTACAGTCTAGTAGGCTACAAGTCCAAAATCAGGGCATCAGTCCAGAGGAAGTCTTTCTTTCTCTGTCAGCTCTGGAAAAAGGTCCTTGTCATCAATCTTTCCCTGGCCAAGGAGCTTCTCAGCGCAGAGATTTCAATTCAAATGAAGTGCTATTCTCCTGGCTCTTGGTGGTATGAGGTCCTTCTGTCTCTCTGTTGGCTTCTTTCTTTCATATCTCAAAACAGATTGGCTTTAGACAAAACCTACTCTTGTAGATTGAGTCCTGCATCATTAACATAAATGCCATTAATCCCATCTCATTAACATAACAGAGATAGGATTTACAACACATAGGGAAATCACAATCACACAATACTGGGAATCCTGGCATAGCCAAATTGACAGATATTTTGGGGGGATACAATTTAATACATGACAGGCTGTGACTCTCTATTCTGGTGGTTTGAGTTACACTGCTGTTCATCTGATCTAGAATTCTTCCACTTGTACTGATTAAGTAAATATTTAGTAGATTTCCCATCTATTTCATTCCTAGGGACACTATGACTAAGCAGCCAACAGTGTAAGTCCATATGAGTCAGACTATTCTGATTACTGCTTTGACTCCATTGTTCATTACAGTAACCGCACCTACCTTGTCTTTGTTGGTTGAGTTCCACCACTTGGCCCCCACCAACACAGGGTCCAATCAGCCCCATTGTAGTTAGGTGTCTTCATTCAGTTAAGGCAGTTCCTACTGTCAAATCTGACTTACATAAAATAGCAATCGCAACAGTCTTCAAGGACGCCGGGGGGCCCCCTTCACAAATTTGTTTCTCACTGTTGTGTTCTAAAACGTGTGTCCTCTGTGGGTCTGTGGATCTAATCTGATAAATCCACTCTAACCTGTCAATTTCCCTATGCCTTTGGATACCTTCTTCTACAGTATACCAAGGTAAGTCTGGTAGTTGAGCCTGATTCAGTGTAGGCCACAGTGTAATCCACGCTTAAGTGAACCAACCACATAAATTATTAGACCCTTTTCTAACCTCTCAAGCCAAAACATAGAACGAACAATCTGTGCTTAGTGCGCCCATATCAGTAAACTCATACTGATCCAACTTTATGTTCCTTGCACCATTATCTCACATCTTTAATAGCCATTTCCACATATATTCCCTAGATTTCTGTTAGTACATATTAGAAAAGTCAAGCAGTTCTTTCGGGCTGTAGTGTAGCTCCTCCTGGGTCACATTTTGTACTTCACTTTTCGGGGCTCGCTGGGGCTTAAGTCTAGTTATAGGTCTAGAAGCAAAAGTGTATGGTGGGGATATGTTATGAGGACATTTGGCATTGTCTGATAAGTCATCTGCCTCAGGCGATGCCCCAGGCAATATCTCAAAGGCTTTTCAAACACATCTGCGTTAACCTCATCAGATGGGGGTGGAGAGGCTAATGGTTTTGTTGGCATGAGTGATTCAGCAGAGTTCAGGGGTTCGATGTCCCCAGCTTCCTGATTATCTGCCCATTCCAAGTTTCAGGACCCATTTTTTCCCAATCAATGCCCTCACTTTAACGTCAAACACCACTTGAGGTTGGGAATTCAATTGGCATTGTAATTCAGCCACTGTTATGCTAAGATTCTCGATTTGGTTTTCGGCAATATCAGCTTTTACTGCAAGAAATAAGGCTTTCTTTCAGGGCACAATTGACAACTTTGAGGTCATTTATATGGTGTTTGAGCTTTGACTCTGCAACTCTGAGCTTATCTCTTTCTATCAACACTTTGTCTACAGAAAGCAGTACTAATCAACCAGCTTCCTTACACTTCTCATTCTGACAAAATTGTAGGAAGTTATCAAACATGCGATCACCCAGAGCCTCACCTCTCACCAATACTTGATCTATTGGTGGTGATATTTTGCATATTTGTTTTGTCACCTCATGCTCTGGGTTAGCAGTGCCCTCTTTACTTCTGGAAGCAGAGTCATCAACATCTTTAAGACTAACCAGACTTGAGAACCAATTTAAAAAACTCATCCTTACAATTTTGTTTCTCTAGAACCACTCTAGATACCAAATGTCTTATACTGGGTTCTTTAGTGAAGCAAAACCAGTGAAGCATCTATATCAAGGAAATGGCACACTCGGTTTTCCAGGCAGGCATGTCCCATGGGTCAGATGTCAGGCTGGAGGTTTCTCCTGACTCACATAGCTGCAGGGACTGACAAACTCAAGATCGGTAGGTCAGATGGCAGACTGCTGGCTCACGGGCTGTGGAGGCTGATGATGCAAGATTGGCAGGTAAGACAGTAAGCTGCTGGCTCACAGGCTGTAGGAGCTGTTGAATTCCAAGATTGCCAGGCAGTATGGCAGGCCACTGGCTCAAGTCTCGAGAACCAGAGGTCAGGTGATGACTAGCTAAATGCAGGATCCAGAGTAAGCAAAAGCCATCAAGCTTTACCAGAACATCCATATGTATCAGCTGCAGGCCACAACCCCAGGAAAACTCCCCTTACAACTGGCTAGCTGATCACATCAGATCACATCATGGAGATGACTACATTATATTACAAAATGAACAATGAGTACTTTGTTACATAACTGCCAAATTACATCATTACATGACTGCCAAACTATATCATTACATAACGGCCAAATCACTGAGATTCATGGCCCAGTCAAGTTGACACACAACCTTAACCTTCACAGTAGGTAAGACAGGATGAAGTCTAGGCTGAGCCCTAGGGATACAATGACACTTTTGATAGTCTCTACTGTTGTAGCAACATATCGACAGGGAACTGCCAGAAATTCAGGCTGCATTCAGAAGTGGTTGTGAAACCAAAGATATCATTGCTGATGTCAGATGGATCCAAGCTGAAAGCAGAGAATACTTGAAAGATGTTTACCTGTGTTTTATTGACTATGTGGGTCATAACAAATAATGAGTAACATTGCAAAGAATGGGAATTCAAGAACACTTAACGGTGCTCATGAGAAACCTGTATACAGATCAAGAGGCAGTCGTTAAAAAAGAACAAGGGGATACTGAGTTGTTTAAGGTTAGGGAAGGTGTGCATCAGGGTTGTATTGTTTCACCACACCTATTCAATCTGTATGCTGAGCAAACAATCTGAGGACCTGGGCTCTATGAAAAAGAATGGGACATCAAGATTGGAGGAAGATGCCTGAACAACCTGTGTTATGCCGATAACACAACCTTGCTTGCTGAAAGTGAAGAGGACTGTAGCACTTAATGATGAAGATCAAAGACTGCAGCCTTCAGTATGGATCCCACCTCAACATAAAAACAATAAAAATCCTCACAACTGGAAAAATAAGCAACATCATGATAAACGGAGAAAAGACTGAAGTTGTCAAGGATTTTGTTTTACTTGGATCCACAATCGACACCCATAGAAGCAGCAGTCAAGAAATCAAAAGACATACTGCATTGGGCAAATCTGCTGCAAAAGACCTCTTTAAAGAATTAAAAAGCAAAGATGTCACCTTGAAGACTTAGGTGTGCCTGACCCAAGTCATGGTATTTTCAATCTCCTCATATGCACGGGAAACCTAGACAATGAATAAGGAAGACCCAAGAAGAATTGATGCTTTCGAACTGTGGTGTTGGCGAAGAACATTGAATATGCCATGGACTGCCAAAAGAATAAATGAATCTGTCTTGGAAGAAGTACAACCAGAGTGCTCCTTGGTAGTAAGGGTGGCGAGACTACATCTTACACACTTTGGATATGTTCTCAGGTGGGATCAGTCCCTGAGGAAGGACTTCATGCTTAGTAAAGTAGAAGGTCAGCAAAAGAGAGGAAGACCCTCAATGAGATGGATTGACACAGTGGCTGCAACGATGGGCTCAAACATAACAATTATTGTGAGGATGGCGCAGGACCGGGCAGTGTTTAGTTCTGTAGTAGATAGGGTCACTATGAGTCAGAACCAATTCGACGGGACCCAATAAAATAATAACCCTCACCCTAGGGCCAGTGGTTGTTCAGTGGTAGAATTCTTGCCTTCCATTTGGAAGACCCAGGTTTGATTGCCAGCAACCAATCATTTGTCAGTGGAGGTTCAATCATTGCTATGACACTGAGCAGGTTTCAGTGGAGCTTCCAGACTAAGAGAGACTAGGAAGAAATGCCTGGTGATCTGCTTTCAAAAACCAACCAATGAAAATCCTATGGATCACAATGGTCCAGTCCCATTGTGCATGGGGTCACCATGAGTTGGGGCCTACTGGACCACAGCTAGTGACAACAAGCTGTCAACTTGCTTGGGGGTGGGGAAGAGGAAAGACATGTGGGGCATTAGTCAACTCTCACCCTTGATCTTCACTCGGGACGTCTACCAGTCTAAAGGATGTTCCCACAGCACTGTAGGAAGGAGAAAGAGGATGAAATCATTGTGTGAACAACATAAACCAAGACCGAAGATGCTGATCTTTTTTATTTTGAGTCATCAGCAAGAGCCGTAGGGTATTATTGTTAAGTGAAGATGTTCACATACCTTTTCCTTACAGCTTGACAAGTCCTGTATTTGGAAATATGGGTTCCTAATATCCCTGCAGGATATTTTGTTTTTTTTGGTTTTAATATCCCTGTAGGATACCTAATGCCTGCAGAAGAGAGTTGGAAAGATGCTCTCAGGACCATTGGGGATCTTCCCTGGGGACATTCAACCAGGGACTCGGTTCTGCCACCAGGGCTGGGTGGCCGGGTAGATGTTTTGGGAGACATACAGCTGTGATTACATTGTCTGTGAAGACACTGGAAAGTGTTGTCTTCAGTGGAAACGGTCACTTTCTTCTACCTCAGGAACACTAGCTCCTCTAAGACTCTCTTGTCCCTCAGTCCGGGCGCTCGGACCCCTAGTGCCCAATCAAGAACGGGAGAAATGAGTAAATGGCACTTCCAGGTGCAGCCACCAGGGGGCGTTAGATGGCCGAGGACGACAGGGCTCCGGCAGGTCAGGCAACCTGGCTGGGGCTAAACCGTCCTCCCGAGCTAGGGTGGTTGGAGCGCTGCTGCACTTTCTCCGCCCTCTCTGGAGCTGGGGATGGCTTCAGGCACCCACTGTTTTAGTGACCAAGAATCCCGACTAAGTCCCCTTTGCCCACCCCCGGGGTGAGCTGCTTCTCCTGGGACTCCCAGGTGCAAAAGGTGTCACCACCGAAAAGGCGTCACAGCCGCTCCTTTTGTTCTGTGGTCGACAGAGCTGGCGCCCTGACTCCTAAGGGAATTCCCCCATGGTCTCCAGGCAGTACACCTCCAACGCCTCACGGTGGGGAGTGGGATGGCTATGTTCATTGCCTCAAAGGTGATTTTCCTCTGGGGTGATCAAGATCAAGGTAACTTTCAGGGCCTCTAGTAAGAGCAAGTGGAAAAATACAACCTACCATCGTAGGAAATTTAATCTTTATTAGGATGTTCCACCACGCACATTCCATCTGAGCTTAGCCAGGGGACTTGCTTCCGGCCACAAAAAAAAAGACAAAAAACCAATTGCCTGTCTAGATTCCGATTCCTGGTGACCCCATGTGGGTCAGAGTAGAACTTACTCCATAGCATTTTCCTGGCTGATTTTTTGAAAGTAGATTGCCAAGCCTTTCTTCCGAGAACCTCTAGGTGGACTTGAACCTCCCACCCTTCAGTTACCAGCCAAGTACTTAACCATTTGCTCTGCCCAGGGCTTCCAGGCATCAGGTTGTCAGATTTAGCCCTGGCAAGTGTGTGCACACACATGCACACACGAACGGATGCTCAGTTATATTTGAATTTCAGATAAACTGTAAATTATATTTTAGTATAACTATGTCCCATGCAATATTTGGGACATACTTATACTGGAAAAATGATTGTTGTTTATTTGGAATTGAAATTTAACTGAGTGTTCTGTATTTTATCTGGTAACCCCAGCCAGGACTAAATTTATGTTGCAGGATGAGAGGAGAGGCTGTGGGGAAAATAAGAGAATGTGTGAAGCCCTCACTTTGAAAGAAGCTCATTTCTAGCTTTTAAATCCTTTACAAGAGGCATGTATATTAAAATACGCATTTTAAAAATCTATATAAAAGCACAGCTACTGCTTTCAAAATCTTACTTTTCTGTTTTCTATTTTAATTAAACTCAAGTACAACCTGGTGCATGGTGTTGTTTTTTTCAAGCAATCCGCTTTCCTAACACATTTTAAAAAGAAGTAACCGATCCTTTTAGTCGTTGTATTCAGTAAGACCCTTTAGGCCTATGGAGGAGACTTTCCTTCTGAGGAGCTTAACATTATTATTTTATCAGTTTATTTTTATGGGCATATCTGTACTTTGCTATTTTGGCAGGGAGATTTGCTTTCTGACTGGGGTCCAAGGAACTGTTCTGTCGGGCAGAAATATGGAACTCATGGTACCAGCCGTACATCTCCATGAACACAGCCTGTGGGAGCCTCCTGGGGACTGTACCTCTGTATAACAATTTCATAGCCACTATGGTATGCTAAGGTCCTTACCATGGCTCAGTTTGCGCTTGACTACTAACCTAAAGGTTGGTGGTTCGAACCCACCCAGAGTTACCAAGGGAAGAAAGGATTGGTGATTTGATTGCTTTAAAATTATAGCCAAAAAAAACTCTATGGGGCAGTTCTGCTCTGTAACATGTGGGATTGCCATGAGGCGGCATCAACTTGACGTCAGTGGGTTTGGTTTTTGTGGTTTATCCTACACTATACCATGCACGCATGTTCATACACACACGTCTGTGTGTTCATTGCATTTAGATTTTGGACCAAGAAACTCAATCCCTTATAAGGGACTGAATTCCTTATCATATTCCTAATAACACCGCTCACTCCTCCCTGAACTGGTTTCCCTCACACCACTGTGGAATCTCATCAAAAATAGCACTGGCTCAGACATAGGTAGGCTTTCCCCTGGTTCTAACCTGCCTGGGTCTTAGAGGAAAAGAGGCCAAGGATACCCTGATGAAAGGAGAAGCAATTCGTGGATGCTGAAGGATGACTCTTTTGAGGAGTTGCATCAGCCCCTCAGGAGGCAGGGCTTTGGCTGTCAGGGTGGAGCTTTGGTCAGGAAGCTCCTAGAACCCAGGAAGCCCTGGCTTCCTAGGAAAGGTCAGTATTCCTGTTGGACCCCTGAGCTCTGGGGCTAGGCCTACGTGGGAGGCCAGCTGAGCTCCTAGTGGAAGAGGTGTTTTCCTCTCTCTCCTCAGCGAGCCTACCTGTGGGAGATGTTCGCCACAAGGAGAGTTCCTTCTCTTCCTCAGGGCAGAGGTCCACTTGTCTCTCACTGCAGTGGGAACAGGACTTTGAGGAGAGCCATCTCCACAGATTTGTCCAACATGTGTGGCACCTAGGTTTAGTGAGGACCAGGGAAAGAGAAACAACGGCCGGGCATTTGGAGGATTTGAGGTAAAAATTTAATAACATATGTAGTAAATGTTCATAGTAATTTGCATCTCATAAAACCCTGCCTCCCCACACTGTATCCCCTTTCTTGGACAATAAAACTCTAATACAACTATGTGTTCTGTCACGGATGATTGAAAGCTGAAGATTCCAAATTATACCCTTGCCTGTTCCTTTCTAAGGGAGCGTAGTCACTGAAGAGTTTCAAATTCAGATTTCTGTCACCTTATCATCCTCATAAGATTTTAATATTCTAATTAGAAACAGGAAATTATGCAAGCAAGTGAGAAAATTCCTGTTCCTCCATTGGTTCATGGAGAAAAAGTAATTCAGTCAATCCTTCCGTAATTTCCAGAACACCGTCACCTTTCCAGTAGCTGCTAAGTCCTGTATGGAAACAAGCTAACAGCATGTGCAATCTCCTACCATTGCCTGGTCCCCTGGGAGGGTCTCTAAGCTAACGTGGTAGTCAGGGCTAACGTGGTAGTCAGGGCAACCGTATCTTGTTGCATTAGGAAAGATTTTTTAGCCCCTAAATCTAAGTTCAGATGGTCCTTTTTGCCAAACGTCTTTCATGTCACTATGTTGGAGATATGAAACTTTTTGTTGTTGTTAGTTGCCACTGAGTTAGATCCAATTCATGGTGACCCCTTGTACAACAGAACAAAATGCTGCCGGGTTCTGCACCATCTTCATGGTCATTGGTATGCTCGAGTCCATTGTTACAGTCACTGTGCCTTCCAACCAAGTGAGTTGTCTTCCAGCACTATATTGAACAATATTCTGTAATCCACAGGGTTTTCATTGACTAATTTTTGGAAGTAGATCCCAAGCCCTTCTTCCTAGTCTCTCTTAGTCTGGAAGCTCCGCTATGGATCACCCTGCTGGTATGTGAAATACTAGTGGCATAGCTTCCAGCATCACAGCAACACACAAGTCACCATCATATAACACAAATTTCTGATCTCCCTAAAATATGTAGTGACTGTTGGAAGTGCAGGTTGACTGTAGTGAAAGAGTCCCCCTGCTGCGACTGCCCATGCAATTTGGGGCTCCAGGGACGGTTGTTTGGGAAATGAATTGGATCCTGTCCTTAAAAATAAAGTTCTTTGGCCAAGTGAGGAAGATTTGATCCAGGTGAGAGCCATAGGAGCAGCCCGGGACTTAGCACCCCTCTGCACGCCTTCAAGTAAGCTTAAGGCTTGTGGTTGCTAAATAGTACCTGCAAATCATTTTAATCTGCAGCTTCTTGATACATTGGGAGCACATTAGTAATTTTTCCTCAATATGTTGAAGGTAAAAGAGATCGCAGTTAGAAGACTTCTGTTTAATCGCTTGTGTACGTGGGCACCAACACCCTCTCTCTGGCCTTCCCTCCTTGGCGCCCTCCTCCCACCACTTACATCTCATCACAGTTCGGAAGTCCCCAACTCCAGAAGGCACTCCCACCCTCAGAGCCTCCACCTGCTTTCTGTCTATCAATCTCTCTCCATTTCTGTTTCTCCTCCTTACCCTCTGGAGTGCCTGTTTACTGCTAACATAAAGTTGATGGTTTGAACCCACCCAGGTGCATGGAAGAAAGGCTTGACGATCTGCTTGCATTAAGATTATAGCCAAGAAAGCCCTATGGGGCTGTTCTACTTTGTAACACATGGGTCAACGTGAGTCGGAAATGACTCGATGGCAACTAACAGCAATTGTTCGGTGTCATGATTTACATTTTATTTTTCAGTTCTCCTCTGCCTACTCATCTTATATCTAGCCTTTCTTTAACAAACACATACTCACTTCATTCTGATACTGTCTTTATAGTCTCCCCTATTCAGTTTGCCGTTATTGTTTTCTTTTTCTTTACCCCATTGTTTTGTTTCTTTCTCTTTCTCAGGGGTGTGGAAATCAGGGTGCAGGTGCCAAAGCTGTCTGAGAAGACATCTCCAGCAGCCCTGGGGCTGTACTTCCCAATCTCTTCATTAGTGATCTCTCTAACTCCTGTAAGCACAGGTGTGTGGTCAAGACCCCACGGCCACCTCTACTCGAAGTCAGTCACCATGTCACTCTGTTGGAGATATGAAATTTTTGCTGTTGTTAGTTGCCATTGATTTGGATCTAACTCCTGGCGACCCCATGTACAACAACAGAACTAAATGTTGCCGGGTCCTGCGCCATCTTCACGATCGTTATGGCCACTGTGCTGTCCAACCTAAGAAGTTTGTCTTCCAGCACTATATTGAAAAATATTTTATAATCCATAGGGTTTTCATTGACTAATTTTTGGAAGTAGGTCCCCAGGTCTTTGTCCTATTCTGTTTTAGTCTGGAAGCTCCACTATAGATGACCCTGCTGGTGTTTGAAATACCGGTGGCATAGCTTCCAGCATCATAGCAACACACAACTAGTGCAATCTGGAAAAGAGGAATCAGGGAGGTCAAAAGAGTAGTTAGGTTTATTATATTTCCAGTTCCCAGAGACAGGGAGGCACAGTACCGCATGATGCAGGGTCACACAGAGGGTTGCTCCTGGGGCAAGTTAACAACACGGCTCCAGGCAATAAGTTGTTTACTGCATCTCTCTTTATAGTAGAAAACCTCAGAGGGAAAAAAATTCCTACATCCAACTGGAGAGTAATGGTTAAGTATGCTCAATCATGAAGAATATGTAACAATAAGGCAAATTTTTATTAGAAGTAAAAAAGCAGCAAAATTAGATTTAAATGTTTAAAAAATTATATTTACAATTTTTATTTTAAATTATGATTAAAGTTTATTATATGTTTTTAAAAATTACAACTTTCATTAGGTTAAAAGCAAAACAGCATGTTCATAGTGTTTGTGAGCTCCTTCTATTTTCTTTTGTTCTTTTTTCTACTTTTTTGTATTTTCCAAATATTTTTAATGAGCATGTTTAAAATTTTTAACTTAATGCTTATTTTAAATCAAAGCTACATATATGAACATAATAGATATATGTGTACATATACTGTTGTTGTTATGTGCTGTCGAGTCAGTTGTGACTCACAGTGACCCTATGTACAATAGAACAAAACAATGCCCAGTCCTGCATCATCCTAACAATCGTTGTTATGCTTGAGTCCATTGTTGCAGCCACTGTGTCAATCCATCTCATTGAGGGTCTTCCTCTTTTTTCCTGACCCTCTTTTACTAAGCATGCTGTCCTTCTCCAGGGACTGATCTCTCCTGACAAATTCAAAGTACATGAGATGACATCTTGCCATCCATCCTCGCTTGCAAGGACCATTCTGGCCATACTTCTTCCAAAACAGATTTGTTTGTTCTTCTGGCAGTCCATGGAAACTCTGGCAGCTCAGTGGTTAAGGGCTATGGCTGTTAACCAAGTGGTTGGCAGTTCAAATCCGCCAGGGGCTCCTTGGAAACTCTGTCCTATAGGGTCACTATGAGTTGGAATCGACTCGACAGCAGTGGGTTTGGTTTTGTTTTGTTTTTTCTGGCAGTCCATGTATATTCAATATTCTTTGTCAGCACCACAATTCAAAGGCATCGATTCTTCTTAGATCTTCCTTATTCATTGTCCAGCTTTAGCATGCATATGAGGCGATTGAAAATACCATGGCTTGGGTCAGGCGCAGCTTAGTCCTCGAAGTAACATCTTTGCTTTTCAACACTTTAAAGAGGTCCTTTGCAGCAAATTTACCTAGTGTAATACGTCATCTGATTTCCTGACTGCTGCTTCTATGGATGTTGATTGTGGACCCAAGCAAAACAAAATCCAGTCTTTTCTCTGTTTATCATGATGTTGCTTACTGAACCAGTTGTGAGGATTTTCGTTTTCTTTATGTTGAGGTGTAATCCATAATAAAGGCTGTGGTCTTTGATCTTCATCCTTAAGTGCTTCAAGTCCTCTTCACTTTCAGCAAGCAAAGTTGTGTCATCTGCATATCGCAGGTTGTTCATGAGTTTTCTTCCAATTCTGATGCCCTGTTCTTCTTCATATAGTTCACTTTCCCGGATTATTTGGTCAGCATACAGATTGAATAAGTAAAGTGAAGGGATATAACCCTGACCCACACATTTCCTGATTGTAAACCACACAGTATCCCCTTGTTCTGTTTGAGCGACTGCCTCTTGGTCTACATACAGATTCCTCATGAGCACAATTAAGTGTTCTGGAATTGCCATTCTTCACAATGTTATCCATATTTTGTAAAGATCCACACAGTCAAATGGTTTTGCATAGTCAATAAAACACAGGTAAACATCCTTCTGGTATTCTCTGCTTTCAGCCAAGACCCATCTGACATCAGCAATGATATCCCTGGTTTCACTTCCTCTTCTGAATCCAGTTTGAATTTCTGGCAGTTACTGTTGATGTACTGCTGCAACCGTTTTTGAATTCTCTTCAGCAAAATGTGTGTATATATATACATATATGTATATATATATGTATACACATTATCTAACTACCTATCTGCATATAGAAAGTTAAGATTAAAAAAGGAAATAATTCTATCGAAAACAGCTGTTTCATATTCCCCCATCCCAATTCCCACCCTAGCATGGCAACCACTTTTTTCACTGGTTCTTTTGTTATTTGCCTCCAAGTTTCTAAATAACCTGCCTGTACTGCTATTTCTTGATTTTTGTTTATTTTAGACTTTGTTTATTGACTTCCTACTTTGTAAGTTGAGAATTTTGACCTTGAATACCTCAACCCAACTTTTCCTCCTTCCATCTTCCCAAAAAAGTTACAACATAATTTTTAGTAAATTGATTGTTGTTGTTGTTAGGTGTAGTCGAGTCGGTTCTGACTGATAAGTGACCCTATGTACAACAGAACTAAGCACTGCCCAGTCTTGTGCCATCCTCACAATTGTTGTTATGCTTGAGCCCATTGTTGCAGCCACTGTGTCAATCCATCTTGTAGAGGACCTCCCTCTTTTTCACTGACCCTCTACTTTACTAAGCATGATATTCTTCTCCAGGGACTGGTCACTCCTGATAACATGTCCAAAGTATGTGAGAACAGGTCTGTCTATTCTTGCTTCTAAGGAGTACTCTGGCTGTTCTTCTTCCAAGATAGATTTGTTCTTTCTTTTGGCAGTCTATGGTATATCCAATATTCTTCACCAACACCATAATTCAAAGGCATCGATTCTTCTTCCATCTTCCTTTACCATTGACCAGCTTTCTCATGCATATGAGGCAACTGAAAACACTTTGGCTTGGGTCAGGTTCACCTTTGTCCTCAAAGTGACATCTTTGCTTTTTAACACTTTAGAGAGGTCTTTTGTAGCAGAGCTACCCAATGCAAATTTCTTGACTGCTGCTTCCATGGGTGGGGATTGTGGATCCAAGGAAAATAAAATCTTTGACAACTTTAATCTTTTCTCCATTTATCATGATGTTGCTTATTGGTCCAGTTGTGAGAATTTTTGTTTTCTTTATGTTGTGGTGTAATCCATACTGAAGGTTGTATGTAGTCTTTGATCTTCATCAGTAAGTACTTCAAGCCCTGTTTAGTTAGCGATTATATTGTTTTCGACACATATATGTTATTTAGAGTTGAGCCATATAGCGTAGTATGGTTCTATTTACTTTTTATGGAGTTAATAACTGTCCTTTTTTTTTGCTTGTTTTTACAAGTATCTATAACAAATTTATCCCCAAACTAGACAGCAGAGCTGTAACTCTTTTCAGTATGGTCAAGCATTATTTTACTTCCTGGCTTTATTTTCTCTTTTGTTGTCATCCTTCCAAGATGGGTAACTCTTTAGGTTCATTGCATATCTGTCATCCTGGAATTTCTCCTCACCATTTTCCTGGAATGAATCACTCCTATCAATTGCCACATGATGTCCATCTTAAGATACTCCTGAACCAAGACATAGAGGACACTGTGGACAAATTGAAGGCTGGGGCCTGAGAACCCACCTGGCCATGCTGGCTAAAGTTCCTGTTGTTTACCTTGACGAAAGCCCTGCCCCAAACCTGACATCATGTTTCCTTTCCTACCCCTGGAATTTGCTGCCTGGACTGGTCTTAAGTGGTCTTAAGAGGGGCTTAAGGAGTCCCCTGATGCCTTTGAACAATGGCAAAGCTGTTTTGGGACACGTTGGTCTATAACACCAATTGGAACATGATTTAAGCCAATCAGCTTGCTCTCCCACCATGCAGTGATGATGTGGGGGTGAGGGGTGGTGTTTCAGCTACAGCTTGAGTGGTACTGTAATCACAACAGTAGTAGGCAAGGTTTTGGCACCACTAAGGCATTCAGGGTGTCATGGATTGAATTATGTCCCACCAGAAATGTGTGTATCAATTTGGCTAGGCCATGATTCCCAGTATTCTGTGGTTGTCCTCCATTTTGTGATTGTAATTTTATGTTGAGAAGATTAGGGTGGGATTGTAACACCACCCTTACTCAGGTCACCTCCCTGATCCAAGGTAAAGGGAGTTACCCTGGGGTGTGGCCTGTACCACCTTTTATGATAAAAGGAAAGGGAAGCATGCAGAGAGTTGGGGGACCTCATACCATGAAGAAAGCAGCACCAGGAGCACAGCATATCCTTTGGACACGGGGTCCCTGCGCCTGAGAAACTCTTCGACCAGGGGAAGATTGAAGACAAGGACCTTCCTCCAGAGCCGACACAGAGAAAGAAAGCCTTCCCCTGAAGCTGACACCCTAAATTTGGACTTGTAACCTACTAGACTGTGAGAAAATAAATTTCTCTTTGTTAAAGCCATCCATTTGTGGTATTTCTGTTATGGCAGCACTAGATGACTAAGACACAGGGCCTCTGGTAGAGAGTAGAGAAAATGCTTAGGGATAATACCTCCCATAGAGTTGAAAGAAGACACCTCACTTGAGAATCTCTGGAGAGTGGGATGTCATGGTGTCTGGTGTTAAACTGGGCAAGGGCACAGTTAGGCCTGCTGGTGACAGGTCCCCACAGGTAAACAGGATAAATATCATAACAAAGAGAATATGGCAGAAAAGGCACTTGCTAGTATGATCAGTTTCCCCAGAGGACTCCTCCAGTGTCCTGCCTGGGGGTATAAGTCTGGTTGCAGACAGTCTGGTGGCTGAGTGAAGAGGTGGCTGGGCATCTCACTGTTAAGGATGGGAACTTCCTCTCCTTCCTGCTTTAGGTCAACATCTCTGCCCTCAGCACTGCCTGGGTTCTTAGTCTCCCCTCACTTCCACTTTTGGGGATTCCTGGGCCTCCAGTTTCAGGGCATTTCTTGGGCTCCCATGGTGTGAACTGTGTGCTTCCTGGGATCTCCTACTTCAGAATTAAGGTTCAGTTTTCTTGGGTCCATGAGGTCAGTTACCTCTTGTCCATCTGCTTTGAAGTTTCTAAAATTTTGTGGCTTTTATCCCCTTTTCCTTCTGTTCGTCAGAGTGTATTTATATCATTTAGATTCCTTTTGTTTTAGCACCTAATATATGTGAAACCATGGTGGCGTAGTGGTTAAGTGCTACAGCTGCCAACCGAAAGATCGGCAGTTCAAATCCAACAGGTGCTTCTTGGAAACCCTATGGGGCAGTTCTACTCTGTCCTATACAGTCGGTATGAGTCAGAATTGACTCGATGGCAACTTGTTTGGTTTTTAGTATATGTGCCAGGCACTGTTCCAAGAACTTAAAATTATACTAACTCATTCAATGTTCACAATAGTGTTGCTGTGGTTGTTGTTAGGTACCGTAAAGTTGGTTTTCAACTCATAGTGACCCCACGTGACAGAGTAGAACTGTCCCATAGGGCTTTTTAAGGCTGTAATCTTTACAGGAGCAGATCACCAGGTCTTTCTCCCAAGGAGCCTCTGGGTAAGTTTGAACCACCAACTTTCGGTTAGCAGCCGAGTGCTTAACCATTGTGCCACCAGGGCTCCTTCAAGCAGTATTAGTGCCCCCATTTTCTAGATGAGAACCTGATGTACAGGGAAGAAGATGAGTGTCTTGGTCAAGGCCAAAGAAGTGATCAAGACAGAAACTCTGCCCTGTGCCACTGAGCTTCACATAAAGCTTGCATATTTCTTGTTAAATTTTGTCTGTTTAGTTTTAGTTTTTGCTATTCACATTTCTTTTAGTGTTCATATGAACATAAATCTGGGTGGGATGCCTTCTCATAAATTGGAGAAAACCCAGCATCCCTCTCCAGGGAGTACCCCAAACTCTCCTAGTCCTATACTTAGTTCAAAAAGATAGTTTCTGGTCTCTTTCAGGGGAAGGTCAGTCAGAAGACCCTTCGAGATCGTGCTGCCATGTTGAGTTACTGCTGAAAGCAGTAACTGGGGCAGCATCTGTGGGTCCGGCTGTAGCTCCTCACAGCATCCCCTGAGTCCTAAGCTGTATGGAACCTGGTTACCAGCTCCTTCAGTTCCCACGTTGCCATTTCCTCAAGGCTTGCCCTTGGCCTCTACATGGTTCAAGTGTCAGTCCCACACTACAGACAGAACTGACCCTCTCTGACCAGTTCCCTTCAGGCAGGGTCTGGCTCCTAACCTCCAGCTCCCAAAAGACACAGTCAGCTGAGGGGAAGGCTGTGCAGTCAGATAAGGCAATCCCAGTAATCCACGACCTTTCTCTCAAAATGTAGGTTATTCAATTTTAAATCACTCATTTTAAGAGTACCAATATCCAGTCAAGTCTTGCTCTCCAGAAGATTAAAAGACCAGTTGCCATCAAGCTGACTCTGACTCATGGCAACCCCATGCATCAGAGTAGAACTGTGCTCCATAGGGTTTTAAGTGACTGATTTTTGGAAGTAGATCACCAGGCCTTTCTTCCAAGGCACCCCTGGGTGGACTGGAACCTCCAACCTTTTGGTTGGCAGCTGAGCACATTAACTGTTTGTACCACCCGGCTACTCCAGAAGATTGCTCCACCTTTTAAAGGACATGATAAACCAAAAAACAAACCCATTGCCGTCAAATTGATTCTGACTCATAGTGACCCTATGGGACAGAGTAGAACTGCTCCATAGGGTTTCCAAGGAGTGGCTGGTGGATTCAAACTGCTGACCTTTGGGTTAGCAGCCAAGCTCTTAAACTTCGTTAAACATACACATAAGTTACATTAATGCGGCTTCAGCTGGTTGCCTCTCTGGCCCTGTGTTTCCTGATTTTCACATCAAACCTTAGGGAAGTCTAGAGTTCTACCCCTATGTCTGTGTACTTCGCAGACTTAATGTCAGAACCCTTTTGCCTTGGCCCCTAGCTTCTCATGTGCTATTTTGGTTTCGCTTGCATCGACCCAGGATGCAACACTCAGCCTCCTCGCCGTTCTCTACAAGAAACGTAACCACATCAAGCGTTTCACAGTTTCTGCGGTCTTTCCTGAAGATCCGGTGTCTGAGCGTGCGAAAGAGCAGGGGTCACATGCGCAGCGCACAGCATCCTACCATCTTCGTGCCCCTACACTCTGCTTTTCTCCCAGGTCTACCCCTCCCCACCTTCCACTATTTAGTTGCTTCTTGCTGATTTTGGCCCTTTAGCTTTCATTTAAGGAGCCCTGGTGTCGCAGTGGTTAAAGTACTTGGCTGCTAATGGAAAGGTTGTTGGCTCTAACCCACCATCTGCTCTGCAGGTGAAAGATATGGCAGTCTGCTTCCATGGAAACTCTGTGATGCAGTTCTACTCTGTCCTATAGAGGAGTTATGAGTTGGACTTCATTCCATGTCAATGGGTTTGGCTTTAGTTTGGTTTGGCTTCCATTCCTCCTCCCTTTTGTTAAGAGCTTCACAATTCTCACTTAGGTATCCCTTCCAGCCCATGCAGCTCACCTGCTTGGGAGAAGCAGCCCCCGCCCCCCTCCCCCCCGCCCCCCCCCCCCGGCCCCAGCGCCAGCTTCAAAGGTGGATTTAAGTCAATCCGAATAGCATGTCTGCCTGGTTCAGGGGTGGGTGTGACCAGGGCCAGATTAACCAATAAACAAGGTAAGCAGGGCTTATTTGTGATTACTTACTAATCTTTGATGCGGTGAAAGACATGTGAAATTGTTCACTACATTATGAAGTAGGCACAAGTAAGCCCGTGCATTCCTTGCTTACTGGGTCATCCGTCCCTGTCAGGGATTATAAATTTGAAAAGAGGCTTTGTGTCTGTAGGAAGGTGCTGTAGGGTTGGGAGAGAAACAGTTGCCAGCCATATCTAGAAGCGGAATCTTTGATGTGGTGAAAAAAAGTGAAATCGTTCACTACAAATGATGTAGTAAGCAAGGCAAGCACGCTGTTCATCTTGCCTGTTGGGTAATCTGCCCCTGGGCGTGACCCATTCCCACCAATGAGATGAGAGGGACGTTGGCCTCAGGCTCTAGGAAAGAAGCTTCCTTGCTCCTCTGTGGAAGCTACCTGCAGAGTTGCTCTTTGTGCTGGAGTGGATGGGACTCTTCCAGCCTGGGAAGTTTTGGCAGCCATATGGTGACCATGAGGGAAGCCAGGCATGGGATAATTCAGACCAGGTCTTTGAGGACATCGTTGAGATGTATAAATATTGAACAAACATTTGTTTGAAAGAGACACAGCTCAAAACAGAAACGATACCAACGAGGTAACATTTTAAGACTATAAAAGAGGAGGGAGATAGGAAGGAAAAATGTTCCTTTTAATTTTAACAAATATTTTTTTCTGATGGCAGAAATCCAAAGTCAATCATCTTTTTTAAAAAAACAAGTAGCAACTACTACAAAGCAGAAAAGGGAGAGGAATCAGGTCTAAAACCTGTACTAACATTTATTTAACCTGCTTTAGCCCCTGTGTCTAAATTACCTAGTGCTGCTGTAGCAGAAATACCACAAGTGGATGGCTTTAAGAGAAATTCATTCTTTCACAGTCTAGGAGGCTAGAATTCCCAGTTCAGGATGCCGTTTCCAGGGGAGGGCTTCCTCTGTGTAGGCTGTGGGGGAAGGTCCTTGTCATCAATATTCCCCTGGTCTGGGAGCTTTTCAGTGCAGGGACACTGGGTCCAAAGGATGTGACCTCCTGGCTCTTTTTGCTTGGTGGTAATGAGTTACCCCCTGTCTCTCTGCTTGCTTCTCCCTTTTATATCTCAAAGAGATTGACCGAAAACACATCCTGCCTCGTTAAAATTGTTGTTGTAGTTAGGTGCCTTCGAGTCGGTTCCGACTCATAGCAACCCTATGCACAACAGAACGAAGCACTGCCCGGTCCTGGGTCCTGAGCCATCCTTACAACTGTTGTTATGTTGGAGCTCATCGTTGCAGCCACTGCGTCAGTCCACCTCGTTGAGGGTCTCCCTCTTTTCCGCTGACCCTGTACTCTGCCAAGCATGATGTCCTTCTCCAGAGACTGGTCCCTCCTGACAACATGTCCAAAGTATGTAAGACACAGTATCGCCATCCTTGCTTCTAAGGAGCATTCTGGTTTTACTTCTTCTAAGACAGATTTGTTCGTTCTTTTGGCAGTCCACGGTATATTCAATATTCTTCGCCAACACCACAATTCAAAGGCGTCAACTCTTCTTCTGTCTTCCTTATTCATTTTCCAGCTTTCACATGCTTATGATGCAATTGAAAATACCATGGCTTGGGTCAGGCGCACCTTAGTCTTCAAGGTGACATCTTTGCTCTTCAACACGTTGAAGAGGTCCTTTGCAGCAGATTTACCCATGCAATGCATCTTTTAATTTCTTGACTGCTGTTTCCAGGGCTGTTGATTGTGGATCCAAGTAAAATGAAATCCTTGACAACTTCAATCTTTTCTCCGTTTATCATGATGTTGCTCATTGGTCCAGTTGTGAGGATTTTTGTTTTCTTTAGGTTGAGGTATAATCCATACTGAAGGCTGTGGTCTTTGATCTTCATTAGTAAGTGCTTCAAGTCCTCTTCACTTTCAGCAAGCCAGGTTGTCTCACCTGCATAACGCAGGTTGTTAATGAGTCTTCCTCCAGTCCTGATGCCCTGTTCTTCTTCATATAGTCCAGCTTCTCAGATTATTTGTTCAGCATACATATTAAATAGGTATGGTGAAAGAATACAACCCTGACGCACACCTTACCTGACTTTAAACCAATCAGTATCCCCTTGTTCTGTCCGAACAACTGCCTCTTGATCTATGTAAAAGTTCCTCACGAGCACAATTAAGTGTTCTGGAATTCACATTCTTTGCAGTGTTATCCATAGTTTGTTATGATCCACACAGTCGAATGCCTTAGCGTAGTCAATAAAACACAAGTAAACATTCTTCTGGTATTCTCTGCTTTCAGCCAGGATCCATCTGACATCAGCAATGATATCCCTGGTTCCACATCCTCTTCTGAAACCGGCCTGAATTTCTGGCAGTTCCCTGTTGATATACTGCTGCAGCCGTTTTTGAATGATCTTCAGCAGAATTTTGCTTGCATGTGATGTTAATGATATTGTTCTATAATTTCCACATTCAGTTGGATCACCTTCCTTGGGAATAGGCATAAATATGGATCTCTTCCAATCAGTTGGCCAGGAAGCTGTCTTCCATATTTCTTGGCATAGACAAGTGAGTACCTCCAGCGCTGCATCTGTTGAAACATCTCAATTGATATTCCGTCAGTTCCTGGAGCCTTGTTTTTCGTCAATGCCTTCAGAGCAGCTTGGACTTCTTCCTTCAGACCATTGGTTCCTGATCATATGCCACCTCTTGAAATGGTTGAATAGTGACTAATTCTTTTTGGTATAATATAATAATGACTCTGTGTGTTCCTTCCATCTTCTTTTGATGCTTCCTGCATCATTTAATATTTTCCCCATGGAATCCTTCACTATTGCAACTTGAGGCTTGAATTTTTTCTTTAGTTCTTTCAGCTTGAGAAACGCTGAGTGTGTTCTTCCCTTTTGGTTTTCCATCTCCAGCTCTTTGCACATGTCATTATAATACTTTACTTTGTCTTCTAGAGAGGCCCTTTGAAATCTTCTGTTCAGTTCTTTTACTTCATCAATTCTTCCTTTTGCTTTAGGTGCTTGACGTTCGAGAGCAAGTTTCAGAGTCTCCTCTGACATCCATCTTGGTCTTTTCTTTCTTTCCTGTCTTTTCAATGACCTCTTGCTTTCTTCATGAATGATGTCCTTGATGTCCTTCCACAACTCGTCTGGTCTGTGGTCACTAGTGTTCAATGCATCAAATCTATTCTTCAGATGGTCTCTAAATTCAGGTGGGATATATTCAAGGTCATATTTCGGCTCTCGTGGACTTGCTCTGATTTTCTTCAGTTTCAGCTTGAACTTGCATATGAGCAATTGATGGTCTGTTCCACAGTCGGCCCCTGGCCTTGTTCTGACTGATGATATTGAGCTTTTCCATCGTCTCTTTCCACAGATGTAGTCAATTTGATCTCTGTGTGTTCCATCTGGTGAGGTACATGTGTATAGTTGCTGTTTATGTTGATTAAAGAAGGTATTTGCAATGAAGAAGTCATTGGTCTTGCAAAATTCTTTCATTCGATCTCTGGCATTGTTTCTATCACCAAGGCCATGTTTTCCAACTACTGATCCTTATTCTTTGTTTCCAACTTTCGCATTAAAATCAGCAGTAATTATCAATACATCTTGATTGCATGTTGCATCTATTTCAGACTGCAGCAGCTGAGAAAAATCTTCTATTTTTTCATCTTTGGCCCTAGTGGTTGGTGCATAAATTTGAATAATAGTCGTATTAACTGGTCTTCCTTGTAGGCGTATGGATATTATCCTATCACTGACAGCATTGTACTTCAGGATAGATCTTGAAACATTCTTTTTGAAGATGAATGCAACACCATTCCTCTTCGAGTTGTCATTCCCAGCATAGTAGACTATATGATTGTCCGATTCAAAATGGCCAATACCGGTCCATTTCAGCTCACTAATGCCTAGGATATCGATGTTTATGCATTCCATTTCATTTTTGATGATTTCCAATTTTTGTAGGTTCGTACTTCGTACATTCCAGGTTCCTATTATTAATGGCTGTTTGCAGCTATTTCTTCTTATTTTGAGTCGTGCCACATCAGCAAATGAAGGTCCTGAAAGCTTTACTCCACCCATGTCACTAAGGTTGACTCTACTTTGAGGAGACAGCTCTTCCCCAGTCACCTTTTGAGTGCCTTCCAACCTGGGGGGCTCATCTTCCAGCACTGTATCAGACGATGTTCCGCTGCTATTCATAAGGTTTTCACTGGCTAATGCTTTTCGGAAGTAGACTGCTGGGTCCTTCTTCCCAATCTGTCTTAGTCTGGAAGCTCAGCTGAAACCTGTCCTCCATGGGTGACCCTGCTGGTATCTGAATACCAGTGGCATAGCTTCCAGCATCACAGCAACACACAAGCTCCCACAGTATGACAAACTGACAGACATGTGGGGACCTCGTTAACACAACTGCCTCTAGTCCTACCTTATTAACTTCATAGAGGTAGGATTTACAGCACATAGGAAAATCACATCAGATGACAAAATGGTGAACGATCACACAATACTGGAAATCATGGCCTAGTCAAGTCGACACATATTTTTGGGGAACGCAATTCAATCCATAACACTCTAGTTTCTTTATTCATTCAATAATACCAAACCAACAATCTGCCGTCCTCTTGGTCAGCAGCCGTAGCACTTAACCACTATACCACCAGGGTTTTCTCATTCAATAATAATTATCAGTAATTATCCAGTAATGATATATAATTAATATAGGTTATTAATTATATTAACAATAATATATTAATATTATTATAAGTGTATCAAGGAGCCCCTGGGTAGTGCAAACGTTTAAATGCTTGACTAGCAGCTGAAAGGTTGGCTGTTTGAACCCACTCAGAAGTACCTCAGCTCTGGTGATCTGCTTCCAAAAGTTCACAGCCTTAAAAATGTTATGGAGCAGCTCTACTCTGCACACATGGGGTGGCCATGAATCGGAGCCGACTCAATAGCAGCTACCTAACAACAACAATGATTATATAATTTGCCAATTTCCCACTACATACTTGCACTGTATTACATGCTATGGAAACAGTGGTGAGCAAGACCCTTTCTCTGCCATTTTGGAATTGTAGCCTAGTGACCAAAGAAAAAGTCCTCATTGTAGCTCTCCAGCTATCAGCCATGTGCCTTCACCATACCAACCCTGTCACCAAGCATTATCTCTGAGATGAGGACCTCCAGGCATGCTATCACCCAAACTGCCAGACCTCAAGACTAGTGTTTTTATCAAGTCAATCCCTGAATATCAGCCAGAGCCACAGTCCCAGATCCACAAAGTCAAGAGGCATGGTCTACAAGGAACTCAGGAAAATTTGAGTGTCATTCTTTCCTTAGATGGGAGTGATTTTCACTTCATTCAACCACCTTCTCCCCTACCCTCTAACTTTCTGTGCCTTTAGCAAATGGCTTTGCTAAAGCCAGACAGTACCCTCAGCTCTGAGAGGACCTCAAAGACCATGGTAGCCCTTGGGTGGGGAAGGATGAGGAATCTGTCCCTGATTTTGCATCGGCTGTGCTGAGTACGGTGTGGGGGCTTCGAAGATTTTAGGTGATGGGAAAGTCCGGAATGGAAGATGGTAGGGTGATGAGTGAGTTGGGGGCAGTCTTCAAGCTTGAAGCATTGGCTAAGTCCATGGCTGAATGAAACCTACCTGACAGACAAAGGTTTTATTTTCATTTCATTGATAAATGAAGAAATTCTAGATTTAGGATTTATGAGAATTATAATCAAATATGTTTGCAGATCTGACAAGGAAAAATGTTGTTACTCATTGATCAATAAATTCACACCACTTTTTTTTTAAAATAATTTTTATTGTGCTTTAAGTGAAAGTATACAAATCAAGTCAGTCTCTCACACAAAAACCCACATACACCTTGCTACACACTCCCAGTTACTCTCCCCCTAATGAGACAGCCCTCTCTCTCCCTCCACTCTCTCTTTTCGTGTCCATTTCACCAGCTTCTAACCCCCTCCACCCTCTCGTCTCCCCACCAGGCAGGAGATGCCAACATAGTTTCAAGTGTCCAGCTGATCCAAGAAGCTCACTCCTCACCAGCATCCCTCTCCAACCCATTGTCCAGTCCAATCCATGTCTGAAGAGTTGGCTTTGGGAATGGCTCCTGTCCGGGGTCAACAGAAGGTCTGGGGTCCATGACAACTGGGGTCCTTCCAGTCTCAGTCAGGCCATTAAGTCTGGTCTTATGAGAATGTGGGGTCTGCATCCCACTGCTCTCCTGCCCTCTCAGGGGTTCTCTGTTGTGTTCCCTGTCAGGGCAGTCATCGGCTGTAGCCGGGCACCATTTAGTTCTTCTGGTCTCAGGATGATGTAGTCGCTGGTTCATGTGGTCCTTTCTGTCCTTGGGCTCGTAATCACCTTGTGTCCTTGGTGTTCTTCATTCTCCTTTGATCCAGGTGGGTTGAGACCAATTGGCTGCTTGCTAGCATTTAAGACCCCAGACACCGCTCTTCAAAGTGGGATGCAGAATGTTTTCTTAATAGATTTAGTATGCCAATTGACTTAGATGTCCTCTGAAACCATGGTCCCCAGACCCCTGCCCCTGCTACGCTGGCCTTCGAAGCATTCAGTTTATTCAGGAAACTTCTTTGCTTTTGGTTCAGTCCAATTGTGCTGACCTCCCCTGTATTGTGTGCTGTCTTTCCCTTCACCTAAAGTAGTTCTTATCTAGTATCTAATTAGTGAACACCCCTCTCCCACCCTCCCTCCCTCCCCCTTCTCGTAACCACGAAAGAATGTTTTCTTCTCAGTTTAAACTATTTCTCGAGTTCTTATAATAGTGGTCTTATACAATATTTGTCCTTTTGCAACTGACTAATTTCACTCAGCATAATGCCTTCCAGGTTCCTCCATGTTACAAAATGTTTCACAGATTCCTCACTGTTCTTTATCGATGTGTAGTATTCCATTGTGTGAATATACCATAATTTATTTATCCATTCATCCGTTGATGGGCACCTTGGTTGCTTTCATCTTTTTGCTATTGTAAACAGTGCTGCAATAAACATGGGTATGCATATATCTGTTCGTGTAAAGACTCTTATTTCTCTAGGATATATTCCAAGGAGTGGGATTGTTGGATTGTATGGTAGTTCTATTTCTAGCTTTTTAAGGAAGTGCCAAATCAATTTCCAAAGTGGTTGTATAATTTTACATTCCCACCAGCAGTGTAGAAGTGTTCCAATATCTCCACAGCCTCCCCAACATTTATTCTTTTGTGTTTTTTGGATTAATGCCAGCCTTTCGGAGTGAGATGAAATCTCATTGTAGTTTTGATCTGCATTTCTCTAATGGCTAATGATCGTGAACATTTCCTCATATATCTATTAGCTACCTGAATGTCTTCGTTAGTGAAGTGTCTATTCATATCTTTTGCCCATTTTTTAATTGGGTTATTTGTCTTTTTGCAGTTGAGTTTTTGCAGTATCATGTCGATTTCATGCTGATCAGAAATGTCATAGCTAAAAACTTTTTCCCAGTCTGTAGGTAGTCTTTTTACACTTTTGGTGAAGTCTTTGGATGAGCATAGGTGTTTGATTTTTAGGAGCTCCCAGTTATCTGGCTTTTCTTCTACATTCTTAGTAATGTTTTGTATGCTGTTTATGCCGTGTATTAAGGCTCCTAACATTGTCCCTATTTTTTCTTCCATGATCTTTATTGTTTTAGATTTTATATTTAGGTCTTTGACCCATTTTGAGTTAGTTTTTGTACATGGAGTGAGGTATGGGTCTTGTTTCATTTTTTTGCAGATGGATATCCAGTTATGTCAGCACCATTTGTTAAAAAGACTGTCTTTTCCCCATTTAACTGCTTTGGGGCCTTTGTCAAATATCAACTGCTCATATGTGGATGGATTTATGTCTGGATTCTCAATTCTGTTCCGTTGGTCCATGTATCTGTTGTACCAGTGCCAGGCTGTTTTGACTACTGTGGCGGTATTATAGGTTCTAAAATCAGGTAAAGTAAGGCCCCCCACTTTGTTCTTCTTTTTCAGTAATGCCTTGTTTATCCAGGGCCTCTTTCCCTTCCTTATGAAATTGGTAATTTGTTTCTCCCTCTCATTAAAGAATGTCCTTGGGATTTGGATCGGAATTGCATTAAATGTATAGATCGCTTTTGGCAGAATAGACATTTTTATAATATTACGTCTTCCTATCCACGAGCAAGGTATGTTCTTCCACTTATGTAAGTCTCTTTTGGTTTCTTGCAGAAGTGTATTGTAGTTTTCTTTGTATAGGTCTTTTACATCTCTGGTAAGATTTATTCCTAAGTATTTTATCTTCTTGGGGGCTACTGTAAATGGCATTGATTTGGTGATTTCCTCTTCGACGTTCTTTTTGTTGGTGTAGAGGAATCCAACTGATTTTTGTATGTTTATCTTGTATCCTGATACTCTGCTGAACTCTTCTATTAGTTTCAGTAGTTTTCTGGAGGATTCCTTAGGGTTTTCTGTGTATAAGATCATGTCATCTGCAAATAGAGATACTTTTACTTCTTCCTTGCCAATCTGGATGCCCTTTATTTCTTTATCTAACCTAATTGCTCTGGCTAGGACTTCTAGCACAATGTTAAATAAGAGTGGTGATAAAGGGCATCCTTGTCTGGTTCCTGATCTCAATGGGAATGTTTTCAGGCTCTCTGCATTTAGGGTGACGTTGGCTGTTGGCTTTGTATAAATGCCCTTTATTATGCTGAGAAATTTTCCTTCTATTCCTATTTTGCTGAGGGTTTTTATCATGAATGAGTGTTGAACTTTGTCAAATGCCTTTTCTGCATCAATTGATAAAATCATGTGATTCTTGTCTTTTGTTTTATTTGTGTGGTGGATTACAGTAATTGTTTTCCTAATATTGAACCATCCCTGCATACCTCGTATGAATCCTCCTTGGTCATGGTGAATTATTTTTTTTGATATGTTGTTGAATTCTATTGGCTAGAATTTTGTTGAGGATTTTTGCATCTATATTCATGAGGGATATAGGTCTATAATTTTCTTTTCTTCTGGTGTCTTTACCTGGTTTTGGTATCAGGGATATGGTGGCTTCATAGAATGAGTTTGGTAGTATTCCATCCTTTTCTATGCTCTGAAATACCTTTAGTAGTAGTGGTGTTAACTCTTCTCTGAAAGTTTGGTAGAACTCTGCAGTGAAGCCATCCAGACCAGGGCTTTTTTTGTTGTTGTTGTTGGGAATTTTTTGATTACCTTTTCAATCTCTTCTTTTCTTATGGGCCTATTTAGTTGTTCTACCTCTGTTTCTGTTAGTTTAGGTAGGTAGTGTGTTTCTAGGAATTCATCCATTTCTTTCAGGTTTTCAAATCTGAGTATAGTTTTTCATAGTAATCTGATATGATTCTTTTAATTTCAGTTGGGTCTGATGTAATATCACCTATCTCATTTCTTATTCAGGTTATTTGCTTCCTCTCCTGTTTTTCTTTTGTCAGTTTGTTTTGTTTCCTATCAGGGTAGTCATTGGTTGTAGCCGGGCATCATCTAGTTCTTCTGGTCTCAGGCTGATGTAGTTTCTGGTTTATGTAGCCCTTTCTGTCATAGTTACCTTGTATCTTTGGTGTTCTTCGTTCTCCTTTGTTCCAGGTGGGCTGAGACCAATTGATGCATCTTAGATGGCCACTTACTAGCATTTAAGACCCCAGAAGCCACTCACCAAAGTGGGATGCAGAATGTTTTAATACATTTTGTTATGCCAATTGACCTAGATGTCCCCTGAAACCATGGTCCTCAGACCCCCACCCCTGCTATTCTGGCCTTTGAAGTGTTCAGTTGTATTCAGAAAACTTCTTTGCTTTTGGTTTAGTCCAGTTGTGCTGACCTCTCCTGTATTGTATGTTGTCTTTCCCTTCACCTAAAATAGTTCTTGTGTACTATTTGTTTGGTGAATACCCCTCTTCCTCTCTCCCCACCCTATAACCATCAAAGAATATTTTCTTCTGTGTTTAAACTATTTCTTGAGTTCTTATAATAGCAGTCTTATACAATATCTGTCCTTTTGCAAATGACTAACTTCACTCAGCATAATGCCTTCCCATTTCCTCCATGTTATGAGATGTATTAACAAGAGTTTTGTCTTTAATTTTGAAAGATTTCTGCTTGAGTATTTTAAGCTAAGACTTGGCCTCATGGGAGGCAGGGCTTTGGGTTGAAGAAGTGGCAGGTTGAGGGAAGTCAAGAGGTCTGGCGTCTGCTCTTTGTTCTGCCTCTCTTCTCTGACTAATCAGGTTAACCTCTAGCTGCCTCAATTTCTGCTTTGGCAAAAGGATGATCATTAGCCTCATACTTTAACTCAAGATTTCCAGAACATTTAAGGAAAAACCTGTATTGAAAGATGTAGAGCAAGTTGTGGGGCTCAAGTGTGGGAGACTGGTCTCCCTTCCTACGTGAGGAATGGAACCTTGGTCTCTAAAAGGCCTCTGTTCTTTCTCCATGCTGTCGTCTCCCTACCTCCATGCCAAATTGACTAATTTGTCCAAACTGCCAATTTACTAGTTCATATTGTGTTGAGAGAGAGGTGCTTTTTGCCACTTAGCAGCCATTGCCATAGCCACAGCCACAGCCACAGCTGAGCTCTCATCCAACCCAAAGGATTGTTTTTTTCCAGCCCAGCAGATAAAGCAATCCACAGGGTGGTAGAAAGTCAGAACCATATGGGACACCCAAAGACGGTCTAGTCTCCTTCCCCCACCCCTCGTGTTATAGAAGGGCAGTGATTTGACCAAAGTCATGGGTTTAATGGAAGAACTGGAACAGGCTGCAGTGCCAGGAGGCCATGTGGCTGAATGACTAATTACAGTGTCTCTGGGGACAGACTGCCTGGGTTTCAATTCTATGTCCACCACTTCTGAGCTGGGTGACTTTGGGCAAGTTATTTAATATCAAGAGCCTGGTCCACCATCTTGGCCCATTCAAAGCGCTTTGTAGTGTAGGATTGTGTGCGAGGCCATAGTCATAAATACAACACTGTGGCTGGGGCAGAGATGCTGGACAAATTTGAATCATCCATCCGGTCGTGTTTTCCTTCCTTCACTCCTCCTCCCCCTTCTCCTCTTCTTCTTTTTCTCTTCCTCTTCTTCTTCTTCCTCTTTCTCTTCCTCCACTCTTTCTCCTTCCTCTTCTCCTCATCTTCCTCTTCTCTCTTCCCCTCCCCCATTTGTTCTCCTTTCCCCCTTTTCCTTCCTCTTCCTGCTTTTCTTCCTCCACTCCTTTCTCTTCTCCTCCTCCTTATTCTTTGAAATCAATTTATATTAAATGACTAACAAACAAACAAAAACTACCGAACCTGTCTTTTCCCACACACACACAAAAATAACAAAGTTGGATGATTAAATGAACTAAGGCAGTGAATTACTTATTGCTGAATAACTACAATGCTCTGACTTCCCCCAAATTAATTTTTCTCCTAGCTTTATAACTTGAGGAGACATTTCTTTCTAATGTGACTCGGCACATACTTTCAGAAAAATCTCAAGTTGTAATTTCATTTTTTTTTTTTTACTCTCTGTAACTGTCTGACTCGTGACCTGAGCCTTAATTAGTCCTACTTGATGCTTAGTCTTGGCTAAATTTGCTTGTTGCTCATCCCCTGGACTAAGCTTGTGGGTGGCCACATGTTTGTAGAATGGCTATTTCATCAAGTATGCAATCCTTGGGAACAATACCCCAGAGTGAATGAAATGGGCAATGGGGAGCTTGCTGCACTTTACAAAAATAAAGAAGCAGGAAAACCCCCTTCACCGGTGTAAATTGATTAGCCACACAGACTTCAGCAGGGCATGAAGAATGAATCGTGGCCCCTTCCCTGTGTGAGGACCATCCTACCCATGCAGGCCCCAAGCGTGTTCACAAGCACAGACACGCGTGTGTACTTACACACATCTCTAGAGCCCAATTCAGGGCCCAGTTTAAATGGATTGTACACACGTGTCATATGCAGCTGCAGAGTTAATATGTACGGCTGCGATGTATTCACATGTGTAGACACACTCCTCTGGCAAACACACGGTCTGTCCTGAACAAACCATGTCATTAGAATATTTCTTTTTGTTCTATTTGTCCAATGTCAAACACTCGCTCCTTCAGATAACCAGTGTCTTATAAGCCCCGTGCTGGCCCACACTCCTGCAAGGGCTGGGACAAAGAGATGATGTTACAGTCTGGTTTCTATGGCAACAGAGGAGGGGTAATGAAAACCGAAATGTTGGCAACACCCATTCTGACAACTGTGACATAATTCAGGTTATTACTAGGACGCAACTACCAAAGAAGCACAAGTGTCATGACCTTGCTGCTCATGTCGACGAAAAGCTGCACTGCACATTTCTCTTAGTTGGGCTGCTAAGAGGAAGGAAACGTGAAACATACACACACACACACCTCATTTTCTGCATGTAAAATGTGTGTGTTCTTTAAAAGCCAGTGGTTGGCTGGTTTTCCGGACATGATGTGGTTGAAGCTGTCATCGTAATGGAAATTCATTGCTGTAGCTATGGTAAATCGAGTTTTCTGCCTGTGCTGAATGCATTAGTCTAATGAGATGTTTGCAGCCGGAGAGCAGGGCTGCTGGAGACTAACTGTGAGTGACTCGCACACGAGTGGAAGACAGGTTTTGCAATACTCGGTTTGCATGTGCAGGAAGTCATCTGTCTTCTGAGCTAACATTCCTGGCCCAGTAAAGAACCTGACCAGGGCTCTGGTGAACACGCTGTAGGTAAGGGACATGCACAATTGGAGGGGTGTGTCTCTGACACGGAATCCTTCTTGTCTGTCAGTGTGACAGCTTACCTGCTTTAGTTTTTCCTGGGTTGCATGCCTACCTCTGTGGCAATTCGCAAGTGTCCTGCACTAGAAGCATGAGCCCAGCAGGTAAACGTTAGTCCCTGCTACTCAAAATACTTCTAATTTCTTAACCAGCTCTCAGAGGTGAAGGTGCAGCATAGAAGTATATGGTCTATAAATGTGGGGTATAGACCAGTCATTGGTCTTTAACTATGCATTTAAATATGTAGAAAGATAATTTTTTTCTAAATGTCAACTCAAAGAACTGGTTAGCTTTTTTTTTTTTTGCACTGTGATTTCGCTTTGCTTTTTAATTAAAAAAAAAGTTATAGTATGTCTTGGGATAAAAATATTTACCTAAAATTTGTTTATTGTAATTGATGGGTTGTGAACATGCATAAGTGGTTTTTTATAGAATTTGGAATTTATATGGGGTATTCTACGTGTCTTTGTGCTTTTTTTTTCCCCCCTGATTTACCAGGCATAGATAAGCATACTATTTATTGCTAGTGGCTGGTTTGGGGTCGTTTTGGGGAAAAAACAGGTGACTGTGGAGTGTCAGGAGCAGTTTTCCAAAGTTCAAGTACAGAGCCACCTCCTTCCCAGGTGGAGTGCTGTGGAACTACAATCAGTTTCTCTGTCCTCTTCTCAGCTTCGTCAGATGTTCTCTCTCATTTGCTCTGGGTGGGACAGGACCCACGCATGAGGGTGAAGGCTACCCTGTAAGTGCTTTTACTGATCGTTGATTCACTTAAGTCAAAGTTCTTTCTGCTATTTGTGATAGTAAAGGGGATGTGGTTTATTGTCTGGTCTCCTAGAGTTAATGAAGAGGTTCAAGAGGGCTAGTTAGACAATCAGGAACTATCCGAGACAGTGGCTGCTTGGTTGGTCTAAGGTGCTATGGTACTTGATAAAATGATCCAGTTTCGTCAGAAACAATACTAATTGAATAGGACAGAGAAGTTTGTTGTGTACCCTTGTGTTTTTCCTCCTTTTCAACCACAGGGATCGTTTCTGAAGAGTGAGGGACATAGTTGCTTTTTTTCTCAAGACCTTTTTTTTTTTAATAAAAAAGAATATTTGGAGTAAAAGGGTAAAAACAACTACAAAAGAATTAAGAGTGTTGTACATGACCGAAGGAGGGTATATTATTTGTGTGGGAGTATTTTTTTGTGCTGTGTGGTAGAATTAGTCTGAAAAATGAACGGGGCATTTGAGCAACAGCAGCTCCGTGCAGATGACCGAGGAAAGCAGTAGTGACCGACTAAACTCACATAAAATGTTAATGTAGGACCTTCAATTTTAAGGAAGTTGTTTGGTGGCTTTAAACAAGTTTTTGACAAACATTCTTAAAAATATGAATCTGTTTTCTTTCAACTTTATAATATTTGGTAAATTTATCAGTCTCCTTGATTTTTGGCATTGCAATAACAGCACAATTTCTACAAAAAGAACAAACAATTCTTTTGTTTACGATGTTTAAATTTCTTCCCTCTGCCACACACACACACACACACACACACACACACGTAAATGAATGATAAAAAAAAGAAAAGGAAAGAAAACAATAATAGAAACTAGAGTAAATTGCTTTTCATTTGCTTTTGGTGGTGTATTTTAGAGGAGAATGAAACCAGCAGAAAGAGTTTCACTTTCTGGTTCTTGGTTTCTGGGGGCTGTGGTCGCATGGCATGGCTCGCTCCTTCAGCAGCAGGTAAGGTGAGCAGACCAGCTGCTAGCAAGCTAAACCCAGATATTCTAAGAACGATTTTACATGGAAAATTTTTAAAAAGTACTGACTCTTTTGTTTATGTTAAGTAATATTTACTTAATAGAAAAATTCAAACCATACCCAAAGCACAACGATATAATTAAAAAAAAAATTTTTTTTTTTAACTGAAAGAACTTTAAATGTTGGGGAAAAGCATAAACAGATTGAGTTAAATGTCTCATCATATGATGACTTTTATTTATTTTTTTAATCTCAGTTTTGGACCTCGAATACTTAACTTCAGGGAATCATAACTGAAGCTCCCTTGAATCCAAACACGAAACACTCACGGAGGAATAACTTTTACATAAATCTGGGGAGTTTAATTTTACAGGTTTTTGTAGATAGGTTTACAACTTTATGTGTGCAGAGTCTACTTCGCACGCATCACACAGGTACACAGTCATGCCTTAAGACATGTACCTTAGGGAGAATATTTGGTCGGCAGAGGTGGGGGCTGAAGCTCAGACCTCACTCCCAGGAGCCTTGTTAGAGCTCAGCAGGACATTTTTCCTCCCCATGTCTGTGTCCCTCAGCATCACACCAACTCTGGTACCCCAGGTGTGCTCAGCACAGCCCACACACTCTGAAGAAAATAGGGAAGGGGCCTGTGTCCCTCACCCAGGCTTTAGAATTCCAAGCACCTCCAGGGTCGTTCTGTCTGGCTTGCCTCCCACAGACTTCAGCTTTTATTTGGAGAAGGGGTGGGAGAGAAGGGAAAGGATAAGGGGAAGGGCTCTCCTCCAGGTTAATTATTACAGAGCACAACATTTGCTCTAATATTTCAGAGATGGAGTTTGCGAAAGCAGCCCCCCCGGTGGTGTGAGCACATAGGCTTCTTTCTTTGGGTGAGCAAATTCGACATTTCTAGGAGGGAGATTCATTTAAGTGCCTCTTTGGACATTTTACACCTTAATCTTGCCATCTCCCAAAAGGCTAGTTGGAGATTTATACGTTTTTTATGTTTCTTTCGCCTTCCAAGGCAGACAAATGAGGAGAGAGGAGGGGGATTCAAAACTGCCTCTGGGAGAAAAATCAAATGTAATAGAAGCCACCCATGCGTCTAGTAAATTACTCTAAATTTTAATTAATGAGTCACAAAAGCTACACTATGAGCTTTAAAAATTACCCCTTTATCAATAAGGTGATAATTAACTTTCTCTGGAATTAACAATTCTCTCCGACCCGGGCAGTATGCAGCAGAGGAAGTTCTCTGGAACACTGCCATTTTTAAACAATTGGCCTTTTGGCAAACCTGCTGGATTTTAATTCAAACATCTATTGTGAATTTTCCAATGTGGTTGGAAGACCATTACCATCACCCAAATCATACTGAAATTTCTGAGCTCTAAAGAGTGGCTTGAACTGTTTGGATTGCATTTGAATCTATTGCTTTCTGTCTCCTTTTCCTTTTCTACCTTTTCCTCCAAAGCCTCTGCATTTGCAAGAGTGGCACGCTCTCAGCTGTGCTGTAAATCTCTGCTAGAGTACCTGCTATAAATCGCCGGGGCGATTCCTGCATTTGTTGGTATACCCGTACCAAGTTGGAGCGCTTTGGCTGTGAGCCCACTGGGTTCTAAATGTTTTTCATTGTTGCATTTATTTCAGTTTCAGTTTTGGCAAGGGTTCGTTCCTTAATAATTCTGCAGACTCTCACCATGATTTGTCAGATGCAGAGATTTAGATCGAGAGACTTGAAGGAGAGAAGCTGTGGGCACAAGGGCCATTTTGGAAATGCCGACCACATTAATGTCCGAAGAGGCACGGAGGCATTTGGCATGTCAGAGCAGGCTGGTCCACACGACCCTGCTTGGACACACGCACACACACCACACACACACCTCAGTGTCACTAGTGGGCAGCACTCGGGGCATCCTCATTAGAGATGCTGCTGTTTAGCCATAACAGCTGGAAGGCTATTGGTGACGGGTGCAAATCACCCATTCTGAAGTCAAACCTCTCTCTCTCCCCTCTGAATTCTTCCAAAGTTAGCCTTGCTGGGCTCCTGCTTCTCTCAGCCTAGAGCCCCAGCCAGGACGTGATACTCGTGACAAGACTTCCTGCTGGGCTAACCTGGCAGACCTGACATGGGTGAGAACACCCCTGCCTTCAGGCTGGAGGGACCAAGACAGGCAGCAAGCAGGCTTTGTGCATTCTGGAATAAATCAGCGCTTTGCAATCAGGACAGGCGGTTTGCCACCACCGAGGAGATAAAACACCTCTTGCTTCTTGGAATGATTACTTCTTGGACTACTATTTTAGGACAGAAAGGAATTTATTACCCAGTGGCAGTTCTCACTTAGTACTAAGCTGAAAAGTCCTTCCACTGAATCCATTTGATACCCTGTAGCAATGGGAATAGTTCTGAGATCCGCACTGCAGACTTCCCTGGGATTACTGTTACTGTTTGTAGCAGCCGTGTCTTACAGAGAAACAGCGATGCGAGATCATATACATCCTCTCCACGTTCCCACCAATTGAGGCACATTCTACTTAGTTTTTTATTTGTGGAGAGGCAAATGTGCATTTCTGTTCTGGCAGCTGCATTTATTCATTTGTATTTTTTTACTGTTGTAAATATATGTATACACACATATCTATCTAAACTTTTGCCAGCGTAACATTTTTTCCCATGTGCAATTCAGTGACATGAATTCCATTAACCATGTGGTGCAATCAGCACCAATATCTGTTGCCGAATTTTTCATTGATTAGGTGAATGGAACTTGGCGGCACCTTCACTGATTCTCAGGAATGATTGTGCATTCCTACAGGGAGGTTGTGTCAGCCCTTTGAGGAAGGGGCTGGGCTGAGGAGTAGGGGGCTTACTTTCTCCATAAGGCACACAGTAGCAGAAGCAGAGGAGTGAAGTTGGCCATTGTGAGAAAATTAATGTGCCAAAGGAAAAGAGTGTCAATGCTGTACTTTCAGAGGTGGTGACATTGTCCCATTAGCACCATGATGGTGACTCAACTTCTGGGAGATGAATGTTTGGTAACAAAAGCCTTTGCCCTTTTCTCTCTGTGCTGATAGAGCAAAAGCCCTAATTCTTTCAAAACAGAAACACATGGCTTGAAAGTAATCCCAAAGAAATATGCAGTCCCAAGTACTAAACTTGGGGACAAATACTGAGCTGGGCAGGGCAAAGAATTACTCTGGTTGGGTCCAAGTTCAGTGCCAGCAGGAAATGGCACTGAACAAAGAGGTTGTTGTTGTTAGGTGCCGTCAAGTCAATTCTGACTCATAGTGACCTCATATGACAAAGTAGAACTGCCCCATAGGGTTTTCTAGGATTTAATCTTTACAGGAGCAGATTGCCAGCCCTTCTCCTTTGGAGATGCTGGGTGGACTCGAACTGCCAACCTTTTGGCTAACAGCTGAGCATTTAACCATTGTGCCACCAGGGCTCCTTGAACAAAGAAGTACTGGGATAAAACCTCGAGAAAGGAGCCTATTCCTTCCGGAGAGGACTTGACCATCGCATCCCCTCCTATGTGCCCTGAGGCAGTTCAGAAAGGATTCGGTAACAGCTAACAGTAGCATACGGCTCTCAGCTTATAGACCTACGAGTCCTTTTCTTTTGGGTTGAAGGACAGATTTTCTCTTTTCCGTTCCCCTTTTGTCCACAAGTCATCCCAGCACATCCTCACTCTGTTGAGAAAACCAGGGTTGAACACTAAGGAGTGTGTTTGTCTCTCTGGTGCCTGGAGCCAGGCTCCAAGTCCTCTCACCAAAGAGTGTTAACACTCCCAGGGGCTGTGTCTGAGATTCTGCCTTGGAAGCAGTTTTAGAGCCTGCCTGGTGCTGGCCTCTGGATTTTATCCTGTTTTGACAGGCAACCACGGCCTTGGCAAATGAGGACAAGAAGAGTTGAAGAGAAAAACACAAGGCAAAAGCCACCCCCGGGGCATTCATGGAAGTCATGTAACAAATAATTCGTTTGGGTCTAACAATTTCTGACCTATTGCAGGATGAAGGGAATCATCCTTCTTCTTTGTGGCCTTCCAAAAAAGAGGGATGACCTCTTTCCTTTACAGTCCTTTAGGATTTCGTGCCCTCACTGTCGGGAAATTATGGTGATGTCAAAGCCTTATCAAACAATTAGTTACTAAGTCATGCTGTTTGACCCAAAGATAATAACTCAAAAATGCTGTGGTGCAAACAGTTGTTAAGCACTTGCCTATTAGCCCAAAGGTTGGTGGTTAGAATCCACCCAGAGGCACCTCAGAAGACAGGCCTGGCAATCCACTTCTGAAAGGTCACAGCCTTGAAAACCCGATGAAGCAGTTCTATTCTGCACGTGTGGGGTTGCCATGAGTTCAAATCCACTTGATGACAACAACAACAAGGAACTCCTCTGTGGGAATAGATTTCTGTCATTTTTTAGTCTTAAGAAACCTATAGTCATTGGTTAGATTCTGGCAAGGTGTGGTCCATGCTATAGCTATTGTCAACTGTGCTGGGGAGTTTGCTGTGAGATTCAGGGGTCAATCCAATAGCCGTCTGTATGTTCCCCCTTGCAGTGGGAATCCCCCCTTTCAGATATCAAAAGATGCTCAAGCACATTTGACTATATCTCTTTTTTACCTCATTTACAAAAATGCTTCAGGTGGAAAGCTGTAGATAGCTTTAAATTTCAATGTACAAATTACGAATGAAGCATAGAAACAGTGAGGAAAAAACTGGTCCTAATGCTTGAGATCACCACCTGCAGTGTGAAAAATTAGCTGTTTGTTGTCAGTGTTTTGTTTGTAACATAATTAATGTTAGATATTTAACATAAATATTGAGGATGAGCTGTCTGGTAGGGTTTTGTTGGTCCCTGACAGGGAAATGGTTAATTGGTCCTGGAGTGAGAAGCTGTACAACTGTGCATTGCCTTAATGAGACTGGATGAGTATAAACTCTCTGCAGGGAAATGAAGTTAAAAAAAACTCCATTTCGGGTGTGCTGTGTCTGAGAATGTAGTCTAACAGAAAGGCTGGAGGTTCCAAAACATCAGCCACTGAAAACAGTGTGGAGCACAGTTCTACTCTGACACACGTGAGGTCACCAGGAGTTGGAGTTGATTCAAGAACAACTGACTATTTGGTGCGTGAGAATGAGTGGGCATTGATAAAGTGATGGTATAGAATACTGGTCTTCTATCTATTGCCTTCGTTTTTAGTTAGAAGTCATTTGGCATGAACCCAGTAAAGAGTAAAACAACTAAAATGCTCTGAAAGCAAAATGAAGAGAAAGTACATTCAGAAAAATTTGTCTCATACTTGTTTCCCTGGAAGCAACCCAAATCCTGCTCAGGTCAAGTGCTGAGAAATTGATTTCTTTGTAATTATTATGAGACCAAGGTAGTGTGGAATTAACTGGAAGTATGATTACTTTTTTTTTTTTGGTATATATTTCTAGTCACAGGTTAGGTCGTTGTTTTTATAAGTATATTTGATATTTTCATGCCTTTAGAAAAGAAATTCCGTAGGACCAAAGACACCACTGGTCCCTGTAGATGTCTAACACTGAACAGTGTGATTTATGTGGCTTCCTGGATAATTTCAGGAAATCCAGGCTACCCTTTGGCCGAGATTTCCTGTATTCTGCTGTGTACTTTGTAGCTTGATGATCGGTTTCCAGGGGAGTTTCTCTCTCATCCCTGAGAACAGAGACTTGGGACAGAATAAGGAGAATTTATACTGGGTCCACTTAAATCCCAGACCATTTTCCAGTGAGCCTATTCCTCTGTGGAAGTTGGAAGTTAAAGATACAATAATAATAATCAAAATAGTGAGCTTGCGGGAAACACATCTGACATTTGAAGGAAAGAGCTAGAAGCACAAAACTACCCTCTGAGAAGTGGTCTCTAAGAGAATCCCAGGTTTTACAGTGCATGGGTTTTGGAGGTCTCCCTCCCCGAGCCTCACATTCTTCCCTGGTGTCGCTGAGAGCAGGTCCCTACCTTCAGGAGGCTGCGTGTCCATTGCTAGGAAGCCCATCTTGCTAGCTAGGGCTTCAGAGAACACCTCTTCCTCTAATTTCCTCCTCCAGTAACTCCCTCCTCTTCTGAGTGCCTACTTTTGTCCTCAGAGTCACACAGAATAAATCCAAATGGAGCAGGATGGATTTGGGGTTGGAAAAGCCAGTTTAATAGCTAACGCAGTGGGCCTGGGCAAGTAGCGTGGCATCTCTGAGCCTTGCTGTCCTCAGCAATACATGGGGATGGTATTCTTTATCAGTCCCCACGGGACTGCTGAGTGGCTGAAAGTTGACAGCACAAGCAGTTACGAATGTCTGACTTATGGACAAATCATTCGTGCCCTTCAGTGTTACGTAAATGTGTGCTGACTTTGAAACAATTGAATCAGCCCCTACTTGCAACAAATTCTTCATCACAATCCCTTTCGCTTGCTGCACATACAGCCTTTAAATCATTGAAAAGGCCTCGAGCTTTTTCTTGCACTAAAAAAAGGCCAAAAACCAAACCCAGTGCCTTCGAGTCAATTCCGACTCATAGCAACCCTATAGGACAGAGTAGAACTGCCCCGTAGAGTTTCCAAGGAGCACCTAGCAGATTCAAACTGCCGACCCTTTGATTAGCAGCCATATCACCTAACCTACTCCGCCAGGGTTTCCTTTCTTGCACTAAAGTAAGGTTAAAGAAGAACCCTATGTTCCTTTTCTGACTTACCTACAAATTTGACTTAAAGCCTCACTTCTGAACTGATCTTGTTCATAACCTGGGGACTGCTTGTATATGGAAAAGGGTTTCATAAACTGTAAAGTTCTATATAGATGGAAATAAATACATATGCAGTTATTGAGCATCATGGGCTAGATGCTGAGGGAAGCACTAAACCTTTTATTTAATTACCTTATTTAATCCACACAGGAAGTCATGTAGGAGGAGCTATTTTCATCTCCATTTCCAGATGGGTAAACTGAGGCTTACGTTAAACAACTTGCCCAAAGCTACATGGCCATATGAAGTCCCCTGGGCCTTTTCTTCTCTAGTTCTGAAAAGCAGCTTTGGGCGTTTGTGTCTTTTCACCCGTGATGGCTGAAGAGAAAGAGTCCTTTTATGCCTCAGAGCCAGCTGCTCCTGCTCTGCCTGGCTGGGCTGTTCCCAGGTCTAGCAGGTTCCAGAAAGGAAATGATTCCCTGGTGTTTCCACTTGGAAAGGCATTTTTGATCCACAGCAAACTTCTCTTAAAGCAGTGGGTTCTCAGTCTTGTCAGACACAGCCTCCATTTTTATTACACATATTTTTTAATACCCTGTTTACAATCCCGAAGTGAAATTCCCAGATAATATAACCCCACCTACACCCATAATTTCAGAAAAAAATCAATATGATGTCAAAATTGAAATGTAAAGAGGAATGAGGGTAAAGTCATTTACAATTACTTCTGGTGCCATTACACTCACCCTGGAAGACATAATGAAGTGGTGAGGGGGTGACACCTACTCCCAGAAGCTCCATGTGGGCTATCCCTCCAGTGCAGACTGAAATAGGTGAGTGGTATTAGTGACACAGTTGCCACAAGCTGGTTCAGTCTCTGGTGACAAGATTTTCCGAAACGGTGAACCAACCAACCATTTGCCGTAGAGTTGATTCCAACTCATGGCAACCCTATGTGTTTCAGAGCAGAACTGCTCCATAGGGTTTTCAAGGCTGTGTCCTTTTGGAAGCAGATTGCCAGACCTACCTTCTGAGGTGCCTTTGGGTGGGTTTGAACCACCAGCCTTAAAAAAAAACAACTCTGGTTGTTGAATGTTTCGAAGGCCAGAGTAGCAGGGATAGGGGTTTGAGGACCATGGTTTCAGGAGACACCTAGGTCAACTGGCATAACAAAACGTATTAAAAAATGTTCTGCATCCCACTTTAGTGAGGGGTGTCTGGGGTCTTAAACGCTAGCAAGTGGCCATCTAAGGTGCATCAATTGGCCTCAACCCACCTGGAACAAAGGAGAAAGAAGAACACCAAAGACATATGGTAAAGATGAGCCCAAGAGACAGAAAGAGCAACATAAACTAGAGACTCCATCAGCCTGAGACTGGAAGAACTAGATGGTCCCCGGCTACCACCACTGACTGCCCTGATAGGGAACACAACAGAGAATCCCCGATGGAGCAGGAGAACAGTGGGATGCAGACCTCAAATTCTCATAAAACGACCAGAATTAATGGCCTGACTGAGACTAGAAGGACCCCAGAGGTCATGGTCCTAGACCCTTTGTTAGCCCAAGACTGGAACCATTCCCAAAGCTAAGTCTTTAAACAGGGATTGGACTGGACTGTAAGACAGAAAATGATTCTGGTGAGGAGTGAGCTTCTTGGCTCAAGTAGACACATGAGGTTATGTGGGCAGCTCCTGTCTGGAGGTGAAATGAAAAGGCAAAGAGGGACAGGAGCTGGTTGAATGGACAGGGGGAATACAGGGTGGAGAGGAAGAATGTGCTTTCCCATTGGGGGAAAACAGCTAGGAGTACATAGCAAGGCGTGTGTAAGTTTTTGTATGAGAGACTGACTTGATTTGTAAAATTTAACTTAAAGCATGATAAACAAACAAACTCTGGTTATGTTTTTAAGCACCTAGTTGAGCACTTAACTGTTTGTGCCATCCAGAGACTTCCAAAATGGAACAACTCTTGGTAAAGTTCTGAACAAAATAGAGAACAGTCTTCCTTGATTTACATAATAAATGCATTCCTGGGAAATAAAGTACATGTTATAGCTGAGTAAAAATACATTGTGTCTATATGTAACATGAGCTTAGTTCTGTGTTGAGATCATTACAAGTGGGATTTTCACCTTCATGACTATATGGCGAGATGATGATTCACTGTGCGTGATTGCTGGTGCATCGCAGGACACCGTGCGTTCATGGTCTCTGCTCTCTAAGTGCCAGTAATGCTTGCCCCACCCCCAACATTGTACCAAATAAAACCATCCCCAGCACATTTCCAAAATGCCCCTCTGCAGGGAATGTTAGCAGGACGGATGAGCACCTGTGGATTAGAGCATGCCAACCTGCACTCATTTTATTCTCTGGTGCAATGGTTAAGTATTTGGCTGTTAACTGAAGGATCAGTGGTTTAAACCCATTGGCAGCTCCTCAGGAGAAAATCCTGGAAATCTGCTCCTTTAAAGATTACGGCCTAGAAAACCTTATGGGTCAGTTTTCTGTCATATAGGGTCACTATTAGTTGGAATTAACTCCACAGCAGACAACAACAAAAACAACATCTCCCCAACACCTGGTGAGTTACGGCTCAGCAAAAAGACGGTGCTGTTTTTCCAGTTCCCTACGTGATCACTATGCACAGCCCTCTCAGAGATCGTGGTGAGAATTTTGGAGTACCTCTGACATTCTGGGCAGGTATTTGCTAGTGAATTTCCTTTAAAAGCTACACCTTTAGGCTAAGTGAGAAGACATTTTCTATCATTTGTCTCGATCTCCTTCAGATTATGTACAGGCTTTGTCATAAATATATTGTTGTAGAGTTGGTTCTGACTCATAGCGACCCTATGTGCAACAGAATGAAACACTGCCCAGTCCTACACCCTCCTCACAATCGTTTTTATGCTTGAGCCCCTTGTTGCAGTCACCGTGTCAATCCATCTCGTTGAGGGTCTTTCTCTCTTTTACTGATCCTCTGCTTTACCAAGCACGATGTCCTTCTCCAGAGACTCATCCCTCCTGATAACATGTCGAAAGTATGTGAGACAAAGTCTCACCATCCTTGCTTCTAAGGAGCATTCTGGCTGTACTTCTTCCAAGACAGATTTGCCCTTTCTTTTGGCAGCCCAAGATACATTCAATACTCTTAGCCAACACCATAATTCAAAGGAGTCAATTCTTCAGTCTTCCTTATTCATTGTCTAGCTGTCACATGCATATGAGGTGATTGACAACACCATCCTTGGGTAAGGTGCATCTTAGTCTTCAAGGTGACATCTTTGCTTTTTTATACTTTAAGGAGGTCTTTTGCAGCAGATTTGCCCAATGCAATATGTCATTTGATTTCTTGACTGTTGCTTCCATGGGTGTAGATTGTGGATCCAATCATAAATACTGTATTTTAAAAAAATATCTCACTATTCCATGGGTGTGCTTTTAGTTATTAACACTTACTGAGGCAGCATAATGGTACAGGCATTGCTGTAGGTAGCCACATGATGAGCCTGGAATGTATCATTCCATTGCACAGACAGAAAAACAGAGATTGAATGAGTTTAACCTGCTCCAGGTTGCCTCTTGTTGTGAGCTGCTGAGTCAATTCTTACTCATAGTGACCTCATATGACAGAGTAAAACTGTCCCATAGAGTTTTCTAGGCAGTAATCTTTAAGGGAGAAGATTGGCACATCTTTCTCCTGTGGAGCCACAGGGCGGGTTTGAACTACCCCAATTTTTTTTTTTAATAATTTTTATTGTGCTTTAAGTGAAAGTTTACAAATCAAGTCAGTCTGTCACATATAAGCTTATATACATCTTACTCCATACTCCCACTTACTCTCCCCCTAATGAATCAGCCCTTCCAGTCTCTCCTTTCGTGACAATTTTGCCAGTTTCTAACCCTCTCTACCCTCCTATCTCCCCTCCAGACTGGAGATGCCAACACAGTCTCAAGTGTCCACCTGATACAAGTAGCTCACTCTTCATCAGCATCTCTCTCCAACCCATTGCCCAGTCCCTTCCATGTTTGATGAGTTGTCTTTGGGAATGGTTCCTGTCCTGGGCCAACAGAAGGTTTGGGGACCATGACCACCGGGATTCCTCTAGTCTCAGTCAGACCATTAAGTCTGGTCTTTTTATGAGAATTTGGGGTCTGCATCCCACTGCTCTCCCGCTCTCTCAGGGGTTTTCTGTTGTGCTCCCTGTCAGGGCAGTCATCGGTTGTGGCTGGGCACCATCTAGTTCTTCTGGTCTCAGGATGATGTAAGTCTCTGGTTCATGTGGCCCTTTCTGTCTCTTGGGCTCATAGTTATCATGTGACCTTGGTGTTCTTCATTCTCCTTTGATCAAGGTGGGTTGAGACCAATTGATGCATCTTAGATGGCCGCTTGTTAACATTTAAGACCCCAGATGCCACATTTCAAAGTGGGATGCAGAATGTTTTCATAATAGAATTGTTTTGCCAATTGACTTAGAAGTCCCCTTAAGCCATAGTCCCCAAACCCCTGCCCTTGCTCCGCTGACCTTGGAAGCATTCAGTTTATTGCAGAAACTTCTTTGCTTTGGTCCAGTCCAGTTGAGCTGACCTTCCGTGTATTGAGTATTGTCCTTCCCTTCACCTAAAGCAGTTCTTATCTACTAACTAATCAGTAAATAACCCTCTCCCACCCTCCCTCCCTCCCCCCTCTCGCAACCACAAAAGAATGTGTTCTTCTCAGTTTATACTATTTCTCAAGATCTTATAATAGTGGTCTTACACAATATTTGTCCTTTTGACTCTGACTCATTTCACTCAGTATAATACCTTCCAGGTTCCTCCATGTTATGAAATGTTTCACAGATTCCTCACTGTTCTTTATCTATGTGTAGTATTCCATTGTGTGAATATACCATAATTTATTTAACCATTCATCTGTTGATGGACACCTTGGTTGCTTCCAGCTTTTTGCTATTGTAAAAAATAGCTGCAATAAACATGGGTGTGCATATATCTGTTCGTGTAAAGGCTCTTATTTCTCCAGGGTATATTCCTAGAAGTGGGATTTCTGGGTTGTATGGTAGTTCTATTTCTAACTGTTTAAGATAACGCCAGATAGATTTCCAAAGTGGTTGTACCATTTTACATTCCCACCAGCAGTGTATAAGAGTTCCAATCTCTCCGCAGCCTCTCCAACATTTATTATTTTGTGTTTTTTGGATTAATGCCAGCCTTGCTGGAGTGAGATGGAATCTCACCGTAGTTTTAATTTGCATTTCTCTAATGGCTAATGATCGAGAGCATTTTCTCATATATCTGTTAGCTGCCTGAATATCTTCTTTAGTGAAGTGCGTGTTCATATCTTTTGCCCACTTTTTGATTGGGTCGTTTGTCTTTTTGTGGTTGAATTTTAACAGAATCATATAGATTTTAGAGATCAGGTGCTGGTCGGAGATGTCATAGCTGAAAATTCTTTCCCAGTCTGTAGGTGGTCTTTTTACTCTTTTGGTGAAGTCTTTAGATGAGCATAGGTGTTTGATTTTTAGGAGCTCCCAGTTATCTGGTTCCTCTTCGTCATTTTTGGTAATGTTTTGTATTCTGTTTATGCCTTTTATTAGGGACCCTAAGGTTGTCCCTATTTTTTCTTCCATGATCTTTATCATTTTAGTCTTTATGTTTAGGTCTTTGATCCACTTGGAGTTAGTTTTTGTGCATGGTGTGAGGTAGGGGTCCTGTTTCATTTTTTTGCAAATGGATATCCAGTTATGCCAGCACCATTTGTTAAAAAGACTATCTTTTCCCCAATTAACTGACACTGGGCCTTTGTGAAATATCAGCTGCTCATATGTGGATGGATTTATATCTGGGTTCTCAATTCTGTTCCATTGGTCTATGTGCCTGTTGTTGTACCAGTACCAGGCTGTTTTGATTACTGTGGCTGTATAATAGGTTCTAAAATCAGGTAGAGTGAGGCCTCCCACTTTCTTCTTCTTTTTCAGTAATGCTTTGCTTATCCGGGGCTTCTTTCCCTTCCATGTGAAGTTGACGATTTGTTTCTCCATCACCTTAAAAAATGTAATTGGAATTTGGATCGGAAGTGCATTGTATATATAGATGGCTTTTGGTAGAATAGACATTTTTACTATGTTAAGTCTTCCTATCCATGAGCAAGGTATGTTTTTCCACTTACGTAGGTCCTTTTTAGTTTCTTGCACTAGTACTTTGTAGTTTTCTTTGTATAGGTCTTTTACATCTTTGATAAGACTTATTCCTAAGTATCTTATCTTCTTGGGGGCTACTGTGAACGGTATTGATTTGGTTATTTCCTCTTCAATGTTCTTTTTGTTGATATAGAGGAATCCAAGTGATTTTTGTATGTTTATTTTATAACCTGAGACTCTGCCAAACTCTTCTATTAGTTTCAGTAGTTTTCTGGAGGATTCCTTAGGGTTTTCTGTGTATAAGATCATGTCATCTGCAAATAGAGATAATTTTACTTCCTCCTTGCCAATCCGGATGCCCTTTATTTCTTTGTCTAGCCTAATTGCTCTGGCTAGGACCTCTAGCAGAATGTGGAATAAGAGCGGTGATAAAGGGCATCCTTGTCTGGTTCCCGTTCTCAAGGGAAATGCTTTCAGGCTCTCTCCATTTAGGGTAGTCTTGGCTGTTGGCTTTGTATAGATGCCCTTTATTATGTTGAGGAATTTTCCTTCAATTCCTATTTTGCTGAGAGTTTTTATCATAAATGGGTATTGGACTTTGTCAAATGCGTTTTCTGCATCAATTGATAAGATCATGTGGTTTTTGTCTTTTATTTACATGGTGGATTACATTAATGGTTTTTCTAATATTAAACCAACCTTGCATACAAACACACATACCTGGTATAAATCCCACTTGGTCGTGGTGGCTTATTTTTTTGATACGTTGTTGAATTCTATTGGCTAGAATTTTGTTGAGGATTTTTGCACCTATGTTCATGAGGGATATAGGTCTGTAATTTTCTTTTTTTGTGGTATCTTTACCTGGTTTTGGTATCAGGGAGATGGTGGCTTCATAGAGCGAGTTAGGTAGTATTCCATCATTTTCTATGCTTTGAAATACCTTTAGTAGTAGTGGTGTTAACTCTTCTCTGAAAGTTTGGTAGAACTCTGCAGTGAAGCCGTCCAGATCAGGGCTTTTTTTTGTTGGGAGTTTTCTGATTACCTTTTCAATCTCTTTTTTTGTTATGGGTCTATTTAGTTGTTCTACTTCTGATTGTGTTAGTTTAGGTAGGTAGTGTTTTTCTAGGAATTCATCCATTTCTTCTAGGTTTGCAAATTTGTTAGAGTACAATTTTTCATAATAATCTGATATGATTCTTTTAATTTCAGTTGGGTCTGTTGTGATGTGGCCCATCTCATTTCTTATTCGGGTTATTTGTTTCCTTTCCTGTATTTCTTTAGTCAGTCTGGCCAATGGTTTATCAATTTTGTTAATTTTTTCAAAGAACCAGCTTTTGGCTTTGTTAATTCTTTCAATTGTTTTTCTGTTCTCTAATTCATTTAGTTCAGCTCTCTATTTTATCATTTGTGTTCTTCTGGTGCGTGATGGATTCTTTTGTTGCTCACTTTTTATTTGTTCAAGTTGTAGGGACAGTTCTCTGATTTTGGCTCTTTCTTCTTTATGTAGGTGGCATTCATCGATATATGAACTGCCAAATTTTTGATTAGCAGCTGAGTGCTTAACCATTGGACCACCAGGTCTTCTTCCAGGTCTCCTAGTAAGTGGTGTAAATGGATTCCAAATCCCAGGCCTTTGCTTTAGTATAATCTGCCTCCTGAATACGTGGTGCACTTTTATTCAGATGGGGAAACCCCACATCTGCATGTTTTCTCTGTTTCAGTTACTTAAGAATGGAGTGGTGGAACAAAGATGGCCGCAGATTCTTTGACACTCCTTCCATAGAAAGAAGGGGCCTAGTTCACCTCTCCTTGAATCCAGGCTGTCCTACCTGACTTGTTGCTTAATATAATGCAGTGGAAGTGACATTCCAGGACTGGCATAAGAAGACTTGTAGCTCCACCTGGGTTTCTTGGAATGCTCACTCTTGGAAGCACTGAGCCACCACCTAAGAAGTGTCACTACTCTAAGCCTATCATGCTGTGAGAAGCCAAAGACACGTGAAGAAGTCCTGGAGGATGAGATTCCATGCAGAGAGAGAAAGAGGTTAGGAACACCAGGCATGTGAGAGAGGAAACTATCTTGGAAGTGGATCTTTCAGTTCCACCACCCAAGCTGATGCCATGCAGATCAGAGACGTACTACCCAGCTGAGACCTTCCTAAATTCCTGACCCACAAAATGGTGAGATATAATAAGCCACAACTACTACAATAGTTGGAGTCCCCAGGTGGTGCAAATGATTAACGTGCTAGGCTGCTAACCTAAATGTTGGTGATTCAAGTCCACCCAGAGGTGCCTTGGGAGAAAGTGTTGGTGATCTTCTTTTGAAAAACCAGCCACTGAAATCCCTATGGAGCACTGTTCTACTCTAACACACTTGGGATCACCATGAGTTGGAATTGACTTGACTGCAACTGATTATATAGTACTTTTTAATGTATTTAATGTAACTGATAATCGGAACACACGATAAGGGCATTTTTCTATTGTGTATTATTTTTAATGCTTATAAAAGAAAGATCTTTCTGCATGCAAAGGACAGTAAGATTCACTATAAAATAAAATACAGTTCATCTCCATTTGCCAGTGATTGCTATAAGAAATAGAAGTTTTGCTTCATGGTCATCCTGTAAACCATTTCTACTCTCATCCCCCAAAGTGTGGTACAGTAACCATCAGAAATGAGTGAAGCTTTCATGTGAGATTATTATTTTAATAAATGTGTTTAATTTTATGGTTAGTTTGCATATATTCGTATTTTCAGAAATCAACACTTGATTTCCATTTATGAGTGTGGCAAAGTTTCATTTAAAAGGTACTTTTTTAAATAGACCATTTACAAATTTAAGTTAACAATAAATAAATGTGAAACGGAGGGATGTTCAGATATAGCAAAATATTGCAAAGATTGGACCTAAAGACCTGACGTTTGGTAAGTACTGCTCTGAACTCTAGGGTGTCCCTATCTCTCTCTGATCCTGAGGATTTGAAACTGAAATTCTTGGTAGGATGGTATTGCTGAGTTCATCATAGAGACTGTGGTCCTCTGAGTCTTACCCATAATGTCTCCTGGGAAGGTTAGCCTTTAGCTTTCAGAGCAGCTTTTAGAGAATGTTCCTGCTGGTGACTAATTCTGGGTAAGTTTGAACCACCTTTCAGATTTCTGGCTGCTGTCTAGGAACTGGGCTGGGTGGGTCTAGGGAATGGAGTTTCCCAGCATTCCACACTGGCCGCCATGTGTAATGTCAGTACCTTGGGCTGCCTAGAGTTCTGCAGCTGCAGTTCATGCTTCCTGCTGTCTCCTGCATGGGGTTGTACGTCACAGAAAGCGTGGTCCTCTAGTGAGAATGTCTGCCCAGGAAGTCAGGGTCATTGGAAATTCTGTCTAGTACTTAGTGTTCAGTCTGGCTCAGTGGTGACACCGATGAAAGTGCTCAAGGAACTAGCTGTGATGTGTAAGATATGACATCATAGGAGCTATGATAGGTCCATGTCTCACAGTCACGAAGGAAATCAGACATCCTCGTGTTCCCCACCCCCTGCCCTGCTCCTGCCCCTGCCCCAGGTCCTGGTTGTTTAGATAATGCTGTGTGGTACCATGAATTTCACTAACCCACTGTCTACTGTCCATGGGTTTGTGTCCAAACTACCCCCAGAAGCAGGATTAAAAGTCTGTAGGTCAGCAGTTCATTTCTTTGACCCTTTTTACTTGAAATGCCTTGAAGAAAGGAAATCGGTGATGGGAGTGGGATTGAAGAGGTCAGTGGGATTGAAAATGGCAAATCTTTTTCTTTAGGCTGGTGCCTTTTGATGGGAGTCTTCTGGGCAGCCCTCAGTTTGCATAAAGTGCCACGAAGCAGTGTAACTGTTACCACCCTCACCCTATTTTCAGCTGTCTGAGAGACAAGGATGGAAGTATCTACCCTATACAACAAGACTCTGACTGGTAGGACGAGGGAGAGGGGGAGGGATGAGTTGATTTAGAAATAATGGGAGAAACACAAAATGCAATAATGAAAAGCAAGTTCAGAAAGAAGGATTTGTATTTATTTTGGTTATGTATCTTTAGGATGAAAATAGTGGTGATCGGTTTCCTGTGTTAAAGAAGAAAATGTATTCATAGTGCTTATCTTAACATTTCATCCAACGGTTTTTATCTATTTTCCTATAAACTATTATCTTAGTTTCCTAGTGCTGCTGTAACACAAATACCACAAGTGGGTGGCTTTAAAGAACTAAGTTCTGGAGGCTAGAAGTCCAAATCAGGGTCTTGGCCATGTTGATCCCTTTCTCGTGGGTAGGTAGTCCCTGGAGTTCTTTGGTTCTTTCACTTGTGATGATCCTCATGTAGTATCCGTCCATCCACTACCTCCATGTGTTCTTTGTGTAACTTGGAAGTGATTAGATTCAGAATTCACCCCACTCAGATATGATCTAAGTAACATAACAAAAAAAAAACCCTATTTCCAAACAGAATTACATTCACAGGTACAGTGGCTAGGATTCCAACACACATTTGGGTGGGGGGACATAATTTAATCCATGACGGCTGTCGATGGTAAATGTGCCTCACAATGGTCTCTTATGACTTAGCAAACACCTACATTTTTTTAAATTTTAGGCTAGTCACATTTCTGCTGCACTCATTCCTGATGATGGAGAGATGTACTTCACAAAGGTCCCAACTCTTCCCCCAGAGCAGAGGAGACAGTCTGGTGTCCTCAGCTCCTTTTTAAAGGGTATCTGGAACTCCACACCAACATCTACCTCTACCCCAGGGCAGTGCAAGCTCATGAAGACCATAAAATTGACGAAAGCAAGCATCTAGGGACATTCTGATAGAGCTGATCTAACACCCCAGGGCGTGTGCTTGCTGATGCGGCTCCCAGTGTGCACCTACCTCTCCCAGCAGGACCCAAGACCCTCCAGTGGTCAGGATATGTCCTAAGATGCTTTGTGCACCAGTCAAGAGGGGAAGTCTTGAGGGCAAGAATTCTACTTGAGTGAAAATTATTAATCTAATTTTTATTCTTTCAACTTGTTTTTCTTGAACTCGTCAACCTGGAATTTCCTTCCAATTCTTGACAGGTTAACCTGTTGAAAATGAACAATAATTATTGTGGCCTGGATTTTAAAATTCTGGTGTTTGGAGGCATTCTATTGCATTCTGTGAGGTAGTTAACAAGTTTCATTGCAAGGATACTGGGGTGCCGTAACTGAAATGTCTAGTTGCAGAGTCAATGACAGTGGCAGGGTTAGGACAAAGTCCTGCATTCTTGAATTCCAGGGCAGAGCCATTGTCAACTTTAGGCCAAGGAGCTGACTTAAACCCAAATCGGAACCAGTTGCTTTTGAGTCAACTCTGACTCATGGTGACTCCCTGGGTGTCAGAGTAGAACTGTGCTCCATAGGGTTTTCAATGGCTGATTTTTCAGAAGTAGTTAGATTGCCAGGCCTTTCTTCTGAGGCAACTCCAGGTGGACTCAAACCTCCAACCTTGTGGATAGCAGCTGAGAGTGTTAACTGTTTGCACCATCCAGGTACGCTGAAGCTTTTTTAGACACCCTTATTGTAGGATGGGCAAGATGTGATGATCGAGCGTGGAGAAGTTTGAAAATACATTGCTTATAAATTATGAGTCAAACACTCTTCTAATTCACACTTGGTAGCATGTGTTGAGTTCTGTCCTAGCCTGTCACAGTCTTGGGGAATATCCCAGGCATCGGGAGGAAGACAAGGACAGCCAACTTGCCTCAAGGCCAGGGGCTTTCCTTTGGGCTTTGTTGGTGACTTTCTTTATCCATATGCCACCTGATGCCCCCTGGCTGTAGAGTTCCAGTTGATTCTGGGCCCTGGTGTGGCAGGCAGTGTTGGGAGCACTGTTGTGAGAGCAGTGAGACAGTGCCCATCACTTTGGGTTCTTTACCTGATAGTGATGGGTGCCTCCCTTCTGCACACCACCCAGGGTTGAGGCATCGAGACTGTCCTGCGAGCCTTACAGGACAGAAGCCAATCCCTGCAGTGACTAGGGCCTGGGCTCTGCTTATCAGGCAGGAACGCCCTCTGCTGGTTCACTGCCTCTTTTCCACTGACCACGTGAGCATGGTGCCTAGCATAGAGAGGTGCCCCATATACTTTTTTGGGTGGGTCAATCCGTCTATGGGCAGAGAGGGGATTGGATGATTATGTGAGGATGTTATGTACCCAGAGGCTTGCTTGGTTAGACCCCTGGTTTCCAGGTTGGCATTTCAACTGTTTTATTGGACATCTCCACCTACTTGTTCCACAGGCATCCTACACTCAACATTTCTAAAACTGAGCTCATCCTTTTTCCTCTTCTCCACATCTTCTCCTTCTCTTTTATCGTCTTTGTCAAATTATTGTTTCCCCAGCTTTCCAAGCTAATCTCAAACTCTTCTCACTCCATACCCTCAAAATGGAAACCAGTCCTAACTGATGTTTCTTCTGAAAGATTCTCCTATGTTCATCTCTTCCTCCATCCCTCTCTGTTACCCTCACTCATGCCCTCATTAGCACCTTCACCTGGACTGTAGTGATGGCTTTCTGCCCAGCCACTCTGCCTGTATCTCCACTCCCTTCAGTACACTCCATGCGTTGAACCAAGGTTGTCTTTGTAAGACATGGATCTGTTCTAGTCATTTGTTTAAAAATCTCTGATGGATTCTATTGCTTACACTAATGCTTGCCAAACTTTTTGACTGTGTTTTCCATTATAACAATTCTTGAGGACAAATCTCTGACACGTGTATATTTGTAAATTATGTACCTACTACTATATTAATACATTAAAACAAAAATCCATTGCCATTGAGTTGATTTCATCATGGCAACCCCATATGTTGCAGAATACTGCTGTATAGGGTTTTCATGGCTGTGACCTTTACAGAAACAGGTTGCCAGGGCTTTCTTCTATGGCACCACTGGGTGGGTTTGAACTGTGAGCCTTCAGGTTAGTAGTAGAGTGCAAACTGCTTATACCACCTAGGGACTTCATTAATATATTACATAAATTAAAAAAAAAACCACAAAAAAGGGAATTAAAAAAAAAGCCACATGAGCATTTTCCCCTTCCCCAGACATTCTCAAAGCCTTTGTGTTTTTTCACTTTCCGTTCTGGTGTCCTGGAATTCTCTTCCTTCACTTCTTCATGTGATGAGTCCTAGGTGTCCTTCAAGACAATGTTTGTACTTCACATCATGACCCTCCCCATGACTTCCCCTGTGCCATCTTTATACGCAGCATTTAAATCCTTAGCCTTCTCTTAAAGGAGCCCTGGTGTTGCAGTGGTTCAGTGCTTGGCTGCTAACTGAAAGGGTTGCAGTTCAGATCCATCCAGGGGCTCTGTGGGAGAACGACCTGATTCCACAAAAATTGTAGTCGAGACACTCCTATGAGGCAGTTCTACTTTGTTGCATGGGCTGCTATGAGTCGGAGTCAATTTGATGGCACCTAACTATAACAATTTTTAACTATAACAATACAACAACAAAGATCAAAGCCTTCCATGGATTACACCTTAACATAAAGAAAACAAAAATCCTTACAAGTGGACCAGTAAGCAACATCATGATAAACAGAGAAAATATTGAAGTTGTCAGGGGTTTCATTTTACTTGGACCCACGATCAATGTCCATGGAAATGTTGTTGTTAGGTGCTGTCAAGTCAGTTCCAACTCATAGCAACCCTCTGCACAACAGAACGAGACACTGCCTGGTCCTGCGCCATCCTTACAATCGTTGTTATTCTTGAGCCCATTGTTGCAGCCACTGTGTCAATCTACCTTGTTAAGGGTCTTCCTTTTTTCCAATGACCCTGTACTCTGCGAAGTGTGATGTCCTTCTCCAGGGACTGATCCTTCCTGACAAAATGTCCAAAATATGTAAGACGCAGTCTCGCCATCCTTGCTTCTAAGGAGCATTCTGGTTGCACTTTTTCCAAGACAGATTTGTTCGTTCTTTTGGCAGTCCATGGTATATTCAATATTCTTCGCCAACACCATGATTCAAAGGCATCAATTCTTCCTTGGTCTTCCTTATTCATTGTCCAGATTTCACATGCACATGATGCAGTTGAAAATACCATGGCTTGGGTTAGGCTCACTTTAATCTTCAAGGTGACACCTTTGCTTTTCAACACTTTAAAGAGGTCCTTTGCAGCAGATTTGCCCAACGCAATACATCTTTTGATTTCTTGATTGCTGCTTCCATGGCTGTTGATTGTGGATCAAAGTAAAATGAAATCCTTGACAACTTCAATCTTTTCTCCATTTGTCATGATGTTGCTCATTGGTCCAGTTGTGAGGATTTTTGTTTTCTTTATGTTGAGGTGCAATCCATACTGAAGCCTATGGTCTTTGATCTTCATTAGTAAGTGCTTCAAGTCCTCTTCACTTTCAGCAAGCAAGGTTGTGTCATCTGCATAACGCAGGTTGTTAATGAGTCTTTCCCAATCCTGCTGCCCGGTTCTTCTTCATATAGTCCAGCTTTTCGGATTATTTGCTCAGCATACAGATTGAATAGGTATGGTAAAAGGATACAATCCTGTTGTGTACCTTTCCCGACTTTAAACCACTCAGTATCCCCTTGTTCTGTCCGAACAACTGCCTCTTCATCTGTGTACAGATTCCTCATGAGCACAATTAAGTGTTCTGGAATTCCCATTCTTCGCAGTGTTATCCATACTTTGTTATGATCCACACAGTTGAATGCCTTTCCATAGTCAGTAAAACACAGGTACACATCCTTCTCGTACTCTCTGCTTTCAGCCACGATCCATCTGGCATTAGCAATGATATCTCTGGTTCCACATTCTCTTCTGGATCAGGCCTGAATTTCTGGCAGTTCCCTGTCGATATACTGCTGCAGCCGCTTTTGAATGATCTTCAGCAAAATTTTGCTTGCATGTGATATTAACGATATTGTTCTATAATTTCCACATTCGGTTAGATCGCCTTTCTTGGGAATAGGCATAAATATAGATATTTTCCAGTTGGTTGGCCAGGAAGCTATCTTCCATATTTCTTGGCTTAGATGAGTGAACACTGCATCCATTTGTTGAAACATCTCACTTGATATTCCATCAATTCCTGGAGCCTTGTTTTTCACCAATGCCTTCAGTGCAGCTTGGACTTAGTCCTTCAGTACCACGGGTTCCTGATCATATGCTACCTCCTGAAATGGTTGAACTTCAACTAATTATTTTTGGTATAATGACTCTGTGTATTCCTTCCATCTTCTTTTGATGCTTCCTGCATCATTTAATATTTTCCTCATAGAATCCTTCACTATTGCAACTCGAGGCCTGAATTTTTTCTTCAGTTCTTTCAGCTTGAGAAACACCGAGTGTGTTCTTCCCTTCTGGTTTTCCATCTCCAGCTCTTTGCACACGTCAATATAATACTTTATTTGTCTTCACTAGGAACCCTTTGAAATCTTCTGTTCAGTTCTTTTACTTCATCATTTCTTCCTTTTGCTTTAGCTGCTTGACATTCAAGAGCAAGTTTCAGAGTCTCCTTTGACATCCATCTTGGTCTTTTCTTTCTTTCCTATCTTTTCCTAAAGACCCCTTGCTTTCTTCATGTATGATGTCCCTGATGTCATTCCACAACTTGTCTGGTCTTTGGTCATTAGTGTTCAAGGCATCAAATCTATTCTTTTTAATTAATTTTTACTGTACTTTTAGTGAAAGTTTACAAATCAAATTAGTCTCTCATACAAAAATTTATATTAAAAAAAACAAGCCAAACCCAGTGCCATCGAGTCGATTCCAACTCGTAGCGACCCTATAGGACAGAGTAGAACTGCCCCATAGAGTTTCCAAGGAGCACCTGGCAGATTCAAACTGCCAACCCTTTGGTTAGCAGCCATAGCACTTAACCACTATATACTCCTAATTGCTCTCCCACCAATGAGAGAGCACACTCCTTCCCTCTGCCCTCCATTTTCAAGTCCATTTGGTCAGCTTCTGGACCCCTCTGCCTTCTCACCTTCTCACCAGACAGGAGATGCCAACATGGTCTTATGTGTCTACTTGATCCAAGAAGCTCATTCTTCACCAGTATGATTTTCTATCCCATAGTCCAGCCCAATCCCTATCTGAAGAGTTGGCTGTGGGAATGGTTCCTATCTTGGGCTAACAGAAGGTCTGGGAACCATGACCTCTGGGGTCCTTCTAGTCTCAGTCAGACCATTAAGTCTTGTCTTTTTACGAGAATTTGGGGTCTGCATCCCACTGCTCTCCTGCTCTCTCAGGGGTTTTCTGTTGTGTTCCCCGTCAGGGGAGTCATGGGTTGTAGCCGGGTACCATCTGGTTCTTTGGGTCTCAGGTAGATGGAGTTTCTGGTTAATGTGGTCCTTTCTGTCTCTTGGGCTCATAATTACCTTGTGTCTCTGGTGTTCTTCATTCTCCTTTGTTCCAGGTGGGTTGAGACCAACTGATACATCTTAGAGGGCTGCTTGCTAGTGTTTAAGACCCCAGACACCACTCTCCAAAGTGGGATGCAGAATGTTTTCTTAATAGATTTTATTATGCCAATTGACTTAGATGTCCCCGGAAACCATGGTCCCCAAACCCCTGCTCCTGTTACGCTGGCCTTCGAAGCGTTCAGTTTATTCAGGAAACTTCTTTGTTTTTGGTTCAGTCCAGTTGTGCTGACCTCTCCTGTATTGTGTGCTGTCTTTCCCTTCACCTATAATAGTACTTATCTAGTATCTAGTTAGTGAAAACCCCTCTCCCTCCCTCCTTTCATAACCATCAAAGAATATTTTCTTCTCAGTTTAAACTATTTCTCAAGTTCTTATAATAGTGGTCTTATACAATATTTGTCCTTTTGCAACAGACTAATTTCACTCAGCAAATGTCTTCCAGATTCCTCCATGTTATGAAATGTTTCACGGATTCATCATTGCTCTTTATCGATGCATAGTATTCCATTGTGTGAATATACCATAATTTCTTTATCCATTCATCCGTTGACGGGCAGCTTGGTTGCTTCCATCTCTTTTGCTATTGTAAACAGTCCTGCAATGACCATGGGTGTGCATATATCTGTTCGTGCAAAGGCTTTTATTCTCTAGGATATATTCCAAGGAGTGGGATTGTTGGATTGTATGGTAGTTCTATTTCCAGTTTTTTAAGGAAATGCCAAATCGATTTTCAAAATGGCTGTACCATTTTACATTCGCATCAGCAGTGTATAAGAGTTTCAGTCTCTTAACAACCTCTCCAACATTTATTATTTCGTGTTTTGGGGTGAGATGGAATCTCACTGTGGCTTGATTTGCATTTCTCTAATGGCTAATGATCATGAGCATTTCCTCATGTATCTGTTAGCTACCTGAATGTCTTCTTTAGTGAAGTGACTGTTCATATCTTTTGCCCATTTTTTAATTGGGTTATTTGTCTTTTTGTAGTTGAGTTTTTGCAGTATCATGTAGATTTTAGAGATCAGATGCTGATCAGAAATGTCATAGCTAAAAACTTTTTCCCGGTCTGTAGGTAATCCTTTCACTCTTTTGGTGAAGTCTTTGGATGAGCACAGGTGTTTGATTTTTAGAAGCTGCCAGTTATCTAGTTTCTCTTCTGCATTGTTAGTAATGTTTGTATACTGTTTATGCCATGTATTAGGGCTCCTAGCATTGTCCCTATTTTTCTTCCATGGTCTATATTGTTTCAGGTTTTATATTTAGGTCTTTGATCCATTCTGAGTTCATTTTTGTGCATGGTGTGAGGTATGGGTCTTGTTTCATTTTTTTGCAAATAGATATCCAATTATGCCAGCACCATTTGTTAAACAGACTGTTTTTGCCCCATTTAACTGATTTGGGGCTTTGTCAAATATCAGCTGCTCATATGTGGATGGATTTATGTCTGGATTCTCAATTCTGTTCCATTGGTCTATCTGTTGTTGTACCAATACCAGTCTGTTTTGACTACTGTGGTGGTATAATAGGTTCTAAAATCAGGTAGTGTGAGGCCTCCCACTTTGTTCTTCTTTTTCAGTAATGCTTTACTTATCTGGGGCCTCTTTCCCTTCCATATGAAGTTGGTGACTTGTTCCTCCATCTCATTAAAAAAGGTCGTTGGAATTTGGATGGGAATTGCATTGTATTTATAGATGGCTTTTGGTAGAATAGACATTTTTACAATGTTGAGTCTTCCTATCCATGAGCAAGGTATGTTTTTCCACTTATGTAGGTCTCTTTTGGGTTCTTGCAGTAGTGGCTTGTAGTTTTCTTTGTATAGGTCTTTTACATCTCTGGTAAGATTTATTCCTATGTATTTTATTCTTTCTTTATTTTATCTTCCTGGGGCTACTGTAAATGGTATTGATTTGATGATTTCCTCCTAGGTGCTCTTTTTGTTGGTGTAGAGGAATCCAACTGATTTTTGTATGTTTATCTTGTATCCTGATACTTTGCTAAACTCTTCTATTAGTTTAAGTAGCTCCCTTGAGGATTCTTTAGGGTTTTCTGTGTATAAGATCACGTCATCTGCAAATAGAGATACTTTTACTTCTTCCTTACCAATCTGAATGCCCTTTATTTCTTTATCTAGCCTGATTGCTCTGGCTAGGACCTCCAGCATAATGTTGAATAAAATGCCACCCACTGCCATTGAGTTGATTCCAACTCATAGCAACCCTATAGGACAGAGTAGAAGTGCCCTCATAGGGTTTCCAAGGAGCACCTGGTGGATTCGAACTGACAATCTTTTGGTTAGCAGACATAGCTCTTAACCACTATGCCACCAGGATTTCTAATGTTAAATAAGAGTGGTGATAAAGGGCATTCTTGCCTAGTTCCCGTTCTCAAGGGGAATGCTTTCAGACTCTTTCCATTTAGGATGATGTTGGCTACTGGCTTTGTATAAATGCCCTTTGTTATGTTGAGGAATTTTCCTTCTATTCCTATTTTGCTGAGAGTTTTTATCACGAATGGGTGTTGAACTTTGTCAAATGCGTTTTCTGCATCAGTTGATAAAATCATGTGGTTCTTGTCTTTTGTTTTATTTATATGATGGATTACGTTAATTGTTTTTCTAATGTCGAACCATCCCTGCATACCTGGTATGAATCCCACTTGGTCATGGTGAATTATTTTTTTGATATGTTGTTGAATTCTATTGGCTAGAATTTTGTTGAGGATTTTTGCATCTAAGTTCATGAGGGTTATAGGTCTGTAATTTTCTTTTTTTGTGGTTATGGTATCAGGGATATGGTGGCTTCATAGAATGAGTTTGGGAGTATTCTGTCCTTTTCTATGCTCTGAAATACCTTTAGTAATAGTGGTGTTAACTCTTCTCTGAAAGTTTGGTAGAACTCTGCAGTGAAGCTGTCCGGGCCAAGGTTTTTTTTTTTTGGAGTTTTTGATGACCTTTTCAATCTCTTCTTTTGATATGGGTCTATTTAGTTGTTCTACTTCTGATTGTGTTAGTTTAGGTAGGTAGTGTGTTTCTAGGAATTCATCCATTTCTGCTAGGTTTTCAAATTGTTACATTACAATTTTTCATGGTAATCTGATATGATTCTTTTAATTTAATTTGGGTCTGTTGTAATATTGCCCATCTCATTTCTTATTGGGTTATTTGCTTCCTCTCCTGTTTTTCTTTTGTCAGTCTGGCCAGTGGTTTATCTATTTTGTTAATTTTTTCAAAGAATCAGCTTTCGGTCTTGTTAGCTCTTTCAATTGTTTTTTTGTTCTCTCATTTAATTCTGCTTTAATTTTTATTATTTGTTTTCTTCTGGTGCCTGAGGGTTTCTTTTGTTGCTCTCTTTCTATTTGTTCAAGTTATAGGGATAATTCTTTGATTTTGGCCCTTTCTTCTTTTTGGATGTGTGCATTTACTGATATAATTTGACCTCTGAGCCCTGCTTTTGCTGTGTCCTGAAGATTCTGATAGAAAGCGTTTTCATTCTCATTGGATTCTCTGAATTTCTATATTCCATCCTCAATGTCTTCTATAACCCAGTCTTTTTTGAGCAGGGAATTGTTCAGTTTCCAAGTATTTGATTTCTTTTCCCTGCTTTTTCTGTTATTGATTTCTACTTTCATGGTCTTATGGTCAGAGAAGATGCTTTGTAATATTTTGATGTTTTGGATTCTGCTAAGGCTTCCTTTATGACCTTATATGTGGTCTATTCTAGAGAATGCTCCATGTGTACTAGAAAAGAAAGTATACTTGGCTGCTGTTGGGTGGACTGTTCTGTATATGTCTATGAGGTCAAGTGGGGTGATCGTGGCATTTAGATCTTCTGTGTCTTTATTGAGCTTCTTTCTGGATATCCTGTCCTTCACCAAAAGTGGTATGTTTGAAGTTTTCTGCTATAACTGTGGAGCTGTCTATCTCACTTTTCAATGCTGTTAGAGTTTGTTTTATGTATCTTGCAGCCCTGTCATTCTGTGCATGAATATTTAATATGGTTATATTCTCCTGGTATATTGTCCCTTTAATCATTATACAGTGTCCTTCCTTATCTTTTTTGGTGGATTTAACTTTAATGTTATTTTGTCAGAAATTAATATTGCCATTCCTGCTCTTTTTTGATTGTTGTTTTCTTGATATATTTTTTTCCATCCTTTGAGTTTTAATTTGTGTCTCTAAATCTAAGGCGTGTCGCTTGTAGGCAGCATATAGCTGGATCATGTTTTTTTAAATCCATTCTGCAATTCTCTGTCTCTTTATTGGTGCATTTAGCCATTTACATTCAGAGTGATTATTGATAGGTAAGAGTTTAATGCTGTCATTTCGATGCCTTTTTTTGTGCGTTGTTGACAGTTTCGTTTTTCTATTTTTTGTGCTGAGAAGTTTTTCTTTGTAAATTGTTTTCCTCTTTTTCATTGTAGTTGAATTTTTTTTTTTTTGCTGGGTCTTTATGTTTATCTTGTTTTTTTATTTTGAAGTGTGGGATTGTTAGTCTTCTTTTTGGTTACCTTAATTTTACCCATATTTTTCTAAGTTTAAACCTAACTTGTATTTCCCTATATCGCCTTGATTTCCTCTCCATATAGAAGATCGATGCCTACTTTATTTAGCCCCTCTTTATTGATTATTTTCATCTTTTATATAATGACATCACCGATTCCCTGTTTTGAGGGGTTTTTTTTAATCTTATTTTATTTTTTTGACTTCCCTACTTGAGTTGATATCTGGTTTCTCTGCTCAGTGTTATAATATTGTGCCAATATCTGATATTATTGATTTTCTAACCTAAGAATTCCCTTTAGTATTTCTTGTAGTTTTGGTTTGGTTTTTGCAAATTCCCTAAGCTTGTGTTTATCTGTAAATGTGTTAATTTCACCTTCATATTTGAGAGACAGTTTTGCTGGATATATGATTCTTGACTGTGAATTTTTCTCCTTCAGTGTTCTACATATGTCATCCTTCTTGCCTGCATGGTTTCTGCGAGTAGTCCGAAGTTATTCTTATTGATTCTCCTTTGTAGGTGACTTTTCACTTATCCCTGGGAGCTCCTAAAATTTTCTCTTTATCTTTGGGTTTGGCAAGTTTGGTGATAATATGTCTTTTTTTTTTTTTTTTAATAACTTCTATTAAGCTTCAAGTGAACGTTTACAAATCCAATCAGTCTGTCACATATAAGTTTACATACATCTCACTCCCTACTCCCACTTGCTCTCCCCCTCTTGAGTCAGCCCTTTCAGTCTCTCCTTTCTTGACAATTTTGCCGGCTTCCCTCTCTCTCTATCCTCCCATCCCCCCTCCAGACAAGAGTTGCCAACACAATCTCAAGTGTCCACCTGATATAATTAGCTCACTCTTCATCAGCGTCTCTCTCCCACCCGCTGACCAGTCCCTATCATGTCTGATGAGTTGTCTTTGGGGATGGTTCCTGTCCTGGGCCAACAGAAGGTCTGGGGAGCATGGCCGCCAGGATTCCTCCAGTCTCAGTCAGACCATTAAGTTTGGTCTTTTTATGAGAATTTGGGGTCTGTATTCCACTGATCTCCTGCTCCCTCAGGGGTCCTCTGCTGTGCTCCCTGTCAGGGCAGTCATCGATTGTGGCCGGGCACCAACTAGTTCGTCTGGTCTCAGGATGATGTAGGTCTTTGGTTCATGTGGCCCTTTCTGTCTCTTGGGCTCTTAGTTGTCGTGTGGCCTTGGTGTTCTTCATTTTCCTTTGCTCCAGGTGGGTTGAGACCAATTGATTCATCTTAGATGGCCGCTTGTTAGCATTTAAGACCCCAGACGCCACATTTCAAAGTGGGATGCACAATGTTTTCATAATAGAATTATTTTGCCAATTGACTTAGAAGTCCCCGCAAACCATGTTCCCCAGACCCCCGCAGTTGCTCCGCTGACCTTTGAAGCATTCATTTTATCCCGGAAACTTCTTTGCTTTTGGTCCAGTCCAATTGAGCTGACCTTCCATGTATTGAGTGTTGTCTTTCCCTTCACCTAAAGCAGTTCTTATCTACTGATTAATCAATAAAAAACCCTCTCCCACCCTCCCTCCCTCCCCCCTCGTAACCACAAAAGTATGTGTTCTCCTCAGGTTTACTATTTCTCAAGATCTTATAATAGTGGTCTTATACAATATTTGTCCTTTTGCCTCTGACTAATTTTGCTCAGCATAATGCCTTCCAGGTTCCTCCATGTTATGAAATGTTGCACAGATTCGTCACTGTTCTTTATCGATGCGTAGTATTCCATTGTGTGAATATACCACAATATATTTACCCATTCATCCGTTGATGGACACCTTGGTTGCTTCCAACTTTTTGCTATTGTAAACAGAGCTGCAATAAACATGGGTGTGCATATATCTGTTTGTATGAAAGCTCTTGTATCTCTAGGGTATATTCCTAGGAGTGGGATTTCTGGGTTGTATGGTAGTTCTATTTCTAACTGTTTAAGATAACGCCAGATAGATTTCCAAAGTGGTTGTACCATTTTACATTCCCACCAGCAGTGTATGAAAGTTCCAATCTCTCCGCAGCACAGCCTCTCCAACATTTATTATTTTGTGTTTTTTGGATTAATGCCAGCCTTGCTGGTGTGAGATGGAATCTCATCGTAGTTTTAATTTGCATTTCTCTAATGGCTAATGATCGAGAGCATTTTCTCATGTATCTGTTGGCTGCCTGAATATCGTCTTTAGTGAAATGTGTGTTCATATCCTTTGCCCACTTCTTGATTGGGTTGTTTGTCTTTTTGTGGTTGAGTTTTGACAGAATCATGTAGATTTTAGAGATCAGGCGCTGGTCGGAGATGTCATAGCTGAAAATTCTTTCCCAATCTGTAGATGGTCTTTTTACGGTTTTGGAGAAGTCTTTAGATGAGCATAGGTGTTTGATTTTTAGGAGCTCCCAGTTATCGGGTTTCTCTTCATCATTTTTGGTAATGTTTTGTATTCTGTTTATACCTTGTATTAGGGTCCTAGGGTTGTCCCAATTTTTTCTTCCATGATCTTTATCGTTTTAGTCTTTATGTTTAGGTCTTTGATCCACTTGGAGTTAGTTTTTGTGCATGGTGTGAGGTATGGGTCCTGTTTCATTTTTTTGCAAATGGATATCCAGTTATGCCAGCACCATTTGTTAAAAGGCTATCTTTTCCCCAGTTAATTGACACTGGTCCTTTGTCAAATATCAGCTGCTCATATGTGGATGGATCTATGTCTGGGTTCTCAATTCTGTTCCATTGGTCTATGTGTCTGTTGTTGTACCAATACCAGGCTGTTTTGACTACTGTGGCTGTATAATAGGTTCTGAAGTCAGGTAAGGTGAGGCCTCCCACTTTCTTCTTCTTTTTCAGTAGTGCTTTTCTTTACGGGGCTTCTTTCCCTTCCATATGAAATTGGTGATTTGTTTCTCTATCCCCTTAAAATATGACATTGGAATTTGGATCGGAAGTGCGTTAAATGTATAGATGGCTTTTGGTAGAATAGACATTTTTACTATGTTAAGTCTTCCTATCCATGAGCAGGGTATGTTTTTCCACTTAAGCATGTCCTTTTGAATTTCTTGTAGTAGAGCTTTGTAGTTTTCTTTGTATACGTCTTTTACATCCTTGGTAAGATTTATTCCTAAGTATCTTATCTTCTTGGGGGCTACTGTGAATGGTATTGATTTGGTTATTTCCTCTTCGGTGTTCTTTTTGTTGATGTAGAGGAATCCAAGTGATTTTTGTATGTTTATTTTATAACCTGAGACTCTGCCAAACTCTTCTATTAGTTTCAGTAGTTTTCTGGAGGATTCCTTAGGGTTTTCTGTGTATAAGATCATGTCATCTGCCAATAGTGATAACTTTACTTCCTTCTTGCCAATCCGGATACCCTTTATTTCTTTGTCTAGCCTAATTGCCCTGGCTAAGACTTCCAACACGATGTTGAATAAGAGCGGTGATAAAGGGCATCCTTGTCTGGTTCCCGTTCTCAAGGGAAATGCTTTCAGGTTCTCTCCATTTAGAGTGATATTGGCTGTTGGCTTTGCATAGATGCCCTTTATTATGTTGAGGAATTTTCCTTCAATTCCTATTTTGGTAAGAGTTTTTATCATAAATGGGTGTTGGACTTTGTCAAATGCCTTTTCTGCATCAATTGATAAGATCATGTGGTTTTTGTCTTTTGTTTTTTTTTATGTGATGGATTACATTAATGGTTTTTCTGATATTAAACCAGCCTTGCATACCTGGTATAAATCCCACTTGATCAGGGTGAATTATTTTTTTGATGTGTTGTTGGATTCTATTGGCTAGAATTTTGTTGAGGATTTTTGCATCAATGCTCATGAGGGATATAGGTCTATAATTTTCTTTTTTTGTAATGTCTTTACCTGGTTTTGGTATCAGGGAGATGGTGGCTTCAGAGAATGAGTTGGGTAGTATTCCGTCATTTTCTATGCTTTGGAATACCTTTAGTAGTAGTGGTGTTAACTCTTCTCTGAAAGTTTGGTAGAACTCTGCCGTGAAGCCGTCCGGGCCAGGGCTTTTTTTTTGTTGGGAGTTTTTTGATTACCGTTTCAATCTCTTTTTTTGTTATGGGTCTATTTAGTTGTTCTACTTCTGAATGTGTTAGTTTAGGTAGGTAGTGTTTTTCCAGGAATTCATCCATTTCTTCTAGGTTTTCAAATTTGTTAGAGTACAATTTTTCATAATAATCTGAAATGATTCTTTTAATTTCATTTGGTTCTGTTGTGATGTGGTCCTTCTCATTTCTTATTTGGGTTATTTGTTTCCTTTCCTGTATTTCTTTAGTCAGTCTAGCCAATGGTTTATCAATTTTGTTAATTTTTTCAAAGAACCAGCTTTTGGCTTTGTTAATTCTTTCAATTGTTTTTCTGTTCTCTAATTCATTTAGTTCAGCTCTAATTTTTATTATTTGTTTTCTTCTGGTGCCTGATGGGTTCTTTTGTTGCTCACTTTCTATTTGTTCAAGTTGTAGGGACAGTTCTCTGATTTTGGCTCTTTCTTGTTTTTGTATGTGTGCATTTATTGATATAAATTGGCCTCTGAGCACTGCTTTTGCTGTGTCCCAGAGGTTTTGATAGGAAGCATTTTCATTCTTGTTGCTTTCTATGAATTTCCTTATTCCCTCCTTGATGTCTTCTATAACCCAGTGTTTTTTCAGGAGGGTGTTGTTCATTTTCCAAGTATTTGATTTCTTTTCCCTAGTTTTTCTGTTATTGATCTCTAGTTTTATTGCCTTGTGGTCTGAGAAGATGCTTTGTAATATTTCGATGTTTTGGACTCTGCAAAGGTTTGTTTTATGACCTAATATGTGGTCTATTCTAGAGAATGTGCCATGTGCGCTAGAAAAAAAAGTATATTTTGCAGCAGTTGGGTGGAGAGTTCTGTATAAGTCAATGAGGTCAAGTTGGTTGATTGTTGTAATTAGATCTTCTGTGTCTCTGTTGAGCTTCTTACTGGATGTCCTGTCCTTCTCCGAAAGTGGTGTGTTGAAGTCCCCTACTATAATTGTGGAGGTATCTATCTCGCTTTTCAATTCTGTTAAAGTTCGATTTATGTATCTTGCAGCCCTGTCATTGGGTGCATAAATATTTAATATGGTTATGTCTTCCTGATCAATTGTCCCTTTTATCATTACATAGTGTCCTTCTTTATCCTTTGTGGTGGATTTAAGTCTAAAGTCTATTTTGTCAGAAATTAATATTGCTACTCCTCTTCTTTTTTGCTTATTGTTTGCTTGATATACTTTTTTCCATCCTTTGAGTTTTAGTTTGTTTGTGTCTCTAAGTCTAAGGTGTGTTTCTTGTAGGCAGCATATAGATGGATCGTGTTTCTTTATCCAGTCTGTGACTCTCTGTCTCTTTATTGGTGCATTTAGTCCATTTACATTCAGCGTAATTATAGATAAATAAGTTTTTAGTGCTGTCATTTTGATGCCTTTTTATGTGTGTTGTTGACAATTTCATTTTTCCACATACTTTTTTGTGCTGAGGCGTTTTTCTTAGTAAATTGTGAGATCCTCATTTTCATACTGCTTGACTTTATGTTAGTTGAGTCGTTACGTTTTTCTTGGTTTTTATCTTGAGTTATAGAGTTGTTATACCTTTTTGTGGTTACCTTATTATTTACCCCTATTTTTCTAAGTAAAAACCTAACTTGTATTGTTCTATATCGCCTTGTATCACTCTCCATATGGCAATTCAATGCCTCCTGTATTTAGTCCCTCTTTTTGATTATTGTGATCTTTTACCTATTGACTTCCATGATTCCCTGTTATGTGTATTTTTTTTAATTAATCTTAATTTGTTTGTTTTTGTGATTTCCCTATTTGAGTTGATATCAGGACGTTCTGTTTTGTGACCTTGTGTTGTGCTGATATCTGATATTATTGGTTCTCTGACCAAACAATATCCTTTAGTATTTCTTGTAGCTTTGGTTTGGTTTTTGCAAATTCTCTAAACTTGTGTTTGTCTGTAAATATCTTAATTTCGGCTTCATATTTCAGAGAGAGTTTTGCTGGATATATGATCCTTGGCTGGCAGTTTTTCTCCTTCAGTGTTCTGTATATGTCGTCCCATTCCCTTCTTGCCTGCATGGTTTCTGCTGAGTAGTCAGAACATATTCTTATTGATTCTCCCTTGAAGGAAACCTTTCTTTTCTCCCTGGCTGCTTTTAAAATTTTCTGTTTATCTTTGGTTTTGGCAAGTTTGATGATAATATGTCTTGGTGTTTTTCTTTTTGGATCAATCTTAAATGGGGTTCGATGAGCATCTTGGATAGATATCCTTTCGTCTTTCATGATGTCAGGGAAGTTTTCTGTCAGGAGTTCTTCAACTATTTTCTCTGTGTTTTCTGTCCCCCCTCCCTGTTCTGGGACTCCAATTACCCGCAGGTTATCCTTCTTGATAGAGTCCCACATAATTCTTAGGGTTTCTTCATTTTTTTTAATTATTTTATCTGATTTTTTTTTCAGCTATGTTGGTGTTGATTCCCTGGTCCTCCAGATGTCCCAGTCTGCATTCTAATTGCTCGAGTCTGCTCCTCTGACTTCCTAGTGCGTTGTCTAATTCTGTAATTTTATTGTTAATCTTTTGGATTTCTACATGTTGTCTCTCTATGGATTCTTGCAACTTATTAATTTTTCCAGTATGTTCTTGAATAATCTTTTTGAGTTCTTCAACAGTTTTATCAGTGTGTTCCTTGGCTTTTTCTGCAGTTATCCTAATTTCATTTGTGATATCATTAAGCATTCTGTAAATTAGTTTTTTATATTCTGTATCTGATAATTCCAAGATTGTATCTTCATTTGGGAAAGATTTTGATTCTTTTGTTTGGGGGGTTGGAGAAGCTGTCACGGTCTGCTTCTTTAAGTGGTTTGATATGGATTGTTGTCTCCGAGCCATCACTGGGAAACTAGTTTTTCCAGAAAATCCGCTAAAAAAAAAAATGCAGTCAGATCCTTATCAGAGTTTTCCCTCTGGCTCAGGCTATTCAGATGTTAATGAAGCCACCTGGGGAGGGTGGGGGAGGGAACAGAGAGATAGGAGAGTAGCACCTCAGAATATAGCCAGAGTTGCTTGTCTTGCTTGGAATGACTATTATATCTGAGATTCCCACGGGCGCGTCGCCTATGTGTGCTGGCTGTGTGGAGATTGCCCCCAGGGTGTCTGGCCCGCTGGAGTCACGGTCAGATCCTCCGCTTCCAGCCCCACGCCCAGCGTCAAGGCTCCCCTACTGGGACAGTGCACTCTCGGCACTCTCAACTCCAAAATCAGTCACTGCCTCCCGGGGACTTCTCGTCCCTCCAGCCGCGTGGCTGTACCGCCTCCGAGAACCAGTTGGGCCTCCTCCCGGGGTTAGTTCAGATGGGTGGAGCAGCTCCCTGTGCTTGTGCCGTGACCGAGTGTCCCGGCTGGGACGCTGTTCACCCCGCTCCAATACCAGTTGCTGCCTCCCGGGGACTTCTCCTACCGGCTGAGTCCCACGCCGCCCACGCTGGTCCCCTTACCGGGGTTAGTTCAGGGGGGTGGAGCAACTCTCCGTGTTTATGCCGTACCTGCGTCCAGTCCAAATCCCTGTGGGTTGGTTCCCCGGCTCGGACGCTGTTCTCCCCGCTCCAATACCAGTCGCTGCCTCCCGGGGACTTCTCCTACCGGCTGCATCCCACGCCGCCCGTGGAACCGGCTGGTCCCCCTCCCGGGGTTAGTTCAGGGGGGTGGAGCAGCTCTCTGTGCTTGTGCCGTACCTGACTGGTACGCTGGCTCCAGGCTCTGGAAACAATCGCTGCTTCCCCGTATTAGTTCGTTCTCCGTCTCTAAATCTGTGTTTGTTGTTCACGGTTCGTAGATTGTTAGGTATGTGATCGATTCACTTGTTCTTCCGTGTCTTTGTTGTAAGAGGGATCCGAGGTAGCGTCTGCCTAGTCTGCCATCTTGGCTCCGCCCCCGGTAATATGTCTTGATGACTTTCTTTTGGGATCTACCTTATATGAGGTTCGATGAGCATCTTGGGTAGATATCCATTTATCTTTCATGATGTCAGGGAAGTTTTCTACCATCAAATCTTCAACAATTCTCACTGTACTTTCTGTTATCCCTCCCTGTTCTGGTATTCCAATCACTTGCATGTTATTTTTCTTGATAGAGTCCCACATGATTCTTAGGGTTTCTTCATTTTTTTTAATTATTTTAACTGATTTTTCTTCAAATATATTGGTGCCAATTGCCTTATCCTCCATCTCCCCAGTTCTCCATTCCAGTTCCTCAATTCTGCTCCTCTGACTTTCTATTGAGTTGTCTAATTCCGTAATTTTATGGTTAATATTCTGAATTTCTGAATGCTGTGTCTATGGATTCTTGCAACTTATTAAATTTTTCATTATGTTCTTCAATAATCTTTTAAATTTCTTGAACTGCTTTATCTGTGTGTCCCTTGGCTTTTTCTGTGTATTGCCTGATCTTGTTACTGAAGTCATTCCCAATATCTTGAAGAGTTCTGTATATTAGTCTTTGGTATTCTACATCTGGCAATTCCAGGAATACATATTCAACCAGGACAGTCCTTGATTCTCTGTTTTGGGAGTTTGTTGAAGCAACCATGGTCTGCTTCTTTATGTGATTTGATATTGACTACTGTCTCCGAGCCACCTGTAAGTTATTGTAATAATTTATTTTTTGTTTTCTCACTGTCCTAGCTTCTTGCTTTGTTTTGTTTTGAGTTTTAGGCCATGAGAGTGAGCTAACTTGATTATTGGAACTTTTGAAGCACTAATGTCCTATTACCAGATGGCTAGAGTTGTTACCAGGTATATGAGCCTAGGAGTCCATTCACTATTCTTGTATAGATTCAGCTCAGGTGTCCCGAAATTCAATCACCTAGTGTGTGGTGTAGGCTCTAACCTACTACCTTAGAGGAGTAGTGGTGATGGTTGTATGCACTGGTTACTGGTGGTGGCAGGGGGTCACATTCTGAGGAAGGCAAGGTGCTGACAGCCTTCCCCCAAGTGTCAGTGAGGAAGATGTGTCTCTGTTCTCTAGAGTGCTTTGGTGGGTGGGCTCTGTAGCTGTACCTTAGTTACCTAATGCTTATACCTGTAAAGACTGGTGGGCACCATTATCCTTGGACCCCTTTTGCGGGTGGCTAGGTGGGATGGATGGAGCCTTAAGCCCTCAGGTCCCTGCTGTGGGTAGTTGAGGACCCTGTTTAATAGGCAGAGCAGTATCAGACCTCCAAAACCTGCCTCTGCACTGCACAGCTGAAATAATTACAGCCACACCTCTAACAGATTTGCCCTTGCAAAATAACAGCCACCTGGATCCATGTGGGGGCGAAAGCCAAAGTCTGTGGATTGCTTATGCTTGGACTGGAGCTGCTTCTGCTCTGAGCTTCCAGATTAGGGGAGTCAGGAAAGTATCTTTTCCTAATTTGTTCCTTCTCCCAGGCCAGGAGAATGGCTCAGAGACAGAGCAGCAGGTTCTATCTTAGGCCCAGGGAAATCAACCTAATGAAGCTGGCAGGGGCAGAGGAGGGAGGGATCAGGTAGATTGAAGAGAGTACTTTCAAAAGAAGGAGCTATTAGATCCGCATGCAGTAAAATAGAGAAAATCACTTATCTTGTGTCAGGAGCGCTGTTTTATCTCAGATTCCAGAGGCGTGTGTAGCCTGTGTGCACTGGCTAGGTCCCCACTGAGATTGCTTCAGGGGTTAGGGCTGTGTCCCGCGCTTGCCTTCTTTTGCTAAAGCAGCTGTATCCTAAACTCCACAGCTCATCCTGGGGCAGCCATCACACCAGGGGGTTTGTTTGCCTTCTTTCGCTGAAGCAGCCACTTTCTAAATGCCTTGGCCAGCCCCACTGTAGACATGCCACAGGGCCAGGGATATGTCACTTTGCTTGCCTTCTTTTGCTGAAGCTGCCATGTCTGAGGAACCTACAATCAGCTCCGCTGCCGTCGGGCTAAAGAACAGCTCCAAGGAATCAGAGCTGAGGTGCTTTGTGGGCTCAGCAACTTGTCATTGCTTCTGCACTGTCTCACTCTCCCCTGTCACTCAGACTGATTCCTTAGTTCTGCATTCGATGCTCAGGGTTCATAGATTGTCATATATGTAACCGATTCACTTGTTTTTTCGGGTCTTGGTTGCAAGAGGGTTCAGCGGAAGCTTGTGACTAGTTTGCCATCTTGGCCCTGCCTTGCGTCAAATCTATTCCTGAGATGGTCTCTAAATTCAGGTGGTATATATTCAAGGTTGTATTTTGGCTCTTGTGGATTTGCTGTGATTTTCTTCAGTTTCAGCTTGAACTTGCATATGAGCAATTGATGGTCTGTTCCACAGTCAGCCCCTGGCCTTGTTCTAACTGATGGTGTTGTGTTTTTCTATCATCTCTTTCCACATACGTAGTCCATTTGATTCCTGTGTGTTCCATCTGGCGAGGTCCACGTGTACAGTTGCCATTTATGTTGGTGAAAAAAGGTATTTGCAATGAAGAAGTTGTTGGTCTTGAAAAATTCTATCGTTCGATCTCTGGCATTGTTTCTATCACCAAGGCCATATTTTCCAACTGCCGATACTTCTTCTTTGTTCCAACTTACACATTCCAATCACCAGTACTTATCAGTGCATCCCAATTGCATGTTCAATCAATTTCAGACTGCAGAAACTGATAAAAATCTTCAGTTTCTTCATCTTTGGCCCTAGTGGTTGGTGTGTAAATTTGAGTAATAGTCGTTTAACTGGTCTTCTTGTAGGCATATGGATATTATCCTATCACTGACAGTGTTGTATTTCAGGATAGACCTTGAAATGTTCTTTTTGACGATGAATGCAACACCATTCCTCTTCAAGTTGTCATTCCTGGCATAGTAGATTATGTGATTGTCTGATTAAAAATGGCCAATACTAGTCCATTTCAGCTCACTAATGCCTGCGATATTGATGTCTATGCTTTCCATTTCATTTTTGATGATGTCCAGTTTTCCTGGATTCATACTTGAGACATTCTGGTTTCCAACTATTAATGAATGTTTGCAGCTTTTTCTTCTCATTTTGAGTCATACCACATGAGCAAATGAAGGTCCTGAAAGCTACACCCCATCCACATTATTAAGGTCGACTCTGAGGAGGCTGCTCTTCCCCAGTTGTCTTTTTGAGTGCTTTTCAACCTGAGGTGCTCATCTTCCAGCACTATATCAGACAATGGTCCACTTTTAATCATAAGGTTTTCACTGGCTAATTCTTTTCAGAAGTAGACTGCTGGGTCCTTCTTCCTAGTCTGTCTTAGTCTGGAAGCTCAGCTGAAACCTGTCCTCTATGGGTGGCCCTGCTGGTATCTGAATACCGGTGGCATAGCTTCCAGCATCACAGCAACACTCAAGCCCCCACAGTATGACAAACTGACAGACATGTATTGGAAATGGCAGTCAAGAAATTAAATGACACATCTCATTGGGCAAATTTGCTGCAAAAAACCTCTTTAAAGTGTTAAAAAGCAAAGATGTCACTTTGAGGACTAAGGTACACCTGACCCAAGCCACAGTATTTTCAATTACCTCATATGCTTGTGAAAGCTGGACAATGAATAAGGAAGGCTGAAGAAAAATTGCTGCCTTTGAATTATGGTGTTGGTGAAGAATATTAAGTATACCATGGACTGCCAGAAGAATGAACAAATCTCTCTTGGAAAGACTACAGCCAGAATGCTCCTTGGAAGCAAGGACTGTGAGACCACGTTACTTTCAACATATTATCAGGAGGGAGCAGCCACTGGAGAAGGACATCGTGCTTTGTAAAGTAGAGAGTCAACGAAAAAGAAGACTGTCAACAAGATGGACTGACACAGTGGAACTGAGTGAGATGTGCAAAAGTAAACTTAATCCGGAATATCAAGCAATCAGGCTGCAGCAATAGGGCCAAACATAGCAGAGATTGTGAGGATGGTACACGCCAGGGCACTTTCATTCTGCTGTACACAGGGTCACTAAGAGTTGGAATTGACTTGACAGCACCTAACAACAACAAGAAACCTTCTCTTGCTGCGTGATTTGAGAGCATCTTTCTGGGGCAAAGAGGAAGATAGAACGTGTGGGGTTATATGTCCCTGTAGCTGCCAAGAACAAATTGTAATAGTAACATATGTTTCCTTCCTTGTCAAACATTCCAAAGAGGTTTTTCTTTTTCTTTTTTTTTCTCAGTTTTCCTATTACTCTGGGTAAAATATGTCTCCTACAGACAACTGTGGAAGGAGGCAGCCAGACAGTCATGGGGGGGGGGGAATTGAGCGAGATGTGCAAAAATAAACTTAATCCCGAATATGAAGCAATTAAGCTAATGTGATTTAAAACAACGTGATTGGCTAAGTTTGTGTTTATTTTCCCCTCAGACTGTAATTAATTCATGAATGTGCTGTAGGTTGTTAAATTTTAGTAAACAGATAATAGAACTCTTCTTTGAAGTAAAAGCCCTGGCAATACTTAGTCATTTTATAGTAGCATGAATGGAAGATAATTAGTTTGAGACAACCTGGTCCTCATCCAGTGGGAGAACACCGATGGCTCATCTTTGGCTGGGAGTTGCTGTGAGCACAAATTGCAAAGTTTATGGGTGCCGCAGGGAAATGGCGAAGCATTTTCTTCATCTAGCCAAGGAGAGTGCTTAACTCGCTTTTCAGATATTCCAGCCAGTGTTCTTCAGGGAATTGCACTAATACATATGACAATAATATTGTAATGGGACAAGAAAGGCTGACGCAGCATTTTGTTAATTTGTGTTCAGCATTAGCAGGGAGATTTGCAAGCCCGGAGCAATGAAACAGGAACATATTGGTTTTACTGTAGGCATTTTAATTAGCAGCCCTGGGAATATTTCTGTGCCGGGGCAGTGGAGTGAGACCTGGCCCCACCAAGTTTACCCAAGGCATGTTTTCTTCCTTGCCCTCAGTGGCCATTAAAAGGACTTGCCAGAGACAGGGGCCTGGGGGAGGAGAGCAAAAAGTTGCAGAGGAGGGGGTGCCTGGTGAGCATCCAATACCAATTAGCTGCTCAGCTGTTAGCACCTAGAGCCCTTGTTTTAACAACGCAGTGGCAAAGATTGACAGAAATGGCTCAGCCCCAAAATGAATTCCAAAGCATTTTCAAAAGGCTCTTTTTACCCTTGCTACCTTTTAAAAATAATTTGGCTTAAATACAATGCAAGAATAAAGATATCATAAATCAAAAGCTGTTAGCACATATGGCCCCTGAAATTTATAGGTATTAAGCAGAAAAAGCTTAGGAACATTTCACCAAATAATTTTCCAATCCCCCAAGACTCATTTAAATTTCCCCCTTCTCTCTCCCCCATTGCTGAAAAGCATTCCTGGCTGCTAGCTATTTATGGCACAGGAGCACCTGAGCCCCAGGGTGGAGAGAACCAGCTCTCTGCCACTGGGCAGGCTAGTTGATTCTCATGGGATGGGGCCTGAAGCCTTCCCCAGCTATAGGCATCACATGGCAAAGAACCAAGAACCAACAGAAACAGATGGCAGCTGCCCTTAGGTTAGTGATGCAGCCTTGGAGATGGCAGGGTCCATCAGCACTTGGCCTCTATCCCTATCACTTTTAGTCCTGAGCCAGGTGGATAGAGCACATCAGTAAGAGGCAGTGGGACTTAATACTCAAATCTAGCCACTTCTGTCAGGGTTCAGGGAAGTGAGCCTCAACTTTGGAGACCCGTTGCTAAGTCCTGGAAGGCAAGGTACTGAGCAGTGGATCCACAGAAGCCAGGTGAAGGAACTAACCATGCAGTTATGCTCTGGGTGGTGATTATGGATTTCACTATGTGGGTGAAGAATTAGAAACCAATTGGAGGTGTTACTTATATTTGTTGGCTAATTAATGAACTTGACAAATAACTATTGAGCACCTGTGATGGATGAAGCACATGGAATAATTTCCTCCAACCATGCAGATAGACAAATTCAGGCAAGTGTCCACAAGGCCCAGAAGTAAATCTTCTGACTCTCAAGGATCAGCTCAAGGTCCTTCTCCTCCGGGAGGCCTTCCTGACTCCTCCAGCCCATGTGCCTACTGTTGGAGGGCCACTCAGGTCTCCGCCTCAATCTCCTAGTCCATTCGGTTGGGGTCTAACTGTTTGTGTGTGTGCCTTCTCCCCACTTAGAGTGAACCCTGAGGCAGCCTCCCATCACAATACACATGGGGCTCTAGGGGGCAGCATTGGCGTCCAACTGTCTCAGGGTTTGAATTCCAGCCCTGCCACTTCCTGGGTGGGCAAACCACCTAATTTCACTTCTCTGAGCCTCAGGCTTCTCACCATTTAAATGCAGATAATAATGCCTATATCACAGGTTGATATGAAGAGCAAATGGGTTAAGATGTGCCCAACATTTTGTAGGGATTACCGAATAAATAGAATTTCTATGATTCTATCACTCAGCACATGGATTGTCAGGCTGAGCCCTTGTTCATTGTTTAATAGGAAAAATATCTCCTTTTTGACTTGAGTTGAGAAGGGGCTCAAGTCCTCCTTGAGCTGAGAAGGAGCCCTCCAAGTTGGAGCTGCCTTGGCCCTCATTGTGTGGGGAAAGTAAAGAAGGCAGTAGGTATAGTCTGCTCTGTGGGATTGCCTGGCCTTGTGATAAATCCTACTTTATTCAGTGAGGAAGGAAAAGAAGGGGCACCTCCTTAGATCACCTTCTGAGGCTGATGGGAGTATACAGATTTAGAACTTTTAATGGCCGCCTTCTCCATGTGAACCTCTTAGCTCTCACATGCTCTGATCCTCCACCTGTCCTTGTTCTCCCCGGACAGAATGTCTGTCAAATGTCAATGCCACTCATATTTGGGAATATTATATCTCAGAACCAGGCTGATTTCCCATCAGGTCTCATTGCCAATGCTATATCTGCCATGTGATCTCAGATCCAAGGGCCTATAAAATAGCTCACTATGTACGTCAAACTTTACGTTGCTGTTTGCTGAGCTAAATTGGAAAATTTATAGTTTCGAAGAACACAGAGTCAGGGTGAAAATATGGCTCTGGCTGAGTCTGGGCACACCTCGGGTTTTCAGATGTAGTTTGACAACTCTGATCTGACGGAAACACCAGGGTCCATAAAATCAGTCCGTTTGCAAGGTTTCAAGATGCTGTATTAAATATCCCTGCAGTGGCTTCCCTCCCTTGCCTTTATTTAAATGGGGCTATTAATGGCAGAACGAGCTGCCTTAAGATAGGTTCGCAATCTCAGTCTCTCTCACAATTAGTGAGAATAGCATGCTGTTGATGTAAAAGATGGTAGTCAATGTTTTCTCAGTATTTATTGGTGTCCCTGTAGTTCAGGTTGTTGGGGATATGCAGATCTAGAATACAAAGATAAGATGTGGCCCTGGCCTTCATGAAGCTGATGGTCTGGTACAGAAGTCAGCAAACTTCTGTAAAGGACCAGATAGCAACTATTTTAGGCTTTGGTGGGGTCACATGATCTCAGTTGCAACTACTCAAATCTGCTATTGTTGCTCGAAAGCAGCCACACACAATATGCAAACAAATGGGTGTGACTGTGTGCCAATAAAACTTTATTTACAAAAATAGGCAGCAGGCTGGATTTGGGTCTCAGGCCATAGTTTGCTGATCCCTGCTCTAGTAAATAAGATCTAATATATCCTTGTTGGTACTATTCAATATGCATGAATTTTAGGTTAGTTGCACTGTTTTGATTAAGGAAGAAATATTCTACAATGTTATCTTTAATAATGGTGCAGGTGAAGGTGGAGGAGTTAATGTTAGGATATACATAGGAGCAATGTCCTGTCAGGGATTATTTGGGTACACGTGACAGAAACACATTTATCCTAGGCTTCAATAAAGGGAGGTTTAGTGTAAGGAATCAAGGATATAACATCAACCAGAGGGCAGGGAGTATAGCTGGCTCTTATGTGCTAGTATGTAGCAGGCAATAAAATGGACTCAGCGCATCCAATGGATTGGCTCCCTCTGGGTCAGGTACCCACCCTTGGTCTAATCAACTATTGCCAGCTAGGGGTGTTTTCACATAAAGAAAACATAGTTTCAGGCACTCACACCTGAATGTGTTCATGTGTATGTGAGAGGAATATCAGTTCTCATAGGAGGAATACCCTAATACTTACTACCACAAAACAAGGGGAAGGGCATCTCAGCCATGGGACTTCTGACAACCAGGAAAAGCTCAACACCTGTCTTCAGAGAGAGGAGGCACTACAGTGGAACTAGCCTCCTGGAGACAGGAGCTAGTAGATCATTTAGGATCTGAGCAGCTCTGAGTGCTTGATCGTCAGGAGTTGGTGTGTCTTCACTCCAGTGGTCTGCCACCTGACTCAGCTCATGCTTTCAGTGCTGGCTCCACTTGCGAATGTCTGATTTGTTTTTCACCTCCACTTGGCTTTCTGGCTTCTAAACGGAATGATTTTACCTACATTAGAGTATCCACTTTCTTTTGGCTTGGGCTCATTCTTTGGTTATCAAAGCTTCCCTTTCCTTCCTCTACCTCAGGACCTTTCAGCTTCAGCTCCCATTGCCCACTGTAAGACGGTGAAAGCTCCAATGCAAATTCCTGGGAGAGGAAATCTCATCAGCTCAGTGAATAACTGCAGAGTCTGTTTGGCAGAGTTTTCCATGCTGGCCTTTATCATAGCCCATTGGTCAGCTGTGGGTTGACTGCTTTATGAGTAGGTGCCCACGCTTGGTTCAGGTAGCTGCGGTAAGGTGGTGAGATCATAACATCAGAATATGTCATACAGAGTAGGCTTGGGGGTAGGGGATAGTTTTACTTGGAAGGGGCTGCAATAGGGTAGATACCTTAATTGATACATCCAGTTCAGAGATTTAGTGTGCTAATTATAATATTAGCTATAAAACAAAGAGCCACAGACACTGAAGGGAAGGATAGAGTCAGGTAAATCTTCATAGGGACAGTGGTCTTTGGCAGATGGTAGGTTAAGCACAAGTTAAATTGCTGAGTGGGAACACTCCTGGAAAGAAAAACACCATGGGAAATAAAGTCACATTCAAAGGACAGGTTCTGAGGATTAGGACATGAACATCTTTTTCATGGAGGGGGGGTCACTACTCAACCCACTATGCCTGGTAATCTATGGAAAGTCTGAAAACATTGTTCAGGACCAAGAACATGCCCTCAATTACAGGTAGTCCATGACTTATGATGGAGTTCCATTCTAATGACTATCGTAAGGTGGTTCTGATGCAACTTGAGTGACTCCTTTTTGTTTTGTTTTTATTATAATTGCCTTTTATTATCAGTATCTATAAATTTGATCTTTACTTGTCTTTGTGGGTTGGCAGGAGAATGATAACATCAGCAAATTGCACACTGCAGTATCATATGTAGTACATATTACTAATGATAAGATGTACAAAAAAAAAAAAAATCCAAAACTGGATGGTCATAAGTGCAGTTCATGGCAACTCAAATATGTCTTAAGTCAGGGACTACCTGTGCATTCAAGCAGATGTATAAGCTAAGAATCTCAAGACAATATTATTCTGGATTATCTGGGTGGGCCCTAAATTCAGTGACGTTTCCTTATAAGAGAGAAAAGAGGAGAAGACACAGAGAGAGAAGGAGAAAGCCATATGAAGACAGAGGCAGAGATTGGAGTCATGCAGCCACAAGCTGAGAGAGAGAGAGAAAGAGAGATAGAGAAAGAGAAGGGTGGGGGCTGGGGGGAGGAGAGGAGATCTAACTAATGATGCAACTGATTAGGGATACAAAGTTCAACAAGTATTGGAAATCAAAACTTTTCTGTGACCAGGCATTGCTTATCAGAGCATATGCTTGTCTACTCAAAGCAGTGCATTCTAACCCAAAATGTATGCACTATAGCTGTCAGTTTTCTTTTATCCAAGGGAATGTCTACAAACCTACTCCTTGGGCCTGGCTCATTCTCAGGCTGACATCTGCTCTTACGTCGTATACTTCTTAATGGAGGGAATTCTGGAAAACATATGAAGAAATCTATGAATTCTCTGAAGCCTTTGTATATTTTCATAACTGGCCTTGTACAGTGGTGAAACATTAAGATCAATTTCCACCTTGAATGGAGAAACAGATTCTGAAGAGGGAAGCCCTTGTGGAGCCTAGATAGGGGATGCAAGAAGGAGCCTGCCCTTGGTGGGCAGAAGCCCTGCTAATCAGTGGCAAGGTGGATTCTCTACGGAGTCTGACCTAGGAGAGCTGGGAGTCAGGGGCCTCTGTGGCTTTTGTCCCTTTGTCCTTGCCCCTTATGTGCCTCTGTCCTGGGCCTTGCCTACACACCCTTCCCTCCATTTATTCTAGCTCTCTCATCCTCGTTCTCAGACTTTTCCTCAGTCTCTTCTTTCTGCACCACCTCAGATCCCAACTTTTCTTGGGTTGGAGTCCAGTCTTTCATGCCTCAAGTTTGAAGGAAGCAGTGCTTGGTAACTCACAGTATCTCTGCTCAGGTATGGGCTGTGTGTTCAGCTTGTCTCTGGGCTGCCTCGAGAACCCTAGTTTTGCCACTCTTACCCCCCCCAAAGGATAAAATAATGGGGATAACTGGACAAAATCTGGCAACAGGAGGGAAAAGTTTGGAGAACTATCCAATTTTAAAAAGTACATATTACATTTTAATATTTAGAATTTTAAACATACACTCTTTGGTATACAATAAAAGATTGCATTTCAATTCCCCATGTTATGTCTAGTTGGAATGTTTAAATACTATATTGCAATTTGAATCTGGCCCACATTCTCTCCTGGCTCCTCTGGGCTATCCTTTGGGCACTCTCTTTCTAGACGGCTGAAATTAAAATTGAGAAACAGAGCCCTGGGCTGCATCTCACTTTCCCGTGGGATCTGGCCTTAGGCAACTGGGGACATTCTGCCAAGACTTAATTTTCTAGCAGAGAGTCAGGATTTTTTTCTTTTTTTTTAATTATATTTTTAAGTCATAAATGTTATATATACACATATTCACATTTAAAATGAAAATTGGTATGAGTACAGAATCCACATAGCTGTGTTCTTCATATAGCAACCAGAGTGAACCCTTTAAAATTTGAGTTACATCATGCCTCTTCTTGGCTCAAAAGTGTTCAGTGGCATTGCATCTCACTCAGAGAAAGAAACAATGTTCTTAAGTGGTCTACAAGGCACTACAAGGCTGAAACTCTGGCTTCCTTGCTGTCCTTGAACACACCAAGCACACACCCACCACAGGGCTTTTGCACTTGCTGTTTTTTTTTTTTTTTGCCTGGAGTGCTCTTTACTCTCATATTCTCACGGCTCACTCCCTAAGTTCTTTGAGGTCTCTGATCAAATATTTCTTAGTGAGAGAGGCCTTCCCAGACCATCAGTATAAAATAGCACCCCCCCAATATCACACTCTCTGCCCCTTAACCTAATTTATTCTTGTAGCATTTATCATCACCTGGTTTATTACATATTTGTTTATTGTCTGTCTCTCCCACTAGAATATAAATTCCATGAGACTTTTGTTGTTCATAGTGTATCCTTATGCCTATAACATTGGCACGTACTAGGTGCTCAATAAATATTTATTGAATAAGTGGATGAATTAATAAGATTTCTCTCTCTCTCCACCTTCCCATGTGCCAACCCCCATTCCACATTTGTCAATTATAAACACTGTCAACAATGTATTCTTCTAGAAATTCTCCTTGCATATATGAATATCTAGAGGTTTCTGCTTCCAGTTAGGATGCAGAAGGATGTAAGACTGTTGGACCTATGTAAGCAACAAGAAAAACCTGGAAAAATAAAACCCACACTTTTCTATGAGACTAGAGAGAGTGAAGATGCAAGGAAACCTTGATGAACTATATTCCAGAGAGAAATGAGTTCTTCTGAGGTGTAGCAGAGAGGTATAGCTTCCATACCCGGGGAGTGGGCAAGTATAGGTACATGGAGGAGTGGGAAGTTTTTCCAAGGAGATGCCCTCTGAGCTGTTTTGATGGATGACTTTGAGTATGCCGGGACAGAGAAGGGAAGTGGGGAAGAGATTCTAGAAGTTGGGAAAAGTATGTGCAAAGATAGTGCTGTCTGGGGAGCAGTCAAAGTGTGGCCTGGATGTGGAATGGAAGAGTGGGCCTGCCAGAGACAGAGAAAATTTATAAGAAGAAATCAGTCGAGCTTTAAATGATGGTGTGTGCTGGTGAGAGGGATTGAAATCTGCAAGACTCTCAGGTTCAGTTAGAAGACCTATATCATACCAGCAATTTGAACAGGAGAAATTTAGTATAGAAAATTGCCAAGTAGGTAAAAGGTGGTTAACTACTGACAGAGGTAACAGGGAATTCTAAGGTATACCAAACCCCAAAACCAAACTGTTTGCTGTCTAACAGATTCTGACTCATAGCAATCCTACATGACAGGGTAGAACTGCCACATAGGGTTTCCAAGGAGCAGCTGGTGGATTTGAACTGCTGACGTTTTGGTTAGCAGCCAAGCTCTTAACCACTGTGCCACTAGGGCTTCTCTAAGGTATACAGAGATAGTAAATATAGAGAGAAGCAACTACACCTAAGGCTGAAGGAAAAGTAAACAATGAAGGAACTTAGAAATTCAGAGGAGGGGACTCCTGCAAGTCTGAGATCCAGACCTCTGTCTGTGTAGAGAACATGATGACAGAAGTTGAAGAGCCCTTGCTGCTGAACCAGAGAACAGCCCTCCTCTCTAGTAAACACTGCCAGGACCTCTGAATACTGATCCACAAAATACACAAATTATTAGTAAGGGAATGAAAGATGGGACATCTATATAGATTCTACAAATATTACAATTATAATGAGTAAGTCTCATGAACAATTTATGCTAACAAATTCAACAAACAAATTCTTTGAAAAAGTACAGTTTACTAAATCTGACACAAGATGAAATGGAAAACTGGAATAGTCCTCTGTCTGTTAAATAAATTAATTTTACAATTAAAAACTTTCCCACATATAGAACCTCAGACTCAGATAGCTTCACTGGTGAGATCTATCAAACATTTAAGGAATAAATGAGTCTTATACTAGCTCTTTTAGAAAATAAAGGAGGAAACATTTCCCATCTTGTTTACTGAGGTCGGCACAAGCCTGTCATCAATCTTAACAAGGACATTATAAGAAAAGAAAATTATAAACCAATATCCTCATGAAGTGGATGCAAAAGTCCTTAAGAAATTATTAGCAAAACAAATCAATCAATTTATAAAACGGATAATACCTCATGACCAAGGGGGGTTTATCATCTTAATAGACAGAGACAAAGCATTTTACAAAATTTGGCACCCACCCATGATTCCACAAATCATTCTGAAATGACTAGATATCTGTATGGTGGAAAATGAACCCTGAACCCTATCTCACATCATACACAAAAATTAATTTGAGATGGATCATAGACCTTAAATAGTAATTGTTGAAACCACAAAGCTTCTAAATTAGAAGAAAACCTAAGAGAATATCTTTATGATCTTGGGATGGGAAAGATTTCTTAGAGGAGGCACAAAACCCACTAATCATAAAGGAAAAGGTTGTTATATTGGACTTCATCAAAATAAAAAACTTCTGCTCATCAAAAGACACTAGAGAGTGAATAGATAAGTTAAAGACGAACAGGAAAGTTTTGCAGTATGTATATTTGACAAAGAACATGTATCTAAAATATGTAAACCCCTATAGCTCAATAATAAAAAAAGACAAACAACCCAATAAAAATCTGGACAAAAGACTTGAACAGACACTTTAAACAGAAGATAATATCAGTGGCCAATAAACATGTAAAAAGGTGCTCAACATCTCTAAAAAGTCATCAAGAAATGCAAATTAAAAGCCATTCCTTGGGATGGTTATACTGAGGACACCAATAATGGTGAGAATATAGGGCAATGGCTGTATCTTACATTGCTGGTGGGAGTGAAGATGGTACACAACTCCTGGAAAATTTTTTTGACAGTTTCTTATAAAGTTGAGCTTTTTAAAAAAAAGAAAAATCAAACCCATTGCTGTCATGTCAATTTTGACTCATGGTGACTCCAAGTGTTACAGAGTAGAACTGCTCTGTAGGGTTTTCTTGGCTGTAATCTTTGCGTGAAGTAAGAATGAAGGAAAATTGAAAATCATCAAAAATGAATTGGAACATATAAAGATCTATATCCTAGCCATTACTGAGCTGAAATGAACTGATATTGGTCATTTTGAATTGGACAATCTACTACACTGGGAATGACAAATTGAAGAGGAAGAGTGTTGCATTAATTGTCAAAAAGAAGATTTCAAGATCTATTCTGAAGTATAATGTTGTTAGTGACAGGATAATATCCACCTGCATACAAGGAAGACCAGTTAATATGACGATTATTCAAATCTATGCACCAACCTCTAATCTGAAAGATGAAGAAATTGAAGATTTTTTTTTTTTTAACCAACTTCTGCAGTCTGAAATTTATTAAACATGCAATCAAGATGCATTGATATTAACTGGTGATTGGAATGCCAAAGTTGGAAATGAAGAAGAAGGTTCTGCAGGTGGAAAATATGGTCTTGGTGATAGACACAATGCTGGAAATCCCATAATAGAATTTGGCAAGACCAATGACTTATTTGTTGAAAATACTTTTTTTCAACAACATAAATGGTGACTGTACTCACGGACCTCACTGGATGGAATACACAGAAATCAAATCAACTACATCTGTGGAAAGAGATGATGGAAAAGCTCAATATCATCAGTCAGAATAAGGCCAGGGGTTGCTTTGATTGCTCATATGCAAATTTAAGTTGAAGATGAAGAAAATTAAAACAAGTCCATAAGAGCCAAAGTAGGACCTTGAGTATATCCCACCTGCATTTAGAGACCATCTCAAGAATAAGTTTGGCACATTAAAGGCTGATGACTAAAGACCAGACGAGCTATGAGATTACATCAAAGTTATAATATTTGAAGAAAGAGAAAGGTCATTAAAAATAGAAAGAAAAGACCAAATTGGATGTCAAAAAAGACTGAAAACATGCTCTTAAATGTAGAGTAGCTAAAGTGAATGAAAGCAATATTGAAGTAAAAGAGCTGAACAGAAGATTTCAAAGGGTGTCTCGAGAAGACAAAATAAGGTGTTATAATGACATGACTTGGAGTTAGAAAACCAAAAGTGAAGAACACACTCAGCATGTCTCAAGCTGAAGGAACTGAAGTTCAAGCCTCTAGTTGCAATATTGAAGGATTCTATGGGCAAAATATTGAGGAAGCAGGATAAATCAAAAGAAGATGGACAGAGAGGGCCACATGAACCAGAGACCTACATTATCCTGAGAACAGAGGAACTAGTTGGTGCCCGGCCACAATCGATGACTGCCCTGACAGAGAGCACAACAGAGAACCCCTGAGGGAGCAGGAGATAAGTGGGATGCAGACCCCAAATTCTCATAAAAAGACCATACTTAATGGTCTGGATGTGACTAGAGGAATCCCGGCGGTCATGGTCCCCAAACCTTCTGTTGGCACAGGACGGGAACCACTCCCGAAGACAATTCATCAGACATAAAAGGGACTGGACAGTGGGTGGGAGAGAGATGCTGATGAAGAGTGAGCTAATAATATCAGGTGGACACTTGAGACTGTGTTGGCATCTCCTGTCTGGAGGGGGGATGGGAGGATAGAGAGAGTTGGAGGCTGCCAAAGTTTTCACGAAAGGAGAGACTGGAAGGGCTGACTCATTAGGGGGAGAGCGAATGGGAGTAAGGAGTAAGATGTATATTAACTTATATGTGACAGACTGACTTGATTTGTAAACGTTCACTTGAAGCTCAATAAAAGTTAATAAAAAAAAAAAAAAAAGATGGAAGGAATACCCAGAGTCACTGTTCCAAAAAGAATTGGTCAACATACAGCCATTTCAGGGGGTAGCATATGATCAAGAGCTGATAGTATTAGAGAAAGAAGTTTAAGGGGCACCAAAGGCACTGGTGAAAAACAAGGCTCCAGGAATTGACAGAATACCAACTGAGATGTTTCAAACAAATGCAATGCTGGAAGTGCTCACTTGTCTATGCCAAGAAATTTGGAAGACAGCTTCCTGGCCAACTGACTGGAAGAGATCCATATTTGTGCCCATTTCAGAGAAAGGTGATCCAACTGAATGTATAAATTATCGAACAATATCATTATTATCACACGTGGGTTAAATTTTGTTGAAGGTGATTCAAAAATGGTTGCAGCAATACATTGACAGAAAACTACCAGAAATTCAAGCTGGATTCAGAAGAGAATGGGGAATGAGGGATATCATTACTGATATCAGATGGATCTTGGCTGAAAGTAGAGAATACCAGAAAGATATTTACCTGTGTTTTATTGACTATGAAAAGGCATTCAACTGTGTGGATCATAACAAATCATGAATAGCATTGGGGAGAATGGGAATTCCAGAACACTTAATTGTGTTCTGCTCATGCAGAACCTGTACATAGACCAAGAGGAATAGAACAAGGGGATACTTCGGGGTTTAGAATCAGGAAGGGTGTGCATTGGGGTTGTATTCTTTCACCATACTTATTCAATCTGTATACTGAGCAAATAATCTGAGAAGCTGGACTAAATGAAGAAGAACTCAGCATCAGGATTGGAGGAAAACTCATTAACGACCTGTGATATGCCTATGACACAACCTTGGTAGTTGAAAGTAAAGAGGACTTGAAGCACTTACTGATGAAAATCAAGGACTACAGCATTCAGTATGGATTATATCTCAACATAAAGAAAACAAAAATCCTCACAACTGGACCGATAAGCAACATCATGATAAATAGAGAAAATACTAAAGTTGTCAAAGATTTCTTTTTACTTTGAATCCATGATTAACACCCATGTAAGCAGCAGTCAAGAAATCAAAAGATGAATTGCATTGGGCAAACCTGCTGCAAAAGACCTCTTTACCTATTAAAAAGCAAAGATGTCACTTTGAGTACCAGGGTGCACCTGACCCAAGCCATGGTATTTTCAATCACCTCATATGCATGCAAAAGCTGGTCAATGAATAAGGAAGACCGAAGAACTGATGCCTTTAAATTATGATGCTGGTGAAGAATATTGAGTATACAGTGGACTGCCAGGAGAACATTAAATCTGTCTTGGAAGCAGTACAGCCAGAATGCACTTCAGAAGCGAGGATGGAAAGACTTCATCTCACTTACTTTGGACATGTTGTCAGGAGGGACCAGTCCCTGGAGAAGGACATCATGCTTGGTAATGTAGAGGGTCAGGAAAAAAATGAAGACCCTCAACCAGTTGGACTGACACAGTGGCTGCAACAATGGGCTCAAACATAGTGATTATGAGGGTAGTGCAGGACAGGGCAGTATTTTGTTCTGTTGTACATAGAGTCGCTATGAGTCAGAACCAACTTGATGGCATCTAACAACAACAGTAATCTTTGCAGATGAAGATCACCAAGCCTTTCTTCCAGGGTGCTGCTGGGTGGGTTTGAATAGCCAACCTTTCAGTTAGCAGCCAGTTGCAAACTGCTTGTGCCACCCAGGGACTAAAGTTAACCATAAACCTACCATATGATCCAACAATTACACTCCTAGGTATTTACTCAAGAGAATTTAAAAAGGTTTGTCCATGAAAGATTTGTACATGAATGTTTTTATCAGATTTATTCAAAAGAGCTTAAAACTGGAAACAATGCAAACGTCCATCAACAAGTGACCAGATTAACAGATTGTTAATATTTCAGTAGTTCATTTCTTTTCATTGCTGAGTAGTATTCCAAGTATGAATATGCTAACTGAAAGATTGGAGGTTCGTGTCTACCCAGAGGCACCTCGGAAGAAAGGCCTGGCGATCTGTTTTTGAAAAATCAGCCATTCTAAACCCTGTGGAGCACAGTCGCAGCCGGTGTAAGGAAGCACATTAGCCATTGCTTTCACACTTTTGTGAAACAGACTGCGTCTTAGATAACGAGTATTCTAAGTAATCATCTGTTTAATTAATAATTTAATTTAAATTCTTGATACAATGTGAAAAAGGACTACAAAGAGGTGAGATCATTGAGAGCCATCTTGGACACTGCTTGCCACATCCTGCTTCTGTCTTATGGTGTCATATGGAATAGTATTCCTTCTCCAGGCTGAATGTCCTCGGTTATTTCAGCTGCTCCACAAATGGAAGTTTCCACGTGACTTTCTTCTCTCCTTTTGGATTTCAATATTTATTTTAATTCTTGCCCACAGAAATGAATGTAAAACACCAGATGTTTTGTGGACAATGGAGTTATCGCTTCCCTTGACCTAGACACTATATATCTATGTTTTCATGGGCTTTTTGATAAAATGGCCCACTCCATAGTCTAAATAGGGCTTGTAGCCAACTAAAATTCTTAAATCTTTTTCACATAGGAAGCCTTTCCTGTCAAATCTCTCCTGTGCTTCTGTGTGCTATTTTAGCTACTTTATCTTTCCAAATTTCATTTGATTGCTTGGATCTGGCCATCTACTTCCAAAAAACCAGCCACTGAAAACCTGATAGATCACAGTTCCACTCTGACATAAGTGGTGTTGTCACGAGCTGGAGTCGACTCGATGTTAACTGGTTAACTGGTTATCTTTTTAAACTTTCATTTGATTGATTTGGTCTACCCAGCCTAAGAGATTTTGAACCTTGATTCTATCACCTATAGCAATGACTGGCCCTCCCATACCGTGTAATCTGTCTATTCGATAGGGCTGCCTTCCAAATCTTTATCCACGTCATTGGGAGAATATAGCCCAAACCAGAGACCTGTGGCATGCCACTAGAGACAACCTACAGATTGGTGTCAAATCATTAATAATGCAGTCTGTAACCTGGGTGTTTTCTCATTAGTTATGATTCTACCCAACATTATTAAACTTCCACTCATACCTCACTGTCTAATCCATTAAATGATCTTGGGAAAATTTGTCAATGCCTTTGACAGCCCTTGTCTCTAGCATTACTCTGATTTCCAACCCAACTCTCTCCTCCTACTCAAAGTACATCTAGTTAAACTAAGCCTTAAATTTTAAGGGAATTTTTTCTTAGGGAGTCAATATCACAATATTAGTCATTACCACATTCTTTTATAAGAGCTTACCAGCTTGTTTAATAATCAGTTTTGTAACTGATTGTTTACATTTATTTTCCAATATCCAACCTGCTTTAAAAATTGGGATAAAATATGCCCCTCTTTGTTCTTCTAGGACTTTACTCTTTTTCATGGTTTCTCAAAAAGATTCCAACAGCAGCTCTGAGACCATTCCTGTAAACCCCTGTTGCACTCTAGGGTGCCATTTGTCTGAGCATGGAGAGATTTGAGCTCATTAAAGAGCTCAGCTGCTGTCAAATATCTCTGCCTCTTGGAAACTCTGTGGGGCAGTTCTACTCTGTCCTATGGGATCGCTATGAGTTGGAATCAACTCGACGGGAATGGGTTTTTTTTTTTTTTTAACCTCCCCAGGTGGCGAAAAATAGTTTTCATTTGACTACTAAGCTAAAAAAAAGCCTTGATGGTGCAATGATTAAACACTCAAAAAGGTTGGCAGTTGGAACCCACCCAGCAGCTCCACAGGAGAAAGGCCTGGCAATCTGCTCCCATAAAGATAACAGCCTAGGAAAGCCTACGGGGCAGTTCCACTCTGTCGCACGGGGTCACTATGAGTCAAAATTGACTCCATGGCATCCCAAAACAACAACAACTAGCTTAAAGGTTGGTGGTTTGAACCTGCAGCAACTCTGGAAGAAAGGCCTGGGGATCTGCTTCCATGAAGATTACAGCCAAGAAAACCCTATGGAGCACTGTTCTACTCCGTAACTCATGGGGTTGCCATGAGTTGGAATCTGCTCTACAGCAATGGTTCCCAGCTGCCATCCTCTCTCGTGTGCTCTGCCACTTCCAGGTTGGGATCCTTCCCATTTCTGCACTAAACAGAAGCAAAACAGACCCTAAGCAGTTCAGCCGTCTCACTATCACTTGCTCCCTCCTAAGCCTACTCTAAGCAGTAGGCTAGTTCCATCTACATTCTTCTTGCTCTAAAAGCAAAAAATCAACCCAACACATCCCTGTTTGTTTTCCTGAGTGCTTTTTGTGAATCTTGGCTTGTTGTGTGCTTTGGCTTGTGTGAGACTTTTCTTGCAGGCTTCAGCAGTAAGTATGGAGGGCGGGTGGTGGACCAGGCATTCCTGTCTCCTGCAAGGCCGTTCTGTTTGCGTGTTTGTCCTGACACCACTCTGGACCTCAGAGCTTGGCACAATGCCTGGCACATAGTAAGCCTGTGGTACCTTGCTTACTGGTTAATCCACCTCTGTCTTTGTGGTTCTCGGTCACACCTCCTTATCTGGACTGGGTATGTGTGAGACGGCTGCCTGCTTTATTTCTGGTGTCTCGTCAGTGTGCACCAGGCTCGTAGCCATTCTTTGGAGATTGGGAAACTGTGGTCGACATCACGGGACGTGACATCAGTAGGATCCCTGGCAGGGAACACGCCTGTGTGTGTGGGGTGGGGGGTGGGGGGGGAGATGGTGAGTGAGAATTTAGGGGTAGGATTCAAGGAGGTGTGGCGACCTGTAAGCTCTCTGCTTCTTTCCCCTCCTCCTGAGACTGTCTGATCAGAATGGGAAGGTTTGGAGAGGGACGGTCATTCCTTCTCTTGGGAAGGGACCATTCAAGTTGTACTGGACTCAGTCTGGTGGAGACTGTGGTAGTTGTGGTCCATTAGTCCTTTGGACTAATCTTTCTGTTGTGTCTTTTGTTTTCTTCATTCTCCCTTGCTCCACTGAAGTATCATAGATGGCTCCTTATAAGCTCTTAAGACTCCAGATGCTACTCACCAAAGTAGGATATAGAACATTTTCTTTATAAACTATGTTATACCAATTGAGCTAGACGTCCCTAGAGACAATGGCCCCAGTGTGGCTGTACTTTAGACAGCTGAGAAGCCTGTACGATTCTTGGTGATCAGATGCAAATGAAGACTATATTTTGTTTTCATTCCTTTAAGTTAGAGAAAAAAAGTTTGCGGAAGTTTTCCGCATTCTTTTCTCCAGCCTCCCCTTCCCTTCATCCATGCCATCCACAAGCCCTACCACAGTTTGTGTTCCTAATATTTGAAGACCCTGGGGCTTTCCTTTTGTTGGCTAACAGAGGAGAGAGAACTGTTTGCAGTGATTATGTGCATAGATGGTGGGTGGTGACAGCGCCAGCACTCAGCACCCAGCTTTGCCTCCCAGCCTCAGAGCTTTCAAGAGACCCTGAAGCTCCTCCCAGTGGCAGGGTGTCATTAGCACCCTCACCCCCCTGCTGTTGTTGTTGTTAGCTACCATGGAGTCCACCCCTGATTTATGGTGACCCCATGCACAGTGGAATGAAACAGAAGTAGATGCTAGGCCTTTATTCCTAGTCCATCTTAGTCTGGAAGCTCATATGAAGCCTGTTTAGCATCGTAGCGACATGCAAGCCTGCAGTGACAGATGGGAGGTGGCTGTGCATGAGGTGCGTTTGTTGGGAATCAAACTCATGTCTCCCACATGGAAGGAGAGAATTCCACCACTGAACCACCACTTGCCGCTCCCCCCCCCCCCCCCCGAGGATGGCATAGCTAGGATTAGATACAGGACTAAGGGGATGGTCTCAGGAAGATATGAACAATGTGGTGTTCTCTGGATGTGTTTGGGTGTATTTTATTTTGCTTGTTGTGTGTTGTCTTTGGGCACACTAAAAACAGGTTGGTCAGGAAAGAAAGTTCCTATGGACTCCCTGTTCTCAACAGAGAGAAAAAGACAAGAATGATTTGTTAGGGAACAATAATGATTTATATCATACAGGGCTTTAGAAAACTTCAGGCTCTCGTGGTCATTTTCTCACTGATGCTCACGGCAGCCTGGTGAGGTGGAGCAGGCAAGTACTGGTGTCTCCATTTGACATGTAAGGACATCGATGCTCAAAAGTCACAATGCCACTTTATGACAGAACTGCCACTGAAAGCTGGCTCTCCTGTTCCTTGTTTGCTGGCCTCTGACCACCTACCCCTCACCCAGCCCCTTGACCATGGCCCTTGTCTATTGGGAAAGCAAAGCTTTCAGCTACGCAACATGGAACAACAAAATCAGTTTCAATGTAACTCGGCACTTGATCTTGCCTCCCTCCCCCAAAATGCATCTGTCTTTGACCTGCATGAGAGTTGAGGACGTTGGCTCCTGTGTTGTTTTCGTGTTTATTTTCTGCTGACCACTATACCCTGTTCATATGAGTCCAAAGTGGTGTGCCTTTCTTAAACAGTGAGTTCTTTGAGGGCAAACAGTGGGTTGCTACATCTCATGATGTAACCCTAACAAAATGCCTTGGATACTTCAATGCTTAATAAGTATTTTGCAAAGAGAAATCTGATGATGTCATAGCTACACGTTTCTATACTTCAGGCTAGATAACTATGTGCCTGAAAACCTGTGTGACAATGTTTGTGTTGGAAAGTTTGCTGTCTAAAGAACCCTGTGTGAAATTCCTGAGAAATTCACAACCCCCCAAGACTCATAAGCAGATTCCCACTCTCAAGTGTTGACTTAGAGAGTTGTGATTTGTGTTTTTTGAATCTTGTTGTTTAAGGTTTAAGAACCTTTCTTAGGAAACTTTTAAAAGCGTCTAGGTCCACAGTCGGTTTATATTACAAAAAATCATCTTGAAAAGAGCGCTTGCTTTGTAGATAAAGATTGAACTAGAAACAACCAAAACATCAAACCACCAGTGCTTTCTCAAAACGAAATGTAGAGTATAAATAGAGAACAAAACAGGAAATAGTGGTTTGCAAAAAAAAAAAAAGAAATACTTGTAGCTGTCCTATAAAATGCCTTTCCTTACACTGTAGAATGCATGTCAGAGACTGAGTGACAGAAAGTTGGGGGCTGCCGCCGCCTAGCAGAGATAAGCATCTTCCAGCAAGCTTTGTCTTACTGCTCTCTGCAACTACTCTTAAATAATTCTTTAAAACATATATGCATTAGTTCTGTATGTCGTAGGCACTGACTAAATAATTGTGCTCTTCTATCCACCTATAGGGTTGATATGAGTTGGAACTGACTTGATGCCAGTGGGTTTTTTTTGATCCATCATCACATGCTCAGTAGTTCATTGGGTTATGTTATGCCACCTAAAGCTAGTGCCAGTGCCTGTCTTTATACCTACAGAGATATGGAGATGTGGCTTCAGGGCTCAGGTGCCCCCTGTCCTTCTAGCCAGCTCTATCTCCTGCTCCTCACATCCTATCCAGGGCTGATCCATAGTGGCAGCTGTAAGTAAGGACTAGTATCAAGAGTCCTGGGGTGGAATCTGAGTTCTGCCTTTACTAATAGGGGATCTTGTACAACCTCTCTGGATCTTAGTTTCTCATCTATGAGGACAGTCTTGGTGGTTCAATGGTAGAATTCTCGCCTTCATGTGGGAGATCTGGGTTTGATTCCCAGCCAATGCACCTCATGTGCAGCCACCACCCATCTGTCAGTGGAGGCTTGCGTGTTGCTATGATGCTGAACAAGTTCCAGGAGAGCTTTCAGGCTAAGATGAACTAGGGAGAAAGACCTTGTGATCTATGTCTGAAAATCAGCCGGTGAAAACCCTATGGATCACAACGGTTCTATCTGCAACTGATCATAGGGATAGCACAGGGCCAGGCAGCATTTCATTTCTTTGTGCATGGGGTTGCCATGAATCAGAGGCCGACTCTACGGCAGCCAAAAATAACAACAACAACATCTGTTGAAACAGCAGAAAAGATAAGAACTCCCAAATGAGTCTTTCTTACAAGGTTTCCCATTCTACTGGGTCATAAACTGATTTGTCTAAAAGGCAGACAGGTGCCACTCTTTCCACGTGTATCTGTTGGGTCTAAGTAACAAATCTCTTTAGTATTTAAAGCATTCGGTATTTAACGCAGGGAAATGATCCCACAGTAATAGAAGAGCCAAAACAGGAGACTGGGAAATTAGCCACAATCCCTGTAGCTGTGGCCACCGCTGGGCTAGACGGGCAAAGGAAGGAAGTAATGTTGCAGAAGCCGGGGCCAGGTCAGCCTGTAGAGGCTAAGACCTTGTGAGCCACAGAGGAGCTTTAGCTCCTGGAAGACACCTAGCAAAGCAAAGAGAGAGGGGGATTTGATTCCCTTTTTTCACCCAGTCCCAGTCCCCACTCTTCAAACTCAGGCCTTCCATTAGGCAAACCCAGCCAGCATCCAGCTATCATGGGAACCAGGGGAAACATTTTAGGGGGCCAGCCCTCCTCTGATACAGAGAAGTGCAGGGGAAGGTGAGGAATGGAGCTGAGGGAACAGGCCCAGAGGGCTGTCTTCCATAAGGATGTCACCTGAGGGGTAAGGCCTGTCAGTGGGAGGGACTTGATTTAAGAAGAAGAGATGGCCACCTGAAATGAGGAGGTGGTATGGCCAGGCACTCTCAAGCCTGACACCAGTTTGCTCTTGCTGTCTGAGATTTGCCTTCCAAGAAGCAGCTCTAGGCTATAGGACCCAGATAGCAGTGCTGGAGCTAGAAGCTGGCTTCCCTCCTCTTCCTGTGCTGGCTGTGGGGACTGACAGGCCTCAGCAAATAGGTAGATTTAATGTATGGCTGGGTGGCAGCCCATCCAGTAAATTATTTATACCTCTGTGATGTGCTTATCATTCTTGCATGCAAATATTCTGAAGTTTTTCCAAATCCTGCAGGTTGGAATGGGTGTTTTCCGACTTCACTGTGTATTCACTGATTGTGCTTTATGTATCTTTCCTCTCTCTCTTTCAGTATACAAATCTTGGCTCTCTATCACCGTGGCTGCTGCACCTTTACTGGGTATAGGAAAGGCTCCAGCATTGGAGGGGAGTAGCTTTCATAGGGTCAGCCAAGAGTGGAATGGACTTTGATGGATTTTTAGAGCCTGCCCTTACAGCAGATGGTTGATTGCAAGGATCCAGGAAGCTCTCTACACCCCCAATCAACAACAGAGCTGTGAGTTCCACCTGTGGAGAGGAGGATTCTGGGCCTCCAGGTGTCGGTTAACTTAGTAGGCACATCTAGAAGTTTCATCTCCTAGGGGATGAAGGATCAAGTCTGCACATTACATCTCCTCTCTAGACATTTGGTGAATTTATCACCTTTGAATTTTCTGTTGAGCTCTCTTTCTACTTGGTAATTATATGGGACAACTGGCGCTAACCAGTCCTTTCTATTCTTGGGTCAGAGCTCCTAGTTTTCCAGAACAAGTTGGCTTATTTACAATTTCTTTGTATTCATCCTCCTCTACTTACACAAGTGCATATCAGTACTTAATTGAAGAAACAAAATACTTATATATAATCTTTCCATACTTATTAAGATCAACAAAAATATAGTTTATTATAGTCATCCTTCTGTCGTGTTAAAACAGTTACACCTTGTCTAAATCTTTTGAGTATCATAATAAACTCAACTTTCATAAGCTTACTTTATTTAAATTCACTATATTATTATTGTTATTATTATTATCAATTCACAAATTGTCACAACTTGGTTCTTTGTCCTCTTAGCACCACTCCTGATATTCTTGAAAGCATCCTTGTCCTGGGAATAATAAGATGTTACAAGCTAATCCTGAACTTTCTCTGTTCCCAAGATATGAAGTCAGCTGTCTTGGAAGAGTCCTGATTTTATTCATAGTGGAGAATGGTATCAGGGGCAAAATTTGAGTGGTAGGAGTGCACATGAGCATTGGCTTTGGCTGCTGTTGGGCCAATTTTAATGTCAAAATTGGGGAAGAAAGTGTATTAGAGGAATTCATTTTCGGGATTTAACAGGTTCTATTGCTGTCCCTGCTGTCCCTATTTTTCCTATGGTATGAAGTTTTGTGGAACATCAAAACTTTTTATTACATTGATATATTTCTACCCAAAATTAAAAAATATGAAGGCACACCTCTTAGTCTGGCTGTGGGCCATTAGCTTAGGTAGAATGGGCAGGGTCCCTGGTGAATGGTGTTGCCACAGGCACAGGTGCCAGGTGCAAAGTCATTTGCTGAGCACTCCCTGTGGGTGCAACATTGTACCAGGTGCTAGGATGAGCAGAAGTGACAGATGAAACATGACCCCCAGCCTCCAGGAATGTATAGGAATCATTTGTGTGCATTAAAAAAAAAAATGAGAAAACTATAGAAACCATCATTCAATCAAAGGTTGAAACCGGTGGTGCAGGCAATAGATGGTGAATGAGTTGAGAGAAGTGAGAGCTCGATGTGTGGGTCTCTGAAGCAAGAGGTTTGGACCACCTTGGAGAATGGCTGGATTTTAGATAGATGTTAAAGTGCATCCTTATCATTGGAAACCACCTAATATTCAGCCCTAGCCAGCCTGTGGAGCTGTGGCTATCAGGGTGTGTAGGAGGCTGCTGGAAGAAGAAGAATGACAACAGAGATATTGGTTTACAGTGAATTCAACGTGGTGCCCCAAAACAAGAGAAAATAGGATTCCTGTTGTATTTTGAAATGACAATGAAAAAGTATTAAGGTATTCAAGGTCAGCAATCCATTCAATGCAGTTAATAGAAAGAAATTAGAGTTCAGTCTGTCAGTTTGTCTTACCATGGTGGCTTGCATGTTACTGTGATGCTGGAAGCTATGTCACTGATATCGCGAATAGTAGTAGGGTCATCCATGGTAGACATAGCTCAGCGGCACTTCTAGACTAAGATAGACTGGAAATAAGGCCTGGTGATCTGCCTTCAAAAATTAGCCAATGAAAATCTTATGCAAAACAACAGAACATTGTCTGATATAGTGCTGGAAGATGAGCCCCTCAGGTTGGAAGGCACTCAAAATACAAAAAGGAGGGAGAGGCTCAATGAAATGCGTTGACACAGTGGCTGCAACAATGGGCTCAAACATAGCAATGATTGTGAGGATCGCGCAGGACTGGGCAATATTTTGTTCCGTTATACGTAAGATCCCTATGAGTCAGTGTCAACTTGACGCCACCCAACAACAAAAAACAGGAGACTAGACCACCACCCATATGTCAGTTTGTTGTACGATAGTGGCATACGTGGCATGCTGGAAGCTATGCCACCAATATTTCACAAATACCAGCAGAGTCATCTATGGTAGATAGGTTTCAGTGGAGCTTTCAGACTAAGACAGGCTAGGAAGAAGGGCCTGGTGATTTGAAAATTAGCAAATGAAAACCATACGGATCACAACAGAGTATTGTTCAATATAGTGCTAGAAGATGAGATCCCTAGGTTGGAAGGCACTCAGAATAAGAGTGGTCACAGCAATGGACTGAAGCATACCAACTATCATGAAGATGGTGCAGGACCATCTTTTTTGCTCTGTTGTACCATGGGTCATGAGTCGGAGTTGACCCAATGACAACTAACTACAGCAACAGGAGACTAGAGGACCTTGTAACTACCTCCTCTCACTGCTTTAGAACAGAAAGCCATGTATCCTGCTTCCAGTCTGACTGGCCCATCCTTTCTACATGCACCACCAAACATGCCTGCACCAACCCCCTCCCTCCCCAGCTCTGTGCTTTTAGCTTGTTCTGTGCTGCCTATCTTGCCCTTCTACCTGGGAAAATCCTAGGTGTGATGTTACCTTCTTGTGCTTTTCCTGTCACCACCCCTTTCAACCCTGCCAAAAGAACTGATTTTTTTCCTCTTTGGTATTCTCATAGCATTTCATACATAAACTCTGTTATCCTACCTATTTCACATATTATTATCACCTCTTTACTTGTCTGCTTCTTGAGAGATGAGTCGTTTATTCTCATCTGTGATTCAAATGTGTTTGGTACTTAGCACACATTCAATAGACATTTGTTGCATGAATAAATGAGTGGATACATGGGAGAATGCCCCCAAATAATTCCTGGCTGACTCAGTGGCCCCATGGGATTAGTGTAGGTTTTGGATTCGGTAATTCCTTGATCTTTGTCTTCATGAAGCATGAGTATACAGGACCTTGGTTTATATCTGTTAGATTTGCAAGGATAACAGGTAAAATGTCATCTCCAAATTCATAGAACAGCCCTTAGTTTCTCTTGGTTTCAGTTGTAATATTTCTAACCAAGCCTTGTTTTGGTAAGAAGAGGATCACTTAGGGAAAGAAGCAGCAAATTGCTTCCTTTTTGTATACCAAGTCAGGATTTGGTTTGAAGGTTATGATTTGGAGACATAGGGACTTGGTGATTAGACTGTTCTAGGGACAGAATTGAGGAGCTGTGGTAGCACAGTGATTAAAGCACTCAACTGCTAACTGAAAGATTGGCAATTTGAACCCACCAGTCGCTCCTTGGGAGAAAGATGTGGCAGTCTGCTTCCGTAAAGATTACAGCATTGGGAACCCTATGGGGGACTTCTACCGTGTCCTACAGGGTCACTATGAGTCAGAATTGACTTGATGGCAACAGATTTGGTTTAGAGACAGAATCTTTTAATGTGTACCAAAGTCCTTTGCTTGAAGACAGCTTAAAAATCTGACCCAAACTGAGGTAGTCTGCATTCCGTGAAGTTCTCTGTTGAAAGCAGAGAAACTGAGAAATACCATGCAGGCCTCCAAAATTTTGATGGCTCTCCAGTGATTTATGTATTTGGTTATATCAAATTCTATATTCAAGAATAGGAGGTCTTTGGACAACACCTAGGTCTTTAAAGGGTTTTGAAGGTGGAAAAAATTTTTGGAGAAAGGGCAGTAACTCAGCTGCCATCTAGTCCCTCGGTGGATGTGCCTGCAGGGAGGTGATGTCAAGGAAGGTCAGGACAGGGAACTGGCTGTCTCAGGGTCCAGTGGGATCACCCCTGTCTGCCATCCATTTACCTACATTCTTCTAAACTCTGAAACAACCTTCTCTGACATTTTGGTGCTTAAGTCCTTTTTACCTTTTGGTTATAGTTTTTTTTTTGGCAGGGGGAGGGGAGGTGGAATGTTAAAACAGTGGCCAGTGAAGTTGTGTGGCTCAGGAGCCAAAATCATTAGAAAACCAGAAAACAAAAGGCCAACTAAAAAAGCAAAAATTACTAATAGAAACTTCCAGAAAGTGAGTATCATTCACTCATTGCTTCTTTTATTTATAATATTTTCCTACCGATTGTTTAAAAAATTCAAATAATGCAGAAAATTATAAAGAAGAAAGCAAAGCAAAACAAACAAAAACACCCAGAAGCAAAAACCTAACAAAAAAAAGCCCCTCTCAATATCCTTCTGCCCAGAGATGACCACCGTCAGCTTCCCGATGTTACCTTTCCCAGACCTCTTTCCATGCCTAAACATATCTGGATTTACCCTTCTCTCTACATATAAAACTTATATTAATGGAATCATACTATATGTAGTATTTTGCTATCTTTATATACGCATGTATGTATGTGCACACGTCCCCTACACATGTATACTTAAAATTGCAAAATATTTCATTTTATGAACCTGAAATAATTCATTAAACCAAGACTGTTCTGAGGGACATTTGTGTTGCTTTTAGCATTTCACTATTACAAACATTATTGTAAAGAATATCCTTTGTGCTGTGCTCAGATTGTCTTCTTAGGATAATTCCTTAGGAGTGAAGAAGCTGTATTAGAAAATACGCATATGTAAAATTTTTATATGATTTTCAAACCATCCTCTGAAAATGTTGGCCAGTTTGTATGCTCACCAGCAATAAATGGGGGTGCTTATCTTCCTCACACTCTCCCCAACATCAGCCCAACATTAAGTATTGTAGGGGTTCTCACCTTTATCAATCTGATAAGCAACAGATGACAGATGATATTGCAATTTCCTTTCTTTTCTTTTTTGGTTACCAGTAAAATTTAGAATCTTGTGATAATTGGCCATTCATTTCTCTCTCTCTCACTTTTTCCTTCTCTGTGTGAATTGTCTATGTCCTTTGTTCATTTTTCTGTTGGAGAATTCATTTTAATAATTGAAAGGGGTTCTTTGTATTAACCTTTTGTTGGTCCCATATGTAACAGTCTCCTCAGACTGTCATTTCTGTTCAAACTTTCCCAGGTTTTACTTCTGCTGTAGGAAAGCACTTGAGTTTTATGTGGTCATGTTTTTCTATCTGTTTGGCTTTCTGAGTTTTGTGTCAGGCTTAAGAAGCCCATCTCCATCCCAAGGATGAAAAAATATTTGGTATTTTTTAAGGTTTTTAAAAATTTTTTTATACTGAGTCTTGGATACTCCAAGAATTTATTTTGCTGAAATACAGTTAGCATTTTATATATTTCTAAATGTCAGTTATTTACTAATAATTTCTTGAGTAACCCAGCTTTCCTGCATTGATATCAAGTGCTCCTAAACTAAAAAAAAAATAGAAATTTAAAATAAGCTTAATTTCTGAACCTACTTTTTCATTGATTTGATTGCTTATTTCTCTACCATGCTGCTACCATTGTTGTACTTTCATAATTCATTTTAGCAACGAGTAGGGCAAATTGCCCATTCTGCCACTTGTTTCGCGCTTCTTTTTCTAAATTAAAGTCAGTTTGGATTTTTAGTGTGATTGTGTTTATAGAATAATTTAGGAAAAATTATATTTTTAGGCACTCTATCTGTCCAATATTAAATAGTCTTTATTTTCTGAATACAGAAATTATAGAGCAATATCATTAATATCACATGTAAGCAAAATTTTGCTGAAGATCGTTGAAAAATGGCTGCAGCAGCATATGGACAGGGAACTGCCAGAAATTCAGGCTGGTGTCAGAAGAGGACGTGGAACCAGGGATATCATTGCTGATGTCAGATGGATCCTGGCTGAAAGCAGAGAATACCAGAAAGATGTTTACCTATTTTTTTTTTAATAATTTTTATTGAGCTTTAAGTGAACGTTTACAAATCAAGTCAGTCTGTCACATATAAGTTTATTATACACCTTACTCCATACTCCCACTTGCTCTCCCCCTAATGAGTCAGCCCTTCCAATCCCTCCTTTTGTGACAAATTTGCCAGTTTCTAACCCTCGCTACCCTCCCATCTCCCCTCCAGACTGGAGGTGCCAACACAGTCTCAAGTGTCCACCTGATACAAGTAGCTCACTCTTCATCAGCATCTCTCTCCTACCCATTGTCCTGTCCCTTCCCTGTCTGATGAGTTGTCTTCGGGAATGGTTCCTGTCCTGGGCCAACAAAAGGTTTGGGGACAATGACTGCGGGATTCCTCTAGTCTCAGTCAGACCATTAAGTCTGGTCTTTTTATGAGAATTTGGGGTCTGCATCCCACTGATCTCCCGCTCCCTCAGGGGTTCTCTGTTGTGCTCCCTGTCAGGGCAGTCATCGGTTGTGGATGGGCACCATCTAGTTCTTCTGGTCTCAGGATGATGTAAGTCTCTGGTTCATGTGGCTCTTTCTGTCTCTTGCGCTCATAGTTATCATGTGACCTTGGTGTTCTTCATTCTCCTTTGATCCAGGTAGGTTGAGACCAATTGATGCATCTTAGATGGCTGCTTGTTAGCATTTAAGACCCCAGATGCCACATTTCAAAGTGGGATGCAGAATGTTTTCATAATAGAATTATTTTGCCAATTGACTTAGAAGTCCCCTTAAGCCATAGTCCCCAAACCCCCACCCTTGCTCCACTGACCTTTGAAGCATTCAGTTTATCGCAGAAACTTCTTTGCTTATGGTCCAGTCCAGTTGAGCTGACCTTCTGTGTATTGAGTATTGTCCTTCCCTTCACCTAAAGTAGTTCTTATCTACTAACTAATCAGTAAATAACCCTCTCCCACCCTCCCTCCCTCCCCCTTCTCGTAACCACAAAAGTATGTGTTCTTCTCAATTTATACTATTTCTCAAGATCTTATAATAGTGGTCTTATACAATATTTGTCCTTTTGCATCTGACTAATTTCACTCAGCATAATGCTTTCCAGGTTCCTCCATGTTATGAAATATTTCACAGATTTCATCACTGTTCTTTATCGATGCGTAGTATTCCATTGTGTGAATATACCACAATTTATTTAACCATTCATCTGTTGATGGACACCTTGGTTGCTTCCAGCTTTTTGCTATTGTAAACAGAGCTGCAGTAAACATGGGTGTACATATATCTGTTTGTGTGAAGGCTCTTATTTCTCTAGGGTATATTCCGAGGAGTGGGATTTCTGGGTTGTATGGTAGTTCTATTTCTAACTTTTTAAGAAAACGCCAGATAGATTTCCAAAGTGGTTGTACCATTTTACATTCCCACCAGCAGTGTATAAGAGTTCCAATCTCTCCGCAGCCTCTCCAACATTTATTATTTTGTGTTTTTTGGATTAATGCCAGCCTTGTTGGAGTGAGATGGAATCTCATCGTAGTTTTAATTTGCATTTCTCTAATGGCTAATGATCGAGAGCATTTTCTCATGTATCTGTTAGCTGCCTGAATATCTTCTTTAGTGAAGTGCGTGTTCCTATCCTTTTCCCACTTCTTGATTGCGTTGTTTGTCTTTTTGTGGTTGAGTTTTAACAGAATCATATAGATTTTAGAGATCAGGTGCTGGTCAGAGATGTCATAGCTGAAAATTCTTTCCCAATCTGTAGGTGGTCTTTTTACTCTTTTGGTAAAGTCTTTAGATGAGCATAGGTGTTTGATTTTTAGGAGCTCCCAGTTATCTGGTTTCTCTTCGTCATTTTTGGTAATGTTTTGTATTCTGTTTACGCCTTGTATTAGGGCTCCTAAGGTTGTCCCTATTTTTTCTTCCATGATCTTTATCGTTTTAGTCTTTATGTTTAGGTCTTTGATCCACTTGGAGTTAGTTTTTGTGCATGGTGTGAGGTAGGGGTCCTGTTTCATTTTTTTGCAAATGGATATCCAGTTATGCCAGCACCATTTGTTAAAAAGACTATCTTTTCCCCCAATTAACTGACACTGGGCCTTTGTCAAATATCAGCTGCTCATATGTGGATGGATTTATATCTGGGTTCTCAATTCTGTTCCATTGGTCTATGTGCCTGGTGTTGTACCAGTACCAGGCTGTTTTGACTACTGTGGCTGTATAATAGGTTCCAAAATCAGGTAGAGTGAGGCCTCCCACTTTCTTCTTCTTTTTCAGTAATGCTTTGCTTATCCGGGGCTTCTTTCCCTTCCATGTGAAGTTGACGATTTGTTTCTCCATCACCTTAGAAAATGTAATTGGAATTTGGATCGGAAGTGCATTGTATATATAGATGGCTTTTGGTAGAATAGACATTTTTACTATGTTAAGTCTTCCTGTCCATGAGCAGGGTATGTTTTTCCACTTAAGTAGGTCCTTTTTAGTTTCTTGTAGTAGTACTTTGTAGTTTTCTTTATATAGGTCCTTTACATCTTTGGTAAGAATTATTCCTAAGTATTTTATCTTCTTGGGGGCTACTGTGAATGGTATTGATTTGGTGATTTCCTCTTCGATGTTCTTTTTGTTGATGTAGAGGAATCCAAGTGATTTTTGTATGTTTATCTTATAACCTGAGACTCTGCCAAACTCTTCTATTAGTTTCAGTAGTTTTCTGGAGGATTCCTTGGGGTTTTCTGTGTATAAGATCATGTCATCTGCAAATAGAGATAATTTTACTTCCTCCTTGCCAATCCGGATGCCCTTTATTTCTTTGTCTAGCCTAATTGCTCTGGCTAGGACCTCTAGCAGAATGTGGAATAAGAGCAGTGATAAAGGGCATCCTTGTCTGGTTCCCACTCTCAAGGGAAATGCTTTCAGGCTCTCTCCATATAGAGTGATGTTGGCTGTTGGCTTTGTATAGATGCCCTTTATTATGTTGAGGAATTTTCCTTCAATTCCTATTTTGCTGGGAGTTTTTATCATAAATGGGTATTGGACTTTGTCAAATGCCTTTTCTGCATTAATTGATAAGATCATGTGGTTTTTGTCTTTTGTTTTATTTATATGGTGGATTACATTAATGGTTTATCTAATATTAAACCAGCCTTGCATACCTGGTATAAATCCCACTTGGTCATGGTGGATTATTTTTTTGATATGTTGTTGAATTCTATTGGCTAGAATTTTGTTGAGGATTTTTGCATCTATGTTCATGAGGGATATAGGTCTGTAATTTCCTTTTTTTGTAATGTCTTTACCTGGTTTTGGTATCAGGGATATGGTGGCTTCATAGAATGAGTTAGGCAGTATTCCGTCATTTTCTATGCTTTGAAATACCTTTAGTAGTAGTGGTGTTAACTCTTCTCTGAAAGTTTGGTAGAACTCTGCCGTGAAGCCGTCCGGGCCAGGGCTATTTTTTTGTTGGGAGTTTTTGGATTACCGTTTCAATCTCTTTTTTTGTTATGGATCTATTTAGTTGTTCTACTTCTAATTGTGTTAGTTTACGTAGGTAGCGTTTTTCTAGGAATTCATCCATTTCTTCCAGGTTTGCAAATTTGTTAGAGTACAATTTTTCGTAATAATCTGATATGATTCTTTTAATTTCAGTTGGGTCTGTTGTGATGTGGCCCATCTTGTTTCTTATTTGGGTTATTTGTTTCCTTTCCTGTATTTCGTTAGTCAGTCTGGCCAATGGTTTATCAATTTTGTTAATTTTTTCAAGGAACCAGCTTTTGGCTTTGTTAATTCTTTCAATTGTTTTTCTGTTCTCTAATTCATTTAGTTCAGCTCTAATTTTTATTATTTGTTTTCTTCTGGTGCCTGATGGATTCTTTTGCTGCTCACTTTCTATTTGTTCATGTTGTAGGGACAGTTCTCTGATTTGGGCTCTTTCTTCTTTTTGTATGTGTGCATTTATCGATATAAATTGGCCTCTGAGCACTGCTTTTGCTGTGTCCCAGAGGTTTTGATAGGAAGTATTTTCATTCTCGTTGCATTCTATGAATTTCTTTATTCCCTCCTTAGTGTCTTCTATAACTCAGTCTTTTTTCAGCAGAGTATTGTTCAGTTTCCAAGTGTTTGATTTCTTTTCCCTAATTTTTCTGTTATTGATTTCCAGTTTTATGGCCTTGTGGTCTGAGAAGACGCTTTGTAATATTTCGATGTTTTGGATTCTGCAAAGGTTTGTTTTATGCCCTAATACGTAGTCTATTCTAGAGAATGTTCCATGTGTGCTAGAAAAAAAAGTATACTTTGCAGCAGTTGGGTGGAGAGTTCTGTATAAGTCAATGAGGTCAAGTTGGTTGATTGTAGCAATTAGGTCTTCCATGTCTCTATTGAGCTTCTTCCTGGATGTCCTGTCCTTCTCCGAAAGTGGTGTGTTGAAGTCTCCTACTATAACTGTGGAGGTGTTTATCTCACTTTCCAGTTCTGTTAAAATTTGATTTATGTATCTTGCAGCCCTGTCATTGGGTGCATAAATATTTAATATGGTTATATCTTCCCTGTCAATTGTCCCTTTTATCATTACGTAGTGTCCTTCTTTATCCTTTGTGATGGATTTAACTTTAAAGTCTATTTTGTCAGAAATTAATATTGCTACCCCTGCTCTTTTTTGCTTATTGTTTGCTTGATATATTTTTTTCCATCCTTTGAGTTTTTGTTTGTGTCTCTAAGTCTAAGGTGTGTCTCTTGTAGGCAGCATATAGACGGATCGTGTTTCTTTATCCAGTCTGAGACTCTCTGTCTCTTTATTGGTGCATTTAGTCCATTTACATTCAGTGTAATTCTAGATAAGTATGTGTTTAGTGCTGTCATTTTGATGCGTTTTTATGTGTGTTGTTGACAATTTCATTTTTCCACTTACTTTTTTGTGCTGAAACGTTTTTGTTTGTAACTTGTGTGTTCCTCATTTTCATAGTATTTGACTTTATGTTTGCTGAGTCGTTACGTTTTTCTTGGTTTTTATTTTGAGTTATGGAGTTGTTATACCTCTTTGTGGTTACCTTAATATTTACCCCTATTTTTCTAAGTGAAAACCTAACTCGTATTGTCCTATATCGCCTTGTATCCCTCTCCATATGGCAGTTCTATGCCACCTGTATTTAGTCCCTCTTTTTGATTATTGTGATCTTTTACATATTGAGTTCAATGATTCCCTGTTTTGAGCTTTTTTTTATTTTTTAATTAATCTTAATTTGTTTCTGTGATTTCCCTATTTGAGTTGATATCAGGGTGCTCTGTTCTGTGAGCTTGTGTTGTGCTGGTATCTGATATTATTGGTTTTCTGACCAAACAATTTCCTTTAGTATTTCTTGTAGCTTTGGTTTTGTTTTTGCAAATTCTCTAAGGTTGTGTTTATCTGTAAATGTCTTAATTTCACCTTCATATTTCAGAGAGAGTTTTGCTGGATATATGATCCTTGGCTGGCAGTTTTTCTCCTTCAGTGCTCTGTATATGTCATCCATTGCCTTCGTGCCTGCATGGTTTCTGCTGAGTAGTCTGAACTTATTCTTATTGATTCTCCATTGTAGAAGAGCTTTCTTTTATCCCTGGCTGCTTTTAAAATTTTCTCTTTATCTTTGGTTTTGGCAAGTTTGATGATAATATGTCTTGGTGATTTTCTTTTTGGATCAATCTTAAATGGGGTTCGATGAGCATCCTGGATAGATATCCTTTCGTCTTTCATGATGTCAGGGAAGTTTTCTGCCAACAGATCTTCAACTATTCTCTCTGTGTTTTCTGTTGTCCCTCCCTGTTCTGGGACTCCAATCACACGCCAGTTATTCTTCTTGATAGAGTCCCACATGATTCTTAGGATTTCTTCATTTTTTTTTAATTCTTTTATCTGATTTTTTTTCAGCTATGTTGGTGTTAATTCCCTGGTCCTCCAGATCTCCCAGTAGGCATTCTAATTGCTTGAGTCTGCCCCTCTGACTTCCTATTGCGTTGTCTAATTCTGCAATTTTATTGTTAATCTTTTGGATTTCTGAATGCTGTCTCTCTATGGATTCTTGCAACTTATTAATTTTTCCACTATGTTCGTGAATAATCTTTTTGAGTTCTTCAACTGCTTTATCAGTGTGTTCCTTGGCTTTTTCTGTAGATTGCCTTATTTCGTTTCTGAGGTCATCCCTGATGTTTTGAAGCATTCTGTAAATTAATTTTTTATATTCTGTATCTGGCAATTCCAGGATTGTATCCTCATTTGGGAAAGATTTTGATTCTTTAGTTTGGGGAGTTGTAGAAGCAGTCATGGTCTGCTTCTTTATGTGGTTTGATATCGACTGCTGTCTCCGAGCCATCACTAAGATATTGTAGTGATTTATTCTATATTTGCTCACTGAGTCTTATCTTGTTTTGTTTTCTTTCAATATACATAGATGGGCTACTAGATTGCACTGTCTTGATTCTTGTAGCCCTTGACTCACTTATGTCCTATTACCAGCTGGTTTGGGCTGTTACCAGATATATAAGCCTGAGTCCATTCACTATTCTTGAGTAGAATCTGATTTTGGGTCATCAAGTGTGTGATGTAGACTGTCACTTATCCACCTCGAGAAGTAGTGGTGATAGTTGTGTGCATCAGATTCTAGTAGCAGCTGGGGCTCACACTCCAGGGGAGCAGGATGCTGACAGGCTTCCCCCAAGTGTCAGTGAGGTAGGTGTGTCTCTATTCCTAAAGCACCTTGGTGGGTGGGCTCTGCAGCTGTACCTTAGGCCCCCAATGCAAGTACCTCTACAGATTTGTATGTGTCACCCTCCTTAGACCCCTAAGGCAGGAGGCTAAGTGGTCTGGGGGGGGAGCTTCAGCCCTCAGTTCCCTGTTGTGGGTCAGTGAGGGCTCTGTTGAATACGCAGAGATATCAGACCTGGGAAACTTGTCTTTCCAGTAAATCCGCTAAAACAATTGCAGTCAGATCCCTATCAGAAATGCTTTTGCATTATAATAGCCATCTTGTTCCCAGTAGGGATGAAAGCCCGAGACTGTGGATGACATATGCTTGGCTGGAGCTGGTTCTGTGTTTTTAGTCCAATTAGGGAAGGATTTTTGGTCCCTGTGTTTTTTGTAGTTGCTTCTCTCAGGCCAGGAGAATGGGTTAGGAAAAGACAAAAACAAAACAAAAGAAAGAAAAACAGCAGAGCAGTTTACTTTCTGGCCCAGGAAATTCCAATGTTAATGAAGCCGCCTGGGAAGGGGCGGGGAGTTTTCAGATAAATAGGAGAGAGTAGCCCCCGGAATATAGACAAAGTTACTTATCTTGGTTGGGATGACTGTTTTATCTGAGATTCCCGAGGGGCATGTCCTCGACTGTGTGTGCTGGCTGGGTAGAGATTGCCCCCGAGGGTCAAGCCCGCGTCCCGTGCTTGTGGTGTCCTCGGCTCCCAGTCCAAAGCCCAGCGCCAAGGTTCCCCAGCAGGGACTCTGCACTCCCAGCTCCAAAACCATTTGTTTCCTCCTGGTGACTTCTCCTCCTGTCAGCTGCGTCACTGCGCTGCCTGCGTGCACTGGCTGGGCCCCCCCGCGAGGTCGGTTCAGGGGGCTGGGGCTGTGCCCTGTGTTTGCGCTGTCTCAGGATGCTGTGCTCTACTCTCCTGTGCCCAGTCCAAAGCCTGGCGCAAAGGTTTTCTGACTGGGATGCTGGCTCCAGGCTCCGAAAACAGTCGCTGCTTCCCTGTGGTTATTTGTTCTCAGTCTCTGTCACTCAGGTCAACTCTTTAAATCTGTGTTTGTTGGTCAGGGTTCGTAGATTGTCATGTATGTGATCGATTCACTTGTTTTTCCGAGTCTTTGTTGCAAGACGGATCTGAGGTAGCATCTACCTAGTCAGCCGTCTTGGCCCCTACCTGTTTACCTATGTTTTATTGACTATGCAAAGGCATTTGACTGTGTGGATCATGACAAATTATGGATAACATTGCGAAGAATGGGAATTCCAGAACACTTAATTGTATTCATGAGGATCCTTTACATAAATCAAGAGGCAGTTGTTCGGACAAGACAAGGGAATACTGATTGGTTTAAAGTCAGGTAAGGTGTGTGTCAGGGTTGTATCCTTTCAGCATATCTATTCAATCTGTATGCTGAGCAAATAATCTGAGAAGCTGGACTACATGAAGAAGAACAGGGCATCAGGATTGGAGGAAGACTCATTAACAATCAGCGTTATGCAGATGACACAACCTTGCTTGCTGAAAGTGAAGAGGATTTGAAGTACTTACTAATGAAGATCAGAGACCCCAGCCTTCGGTATGGATTACAGCTTAACATAAACAAAACAAAAATCCTTACAACTGGACCAGTAAGCAACATCATGATAAATGGAGAAAAGATTGAAGTTGTCAAGGATTTCATTTTACTTGGATCCACAGTCAGCAGCCATGGAAGCAGCAGCCAGTGGACAGTGAATAAGGAAGACTGAAGAAGAATTGGTGCATTTGAAATGTGGTGTTGGCAAAGGATATTGAATATACCACGGACTGCCAAAAGAACGAACAAATCTGTCTTGGAAGAAGTGCAACCAGAATGCCCCTTAGAAGCAAGGGTGGCGAGACTGCATCTTGCATTCTTTGGATACGTTGTCAGGAGGGATCAGTCCTTGGAGAAGGACATCACACTTGGCAAAGTACAGGGTCAGCAGAAGAGAGGAAGACCCTGAATAAGGTGGATTGACACAGTGGCTGCAACAATGAGCTCAAGCATAGCAACGATTCTAAAGATGGCACAGGACTCGGCAGTGTTTTGTCCTGTTGTGCATAGGGTCGCTATGAGTTGGAACTGACTCGATGGCACCTAACAACAATGTAACAAGTCTTCTTATTTAATAACATCTTATTTTAGAGTTATATTTTTAAAATATCTGTCCAATAGTCTTTTTATTTATTCACATCTTATAATTTATAAACATTATTTTCTTCGTATAAATCCTTATACGTCATGTTAAATTTATGTCAAGAACTGTGACAGGCCTGAGATCTTACCCTGCCTGCAAGCAAACAAGTTAGCCTGCCATGGTTTCATAAAAGCTGGCAGAAGACAGGAGACTCCCAGTTCACAGGCACCACAGGCAACATGAGCTTCATGTTTGCATCTGCTCTTCTTGTCCAAGTTCCACAGTGGATGCCGCACCTGCAATGGGTTTGCGTCGGAGCTGAGGAACCCTGAGCTTAGGAAATCCTAATGAGAGGTAGAGTCATGCCTCTCTGAGGTAAGTAATGAGGAATGAGAGGAGTAAACCAGGTGCAAGGAGAAGAAGAACATTCCAGGCAAAAGGAGCCACAGGCAAAAGGCCCTGCGGTGGGAAGAAGTGTGGTAATTATAAACTCCTGACAAAAAGGCCAGTATGGTGACTCCATTATCATCTGGCTTAACACTCCTGAAGGGAACTAGCCTTTTTATTTTTCTATTGTAAATGACCTACTCGTTTTGTGTGAATGCTTGTAGATTTTTTCCCTTTACCTTCAAAGTATATTAATTTCCCTAGGATTTATTTTTATTCATTCTCTAAGAAACTCTCTTAAGACACAGAAAGCCTCTTCATTCTGGCAAATGGTCTTGTAATATATCTTTAAGTTATTTCTCTTTCTGTCAGTTATGACCTTAACTATATGACCTTTAAACATGATAAATTTTCTTCGTTTAAATTTCATAGTTATGTTCTCTTTGCAAAAGTTCCATCTGTTTTATTTCTACTGCATTTCAAGATTGAAGCCCATCCTTAGATTCAGGATTACTCTCTGCTACTTTTAATTTTGTTTATCCATGTCTTAGTTTTGGAAAGGAATATTTTGGGGAACCTGCACTTTCGTTGTCATCTTTTCCAGAAGTTTCTGGGTCTGTTTTTGAAAGAACCACTTTCTAAGTGCTTTCTCCCAATTCTTTGAAATCATTCCAAGGTGAGATTCAGAAAATTCTTCTTGGTTAAAATAACCTTTTTAAATTCTTAATGTCTTCTTACTCTCAGTTTAAAATGTATTTATTTATGACAAGAAATTGGGGAATAGCATCTTCCTGGTTAATGAATGAAATATGTAGTGAGGCATGGTGAACTGAGGAGGCTGTGGGAAGACTTCCTATCTCTGAAATATCTCCCTAATTGTTGTGGTACCTAATATTCCACCAATAAAGATTCATTTCTTTGTGTATGGTTTTTGTTGGCGTTGTTAGCTGTCCTTGAGTTGGCCCCTGACTTATGGTGACCCCGTGCATAATGGGATTGGACACTTGTGATCCACAGGGTTTTCAGTGGCTAATTTTTGGATGTAGATCTCCAAACCTTTCTTCCTTAAGGTTTTTGAGGTCCAGCCAAACGCAAATATTCCCAAGAGTTAGAAGCTGAGCTGTTGCTTCATTAGCATGAAGTTAGTTAATCAGATTTAGTTACTTAGAGAGGTTTCTTACACTTTCAAAAAGGAAGGAAGAGGAAAGTGCATACAGCACAAGTCCTGGCTTTTCCTCACAGTACAACAGAGAAACTTTTAAAAATGATTTTTCTGAAATATTGAGAAATTTTTGGATCATTGAGTTTAATTTTGAAGGATAAAAATCCTTAGGATGATGTGTTTATTTGTTACTCGTTCTTTACTCTTCAAAAACTGTTCAATAAGAAGGGTTTGGTGAGGAAGTATCTCAGTTAGCAGAGGGTTGCAATACCTATACACAAGTAGACAAACCACCACTGAAGGAATGCAGCCCATTTACTCTTTGAGAAGACTCCCATTTTTGTAGAGGAAAGACATTCAATGTGTTCTCTAATCATGGGTTTTATTTGGTTGAATTTTGACCTTGATGTTAATGGATATGTTGTTGGTTTTCTCAGTAGAGTTAAAGTAGAAAGGTGCGGAAACTTGTCCTAAACTAGGAAAAATCCTTGTTTTCAAAATCTGAGATGATAAACTAATAATGAAAAATCAGAAACTTTTGATGTCGATAGTTCAAAATGAGACCCAGGCCAAATTTTACATGGCAAAAATCTTATTTAATAAGTTTTAGTGGTTCTAAAATTTTTTCGGTAGCCTCTTTTTTGAAAATGAATATTTAGGGTATTTGTTGGCACTGTCTAGTACAGACACTAAGTCTTGAAACAGAAGGATTTTTTTTGGTTTACATGTTGATGAATTAAAGTTTCACAGATCAAATTCATTGTAATTTGTAATTCTTTGATTGTATCACACATAATTATTTTATGTATCACTAAGAAAAAAACGCTGTCTATGGAGCTCTGACAAGCTTACAGTGCTATAAGATGCATACTAATTTCAGAGATAGTAACAAGTGAAAAAATACTAATCTCAGAATCAATGAGATACAGTACTTTTCTTAAAGAGAAAAACAGGGAAAATTGACATAATCAACAGTTTGACAACGATTTACCTGAAATAATAATGCATTCAACTAATAAATTTGTACTTTAAGATTCCATTTACCAGATATGAAAAAGTTAGAAAAAGGGCAACCAAAATTATTCATAAAATACTGTTAATATTCAGAGAATTAACAAAGTGACTTTAAATCTGTAGAGGATGCCCCAATTTTCCACTATTTGATATTTTCTTTCCTGAGCAAGGAATTTGGTCCGTGCAGAACTGCCTGGGCAAAGGGTGAAGGGACTGCTCCTATCGTCTTTCCCAACTCCTTCTGCAATCTTTTGAGCAAAAGCTCCTTATTCTTGATAGCTGGATACCAAAAACCATGACCAAACCTCTTGCCATCCAGTTGATTCCAACTCATAGTGACCCTATAGGACAGAATAGAACTGCCCCATAGGGTTTACAAGGACTGCCTGGTGGATTCTAACTGCCAACCTTTTGGTTAGCAGCTGCAGCTCTTAATCGCTACTCCACCAGGGTTTCCGATAGATAGACAGATAGGCAGATAGATCGATAGCAAGCTACCATCAAGTCAACTCCAATTCTGACTAATGATGACCTTGCATACAACAGAACAAAGAGTAGCTTGGTCCTGCACCATCCTCATGATTGCTGCCAGCATGTTTGAGTCCATTGCTGCAGCTGTTGTGCCAATCCATCTCACTGAGGGTCTCCCCTACCCTAGCTAATCTTCTACTTCACCAAACATGATGTTCGTCTTCAGCAACTGATCCTCTTGATGATATGTCCAAAGCAAGTGAGTGTGACAATGTTCTGTTGTGATCCCTAAGGTTTTCATTGGCTAATTTTTGGAAGTAGATTGCCAGGCCTTTCTTTCTAGTCTGTCTTAAGTTTGGAAGCTCTGCTAAAACCCTGCTGGTATTTAAAAATTGTCAGAAATTAATTTTAATACCTGACATTGTCCCTAAGTGGAGTAAAAAGTTCTGCCCCACTTGATTTGTTCCTGAGAATGAGAAATCTGACTCCTGAGCTCACAATATCACTATGTTCTATGGGTTGGGGTTAATCAACTACCCCTTGCTTAAAGGTTTAGGCAATTTTGCCTGAGAAGCTTATTATTACTGTTTTTAATCCTAAAAATATTATAGTATGTGGGGTATCTGTTAGGGAGAAAGGATTTATGGAAGGTGAGCAATTGCCCATATTCCCACCATCTTGGCCATTATTATAATTTTAGCACATTTCCTTCCATTTTCTTATCCATGTAAGTGTTTACATAGCTGAGATCATTTTTACATGCAATTTGTATGATGCTTTTTTCACTTAGCCTCATGTCATTAAATGAGCATGTAAAACATCGTTATATAGTTGACTGTTTTTATTCTATAGCTATATTAACTATCCCTTTACTGATTGTTAAACTTTTTTTTTTTTTTTTTTGGCAATTCTAAATAATGTTAAATCGAACATACCTATATAAAAATCTCTGCCCATATTTTGGTTAAGGGATATCACCAACATTAATACAATTGATTTGTACTGTTAAATTGCTTTTAAGAAAAAAAAAGTCGTAACTATTTATAACCCCACCAAAGGGATTAGAAGTGAATACAAGAGGATGGTTGGGTTTATTTAATATTATTATTGTATCAGTTCAAACTAACAGGGGAAACTGAGACACAGACAGATAAAGCGATCTTGTTGCTGGTGACAGTATCAGTTAAGATTGGAGCTGGGAATCTATTGTCTTCTCCCCCTAGCCAGCATCTTCACTACTTTACTGTAGCCCTGTGGAAATTCCCTATCCTTGAAATTATACCCGGGGATCTGTAGACTGCCCACCAGGAGCCTAACAGCACTGTAAAAGCTCCTAACGGTACCTGGCTCACTCTTATTTTGTCTTCCCTCCAATAAGTGGTAGGCATCTCCAAAATGGTCAAACCAGATCCATTTTTGCCTTGCAAACCAAACAAACACTTCTGTTTCTGTTTTGCTTTGTGTCCGGACTAATTCTTAGCACCTCTTCTGCCTGTGAGCCATCTGTCACCTCATTCCGTAAGACTGGCACCAGCAGAAATGCAGTCTCAAGGGATCCCTGGGAGGAAGCGAGGCCGACCCCCACTTCACTCAGCACCTATGAAGATGGCAGTTCATAACCTTTATTCTGCTTCACCTGGTTGCTTACCAGCAGTGAAGACCCCAAAGAAAAGAGGGCGGAAACCCGGGTACAAGGTACGGCTCTATCATCTCCTTTCTCCAAAGTTGTATTGCGCTGGGACCCAGAAGCTTGAGCATGACTTCACTGGGAGCTGTAACGAGAGGCCAGGAGCTTGGTAAAGACAGAATGAACAATAAGTTTCTCTCAATGAAGCATGTGAAGAGGCCTCACTGTTACAACATGGCACATGATAAATGCTATTGTGTGCGCTTTTACAAGTGAAGAAAGCAAATTACACCAGATGGGGAAAGTTGTGAGGCAAGCAGATTTTAGGGTCATAGCTAAATACGCATTATTAAACCTTGCATCCAAATTCGTGTTTCAGATGCTGAGCTTTTCCCTGACTATTCTTATTAGGATGGCTCTGGAAACTGCCTTCTAGAACTCATTCGTCATTTATTTTAGCAGAAGCAGATGATATTCCTCAGACATTTAAATTATTAATGCAAGTAGGCCAGTGTCAAAGGTCATAGATGAGTTTCCCCAAACCTAGCCTCAATAAGCGGACTCATAATGAAAATTCAGAATATTAATTCATAGTTTCCCACTTATAAAAGATGCTGACCTCAAGTTTGGCTACAAGGAAGCACATCAGGGAAAATTAAAATCCTTTAAGAATTAACAATGATTTGGAGGAGGTAGGGTGGAGGTAGGGTGGAGAATGGATCCTCTGATGTAACCTCAATCCCATAAACCAACCCACACCAGATGGAGAGGTCCTTCTCCAAGATGTTTTTGAAAAGGCTACTAGAGAGGAAAGAATATTAAGCTTGTTCTCCAGAGGCCTTCCAGGCACTAGAAAATAAGCTTCAGAAGTTTTCCTTCATTTGTTTTCCTTGAGAGAAAGGGCTTATGTTTCCATTTGAGATCTGAATACTCAAACCAAAATGCAAATTGGCAGTTAACTCCCATATATTTAGGAAATTGCATGGAAATTATTTCAGGTCAGCTGAAAGACAAAGCTTCCGGAAGAGTTGGTAATGAATTAAATCGTTATCCCTTTGGCTCTCCATAGTTCTTCCAAATGCTGGGAAAAGAAAAAAAATTTTTTTGAGTGGGGGGAAGGTTACTCAAAGTTATTTTGGGGTCATTGGTTTAAGTAAAAGAAGCTTTTACTCAGCCATCTCATGAGGTAAAGTCTTCAGTCACTGGTTATGTTTCTAACAAAGAGAACCTCCTTTTTCTCATGGGCACACCAGCTTCAGGAATGTGTCTCTCTGAAGCTGGCATAGAGCAGGCCTCACCCACTCAGCTACCTACATGGTTGCTGGTGTCTGGGAATTGCATCTGGAAGGCTGGAGCAGGGTAGCCCTTCCTTTTAGAGATTCAGGGAGCAAATCCAGAATCTGAAGAAACACACCAAAACCTTCTCCCGCTATTTGGCCTTTCTCCAACTCCCCTGGGAGCTGTGACCCAAGAATGAAAATTACCACCAGACACAGCATTTCTGGGGCCAGGAAAAATTAAAATTCACTCCATGGAATGAACTCAACTTTGCAATTTTCTTGTCTCCTGACAAGGGCAGTTTTCAGTGCTCTTAACACTCAGGGACACCTCAGGTCAGGAGAAAACTTTTTTGAGACTGGCTGGCTGATGCTTCCGGCCCTGCTCAGAGTAAGCAGGTCTTATTTTCTCTGTCCCACTGGATTTCTTTTCTGGGGCCCACAGGCCATAGCTCTTCCTTGAGCCTCCTCCCTAAGTGCTGGCCCATCCCAGGCTTCCAAGAACATGCCAAACTCCTCCTGAAACTAGTCTGCTCCCAGGCCATGGGCTTAGTGTCCTAGAAGAGTGGTTCCCAAACCAAACCAAAAGAGTGGTTCCCAAAACCAGTCTGCATGACATGTCCACCCACCCACCTCGATGTGAGAGAAGCAAGAACAATTAGGAAATGCTCATAAACCTAAGATGACCACTCTGAAATATCTCCTTCCTACTTTTTTTGTGTTAAAGTGTTCTTTGTTTTCTTAAATATTTTATGCGGATGGGATTTGTAATTTAAAAATGTCCTTACTTGGCAGATAAAGTTGGCAACCTATTAAGTCTCCCCAGTTTTATTGTGAAAATCTCCTTGAACCTGAATTTCCATGTTACCATTAATGGCAAGAGCTTTAACCGTCGAGAATCCAGCAAGGAAACGTTCCATTTACCAAAATGGCAACTAAGTTAGCAAGTTTAACTATCTAGGACATAGGTGGGGAGCCAGAAGTTGAGAAAAAAAAAAAAATCATGACCGTGCAAAGTAAGGTATTACTGGTCTAACCTTAATTTTTTTTTTTTTTTTTGTATTTTATTACTAAGAAAATGCTTTCAAAATCCTCCATCAGAGTCTATATTACCTTTCATACAAGCTCGGTTATAGCAATTTAGTAGCTTTAGTTTTGAAGAAGGTAATAATGGGGGGAGAAGATCACACACACAGCAGAACCCTGAGAGGATAACAGTAATTTCTGTTATAAAATTATATGATACTAATATATTAACATAGGACAATAAGATAATATAATAGTAACATTATCAATATTAGAAAATAACAATATGACTTTGTTGTTGTTAGTTGCTGCTGAGTGGATTCAGACTCATGGCAACCCCATGTGTACAAAGTCAAACTATGCTCTGTAGGGCTTTTAAGGCTGTGACCTTTCAGAAGCAGATCACCAGAAGCAGGAGACACTTAAAAGGTGCCTCTGAGTAGGTTTGAACTGCCAGCCTTTTGGATAGTAGTCTAGTACTTAACCACTTGCATCACCCATCACTCCTAATATAACTTTAAAAACCCATTGCCATTGAGTCAATTTTGACTCATAGCAACCCTATAGGGCAGATTAGAATTGCCCCAAAGAGCTTCCAAGGAGAGGCTGGTGGACTTGAACTGCTGACCTTTTGGTTAGCAGCCGAGCTCTTAATCACTGTGCTACCAGGGTTCCAAATATAACTTTAGTATACCAATAATAATATCATTATTATAACTATATGTGAATATGAAAATATTCAACCCCCCAAAACCCCAGTGCCATCGAGTCGAGTCCGACTCATAACGACCCTATAGGACAGAGTAGAACTGCCCATAGCGTTTCTGAGGAGCGCCTGGTGGATTCGAACTGCTGACCCTTTGGTTAGCAGCCAAAATATTATCATAATTAAATTATAAGTTCTAGAATCTTGGGCAGGTTCTTCCCCAGGAGAGTCTGAGGACACCTGGCTGTGCTGACTGTATCACAGGTCTATGCTGGTTAATGTTTGTCACTTCTTGCCTGGTGCTGCCCCAAGCTCCTCTGTCAGTCATCTCTGTACCACTCCACAGCGGGGAAACTGTCTGGTCTAAGTGTGGATACAGCCTTGCTCTTTAAGACCCAAGGACAGTTAACACAGGTTGTCACATTTAACCACTTCTCTGAGCCTTGAGGATAACATAAGTGAATTATTACAGGTAGAAAAGATACAGTTAGACTGGCAGTCAGATGTCAGTGCTCTTGAGTTCACAGGTTACAACCCTTCACAGGGGCCCTTCTCTGCCCACCTCTGTCTTAGTCCCAGGCCTGCAGCCACAGTACTGGGCCACATTCTCCCCGGGAGAGCACCACATTTATGGCCTTATTGTCCTTTCTCATCCCAGTCAAAAGAAGCAAAAACCCATTCACATTACATTTTCTGTGAAGAGACACAAGCTGAAAGCCATGAAAATAGCCTTCCTCATGATCAAATAGAGCATTTACACCTCAGTTTGAAGCATCTGCTATTGGTTTAGGTCTTTAGTTCAGAGATTCCTCAAGATCATCAGGCAGATTTTCCTTACATTTCATGACTGAAAAGTCTACTGAGGTGGTCACTTTTGAAATAAAGAAAGAGAGCCTATACCAAGGACAAATTCTAGCTTCAAAGAGTGGAATTTCCAGCTTTACGTGGAATTTGACAACCTTTGAGATTGGCACTCTGCTTTAGGTAGAATGAATAAAGTGCTAGGTTTTTAAAATACCCGTTTGTTTCCACTAAATTAAGAAGTCCTGGTAGCACAGTGGTCAAAGCACTTGTCTGCTAACCAAAGGTCAGTGGTTCCAACCCACCAGCAGCGCTGAGGGAGAAAGATGTAGCAGTCTGCTTCTGTAAAGATTACAGCCTTGGAAACCCTATGGGGAAGCTCTACTCTGAGTTGGAATCAACTCAATGGCAGTGGGTTTGAACTGGGTTCTTTGGTTATATAATAATAGTAACAGTAATAATGGTGTATGCCATTTATTGAGTACTTTCTATGTTTGAGGCTCTGTGCTGAAGGACTTTATGTATATTTTCTTATTTAATCCTTGATAGTTTGATAGTGAGGAGAGAGTAACAAGAACCGCAGGAATTGGGCATGAGGTAACCAAGCCCCACAGCCCAAGGCCGTTTACTCTGGGGCCTGCAGCCTTCTCCACCTCAGTCATCTCTTTGTGTTATTGCTCAGAACAGTAATTGTCCTCCTAGATTTGAGAAAGAGTAAATTATATTCTGCCTGCTCTGTTTAATGGGTTAAGAATAGTGCAAACATTTTCAAGAAAGAATATTGTTCCTAAAATATTAAAAACAAATAGCTAAAATGTTGATTCTTGTATTAGTCTGGATACAAATTCAGGTATTGTAACAAAGGCCAAATAACAATGGTTTAAAGAAGATAGAAGATAATTTCTCTCCCACGTTAAAGCTGGGTAGGCTATCCAGAGCTGATATGGCAGCTCCCTAGGTACTAGGACCCAGATTCCTTCTATTTTTTTGCTCTGCCATTCTTAACACATACTTTCCACCTCATGATCTAAAATGGCTGCTCCAGCTCTCACTATTCCATCTACATTCCAGCCAACAGAATGGAAACAAAGAGGGTAGTGGAGGGCATGACTTTCGCCTTTAAGAGCCCACCCCTCAAAGTTGCATGCACCCCTTAAACTCACATCCCATTGACCAGAACTTAGTCATTTGTCTACACTTAGTTCCAGTGGAGGCAGGAGAATGCAGTGCCAGCTGACCATGTGATCAGCTAAAATTCTGGGGCTCTATTATTAAAGGAAGAAGAGGAGAATGGATATTTGGTGGCAAGCAATAGCATCTGTTAATGACTTAAAGAGCAGCCTTCTATAATCTGGAAAATTCACTTTATAAAATAATATTCTGATGAATGTGGATAAATGTAGCATTTTGTGATCCTACAGTCCTTTGAATTCTTTTGTCCCCTCTTATTGTTATGGTCATTCTTTTTTTTTTTAAGTATTTGTTGTTTTGGGGATCGCATAATAAGGAAGACAATTTCACAAAAATACCAATTAAGAAAAGGTTCAAACTTAAGTAAAAAGGTTTTGTTTGTTTATTTGTTTGTTTTAACCCTTGTTCTAAGGCTACCTTATCATTAGGACCATGTATGTTGAATTGGCTTCAGAGTTTCTTTGATGACCCAGATCTTGTAGTGCCTTTCAGTTATATTTATGAACACCAAATGTAGCTTAGTAGCATGGAAGGGAAGAGTGAATATCGAATAACCCTTCCTGTGCCTATCTTCAAGGCCCCTCTCTTGCTGATGGTAGATACGGAATGCCGTCTGTGGCCCGGGGGCAGGGAGTGGGGGGGGAGGAATGATTGCAGAGTTGAAGGCAGGGTTCATTCCTCCTTGCTGAACTTGGGTAGCATCTGGGGCAGGGACTGTCTGTCCTGTGACCTTCTGTTTCCTTGCCTGGACAGGGCTGGAGCAAGGCTCAGGTGAGTGTGTTCAGCAGTGGGTCTGGTACCAGCACAGTAAATGTTTTACCATCAGCATTCTGCACATAGCTTGAGTATGAATGTTAGCTGATAGTTTCACTTAGATTAAAGAGCAAGGTGAAAGTAAACAGTGAAGATGTATGTTGCAACTTTGCTTGTTCATCAAGGATGTGAGTGCCTTTTGCTGAATTGGATAATAGTTTTTGAAGACTGAAAAAATATTTCAACTTTGTGTGCTATTCACAATGCAACAACTACAACACAACACATTTTAAAGATTAACCTCCCTTTTTAACATTTTTTCCATCACTTCCTTATGTTTAAGAAATCAACAAAACAGTAATAAATCAAGCTCTGATTTGTAGCACTTGCCTATTTCCAAGATACAAATATTCCCAACAGGACCAATTTCAAGCCACCAATGTGACATCACTGAACGTGGAGCTGGGAAAAGATGTGCAGAAACACACCCTTCTATTTCTATGCAATATAATAGCAGAATACAAATTAGAAAGCAAATTGTTCAAATTATAAATAATCTGCATATTTATTACCTTCATTTTAATATATTTTCTTCAATTAAAAGTATATATAATATATTTTTAATAATAGCTGTGTTTAACCATTGGCTTGTAGAATTCCTGAAAAGTTAACCAACTGCTTCAGTGAACCAATATAACCCAGCTGCAGCACATGACTGCTCTGGGGTCAGCTGTGCACAGGACGGCTGTAACCCTATGTACAATGTGTCTTATCTCATCTGCAGGGCTGACTATTCCAACCCTGTGCCTCCTGATGTGCAGAGCTTGGCCCCCTCATCAGTTTGTGTAAGAAACCCAATCACACCAAGCATTCCTTGAAATGTGTGGTTTCTACCAAAGATTTTTGGGGTCATAGGGCACAGTGGAGAACCTTTCACGAAACCCTTCTCATCTGATAGATCTGTTTTTCTGAGCTCCACTTTATTCGGTGACGGTGATTTTTTGTTTTTGCATTCTTTTCTTTCTCTCTCCTAGTCCCCGTGGAGCACTATTTCATTGTCTCATCTCTTAACTTTCCTCTGTCAGAGGGAAATTAAACCATTCTACCCCACCCCAGGCAGAGCAACCACCCTTTCCACCTCCTCTGCTGCACCTCACCAGTTTCAGCATCTCTCTGGGCCCAAAGGAGAGCCTGTCCCCAACAAAAAATTCATGGGAGAATGCTCCGGCATCTCCATCGCATCTGCGTGTCATTTGCACCTATGAAAGACAAAAAAAGCCAGACCATTTCCCTCCCACCTCCAGCCTTCCTCTTCTGCCCTCATTGTGATGCAGGTAGTATATTTTATTTGGGTCATCTTATTTTCCTAGGGAAGTTTTAGTGCAAAGATCATTTAATTCGGATCCCAGATTCGAATGAGGGGCATGTGCCAAAGCAAGTCTCGAGGCCCAAGGATGCTGGGTGTTGACTCTCTAAACAAACCTCCTTGGCTCTCAAAGGCTCCCAAAGATGACAAAATATGGGGTAGACCCGTTATGGGGCTGACTCCCAGGAATGGAATTAGGTCACTGACCACAACCTTCTTGTTATTGGAGCTGATTTGCATTTCTACTTGGTGCATTTTTAGACTGAAGCCTGAGATCAAGCACTGTGAGGCATTCAGTTTCCCTAACTCTGCTTCCCACGGCATCTCCTCAGAACCCTGAGGGAGTTTTGCACCGAGAAAGGGTGTGCTGTCTAAAGGAGAAATGGGCAGGGTCATGGATAAAGCTATCTTTCCTCAAGCTGGTATGGGGGGAGGTGACGGAAGGGAGGGAAAGCGTGATTTTTTAAAAATCCAGTCTGACATTCTTTATCTTTTAACTAGGCATTTAGTCCATTTACATTTAGAGAAATTACTGATATATTTGGGTTTAAATCTATATCTTATTTTGTGCATTCTAATTGTCCCACTCATTCTATGTTCCTTTTGTCTTCCTTGCCTTCTTTTAGATTTTTTTTTATTATTTCATTTTTTCTACTTTCTATGGATTGGAAGTTATGCACTTTTTTCTATTGTTTTAATGGTTGCTCTGGAAATCACGGCATGTGTACTTTTTAGGGTCTTCTAAAGTTAATCATACCTTCACTTTCTACCTGGATAATACAAGAACTTTAAGACAGGGCAGTTGTACTCTGTCCCACTCTGTCCCATAGGTTTGCTGTGAGTCAGAATTGACTTGACAGCAATGAGTTTGGTTTTTTTTGTTTGTTTTGTTTTAGGATACTGTAACTGCATTTATTCCCTCACTTAGGTATTACCGTTGTCACGTATTTTAATTATTTTTTTAACTCTTTTAAGCTCTGAGGACATAATTCATGTTGCTTTAAACAGTCATTTTCATTTAGATTCACCTATTTACCACTTTTTAAAAATTCTTTTTTTTTTCTTAATGTCAGACCTTCCACCTGGATTACTTTCCTTTTGCTTGAAGAACTTCTTTCAGAAGTCCCTTTAAGAGTAATGAACTCTGTTAATTTTTGTTGTTTGAAAGTATCTTTATTTCATCTTCTTTTTTAAAAATAATTTTTTTTTTTTTTTTTGTTGGATGTAGAATTCTAGGTTGTCAGTTATCTCCTTGAAACACATTAAATATATTACTCCAGTTATCTTCTGGGGTTCATTGTTACAAATAACTCAGCTATCTAATAGTTTATTTAGATGTTACTTGGACAGTAATCTGCATTTTTAAGCTAATTTTAAGACTTTTCTCTTTTAACTTCTCTTACATAGTTTTCATCTATTTGTCTCTATGATGCCTTCTGAATAATTTCTTCTGACATGTCTTCCAATTCACTAATTCCCTCTTCAGCGATGTCTAATATGTTGTTAAATATATCCATTTATTTATTTATTTTAGTTACTGTATTTTTCATCTATAGAAGTGAAATTTGGGTCTCTTTTAAATCTACTAAGTTACTTTTTATAGTTTTCTGTTCCCTGGAGATATTTTCAAGCTTGTAATTTATATTTCTATAATTAGAATCACAGTTGCTTTTCTAATCTAAGCCTGGTAATAGAAATATCTTAAGTGTTTCTGTTTTTATTATTATTATTTGTTTGTTTTGTGCTTTTCTTGCTCATTCTTTCTTTGGCTCCTTGTTTCCTTATGTGCTTGGGTATTTTGGACTGTGTAACTCATTGACTTTGAATAAATATTTTTGAAACCTAGGATAATAGTAAATTCTTCCAGACAGGATTTGTGTTTGATTTTATAGGTACCTCAGGGCACTACCAGACTGAATATTCTTTAAATTAAATTCACTACCTCAAGCTTTCCACCCAAGTTCTGTGAATCTGGGCTGCAAATCTGTGTGAGGTCTGGCTTGTGGTGATAAGTTCTCAGGGATTCTGAATGCCCTCTCTCCCCAATGTCAAGGCAACTTTCCTTATAGTCAGGTGGGGGTGGGAGTAGGGTAGTAGGTAAGTTTACAGCTGGCTCACCCTTACCTTGAGGTTGTAGCCCTTTTGGGTGAGTCCTGGGCTTAGACTTTTGTCCACAGCAATTCACAAGGCCTAGATTTCATCTATATTTTGGCCTGATTGTTCTTTACATATTGTTAGCTCCTCAGTACTTTTATTTGTCTTACATTTTATCCAGTATTTGTAGTTGTTTTTAATTTATCCAAATAACCTAGTTTTTTATATTGCAAAAAACATAACTTCAAAGAAATTCAAGCATGAGTTTTTAGGACACCACGTCTCTTCCAGTCAACTTTCAAAATATGACATTGACACAGTTTGGTCTCAAATTCTTTAAGATTTTGATAAGTAGGCCAGTGCAAGGTACATACACAACATTATGATTTGTAAGACAGCTTAGAAATCAACACCTCTAGCCCATTTGGAAGATGAAGCCCAGAGACATTGAGTGAGTTGCTTAGAATTCCACGTGAGTTGGCAGCAGAACCAGGTTTAGAACCCCAGTCACTATCTCTGAGTCCAGTGCTCTCACCACTCCCCTGCATTGCAGTGGGCAATGTGTAGTTGATGACAGAAATCATGTCAGTTTTCAGTGTCCATTTCTCAGATAAGGAAATGTAGATGTTCTCCTTCTCTTCCTATCCTCTCCCAGGAGGTCTGAACAGAACTTCTCCTATTCCATTATGAAGGCTTATTGCTTGAGTATTAGAGGAGAAATCTTTTGAAACTTAGAGACAAAGTCAATATTACTGTTCCCTCAAAGTTAGCTAAATAGGCCACAAATAAGGAGCCCTGGTGGCACAGTGGTTAAGCGTTTGATTAGCGGCTGCTAATCAAAGGTTGGCAGTTGGAATCTGCCAACCACTCCTTGGAAACCCTATGAGGCAGTTCTAATCTGTCTTATAGGGTTGCTATGAGTCAGAATTGACTCTATGGCAATGGGTGTGGTGGTGAAATAGACAAATGCTAATATTTCAAAACTAACAATGCATATATACCATCAAAACAAAGTTTGTGTAAACACTAGCAGTTATCCTTGATTTCGTTTTTTCTCTCACCCATCACCTCAACTCTACCTCAAAATACACTTCAAATCCAACCAATTCTTTCTGCCTCCAAGTGGCTCCCCTGAACCATGCAATAACCTCCTTACTAATGCTCCTTCCTCCACTTTGCCTTTCCAATCTATTCTCTCTACCACAGCCATGATTATCATCGTAAAATAAAAATTGGGTTGTGTTTTTTTGTGCTTAGAATTCTGTAATTGTTTCCATAATGTTTAGGATAAAATCCAAACTCCTTATCTTGACCTAGAAAGCTCTACATGGTCTAGTCCTGAATACCTAGCTGGCCTCATCTCGTATCATTCTGCCTCTTACTCTCAGCTCCAGTCTCCCCGGCTTTTTGGTTCCTTGAACAAGCCAAACTTTTGGGCATTTATTTCCCCTGTCAAGACAGGCTCCATTTTGTCATTCAGATCCTGACTTAAATGCCACTTCTTTGTAGGACTACCCTGGCTGCCTGGTCATACTTTATCAAATGACTGTATTTTACATCTCTGTGTAGCAGTTACCACGTTGCTGTTAGTTGATCCTGACTCATGGTGATCAAGTGTGTGCAGAGTAGAACTGCTCCATAGGGATTTCAAGGCTGTGACCTTTCAGAAGCCAGGGCTGTCTTCCGAGGTGCCTCTGGGTGGGTTTGAACAGCCAGTGTTTCAGCTAGTAGTCAAGCATCTAACCATTTGTGCCACCTAGGGGCTCCTGCACATCATAACTGATATTTTTGTTGTGTGTTTGTTATTTGTCTCCTCCCTGGGTTTCATTCCCAACCAAGCACTTCATACGCAGTCGCCACCTATCTGTGAGCAGAGGTTTGTGTGTTGCTATCATGCTGAACAGGTTTCAGTGGCGCTTACAGACTAAGACGTTATAGGAAGAAAGATGTAGTGATATACTTCTGAGAATTAGCCAATGAAAACCCCGTGGATCACAACGGTCACAAATGAACATGGGGATGGCACAGGCAGGCAGTTGCATTTTGTTCCGTTGTAGGTTGCCATGAGTCATGCTGACTCAAAGTCAGCTAATAAATACAATGATGTGCAGGCAATCTTTATACAGGTGCTCCTTGGAAACTCCATGGGGCAGTTCTACTCTGTCTTATAGGGTCACTATGAGTCAGAATCAACTCGACAGCAGTGGGTTTGGTTTTTGTTTTCAACCATGTTCTCCATCCTCTGATTATTGACTTCTTGCTGTCAGTCTGCCTAACACTATATAGTTAGTACCTCTTGTTATTGTCAAACTCACGTATTTCTACAAAAGTGTTTGACTCTTTGCCCTTTGGCGTCCTCCCGGCCACACATCTGAGTTTACAAACAATTACCATGGCAGCCTTCCCTCCCACTTCTCCTCAGTGCTTCTCTGCCAAACGTATTAGAAAGGGTATTCTTTGAAAGACAGTGGGAGCAAGCAACTCTTCAGGCCCGTATTTTGGATTTGCGAATGGAAAAGGAAGGTTAGCTGATCCATAATCCCGTGCCCCCTCTGGTGGAGACTCCAGCTGGCAGGGACTGACACTTTCCTCTTCCGCTTTATCCCACCATGGTGCTTTAACAAGGCAAAGCACAGGTCCCTGAGTAGCTGTTGGCAGCAGTGCCCTAGATGAGGAGTTGCCATACCCATTTGATTGAGGTTTTGGATTTCAGGTAAAGGTGCCAACTTACCAGCATCTGTACGGGGTCGTTGGCTTTGAAGGCCAGGGATTAGCACCTATATAACAGAGCAAGGTGTACTGGGCAACAACTCTTCTTCCAGTTTATGCTACCAAGAAAGAGACCCTTCCTCACTGCCCCTCTCTATTTTATCCAGCTTATTCTGCCTGACCCTGTGTGTGTGTGTGTGTGTTTTTTTTCTCTCTCTCTCAAATAAACTGTTTTAGAATAGTTTTAGATTTACAGAAGGTAATACAGAGAAATTCCATGTACCCCACACACAGATTCCCCTATTGTTAACATCTTACATTACAATGGTACATTTGTTACAACTAATGAAACTTTATATTTTATTCAGATTTCATTAGTGTTTCTTTAATGCCTTTTTTCTGTTCCAGGATCCTATCCAGAACCACATTACCTTTAGTCCTCTCATCTCCTTAGGTTCCTCTAGGCTGTGAAAGTTTCTCAGACTTTCCTTGTTTTTGATGACCTTTACAGTTTTGAGGAGTATTTGGTCAAGTATTTTGTAGAATGTTCTGCAATCCGGGTTTGTCTGATGTTTTCCTCATGATTAGGAGGAGTTTTAGGGAGAAAGACCACATAGGTGATGTACCCTTATCACATCATATGAGGGGTACCTACTGTCAACATGGAAACACTAGTGGCATAGTGGTTAAGTGCTACTGCTGCTAACCAAAAGGTTGGCAATTCGAATCTACCAGGTGCTCCTTGAAAACTCTATGGGGCAGTTCTTCTCTGTCCTACAGGCTTGCTATGAGTCAGAATTGACTCAACGGCAATGGGTTACTATCAACATGGCTTATCACTGTTGATATTAACCTTGATCACCTGGTTGAAGTAGTGTTTGTCAGGTGACTGCACTAAAGTTCCTCCCCCCCCCTTTCCATACCATACTCTCTAGAAGGAAGCCACTGTGCAGCCCACGCTTAAGGAGTGGGAGTTAGGCTCTACTTCTTTAAGGGCGAAGTAGTATCTATATAAGTTAGTTGAAATTTTTATGCACAGGAGATTTGTCTATTTCCCCTAATTTATTACTTATTCGATCATTTATTTATATATGTATGGATTCATGGGTATTTATTTAATACTTTGAGTTACAATGCAATACTATTTTATTTATTTTGTTGCTTACACTATTCCAGCTTTGGTCCTTGGAAGCTCTTTCAATTGGCTCATGTGTCCCTATGACATACCCTCATTGCTGTGTGTGGGTTTTTTTTTTTTTTTTTTTTAGCACATTCTTATTTCTGGCACTACAAGTTGCTCTAGGCTCATCTTGTACTTTTCTTGTCCCAGCCCTAGAACCAGCCATTTCTCCTAGGAGCCCTGGATCCTTTTACTGAAGAATGGTATTAGAAATCAAGACGTGGGCATCCTTTTCTATTTTGTCCATTGAAAAAACAAAACAAAAGACAACAACAACAAAGACAAGTGCTCTGCCTGGAGAACAGCTTGGATAGGTTGGGACAGATGAGAGCTCCTTGTTCTGCATGAGGGAGAGGCTTGCATTGACAGACCTGGGTCTCAGTCACACCAAAGGGGACATTCCAAGCCAGTGGATTCATCTCTATGGTCCTCTGTTTTAGGACATTTCTAGGCTAGGCTAATATTGATTCTTTATATTATGCAATAAGATGGAAATTTTAGAATGCCAAGTCAAAGGGCATTTCTATCACTGACTTATTCTCTTACCAAAAGGATATTTTAAAAAGTCATGTATTACCCACAGTTGCATGAGATTTCTCTGTTCAAAAGTCCCAGCAGCTGTTTCAGAGGGTAGATGAATATAGAAGGTTCCCCCCCTCGCCCAAAACCGGGTGACAAATCTCTTTAATTGCTTCACCTGGGCAGCAATGGCGGGCAGAGGTAAGAGCCAGTTATAATCCTATTACCTCATTTCAGGTGGGTTCAATGGATGGATGCCTCTCACAAGTATTAAATAGTGAGCAAGCATTAGATGTTGGGGTTGTTATGAGGTTTACATAAATAGTGAACAGTGCCTGGGTATTTAAGTCTTAGCCATCATTTTCATTACCATCATCGTCATCATATTTCTAGGGATGGATCACAAAGACTTTTGTATGATTTACTTATAAGGCTGGGGATGGAGGAGGAGATAACAACTTGCCGATCCTGTTGTTTCCATGAACGTCATTATCTGCATGTTGAGGGAAGGAGTGCTTTAGGTCTGTAAAGGAAGACTTAGCCAAGGTTCTCCCAGAGCCCACAGTTCTCAAGGGCTCTGTAGGCTCACCACCAGCCTCTCCATCCTGAGCTATACAGAGCAGGATGCCAAACCAAAACCCAAACCCGTTGCTTTCAAGTCGATTTCAACTTATGGCAAGCCCATGTGTTACAGAGTAGAACCAAGCTCCATAGGGTTTTCTTGGCTGTGGTCTTTAATGGGAGCTGATTGCCTGGCCTTTCTTCCACAGCACTGCTGGGTGTTTCAAATCGCCAACCTTTTGGTTAATAGTAGAGCAAAAACCATTTGCGCCACCCAGGTACCGCAAAGAGGGATATCACCCCTATAAAGCCATCAAGTGGACTCTTGGGGTATGAGGTCTGAGAGCAGGTAGGATGGACGCTACCCTAATCACACTTCGCAGATCAGGAAGCCACACCAAGGTCATGGTGTCTGAGTCACAGCAGGCTTCTGGTTCATTCATTCCCACCACTGGGGTTCCTTTTAAATCTTTTTATAATATTTAACAGTGTATTGCTAATTGATGGGCCTTTTCATTTTTCAAATGCTAAACTCACAATAAGGTGAAATCTCTATTATTGATTCTAGCTTCTGATTACCACAGGGGGTCCCTAGAGAGCCCAGATTCTGCCTCTTGCAGCACTGTGAAGCCAAATGTGCTCACCGTTAACCGGTCTCATTTTAAGTTCCTTCCATACATCCCCGTGTGCCCTGAATTCTGCTCTGCAGCCACACTCCATAACCCTATCCACTCCCTGTCCTCCCACTCCCTTGGTTGGTTAACACGTCCTCCTCCTCCATCCTCGTGCTCAATGTCCTGCATTACTGGGAAATTAGAAGCCATTGGAAGAGACTTTCTGAAAGCCATTACCTCTACCTTTACCCACCGCAGCATCCAGACTCTCACATTCTGCCTTCCTTCCTGTTGCGATAGATGAAAGGTCTGTTTCTCTCTAATGCCACCCCCTTTCCTTATGCATTAAATCTCATCCTCTCTCACCTCCTCAAAGTCTCTACACCAGCAGTTCTCCACACACTCTCCTGTATCATTGTTTTTCCCTTCTGTACTGGATGATTTCCATCAGCATTACTGGATGATTTCCATCAGCATTAAGGGATTGTTATTTCTCCCATCTCAGAAACAAAAAATAAAAGCAAAAAAAACCTTTCGATGCTACTTTTCCCTCTTGCTATGGCTATGTTCTCTGCTTCCTCTTTGACAAAATCTCTTGAAAGAGTTGTTTTTACTTGCTAATCCAATGCCTCTCCTCTCACTATCTCTTAAACTTATCCCAATCAGATTCTCTCCCTACCCACATCCCCACAACTTTTCTTGTTGATAAATTGCTAAATCTAAGTTCACTTCTATTCTTACTTGTTTGATCAGAGCATTTGACATGGCTGACCACTCTCTCCTCCTTGAAACAGTTTCTCCATTTGAATTCCATGATACACACTCTTCTGGTTTTCTTCTTCCCCACTGGCTGATTCCTGGTCTCTTTTGCTTGTCCCTCCTCATCTTTCCTCTTCATATCGGAGACTTCCAGGGCTCAATCCTTGCATACTTCACTTCTGCCTCTAACCTCACTTCTCTGGTGATTTCATCCATTATCATGGCCTTAAATATCAACTATATAGTGATGATTCCAAACGTCCTGTCTCCATTCAGACTTCTCCCCCTAAAACTCCGAACTCCAGTATATGCAACTGCCTACTTAACATCTCCACTTGGATTTCTAATAGGCATCTTAAACTTAACACGTCTAAAACTAACGCTTGATCTTCTCTAGGCCTCTTCACTTCCTTCTTCCCCCCAGAAAAACCTTGCTCCACCTGCAGCCTTCCAGGACCAAACCACTGGAGTCATCTTTGACTTTTTTCTTTCTTTCACATAGCACAGCCAATGTGTCAGTAAATTCTGGCGGCTCCATCTTCAGAATGTATCCAGAATCTGTTCACTCTCACCATTTCCATTGCTATCACTCTGATCCAAGCTACCAGTATCTCTCATCTATCCTCCTACTTGGCTCCTTTCAGTTTCTTCTAAACACAACAGTCAAACAGATTGTCAACATGTCAGTTTAGACCTCTAGTTTCTCTGCTTAAAAGCACTCAGAGTAAAAGTCAAAAGCTTTACAATGCCCTGCAAAGCCCTGCCCCATCTGGCTTCATTACCTCTCAATCTCACTCTGGCCTCCCTATAGTCACACAAACATTTCAGGCATGCTCCTGCCTTTGCACTTGAAGTTCTCATTGTCTGAAACATTATCCCTCAAATACTTGCATGTCTTGCTCCCTCACCTCCTTTGAGTCTTTGCACAGTATCACCCAAGAAGTAAAGCCTGTCTTAACCACTCTATTTAAAATTTCAACATAAAATATACCTCCTCACTTGTACTTCCTGTGCCCTTTCTCTCCTTATTTTCACCCTCGGCTCTTATAGCCTTCTAACCTGACATAGCCTAACATATTAAATCATTTCCTTATTTGTTCTGTTTGTTGTCTGTCTTCCACCAATAGAATGTCACCTCTTCGAGGGCAGAGATTTTTGTCTGCTTTATCCCCTGTTGTATCCCCAGCAGATAGGAGAGCCTCTGCATATAATAGGTACTCAGTGCATATTTGTTGAATGAACAAAAGAATGAACGTAGAATGTTTAGATAACTAGCAGAAATACTATTTCTCCATGATTATTTTTATTATTCTTTCCTGAAAATCCAGGAAGCAAGTCAGGCTATGGATGGGGACTGCATATATGTTGACAACGGCACATACAAACTTTCTACACAAAATGTGGTCCATGGTCCTGGGAGCTTGGTAGAAATGAAGGCTCTCAGGTCCCACTTCAGACCTGCTGAAATGGAATCTGCATTTTAATTATATATTCCCAGGTAACGGATTACACATTAAAGTTGAAAAACACTGGCCTTGAGCAATGGTTCTCAACCTTGACTGTGTATTAGAATCACCTCAGTATCTTTAAAAGCTACTGATACCTAAGTCCTACCCCCAGAAGATTCTGACTTAATTGGTCTGGAGTGGGTCTAGACATAGGTCAGTGGTATAGCAGGAAAGTGACTGACTTACTCATTGTTTTGGGTACATAGCTAAGATTAGAAGCTTGTCTGTCTCTTGGTGCAGAGAGAGTGACATGTTTGTATCCTCATCTACACCTTATTTCAGTATAGCAGATTTCAGTTCCTTATTTGTGGTTTCAAGCGAGACCTTTGTTGTTCCTAGGACTATCATAACACAAATACCACAAGTGGGTGGCTTTAAAGAACTGAAATTTGTTTTCTCACAATTCTGGAGGTTAGAAGTCCAAATCAGGGTTTTGGCTGTGTCAATTTCTTTCTTGTTTGTACCCTTGGGTATTCCTTGATGTCCTTGGCCTCTAGATAATCTTCACATGGCATCTGTCTTCACCCATATGTGTGTTTCTGTGTCTATTCTGATCTTTTTATAATTCAGAAGTGATTAGGTTTAGGACCCACACTACTCAGGTGTGATGTAATTAACATAACAAAAGTACAACCTCGTTTCCAAACAGGATCACATCCACAGGCACTCAAGCCAAAAACTCAGACCTGTTGCCTGCCATTGAGTTGATTCCCACTCATGGCAATCTCATGTTATAGAGTAGAACTAAGCTCCGTAGGGCTTCCACAGGTACAGGGGCCAGGGATTCAACACATATTTTGGGGGGACACAATTCAATCCATAACAACCTTCAAGGTGGCTGCTTCTCACTACCAGCAAATGCACTCATTCCACATCCAGGCTAGTTCTGACAGTCTAAGCAGCAGGGAATAAACACTGAACAGTATCGGCCCCTTGGAGAAATGGCTCCTGCTCTCTATTCCAGCAGGATCCAGTGACATTTGCCAGAAGAAAGGTCAGCAGAGAGTGAGAAGAGTGACTCTGAGAGCCTCAGGGTCAGTCTCTGGGTGGACACAGGGGAAGCCCTGACCACAGGGCTTTGGAGAGCAGAGGGGTTCAGATGGGATGCTGCCACCCATCCTGCATCCTATACTCAAAGGGCTTATGGGTTTCAACTATGTATACCTCTGATGCTTCCACATTCACTGACTGACACTGTCATATCCTAGGAGACTCTGCTACAAAGGTAGGGTGCAGAGCTGACTTCTGAGTGTGATCCCAAACGTTGTTGTTGTTGTTAGATGCCGTCAAGTCGGTTCCGACTCATAGCGACCCTATGCACAACAGAACGAAACACTGCCCGGTCCTGCGCCATTCTCACAATCGTTGTTATGCTTCAGCTCATTGTTGCAGCCACTGTGTCAATCCACCTCGTTGAGGATCTTCCTCTTTTGCGCTGACCCTGTACTCTGCCAAGCATGATATCCTTCTCCAGGGACTCATCCCTCCTGACAGCATGTCCAAAGTGTGTAAGATGCAGTCTCGCCATCCTTGCCTCTAAGGAGCATTCTGGCCCCACTTCTTCCAAGACAGATCTGTTCGTTCTTTTGGCAGTCCATGGTATATTCGATATTCTTCGCCAACACCACAATTCAAAGGCTTCAACTCTTCTTCAGTCTTCCTTATTCATTGTCCAGCTTTCACATGCATATGATGCGATTGAAAATACCATGGCTTGGGTCAGACGCACCTTAGTCTTCAGGGTGACATCTTTGCTCTTCAACACTTTGAAGAGGTCCTTTGCAGCAGATTTGCCCAATGCAATGCGTCTTTTGATTTCTTGATTGCTGCTTCCATGGCTGTTGATTGTGGATTCAAGTAAAATGAAATCCTTGACAACTTCAATCTTTTCTCTGTTTATCACGATATTGCTCATTGGTCCAGTTGTGAGGATTTTTGTTTTCTTTATGTTGAGGTGTAATCTATACTGAAGGCTGTGGTCTTTGATCTTCATTAGTAAGTGCTTCAAGTCCTCTTCACTTTCAGCAAGCAAGGTTGTGTCATCTGCATAATGCAGGTTGTTAATGAGTCTTCCTCCAATCCTGATGCCCTGTTCTTCTTCATATAGTCCAGCTTCTCAGATTATTTGTTCAGCATACAGATTAAATAGGTATGGTGAAAGAATACAACCCTGACGCACACCTTACCTGACTTTAAACCAATCAGTATCCCCTTGTCTTGTCCGAACAACTGCCTCTTGATCCACGTAAAGGTTCCTCATGAGCACAATTAAGTGTTCTGGAATTCCCATTGTTTGCCGCGGTATCCATAGTTTGTTATGACCCACACAGTTGAATGCCTTTGCATAGTCAATAAAACACAGGTAAACATCCTTCTGGTATTCTCTGCTTTCAGCCAGGATCCATCTGACATCAGCAATGATATCCCTGGTTCCATGTCCTCTTCCGAAACCAGCCTGAATTTCTGGCAGTTCCCTATCGATACACTGCTGCAGCCATTTTTGAATGATCTTCAGCAAAATTTTGCTTGCGTGTGATATTAACAATATTGTTCTATAATTTCTGCATTCTGTTGGATCACCTTCCTTGGGAATAGGCATAAATATGGATCTCTTCCAGTCAGTTGGCCAGGAAGCTGTCTTCCATATTTCTTGGCATAGACGAGTGAGCACCTCCAGTGCTGCATCTGTCTGTTGAAACATCTCAGTTGATATTCCATCAATTCCTGGAGCCTTGTTTTTCACCAATGCCTTCAGAGTAGCTTGGACTTCTTCCTTCAGACCATTGGTTCCTGATCATACGCCACCTCTTGAAATGGTTGAATACTGACTAATTCTTTTTGGTATAACGACTCTGTGTATTCCTTCCATCTTCTTTTGATGCTTCCTGCATCATTTAATATTTTCCCCCATGGAATCCTTCACTATTGCAACTCGAGGCTTGAATTTTTTCTTCAGTTCTTTCAACTTGAGAAACGTCGAGCATGTTCTTCCCTTTTGGTTTTCCATCTCCAGCTCTTTGTACATGTCATTATAATACTTTACTTTGTCTTCTAGAGAGGCCCTTTGAAATCTTCTGTTCAGTTCTTTTACTTCCTCAGTTCTTCCTTTTGCTTTAGCTGCTCACCGCTCAAGAGCAAGTTTCAGAGTCTCCTCTGACATCCATCTTGGTCTTTTCTTTCTTTCCTGTCTTTTCAGTGACCTCTTGCTTTCTTCATGGATGATGTCCTTGATGTCCTTCTACAACTCGTCTGGTCTGTGGTCACTAGTGTTCAATGCATCAAATCTATTCTTCAGATGGTCTCTAAATTCAGGTGGGATATACTCGAGGTCATATTTTGGCTCTTGTGGACTTGCTCTGATTTTCTTCAGTTTCAGCTTGAACTTGCATATGAGCAATTGATGGTCTGTTCCACAGTCAGCCCCTGGCCTTGTTCTGACTGAAGATATTGAGCTTTTCCATCATCTCTTTCCACAGATATAGTCAATTTGATTTCTGTGTGTTCCATCTGGTGAGGTCCATGTGTATAGTCGATCCCAAACATAAGCCCCCACGTGTCTGTCAGTTTGTCGTACTGTGGGGGCTTGTGTGTTGCTGTGATGCTGGAAGCTATGCCACCGGTATTCAGATACCAGCAGGGTCACCCATGGAGGACAGGTTTCAGCTGAGCTTCCAGACTGAGACAGACTAGGAAGAAGGACCCAACGGTCTACTTCTGAAGGGCATTAGCCAGTGAAATCCTTATGAATAACAGCGGAACATTGTCATCTCAAACATAACCACCATCAGACTGAAGTTCAGCCCCCAAAGCTTCACAATAGAAAGTTGTAGAAGCACGCTAGAGTAGTAATGATGAACTGATATCAAGGAAATATTCTGGAAATGTATAGAGAACATATCCAGATTTATTGACCTGTCAGGCTCTCTCTTGCAGCTGAAGTCTCGAGTTCTCATGACTCCTTTAGCTCTCTCACCTCCACGGAGTACCCCTGAGCCTGACCTCAGCAACATTCCTCAGGATGCAGCCACCATACCCAGCTTGGCAGTCCCACAAGCTCTCACAGGTAGGTCCGCAGAATGAGCTCCAAGGCTGCAATTGCCAGCAGGTAACAAAGCAACCTGCTATCAAACAATTACTTTATGAATGAAAGAGCTGCCACCTGAGAAAGCTCCATGGCAGATAGGATGACCAGATTCTCTGAGAACATGAGTTTAAATGTCTTACAGCTTGAGTTATTTGAACCTTAGTTTTCAGTGCATCTTGAATGTAGCTGGTTGCTTTGGGGTGGGATGAGAAAGAGAGATTGATGATTTACCTTGCCCCAGTAGTAAGCCTGTTCACCTTGAAGGGTGTTTCCATTACCTGTATTTGAACTTCCAGATTCTAATGACCCTAACCTCCCTTCGTCCCACCCAGCACCCTCCAACTGAGTCAAGATAGTATGCATCACAATCTCTCTCTCTCTGATCCCTCCTTCACCAACAGTTTCATCACGAGAGTGACACCAATCTGATCCCATCTCACACGCATTCTAACAGTCCCCTTTCACTACAACCATAGCCCCCACTTCCACCCTATTTGAATCCCTTCAACCACCTCCCATTGCTCTTAGGTAAAGACCAAATTTCTTAATATGGCGGCAAGGCCCTGCACACTCCATCCTCATGTGACCAGCCATACTGCTCTTCTTTTCTTAGTCTCTAGGAGTGGCCATATTCTCTTCCCTGCACCTGGAGTGATCTTCCCTTCTGTTCACCCTGTTCCTCCCTTACATCTCAGCTCAAGCATATCTCTCTCTAGGCAGCCTTCACTGATTGTCCAGCTAGGGTCAAATTCTCCCAGTACGGGCTCTCCTGATACCTTCCTAGTGTCTCCCATAGCCACAGGCTCACATCTGTTTGTGTGATTCCCCAAGTAGGTCTGTCTCCCATACTGGGCTGTAAGCTCTGTGGAGGCAGGCACTGCATCTGTTTGGTCACCATTTTCTCTGTAGGGCCTAGCACAGTGCCTAGTATGAAGGTCCCTTATTAACTGGATTTTCCTTAATTGTCTGGGATGGGTGGAAGCAAATGAAGCCTATAGAATGAAAAGAGCACAGGCCTTGTCCTCAGAAAGACTTGAGTCCAAATCCCTGTTCCACTACCGATAACAGACTTTGAGCAGCCATTTAGCCATTTAAAAAAAAAAAAAATTTTGTTTTTTAAGCCTCAGTTTCTTCATTAGTAACACAGTAATAATACCCAACTCACAGGTTTGTCTTGAGAATCAAATAAGATAAAGTATATAAACTATTCGCCTTTGAGTTGATTCCAACTTATGGCAACCCAATGTGTGTCAGAGTAGAACTACGTTCTGTAGGGATTTCAATGGCTGTGCCCTCTTGGAAGTAGGTCACTGGGACTTTCTTCCAAAGTGCCTCTGGGTGGGCTTAAACCACCAACCTTTCAGTTAGTAGCTGAACACATTAACTGTTTACACCACCCAGGGTCAAATTATATAAAGTACGCAGTGTAATAAAAGTTGCTCAATAAAAAAATTTTCACCTTTGTTGTTACTCTTTAACCTTTCCAAAATACTATCGGTCTCATTGGAAAGCCTTTCTTCAACAATCCTTTGCATGGGTAGTCTCCAAGTTAAGATGCCCATACCCCCGGTGGAGGTGGTGTAGGATGGGGAGATGGTACATAAGAGGAGTCATTAACATATACAGTGAAAGCTGGAAACTGTGTAAGGGGGAAACCTGTCACAGAAGGAAAACAAATATTTCCCACTAAAACGAACAATACAAAAGTGGAAAAAGCACCCTGTCAAAGGTGGAAAACTTTCGAGACCTGGAAAAACAAGGCAGTCCCATTGAGTTCCAGCTCTCACAGTTTTCACTGTATAAGAAGATATGACGCTTGCTATTAATATCTATTTTTCTCTCCTTATTTTAAAATTTATATTTCTTGGGTATATTTTTCAAAGTACACAATACCATAATAAAACCAAGAATATATATTATTTATAAACAAATACATTTTGGGGCATGTGCTCAAAATATTTTTTTATGATGGGTTTGTGATTTTTAAAGTGTGGAGACCATTGACTGAGTTCACCTGAATGGGCAGCTGAGCATCTATTTCCTTGAGCTTAGACTTCTTATAATTGTCTCAGATGAGTGTAAGAGAAGGCAGCAATCTCTTTAGAACTTCATTGATTATATAGTCTCCAGAGCGATCAACATTGGCCTGATTTTTTAATCATAGAAGATTAACAAAGAAATGGCAAACATTATGTGTAGCTTGATAGCTCCTGTAGAAGAAGGAAGACTATTTTGTATGTGCACATGCCCAGCACATATATACATCTGCACACACAGTCCACATAAGCCACTATAATCTTCCACCGTTCAGGTTTGAGTATGTACATCAGGTATGAGCATACCCATCTGTCCCCTAGCAGGAGTCCCCCTTGAGAGAAAGCCCTATAAGGTGGGGTGTTTGGTGCTTTTGCCTCTTTTACTTCCTATGTTGGAAAGAGTCTGTCTTTTCCCAAGGCCCAGGGCCGAAGAGGATGGTAGAGGTATGTCCCAGTACATGGGAGCAGCCCAATTGCCTGATGCACATCTGATGCTGAGGCTTTGTGGTCTCTGTTTCCATAGTCTGCCTTTACATCAACAAGCAAGCCAACGCAGGGCCATACCTGGAAAGGAGGAAGGTGCAGCAGCTCCCTGAGCACTTCGGACCCGAGAGGCCATCTGCAGTCCTGCAGCAAGCTGTGCAAGCATGTATCGACTGTGCCCACCAGCAGAAGCTGGTCTTCTCTCTGGTCAAGCAGGGCTATGGTGGTGAGATGGTGTCAGGTAAGACCCTGGGGCAGATTGTATGAAGAGGGCTATAGGAGTCTCTCTGAAAAGGAAAGTAGCCATACTCAGCTTTGGGGGACAGTGGTTTTGGCTGTGTCCTCCATCTGTTAGGCTCTGGGGATCTTAGGACACTGTGTGCTAGAGGTGTCTCCTAGGGCTTGAGGAAAAGATGCTTCCAGACTTGGTAAGAATACTGGCCATCTGAAGCCTCATCCTTGACTCTTCCCTGTCTCCTAGGCACTATATCCAGCCCAGCAGTAAATCCTATTGCTTTACCTTCAGAATAGATCCAGAATCCAATCACCTTTCACCACTCACAGCAAACCACTCTGGTTCTTTAAAAATCTAATTCAGATCATGCCCCATCTCTCTCTAAAGCCTCCAGTGGCCCCTTCTCACTGAGAGTAAAAGCCCAAGTCCTTACAAGGCGACCCGCCTCTTCAGTCGCCCGGTCATGTCTTTCCCCATCCTTCACTCTGCTTGGGCCACAGTGGCCTCCTTGCTGTTCTTTCTGTATCCTCTGACCTTGCTCCTGACCCAGGTTCCTTTCACATGTTGCTCCATTTTCCTGGGTGCTCTTCCCTTAGATGTCTCCCTGACTTGTTCCCACACTTCCTTCAGGTTTCTTCTCAAATGCTACTTCATCAGCATCCTTTCCTGACCACCCTGTCTAAAATATCAGCCCCTGTCACTCTCTATTTCCTCTTACTTTACTCTGTACTTGTTTTTATAGCACATATCACCATCAGCACACAGGGCAATGGGGAAGGCACATAGCCTTTGCTCCATCTTACAATTTTTTTTTTTTTTTTAAACAAGAGCCCTCAAGGTCAGAAAAAAATCCCTTCTCCCATTAGCCCTCCAATTTCAGTCCCAAATGAACATTTTCTGGAGGGAGCAGAAGCAGCCACCATCAAGCAAGAGGGGCAGAATCAGGAGCTCGATCCCCTTCAGAAGTTTGTCTGCAGAGGCTCCTTCTGTATACATAATGGATGCAACACCTGGCGTTAAGCCCTGCAGCCTGGGACCTTCCCAGATGTTTCAACTCCAAGGGACAGCCTGATGCCCTCTCTGGCCATGCATCACTGACATGACCCCCATGTCACCAGGGAAAAGGAGGAAGAGTACTTGGCAATGGGTCAGTGCAGGTGATCCTGTTGGCTAGCTAAGAAAATAGGCAGGCTGTTGCTTCTAACATGGCTGTGTCCTGAAGAACCATAGCAAGGGTATTTTATTTAACTCTAGATCCCCAAGGCTTGGAGGATGGAGAGGGCACCCAGCACAGCTTCCCCAGCTCTGGCTGGTTTTGCTTAGGTAGAATGCCCTCTGAACAGGAAGCTGCCTCTGACTTGCTGGTAATTGATTAAAATAGAATTTGGCAAGACCCAGGTCATGTGTCTACCCAAGGTGATTTTTAAGAGACTTTGGTAGATGTAAGCAGAAACAGGAGGAAGAAGTAGAGCTCCAAGAGAGGTCAAAAAGAAAGCCCTGCCATCAGGCCCTGCATGAGCCCCTTGGAGGCGCGTTTCCTGGTTTCCACCTGAGATCCAGGTTCTCCATCCAGGGCTTCCCTCCAAGGCTGAAGGCCCTTTTCCTTTCTAAGTAGAATGGCTCAAGACACAGGTGTAGTGCTCAGAGAAAGCACCTCCTTCTGTCCATGCCCACCCCCTTGAGTACATACTGTTCTCACTATGTTCTTTATGGTCCCTGCCCCTCCCCTGGGAGAGCTGACCTCATTTTCCCTGCTTTTCTGCCCAGCCTTCTTTCTATGGCCTCAGGGGCCTTGGCAGTGGGGAGGAGTTCTTCAGTGTCTGGCATCAAAACGAGAGTGGGGCAGAGCCTTGCCAAGTTTCCCTTGGCTGAGGGAATTCCACAAAGGCCTGAGCTGACATGCTGCCTAAGTGTCTTGAAGAGTGCACCAAGCTGCCTCCTCATGCTACCACCACGAGGTGCTAAATGACCAAGTCCTTCATGTTATAGATGATGATGTTGAGGCTCAGCAAAGTAGTTTAGGAAAGGAGGGGGCTCCAGGAGAAATAGTCCAGACTCTCACTCTCCACTTAGAGCCTGATCCTTGAGGCCCTGCTTTCCAAATGTCCCCATGTCACAACACATAGAAAAAGGTAAGATTGGTGCTGGCACCATGAGGTCAAGGAATAAAATTGCCCTTGGCTGGAAGAGGCTGTCTGGGCCTCAGACCACTCAGGGATGGAGCAGTATCTTAGTACCCTGTAACCCATTTCCAGCACACCTGTTTGGATGCTCTGCCTTAGCCACACTCTCCCAGAGGTGTTGTTTTTGTGATCTCATAGATTCCATGTCCTCCTTCAAGTGGTGGAATTTTCCCACTTTGTGATCTCTGAGGCACCCCTGGGAGTGCATGCACAGTGATTTATGGGACAAGCTCGATGCCCCAAGCCCCTCCTGCTGTGGGTTCAGCTTCCATTGCACGGTCTTTTAGGGTATAGGTAATCTCTGATGTATGACAGGGTTCTGTTCCGATGACTCCAGTGTAAGTCAGTTCTGACATAAGTCAAATACCTCATTTTTTTTTTTTTTTAGTTTCATCATTACTGCCTTTTATCATCAGTGTCTTTATAAATGCAAACTTTATTTGTCTTTGGGGGTTGGAAACATTACATATAAACTTAGAGATATATTTTAATACATATATACATAAAGAAACATTCAAATCATAAAAATTTACCCCAACAATGATGAAGAATTAGATAATGTTGGCATTTTATCAGTTGTAATAACTCCACTTGTGGAAGGTTCTAGATAAACTGGATTAACCCTGGGAATAGGAATGGTGTTTCTAGTCAGAAAATTAGTAAGAATTGTCTGTATAATCCTTTACTTTCTTTCTTCATGTATTTCAGAGTAATATTTCACTGCTACCCGAATCTGCCTACCAACTATAGCAAAGCGATCAGCTTTTGGTTTGATGTTTTCAAGCAACTAAAGTTCTTGATTTAATTTAGAAAAAACTCCAGCTAATCCTTTCACTGTAAAATTTTTTTACAACTTTGCCCCTTCCTCATTATTTTTTCTTCTTTAGCGTTTCTTTACTCTTCAAAATCCATTAAGGCTTGATCTGTCAAGTCCTCTTCTTTGTGATCTATGAGCTGTTCCACATTGGCAATATCAAGTTCTATATTGAGTGTTCTTGCCTTATGGACAGTTTTTCCACTGATCTCTTCCACTGTATTATCCTGATCAAATGCTTGAAATATGTTCACATAACTCAGCAATTTTTTCCATATCCTCTGCATGCATTTTCCTGTAACTTCCTCCCAGGAAGATGTACTAATGATAAAATATACAAAAAAAAAAAAAAAACCTAGAAGGTCATAAGTGCAGTTCATCATAACTGGAATACGTTGTAAGTCAGGGACTACTAGTTGTAACTAGAATACGTGGAGGCAAGTGGCAGTGCCCCCACTAAAAGGGAATTTCCAGAGCTTTCAAGTGGTCAGGACAACCTCCTGACCACTTTGACTGGCTCTCCCAATCAGGGAGTTTTAAAACTGACAGGCAAGTGCCACTTAGAGACCACAAGACCTGGAAAACTACCCCAGGTCCTCCCCTTGATTTTCTCATCTATAACACAGGGTGATAATCTTTTGTTCACTGTTGGGAGCACTGAAGGAGTTAACAACTATGAAAGCTTTTGTCAAACTGTAAAGGGAGATACGAAAGAAAGGGTTCTTTTGAATTCATGTTAGAGTGGGTGTTTCCTTTTGAGTTCTGAAACTAAAACTAGATATGGTCATCCCTGCCCCAGCCCCTGCCTCTCCAGCCTTTGGGGGATGTAATAGAAGTGACCAGGCTGCCTGTTAGGTGTTGACACCTGAGTGGCAGAGACTGGGATGGGAAGCAGAACATCCTGTTGGGGTCTCCTGTGTGTCCCCCAGTGCTGGAGCTGGTGTGCAGGCACATGGGCTAGAGGGCTGTGAGAAGAAATGCAGAAAGGAACATGCTCTGGGCTACAGGAAACTGGTGTCTCTCTAGTCTAAATTCTAGCAACCCACTGTGGAGAGGATTTTTTCCTTTTATAAAATTCTCCTTCAGAAGGCAAGAGTGAACCCTGTGGTGCTGGACTAGAGTTGGAGACATCAATATGAATTCATATTTATTTGAATATATATGTATGCAAATAGATATAGTGCGTTAGTACACAGACTAAAGGGGCCCTGGTAGTGCAAACGGTTAAGTGTCCAGCTGCTAACTGGAAGGTTGACAGTTCAAACCCACCCAGCAGCTCCACAGGAGAAAGACCTGGTGATCTGCTTCCGTAAAGATTATAGCCAAGAAAACTCTATGAGGCAGTTCTACTTTATTGTATAGGGTCGCTATGAGTTGAAAATGACCAATGGAACCTAACAGCTACAATGGTATACAGACGTGTTTCTTAGCTCTGCTCACTGAAAGGGCTAAGAACTAGCGACACCCTAGTAGCAATGTGCACACAACAGTGTCCACTTCTAAATGTCACTTTCTATCTAAACACCCCCAAGTGTCTGTCAGTTTGTCGTCCTGTGGGGGCTTGCTTGTTGCTGTGACCCTGGAAGCTATGCCACTGGTATTCAAATACGAGCAGGGTCACCCATGGTGGACAGGATTCAGTTGAGTTTCCAGACTAAGAAGACTAGTAAGAAGGACCTGGCAATCTACTTCTGAAAAGATTTAGCCAGTGAAAACTTTATGAATAGCAGCAAAGCATTGTTTGATATAATGTCGGAAGATGAGCCCCCCAGTTTGGAAGGCACTCAGAAGACAACTGGGGAAGAGCTGCCTCTTCAAAGTAGAGTCAACCTTAATGACGTGGATGGAGTCAAGCTTTCGGGACCCTCATTTGCTGATGTGGCACAACTCAAAATAAGAGGAAACAGCTACACACATCCATTAATAGTTGGAACCTGGAATGTACGATGTATGAATCTAGGAAAACCGGAAGTAGTCAAAAATGAAATGGAACATATAAACATTGATATCCTAGGCATTAGTGAGCTGAAACGGACTGATATTGTCCATTTTGAATCAGACAATCAGATGTCCTACTATGCCGGGAACAAAATCTTGAGGAGGAATGGCGTTGCATTCATCATCAAAAAGAACATTTCAAGATCTATCCTGAAGTACAATGATGTCAGTGATAGGATAATATCCATATGCCTACAAGGAAGATCAGTTAATACGACTATTATTCAAATTTATGGATCAACCACTATTATTCAATTTAAGGCCAAAGATGAAGAAATTGAAGATTTTTACCAACTTACTGCAGTCTGAAATTTGATCAAACATGCAATCAGCATGCATTGATAATTACTGGTGATTGGAATGCAAAAGCTGGAAACAAAGAAAAAGGATTGGTAGTTGAAAAATATGGCCTTGGTGATAGAAACAATGCTGGCGATCGCATGACAGAATACTGCAAGACCAACGACTTCTTCATTGTAAATACCTTTTTTCACCAAACATGAACAGTGAATATATACATGGACCTCGCCAGATGGAATACTCAGGAGTGAAATCAACTACATCTGTAGGAAGAGATGATGGAAAAGATCAATATCATCAGAACAAGACCAAGAACCAACTGTGGAACAGACCATTAATTGCTCATATGCAAGTTCAAGTTGAAACTGAAGAAAATTAGAACAAGTCCATGGAGCCAAAGTATGAATTTAGAGGCCGTCTCAAGAATAGATTTGACACATAGAACACTAGTGACGGAAAACCAGACAAGTTGTGAAATGATGTCAAGGACATCATTTGTGAAGAAAGCAAGGCATCATTAAAAAGACAGGAAAGAAAGACATGACCAAAACAGATGTTAGAAGAGACTCTGAAACTTGCTTTTGAACGTCAAGTAACTAAAGAGAAAGGAAGAAATGACGAAGTAAAAGAGTTGAACAGAAGATTTCAAAAGATGGCTTGAGAAGACAAAGTAAAACATTATAGTGATATGTGCAAAGACTTGGAGATAGAAAAACCAAAAGGGAAGAACACGCTCAGCATTTCTCAATATGAAAGAACTGAAGAAAAAATTCAAGCCTCAAGTTGTAATATTGAAGGATTCTATGGGGAAAATATTAAATGATGAAGGGAGCATCAAAAGAAGATGGAAGGAATACACAGAGTCACTATACCGAAAAGAATTGGTCAATGTTCAACCATTGCAGGAGGTAGCAATGAGCAGGAACCAATGGTACTGAAGGAAGAAGTCCAACCTGCACTGAAGGCACTGGTGAAAAACAAGGCTCCAGGAATTGATGGTATACCAATTGAGATGTTTCAGCAAATGGATACAGTGCTGGAAGTGCTCACTCATCTATGCCAAGAAATTTGAAAGATAGCTACCTGGCCAATAGACTGGGAGAGATCCATATTTATGCCCATTCCCAAGAAAGGTGATGCCATCAAATGCAGAAATTATTGAACAATATCATTAATATCACACGTAAGTAAAATTTTGCTGAGGGTCATTCAAAAGCAGCTATAGCAGTGTATCAACAGGGAACTGCCAGAAATTCAGTCCGGATTCAGAAGAGGACATGGAACCAGGAATATCATTGGTGACGTCAGATGGATCCTGGCTGAAAGCAGAAAATACCAGAAAGATGTTTACCTCTGTTTTATTGACTATGCAAATGCATTCGACAGTGTGGATCATAACAAATTATAGATAGCTTTGCAAAGACTGGGAATTCCAGAACACTTAATTGTGCTCATGAGGAATACATACATAGATCAAGAGGCAGTTGTTTGAACAGAACAAGGGGATACTAATTGGTATAAAGTCAGGTAAGGTGTGCATCATGGTTGTATCATTTCACCATACCTATTCAATCTGTGTGCTCAGCAAATAATCCGAGAAGCTGGACTCTATGCAGAAGAACGCAGCATCAGGATTGGAGGTAGACTCGTTAACAACATTCGTTATGCAGATGACACAATGTTTCTTGCTGAAATTGAAGAGGACTTGAAGCACTTACTGATGTAGAGCAAAGACCACAGCCTTTAGTATGGATTACACCTCAACATAAAGAAAACAAAAATCCTCACAACTGGTCCAATAAGCAACATCAAGATAAATGGAGAAAAGACTGAGGTTGTCAAGGATTTCATTTTACTTGGATCCACAATCAACATCCACGAAAGCAGCACTCAAGAAATCAAAAGAAGAATTGCTTGGGCAAATTGGCTGTAAAAGATCTCTTTAAAGTGTGGAAAATCAAAGATGTCTTTTTTAAGACTAAGGTGCACCTGACCCAATCCATGGTGTTTTCAATCACTTCATATGCACGCAAAAGCTGAACAATGAATAAGGAAGGCTGAAGAAGAATTGACACCTTTGAATCGTGGCATTGGCAAAGAATATTGAATATTCCATGGACTGGCAGAAGAACAAACAAGTCCGTCTTGGAAGAAGTACAACCAGAATGCTCCTTAGAAACAAGGATGGCGAGACTAAGTCTCACATACTTTGGACATGTCAGGAAGGATCAGTCCCTGAGAAGGACATCATGCTTGGTACAGTGTCAGTGGGAAAGAGGAAAGCTCTCAGTGAGATGGATTGACACAGTGGCTGCAACAATAGGCTTAAGCATAACAACGATTGCAAGGATGGCGCAGGTCTGGGCAGTGTTTTGTTCTGTTGTACATAGGGTCGCTATGAGTTGGAACTGACTTGATGGCACCTAACAACAACAATAACATCTAAACATCACTCTTCAGTAATAGGAACCACGGCTCCTTGGAGAAATGGAGGTGCAAAAAAAATTACGGTAGATCATAAGTGACACAGGAGTTAACCTGAGAAAGCTCCCAAGACCAAAGTTGGCACACTTTCAGCAGCAAAATAACTAGCACAGTATTGAATTACTTGTGGTATAAAATATAGTTAAATTTACATTGATATAAACAAATAATTTACTAAATAAATAAATGGGGGAGGGGACTAACCTTCCTTATAGGAGAATTCCAAATAACATGTAGAAGTGGAGCTTAATGCCCCCACCACCTTGGAGTGTGTGCAGGACGTCGTGACTCACCTCCAAAGAATAAAATAGGAGAATACACTGGAGAAACCTGGCAAACACCACCTTGGCAAGAAGGTTAATGTCACCAGTGATAAGTCATGTGGATACCATGTAATCTCCGATATAATGTGACAAGAAAGGCAATTCACCTCTATGGCCTTCTTCCCAAAAACTTATAACCCCAATTTAATCATGAGAAAATTATCAGACAAACTCAAACAACTCAGGGCATTTACAAAATACCTAACTACTACTCTTCAAATCTGTCAGAGACATGAAAAATAAGAAAAGACCAAGAAACTGACCAAAGGAGACATGATGACTAAATGCAATGTGGTACACTGGATTGGATCCTGGAATAATATATATTAATTCCAGGACATTAGTGAAAACAGAAACAGGACATTAGTGGGGGTGGGGGGGACTGGGGAACCAATCGAAATTAAAAACCAGTTGCCATCAAGTAGATTTAGACTCGTGACGGCCCCGTTGCCATCAAGTAGATTTAGACTCATGGCGGCCCCATGTCCGTCAGGTTAGAACCGTGCTCTATAGGGTTTTCAATGGCTGATTTTTTGGAAGCAGATCACCAGGACTTTCTTCTGAGGTACCTCTGGGTGGACTCAAACCTCCAACCTTTTGGTTAACAGCAAAGCACATTAACACCCCAGGACTCCAATTCAAAGAAAGCCTATTTAAAAACAAAACCAGCACAAACGAAACGCTCTTCCCCAGGGCTCACCGACTGGTGGTTTTCTCTAGTGCCCAGCTCTTAGTTGCTGTCTTGGTGGTTTTTCAGTCTCAGCTTCCTTTGATGGAAAACAGCACCTGCGGAGTCTGCCTGTGGTGAACAGCATCGGGTATGTCCTTCGCTTCCTGGCCAAGCTGTGCCGAAGCCTCCTGTGTGATGACCTCTTCAGCCACCAGCCCTTCCCCAGGGGCTCCAGTGCCTCTGAGAAAGCCCAGGAGAACGAGGATGGGAGGACAGAGTCAGGTAGGCTTTGTGCAGCTTCCCCTTGCCAGCAGGGTGGCCCTACTGTCCTGGGTGTCTCTGTCTTCCGGGGCAGGAGCGGCTGCTGCTGAGGGAAAAATCACAGTTCCTTCAAGTTCTTCTGCTGGAGGCCCCTGGGCTTCCAGGGAGCGTTCAGGGCTGGCTAGGATTAAGGGGTCCCTAGATGATCTTCACCCCGGGCTGCAGTCAGAAAAGGGCACTCAAGCTACTGAGTGCTGACATAGCTTTTAACCAGTTGCCATCAAGTCAGCCCTGACTCATGGCAACCCCATGTGTGTCAGAGCAGAACTGTGCTTCTTAGGGTTTTCAATGGCTGATTTTTTAGAAGTAGTTCACCATGCTTTTCTTCTAAGGTGCCTCTTGGTGGACTCAAACCTGTAACTTTTCAGTTAGCAGCTGAGCACATTGACTGTTTGCACCACCTAGGGACTCATAGCTTTTAGGCCTATGTTAGAATTTAGGCATGAGACTGCATCACGTACACAGTTAATTCTCAATATTCTTGGTAATTGTGTTCTATAAAGTCCCTGTGAACACTGATTTAACGAATATGGAACCACTCAGGAAACCCTGGTGACGTAGGTGCCAACCAAAGGGTCAGCAGTTCTAATCCGCCAGGCGCTCCTCGGGAACTCTACGGGGAAGTTCTACTGTGTCCTATAGGGTCTCTATGAGTTAGAACTGACTCAGCGACACTGGGTTTTTTGTTTTGGAACCATTCAACGACCTCCCCCTCTGCCCCCCACTCTTCACCTGGACATTCCCGAACGATCACAAAAGCACAACAATTATTGGTATTGGGGCTGTGAATAAATTTTAGCAAGAAGGTGAATTTGCAAATACAGAATCTACAAATAATGAGGATCAAGTCTTTATAATAAGTGATTTCCATATTCTCTTCTAATTGAGACTAAGCTTTTATTCTTCACTGTTGAGTAATTGAAAAACTAGGAAACTAAGGAACAAAAAAATCCCTGAGAAACTAGGGCTAAAGAATGGATTAAGTTATTCCTGCCTGGGAGCCTCATATGCCCACCTGTGTGAATAAAATGTATAATGACAGTGTCAATTGGTACAGGAATTTGACTGGACCATGTGTCAAATATGCCTTGCAGTGGGAGATGGTGTTTCTCTCTTGTTGCTGGATGGAAAATGACCCAGGGGTTGAGCTCCTTTTGAACCACAGCTGCAGAATAGCTTAGGATGGAAAGGTGATCAGTGGGAAGGTCAGCAAAGCCACGTGGGGGAACTCATCACAAAGTTGTCTGCAGAAGCAATTAGATGCTCATAGGAGGGGCTCCCTTCTCCACTTAGCAGCCCTGAGTTTTGGATTTTTGAAGAGTTGAAAGTGACTCCACATCCCCAAGAATGAGCTGAAATTTTACCTTTTTTTCTTTCTCTGGAAGTAGTGCTATTGATATATGAAGAACATATAGGCAGTGAAACTAGAATCCAGTCATTATGTCATTCTGCAGACACTGGCTGCACCCTCCTCTGTTCCAAGCACTGTGTGAGACCCTGTCTTGGGATAAGACAAATAGTTGAGCTTAGGCAAATTTGGGGGGAATAAGATGACCGTTGTGAACAATGAAAAACTGATACAACCACACATATGTGCATAGAGATAGGCTTAGAGCATTTGACAAAAGAATACATACAATAAGAGTGACTGTACCTCAACCTCAGATGGATCCTGGTTGAAAGCAGAGAATGCTGGAAAGATGTTTACCTCTGTTTTATTGACTATGCAAAGGCATTTGACTCTGTGGATCATAACAAATTTTGGGTAACATTGCAAAGAATTGGAATTCCAGAACACTTAATTTTGTTCATGAAGAATGTGTACATAGACCAAGAGGCAGTTGTTCAGACAGAACAAGGGGATACTGTGTGATTTAAAGTCAGGAAACATATGTGTCAGGGTTGTATCCTTTCACCATACTTATTCGATCTGTATGCTGAGCAGATAATTCAAGGAGCTGGACTATATGAAGAAGAACGCAGCATCAGGATTGGAAGTAGACTCATTAACAACCAGCGTTATGCAGATGACACAACCTTGCTTGCTGAAAGTGAAGAGGACTTGAGGCACTTATTGATGAATATCACTACAGCCTTCGGTATGGATTATACATCAACAAAAAGAAAACAAAAAAACTCTCACAACTGGACCAATAAGCAGCATCATAATAAATGGAGAAAAGATTGAGGTTGTCAAGGATTTTATTTTACTGAGATCCACAATCAACACCCATGGAAGCAGTGGTCAAGAAATCAAAAATGCATTGCATTGGGCAAATATGCTGCAAAAGACCTCTTTAAAGTATTAAACAGCAAAGATGTCACCTTGAAGACTAAGGTGCACCTGACCCAAGCCATGGTGTTTTCAATCACCTTATAAGCATGCAACAGCAGGACAATGAATAAGGAAGACCGAAGAAAAATTAACACCTTTGAGCTGTGGTGTTGGCAAAGAATATTGAATATATCATGGACTGCCAAAAGAAAGAACAAATCTGTCTTGGAAGAAGCACAGCCAGAAAGCTCCTTAGAAGCAAGGATGACGAGACTAAGTCTCATATACTTTGGACATGCTATCAGGAGGGATCAGTCCCTAGAAAAGACATCATGCTTGGTAAAGTAGAGACAGAGTAGAACTGCCCCATTCAGTTTCCAAGGAGCTCTTGGTGGATTCAAACTGCTGACCTTTTTGTTAGCAGCCATAGCTCTTAACCACTACGCTACCAGCGTTTCCTGGTAAAGTAGAGGGTCCGGAAAAAAGAGGAAGGCCGTCAACGAAATGGATTGACACAGTGGCTACAACGATGTGCTCAAGCTAACAATGATTTTGGGAATGGTGCAAGATCAGGCAGTGTTTCATTCTGTTGTACATAGAGTCACTATGAGTAGGGACCGACTCAACAGCACCTAACAACAACAACAGCATTCCTCAAGGAGCCCTGGTGGCACAGTGGTTAAAGCACTCCACTGCTAAGCAAGAGGTCGGCAGTTCAAAACCACCAGCAGCTCCACAGGATAAAGATGTGACAGTCTGCTTCTGTAAAGATTTACAGCCCTGGAAGCCCTATGGGGCTGTTCTACTCTCTGACTCGGAATCAGCTTGGTGGCAGTGGGTTCTTATGTCACACCCAGGAGAACAGCAGTGAAGGATAAAGTTAGATTCTTAGTGTAGATTCTTTTTTTGTATATTCTTTCAGGTACTATCAAGGACCTTGCCTGCAATTTTACTTTAGTCTCTCTGAGACCTGGGAAATTGGAATAAATCTGGCCTTTACAAAGGCAAGTCCCTAATTAAATAGGGTGGGTCTGAGCAAATGCTATATACTTGTTTTTCTTGATATCTCTACGTATGTGAGCTTGGAAAAGCCTTTTAGTCTCGTGGTTGGTGTCCTCTTGTTAGGGCCATTAAGGGAACTCTGGAAACTTGTAGGAGTAGGAACAAGATGTCCTGTTTGGTCCCTTCCAGGCTGAGAGCCACAGACTGGAAGTGGCTGAGGATAGACCTGGGCAGCAGCGAGGGGCCTCCCAGCATGGAGGTGAGGGCACCAAGACAAAGTATCTCACATAAAAAGCAAGTTCTCTCTTCCTTTGGAGCAGAGAAATGGGTTCTTCCAAATCTCTTCCGTAAATCTTTGAAATATAAACTCTCTCTCCAAATGGTCCTTTTTCTGTATCTAGGGAAAACCAGCCTCAGGCCTGTCCAGCTGCCTGAGTGCTTTAGGAGAACGGAGGCAGGAAGATGGATGTGATAATATTTATGGTTCAGGTGGGAGGCATGAGATGATTAAAAAAAAAAAAAATGGGGAAAATTTCACCTTTGAGTGTTTAGAAAAAAAGTCTCAATTAAAAATGAGCTTTAGCCTGATGTTTCTCAGACTTTAATGTGCAAACGAACCACCTGGGGGACCTTGTTAAAATGCAGATTCTGATCCAGGAGCCCTGGGGTGAGGCCTGAGATTTTGCATTTCTAACAAGCTCTCCCAGGGATGCTGATGATGCTGGTCCAGGAGCCACATTTTCAATGGCAAAGTGTGGGCAGGCAGAGTCCTGCTCATAGAGGGCAATTTACGTCAGGTTTTCAGTAAAATAAGTGATCTGATGGTTCCTCCTCCTGTACACATTTTGCCCCTGAGTATGTTCCAGGGTCCAGCATCAAGGAGAGGTGTCCTGGGCTGGAGAAGAGAGAGGCATGAGAGAGGCAGAATGGTTGGGGCTAGGTGGCACATGTGCAAACCCCCATGAGAAAGGGGAGGTTTGCAGCTCCACAGAAGAAGCAAAAGAAAGGAAGATATTTTCAGAGAGTGGCTAGCAACCACCTGCAGCAGTGTCTCTGGAGCTCTTTAAGTCTTCCCCAAGTTCATCTGCTCTCCCCACAAAATTTTCTCTGTAGAGCTACATAGCCACAATGGCATTTAATTCTGCCCTATATTGCAGGAATCTGGGTACAGATGTTATCCCCTGCTAGAAAGCCCTGGGGTCAGGACCATGCAGCCCTCAACAGAGCCTGAAACATAACAAGTACTCAATCAATATTTACTGTGTTGGACCCTATGCAACATAACAGCACAAATTGTCTGCTTACCAAGAGTAGGTGATCTTTTTTGGAAACCACAAACATGATAGCTAAACTCTTCTACGAGATCTAATTTAGTAGCCGGTTTCCTGCCTTTTGAAGGTTTAGCATGATGGGAACAAATTGTTTACTTTTTGTTATCTTCTCTGATACATGGATGGTAGGGGATGAGGAGGGGCGTTTTTTCTTGAGTATTGATTTTTTTTTTTTTTAACCTCTCTTGGCTGGTGGTCTTTGAGACAGGCACTAGAAAACTACAGGAGTGTTCCATTACAGTCGAACATGTACACTCAACATTTAGAAATTAAATCTGCTTCCTTGTTGAACTACAAATTTGTCTAATGTAATATTATAGCTCTACAGAGAATGGCTATACAGAGAATGTCTATCTTTGCAAGAGATTATTTAATAGGGTGTATCAAGTGGCATGAGTTTCATTACATAGACCCATCCATTCAGCCAGTCAGCAAACTTTTCTTGAGCTCCCACTATCTGTAAAGCACTAAGGTGCACAGAGATGAGGCTGCCCATTCAGAACCACACAGAAAGGCAGCAGTGGGGAGGAAACTGAGCCGTAGTCTTATCATCCCTGGTGCTTTGCTTTTCCTCCTAGGTCCTGCTGTTGATGGGGTCCTATTACCCAACACTTGCTGCGTAGGGTGTGAATTCCTATTTCCTGGCTCAGAAGGCTGACTGAATAAAATGGGTGTTCACTAGTCACCTTTGGCACACCTGTACCACTTCTTCTAGCAAAGACGCAAAGGAACAAAACAGATCCCAGCCTCCCATTTAGCAAAATTGAAGAGGAAGCTTCAAGCAGTTTCATTCTCTTTTCTCCTTCTGGGTTTCCTATCTTTACCCCAAGGAGCACTGAGTCTCTAATTGTGGGGTTTCCTTCTCCTTTGGCTACATCAATGTTGGGTGACATCCATAGGGCATGCAAAGCCCATCAACCCTGGCCACTAGGAAAATTTTCTCATCTCTACAAAACCCCACAAAGTAGCCTACTCCACTAGGCATTGAGCATAGTTTGACCTTGTATTTTAAATAACGTAAGAAATGGAATGATGGAGGAGAAAAAAGACATGAAGGAAGGCATGCTACTCTAGACTCCCTAGTAGCTGGTTGTCTCCCAGTGCAGCCTCATGATGGGGATATTGCAGTACCATGCTTGTCTCATCACAGACATGGAGTACATGAAATGGCCATCTGATTCTCCAGTGGAGCATGGTCATTTGGAAGGAGAAAAAATACCAGTGGAAACCTCAGGTCTTCAGAATCCTGGTAGGAAATTTTGATGGAAAGGTCAGAGAAGGTATTCCACAAATTCTGTAGCAAATGCAGAAACCCTTATAGATTTTCAGACAGGCAGGGCCAGTGGAAGCCTAGCTAGAACTCTTACAGAATGGAAGGACTGTTGTCAAATTTTCAATCCTATTTCTGCCCGTATGCCAACCTAAGCTCATTTTGTTTTTGTTATTTTTGTTAGCTACTGTTGAGTCAGTTCCCAACTCAGGGCAATCCCATGCACAATGGAACAAAATGCTGTCTGGTCCTGTGTCATTCCGATGATCAGTTGTGGACTGGACTGTTGTGATCCATGGGGTTTTTATTGGCTAATTTTCAGAAATAGATCTTCAGGCCTTTCTTCCTAGTCTGTCTTAGCCTGGAAGCTCCACTAAAACCTGTTCAGCATCAAAGCAGCACACAAGCCTCCACACTGACAGATGAGTGGTAGTTGGGCATGAGGTACATGGGCCAGGAATTGAACCTGGGTCTCCCACATGAGAGGCAAGAATTCTACCACTGAACCCCCACTGCCTCATAAGTTCATTTAGGAAAAGTTATTGTATTTTCAATTATTTATATTTGTACATAGTTTTAAGCATTGGACTAAAAGGGGAAAAATAATTTCTTTTTTTTTTAAAAAAGGGCCTCTAGAGGAAAACCTGGGATTTATAGAATTTAAAATACGTTTTACAATGTTCAGTAATTTGTTGGATCCCTTTGCATCATAAGACTTAGGTTCTCTTTTGGGTTCTATAAGTGTTGAGAAAACACATGATAGGTACTCAATAACTATTGATTAAATAAACGAATGAACGCTCCGATGAAGTTATTTTAGCCTCCTAAGGTACTTCAAATACAGAATAAATAGTATAATATTGAATTATATAGACTAATTTGATGCTATTTTAATAGGAAATATCTATTCAAAGAAAGCAGAAGAAATTAAGATAACACTCTTCTTGTCCAAGATGACAGGTAAAATCATTTTGTGGATCAAATATACCAATGCCAAGACTTGAGGAACAGAATTGTGATGATGGCAGACCCACAGTAGGCTTTCTACTGTTTCTGAGAGCTCCTTTTACAAGAGAGTGTGGAGGAGAAAAAGATCCTCTAAAAAAAAAAAAAAGAAGAAGAAGAGGCAGGGAGGAAGGCCATATGGATCCTTCTTCCTATAAAGCTAGCCTCGGGAATTCTCTGAAAGGCACTGCTACTCCAACCCCTTACCCTCTCCGCAAATAAAAAATGGACCGGCAATCTGCTCTTTTGTCCCAAGAGGCTAACTGTCCTTCAGTGATACCCTCATACTTCATGTTAGAGCTGGCCAGATGATGCTGGGGACTCCTGGGCTCTCTGCCCATCAGTTATACTTGGGTCACCTGCAGAAGGCCTTCTGTGTCTCTGGTGAGCCTGCCCAAAGGAGCTCCTGCCTCTCTGACGGAAGAGTAGGTCTAGGGGATGGACCCGACATCTAGATAAAACTAAGGGGATGGTAACCAAGCTCTTAGATTTATAAATCAGAACACATGGCCCCTGTGTAAGAGCACAATGACAAATGAAAACAAAAGGACTGAGTATGTAAGAAGTAGCGATTTCAAAACCTTCAGAACCCACAGTGGCTGTATTGGAGATTCGGAAGGCCTGAGCCCCTCTGGAGGGCCCTAAACTACTATCTGCAGGTTATCGACACCAGTATTTCCTGGCTGAGAATCAGAACAAGGGTTCAAATGGCAAACCATGCCACATTGAATTGAAGCTTCAACAGAACAAAATAAAAACAAACTTTCTGGCAGAGAACTGGACAGAGAATTCCCAGATATATCCTATCTGCCAGTGAATTAATAATTACAACTTTCAATGTTGATGTGCAAAGCCAAGAGGGATGAAACAAATCTCTTTTTTTCTCATATGTATTAGTTATTCATTGTTGTGTAACAAATTACCCCAAAACTTAGTGGCTTAAAATCAACATTTGTTATCTCACAGTTTCTGTGGGTTAGGAATCCAAGTGCAGCTTGCCTGGGTTCCCTGGCTCTGGGTCTGTCACAAGGCTACCAGCAGCTCAAAGGCTCCACTGGGGAAGGATCCACTTCTTGGTTCATTTTTGTGGTTGTTGGCAGGATTCAGTTCCTCACAGGCTCTTGGGTTGAGCCTTAGTTCCCCACGAGCTGTTGGTTCCTTGCCAAGTGGCCTCTTGAGAGACTATCTCCCAACATGGCAACTTGCTTCACCAGAGTGAGCAAGCGAGCAAGCAAGAGAGAATATCAGCACGAGAGAGAGAGAGAGAGTGCTTGAAAGATAGAAGCCACAGTCCTTTGTAACCTAATCACAGCAATGACACCCCATCACTTCTGCTGTGTTCTATTTATTAGAGGATTTTCTGGGTGGTGAAAATGGTTAACACACTTGGCTGTTAACCAGAAGTTTGAAAGTTCGAGTCCACTCAGAGGCGTGTGGAAAGAAAGGCCTGATGATCTACTTCTAAAAAACCAGCCATTGAAAACCTTAATGGAGGAGTCCTACTCTGAACTGACTCAATGGCAACTGTTTTTTTTAATTCATTAGAAGTGAGTCAGTAGGTCCAGTCCACACTCAGGGAGAGGGGATTACATAAGGACATGGATACCAGGAGGCAAGATCTTATCTCTCTCTATGAGATAGAGCTACCTCAGAAACTGCCTATTACATTATCTCCTCATGTAGGTAAAAACAAAGCCCTTTGCCTTTCTGCATAAGAATTTGACCTTAAGTTAACTTTCTCTGTTCCCTTTACTCTCCTGTAACCTGATAACAGTGCAATGTCAATTATGTTACTAAGCAATGTTGTTTATGATAACAAGAAAACCGATTGGTGAATTGCACCTGGTCTGGGAGGAGCTGTATACGAACTATAAACATCTAATAGAGACCTCACAGTTCTGGGCTTCCTGGAGTGCAGTGACTCTTGTAAAAGATCAGATCCCTTGCAGGGACTCTAGAAGCTATGTCTAGGCGATTGTTACAAGAGATTTTGACTCCTGTGGGACATAAACCTTCTAAGCCAGAGCAAATCCCACACCATTCCAATATGAATTATGAATCTTAGCTCCTTGCATTTGATGCATTGCCTGAGTCCATAAAGAATCCTCGATGGCTGTGTGGACTGCTGCCTGGTCTGCTACAAGGATAGGAAACTGATCCACATCCCATATCCTTCTAGGTTAACCTGATGCCAAACATAGCCTGTGGTTGTCTTATGAGTCAGAATATTTAGCAGAGGCTAAGAAGAAGAACCTGGTGGACCTTGCCCCTCATCTTGGGATTTGGTCCTGATTTTTAGTGCCATTCTGTGAGGATACCAATGAGGTGGCAGCGAACCACAGCAACGGCAACCCCAGGAACCCAGGCAGGCCCTGAATCTCCTTCCACTCGCACTCTGGGGGTGCTCTTCAGATGCCATCTCCTCAGCCTTCCCTAACAATGAAGACTAGCTGCTTGGCCCTATTTCTGGGTGCCACCTCTAGCTGCTCTGGGTTCATATAAACCAAGGCTACCTGTCATAGCATCTCTTGCCTTGGTATGTAAATGGTTGGCTGGGTACTAAGTGACTGGGTTCTGGCTATTTTCTGGCTTTCTAGGAGTCAGATGTACGGAGGTGGCTGGAGGTGGTCTGGAAAGGCAGAAATATGATTGATGGCACTGATCTGGAATCACTGGCACAAGTGGGTATATATGAGGGTATCTGAAAGCCCCTGTCAGGGAACTGACCTGTCTGTATCCTGGTTGAGACTGGTGCCTGGCACACAGCAGGCGCTCAATACGTATGTAGTGATAGGTGAATGGATCAGAGGGAGGGTGTTCTGTATGATCTGTCTGCATATGTCTGCAATTAGCTGGGTGGATTTGATGTCTTTTCTTTTGAGGAGAATAAAAATTGAAAAGCAAAAGCAAGTTATATCCTGAAAACCAGTTCTCAAACTTAGAGCGTAAACCTCAGAAATGATGAGCTGGGGCAGAGTGGGGATCAGGGTGGCTGAGACAGGACAGGTGGCCCTACAGGAATGAACATCCAATGGAGCTTTGTTTGACTTGCCTGTTGATGAGGGGCTCCTCGGGGTGAACCCCTTCACTATTCTCTATTTCTGTTCCCCCCAAAATGGAGACCATATTCTCCTGTAATTCTGTCCTACCAGACTTTTCTGAACTACAAGAAGTCCCATATATAAAATTCCCACCTTAAAAAATAAATAAGTGAAAGGATGGTTAGTTATTATTCAAAAGGGTTTCATCACTTTCTAAAGAATGTTGCACAGGTTTAGCACATGCTTTAAAGAAGAAACTCCCATTTCTCGAAGAGGATACAATTTATTTTTTACATGCATTCTCAGCTTAAATTGGAACGGACCTGTAATGCCTAGAAAGCACCATGAAATTTTCCCAACGTTGTGATGTCCATTTTGAACTGAAATTTACAAGGTGTCCCCTTGTCCAGAGACTCCTGATTAAGGACTTCTTTTAATTCCCCCAAAGACCAAAGAGTGTGGGGGCTGTTGAGGAAACCGCCATGGCTGCCAGAGGTGCCCCTTACCTTCACCTTCCCCTACCTTTTGGGAGTTCCCTTAAGCCTTGGGCAGAGGCTTAGCAAAGTGGCAAGATCCTATGCAAGGTGGTTACGGAACTTTCTCTCCCCTTGAGACTGAAAGGGCACTCATTGTTCCAAACAGCTGACTTTGGTCAAAATCATCTTTGGTCAAAATTTCCAAAGAAAGGAATCAATCCATAGCCTTACAACAAAGCCTTAGGCAAACTAGAAACGTCAGAGAGGGCTAAGGAAGTCTGAGTGTCAGGCATTAAAATTATGGTTGGTTTCTGTGCATCTCATTAGGGGAGAAAAAATATAAATGTAAAATGTCCAGAAGGGAGTCATAAGATCAATTCTAAGGGCTGAATCGTCTGAACTGTAGCGACAGGCTTAAAGAGAAAATCTATACTGGCCAGACAACAAGTTAATGGAAAATTTAATTGAGGTGAATGAAATGCTAAACTTCGTAGGTGGTGTGGCCTGGTGCCCTTTGAACCAGGAAGGCTGGGACAAGAGGCCACAGGGGGCTCTAAGGGAAAATGTGATGAGCTTATCTGAGCAAGAACAAGGGGCGGGACCTAGCTTGAGAAAAGAGAAGTCTGCAAACCTCCACAAGAGCCTCCTGGCAAGGCTGTGCTGAAGGGCAGGGAGGAAATCTGCTGGTTTCTACCACCAGAGACGTCCCTTAGATGTCCGAGGCAGAAGGTCCTCCCTGACTTCCAGAGCACTGAGCACGTGCTGGCACCTGGCGTTCACCTGAGAGGAGCGTGCGTGAGGGCTGCCTGGTGGCAGAGACACAGCCACCCAAGGTAGGATGCAATAATGCATCTGTGTCCTGGGCTTGAAGCGGAGAGGCACAACTGTTTAACTGACTGGGTACCTGCCGTCGCTTCCTGGGGCCTTTCTCTCCTGCCCCTCTTCCTCTTTCTGCTTCTCTCCTTGCAGATGTCTTTTTCTACACTCCTGGGCTTCCTGGCTGTGCTCTCTTGGAGGTGGCATCTGGTTAAACATCAGGTAAAGATTACAGCCAAGAAAATCTTACGGGGCAGTTCTACTCTGTCACATGGGGTCACTATGAGTTGGAATCGACTCGATTGTACCCAACAACAGTAGTTATTCCACAGCTATTTCAGTCTGCAGTGCTATCAGGGTGACTGTATTACTGTACTTCCTTTTCACAGCTTGGCTCAGGGTAGGGATTTGTGGTGCTTCTGGCTTTTAAGCAGTTGAGCTGAGCTGTTCACACGTGGGGTGCTCTGGACACTGATCCAGTGGTTTGACCTTCTAGCAGTCTGGGCAGAGTCGAGTGGCCTGCTGGGCCACGCAGACCTGCTAAGAGTCAGGCAATCATTCTGGAGAAAGGCAATGTCTCCCAGCCTGGGGTGAGGTGGCTGCAATGATTATTGAAAGGGCTCACCCTTGCCATTGCTCCACCAATTGGGAAGTTACGACTGATGAAGGGAAATAAATTGGAGAGTGGAGGACCATGTGTGTGCGTGTGAGAGAAAGAATAGTGTCTGAGGCTCTGAGGTTAGAGGCTATTATGACATGACTAGGTATTACATGAGAATAAATTTGCAGATGGTGGTATTGGTATATTTTAGGGCTTCGTTTTGTCCTAAAATCCAAGTGCCAGTTTCATTATTTTAGTAAAAATAAATAGTGCAAGCACACTTAACTGCAAGCAGTGGGCCTTGGGTCCTGAATTCTGAGCAGGGGTCAACCCAAACTTGAGCTAAAGCTTGCTTGGGAGTGCCTGTAGTTTTCTACACACGGGCCCCTTTTCCCTGTCTGCTGCTTTCGCTGCTTTGGAACTTTCTCTTTCTCTTTCTGGCTCTTGGCTTTCCTCTTTTTGCCCTTCTTCCTCTTCCTGCTTTTCTCTTTGGAGGTTCTCTGTGTTCTAGGCGTTCAGGCACGACTCTCAGGGGCTGTGTCAGGAAAAATGGGTTGCTCCAGGCAAACTGAAAGCCAAGGATGCAGGGATGTTCCCAGAAGGCCTTGGTGGGGTGAGGGAGGGAGGAGGGAGAACTCAGACCCCTGGGGCTTTGTTCCCCAAACAGGGAGGCTTAGACATGGGTAGGAGTCATAGGCAAACAGGTGTCCCTTGAGGCTGAGTGGACTGGAACGCTTTTCGAGTGTTCTTTGTCCTCACTAATAGGCAGGCTTTGTACACAGCGGTTGATGGGAACTGTCATCCACAACCAGGTTAGCAGTGGTAAGAAAGGAACGCCACGCTCTGTTGAAAGTTCCCAAGACGCTAAACCCTGAAAATGTGGCAGGCTTCTTTGAATGTGCCATCTGCACATTTATCTTTCTGTTTAAACGTGCTCTTGTGGTTGTACAACAAGCAGATTATTCTTTTTTCTGGACTAATGATTTACAAGTGGCATCATTAGTCCCTTGGATGAGGCAAGGGGTTATAGAAGAGAATGGAATAAAAAGCCTCTCTTTTTTTACTTGTCTTAGCTGACATTCTCCGTGGCAATTAAATGTTTAGAGAGAGGCTGGGTTGGATCTTCTTGTTTAATGAGAGGTGCCAGGCTGACAAAACAGCATATTTTCAAATGAGAAAGAGCTTTCTAAGGATCTAGGAGAAAATGACCGTGAATGTCTTAACCTGTCAGCCCTGTTGGTTGCTACTAGCCTGTGTGTGTGGGAGTTGTATCTTCACAGGGCTATGGTGCTAGACCATCTCAGGTCTGCTGGCCCCATCTGGTGTTCACTCACCAAACCAACCCAAACCAATCCTGGTGCGGTTGAGTAGATTCTGACTCATAGTCACCCTATAGACAGAGTTGAACTGCCCCATAGGGCTTCCAAGGAGCAGCTGGCAGATTCTAACTGCCCGCCTTTTGGTTAGCAGCCGCAGTTCTTAACCACTTTGCCACCAGGGCTCTTATTCCTTACCAGTCACAAATCTGCTTGGAAAATGTAGTTCTCCAAGTACAGATTTGGCCCTTTCTTTCTTTCTTTTTTTTTTTTTAAATCAACTTTAAGCAGTGGATTTAGGTAACAACAATTCATGTATCAAGGTACAACTAAATTCTTAAGCAACTGGAAGTTCCGAATACCTGTAGTTCATCTGCTTGTATGTTGGCTGGCTTAATGTTTTTGAATAGCATCCCAGTTGCTGTCAAGTCATTCCAACTCATGACAACTCCACACGTGTCAGAGTAGAACTGTACGCCATTGGAATTTCAATACCTGGTTTTTTGGAAGTAGATCACCAGGACGTTCTTCTGCGGCACTGCTGAGTAAATGTGAACCTCCAATCTTTCAGTTGTCAGCTGAACATGTTAACTGTTTATACCATCCAGGGACTTTGAATAATGTAAAGGATATTTATCTAGTACTCCCCACCCCCTTTTTTTTAAACTAAAGCAAAAGGAGTTGGGGTTAGATGTGAGAGAGAACTTACAGGCAGTGAGATTTGTGGCACAATGGCCTAACTGTGAGGGCATTGTAAAATCTCTTTAGGAAAGGTTTTAAGTAAGAGGATCAATTATCTACCTAGGGTTCCTCTCTAGAAAGCACGCGGCCTGACAGGAGGGGTTGGGGCTAGCTCAGTACTCTCCAAATACTAATGTACCACCTTCACGATTTTTGCTATGTCTGAGTAACACCTATAGAACTGTTTACTCGTAATATTCCTTTAAATGAATTTATTTCTTTTAACTTTAGGTTCATCTTAAGCAATGATGTTGTATCAGCAAAACCATGGGTTGATGTGCTACTGATAATGTATTGCATGTAAATTAAAACACATGACTATTAACATAAAATAACGTTCACTCACGTACCACCTGAAGTCATCCCATGTACCAACCATTAGACGCACTTAGCACTTCGGGAAATGCTGGACTGGGTGCTTGTGAAGGTCCTTTTCAGTCCTGTGGTTATATACCGATGGCCATCATTATGAGTCACTTTCACGCTCAGTTATGTGTTAGGTGTCGTCAACCCTCGTTATAAAGATGAGGGAAAGGCTGTTTTAATCGGGGCTGAACAGGTCTGTATTGTCATTTCAGAAAGCCAGCATGGCATGTGCACTTGAATATGCTGTTCACCCACAGTCTTCCCAGGACCCACTGGCTGCACAAAGCTGTGTCTGGGTGGCTTGGCGATTAGTCTCCATGGTTGTCAACCTAGGCTGACTTCAGAATCACTGCCTCATCCTTTGCTGGGTGGAGAGCCATTGCTTGATGATCTCTGAAGTCGGTTTTATTTCCTGATTATTTCATTTGGATTGTAGCCCAGAGGCTGGCTTTTATTACCTTTGATCTCACCTGTGGTTGTCAGCAGTTTTTAAACCAGTAATGTGCTTGCTCCCTTGCTCGCCATTTCCACACTTCATCATAAAAGAATGATCTTTCATCTGCATTTGTATTTTTCAACTATAGTGCAGACCGGTAAACTATCTCCATTCTCTACTTTAAACTATCGGAATGACATAGGCATATTTAACTTAGATTTACAATATTTAATAAACAGGATAAATAGTTTAGTTACATTTCGTCATTGTTTATCACAAACCCAGATTAAGAATTTATGTCTCCCCATTTATACCATGAATTTTAATGCATGTTCTGTGCAGTGACGGTCTTCTCGCTGCACTGGCTGAAACGTTTACTCAGTAAATATTTATTGAGTGCCTGCTTCCTCTATGCCAACCACCGTGCTAGACCATGTGTAGATTCCTCACATACACCCAAGTGCCTGCCATTTGGGGTACCCAAAGGTCTGGTATCTCAGACTGTGAGTACTTTCCAAGAAAGGCAATGTAACGGCAGCCTTACTACTTCACTGGCTTAGAATTGTGCTGGTCCACAGTAGATGCAGGTAAGTATTAGCTTTCTTCTCCCTCATTCCATTCAGGAGGCAGCCTAGACTAGAGCTCCATAAAAACCAAAAGCCGTTGCTGTTGAGTCGATTCTGACTCATAGCAACCCTATGGGACAGAGTGGAACCGCCCCATAGAATTTCCAAGGAGCACCTGGTGGATTCAAACTGGCGACCTTTTTTGGTTAGCAGCCATAGCACCAGGGTTTCCAGAGCTCCTAGCCAGTTCCTATTTAGGCTCTTCCTACTGATGCCTTCTGTCCCAGAGAGGAGAGATGGGCAGTAGAGGCCTATCAAGGCAAAGGTGTAGCATTCCAGGTGCCTGGAGACATCTTGCAGCCCTGCACTGGCCACAGGGCATGTGGCATGGAGTGGGCACACCCTTAGGATGCTCAGTTTACTGTGTCCTTGTGGCCAGAGTAGTGTTTGTTAGATCTGACTATACAAAACTCTCTAGAATGTGTTCACAACCCCCAGCCTGAAAAAACACTGCACTTCTGCAACGACTTCTATTTGCAGGTAAATGCCATGTGCATCCCCATCTGTGAGAAGACCTACTACCTCCCCTAATCAAATCAAGTCTTAGCAGTTAACACACTTGGTTGCTAACCAAAAGTGTGGTGGTTTATCCAGAGACCCCTCAGAAGAAAGTCCTGGAGATCTACTTCCAAAAAATCAGCTGTTGAAAACTCTGTGGGACACAGTTCTGCTCTCACATACACGGGGTCTCCACGAGTCAGAGCTGACTAGACCGCAACTGTTTTGTTTTCAGCTAGAGAAGACGTTTGGCTCTGTGGCCCCAAACGCATTTACCTAGTGCCAACCTTGGAGGACCCGTTTGTTTTTGTTACTTTGTTGCATTTTCTTCTGGAATATCAGATCTGTTTTGATTGTGCCTAATATACCAGTGATTATTGATGGGACTAGGTAGACATGATCTTGTTTGAGGATGTGTGAGACTGAGGAGTAGGAATTACTAGAATATTTTCCTTCTTCTTTCTACCCCTGTAATTCCTATGGTCTTTGTCCTTAATGGAGAAATAAAAAATCATTTGGCCACAGGTGTGGCTTGCACACAGAGTTCAACAGGCTGAAAGGCTGTACTTTAAAGTACAGAAAGTCCTGATTTACTTGGGATGTACTTTTGGGAATTACGCTGTGGGGTTCATTTCTCCTCATCCCCTTTCCCCAAAGAGAGTAGCTACCGTGCTGCCAGGGAAAGGTGTCTAAGATGGAGCCCCAGGTGGCCTTTTGAACTTCTCTCTGATCTCTGCTTCTCTGCACTGCCTTCTTGCTTAGTTGCCACCGAAGAGTGCCTGGTGAACCCTGTCAGCATGAACCGCTACAGTGTGGACCCCTCCACCTTTAACCACAGGGGCTCCTTGCACCCCTCCTCCTCGCTGTACTGCAAGAGGCAGAATTCTGGAGACAGCCAGCTCGGGGGAGGCCCCACCAGCACTGCCGGAGGCGTCCGCACCAGCACTGCCGGAGGCGTCCGCACCAGCCTGCTATCCTCTGGAAGCCCCTGGGCATCTGGGCTGAGGCCCCCAGCCTCCAGCCCCAAGAGAAACGGGACCTCTCTTGACGGAAACAGATGTGGTAATGTAATGCATGCATTGGCTTCCCCATGACTTAGCCTCCTCTGCCCTTGCCCTGGGACCACTGCATGTGGAGGGGAGGGCACGACTGTGAACATGGGAAAGTAGATGCTTCCACAAGTTCCTTCACGGATTTTTGTTATTGTCCAAGGCTATCAATCTCAGCCTTTGACCCATAAACATACATAATGGTGCATTAGGGTAGGTTAGGCTGTGGAAATAAAAAAAAAAAAAACCCAGTGCCGTCGACTCCAGTTGTACATTGGCTCAAATACAATAGAACCTTATTTTTTGTTCAACGGTCTAAGGTGGGTGTTCCTAATTGATGGATGCATCTCTATTCAGAGAGCCAGGCTCCATCCATTTCGTTACCCTGCTATTCCCTACGGCCTCCACCCTCTGTCTCCAGTGGGCAGAAAGGGAACGAGAGTATGGAGAAGGAGGCACACATCCCTGGAGCCCAGAGTGGTGCACATCACCTTCACTAACATTCTGTTGGCAAAATGGCAAGATCTGATCATTTTGCTGCACTTCACTCCAAGGGGGAAACCCTGGTGGCATAGTGGTTAAGTGCTACAGCTGCTAACCAAAGGGTCTGCAGTTTGAATCCTCCAGGCACTCCTTGGAAACTCTGTGGGGCAGTTCTACTCTGCCCTGTAGAGTCGCTATGAGTTGGAATTGACTCGATGGCACTGGGTACTGGGTTTAACTCCAAGGGAGTCAAGGAGGTACCTAGATTTTGGTAAAGAGTTTTCCCTTGCATAGTGGAAGCCACTCGCAGGGTATAAATACACGGGCATATTCAAAGTTAAGCGAAATTCCCATAATGCTGGTTGTAATGCCGCCTCTGTCTTCCCCACTAACGAAAATTGTTGGAATGCAATGTATGAAAATGCCGTCACTATAGTTTGGAGTCCATTCAGATTTTGATTTTTAAAAATCAGTATCAAGCTTCAGTATTTCAGCATAGTGGAAATTGCATGGACTGTGGAGCCAGCCTACCTGGGCTGGAATCCTGGATCTCCCACTTCCTAACTGCCTGAACTTCAGGAAGTCTTAGCTTCTCTGTGCCTCAGTTTTCTCACCTGTAAAATTGGAATAATAATAATAGTAGTAGCACCTGCCTCATAGGATTGTTGGAAGAATGAAATAAGTTCACACATGTACAGTCCATTCTCATTATTCATGGTCCTTATGTTCTGTAAAGTATCCTTGAACACTGAATTAGTGACTACAGAAACTGTCTCGTACAACCTCACCTGGCAACATGCACCTCAGGTGACTCAAGTTTTTCACCCTTTGCACCTGTGCATGTCCACTAAAGACTGCCAAAAGCACCTGAGTATTTTTAGCAAGTAGGTGAATTGGCAAATACCCAACTTGAGAAAAATGCAGATCGACTGTATTTGGCACAGGGCCCAGTACATTGCTGTTATTAGGCACTGTAGAGCCAGCACCTATGTACAACAGAATGAAACACTGTGCCATCCTCACAATCTTTGCTGCGTTTGAGCCCATTGTTGCAGCCACTGTGTCAACCTATCTGTTGAAAATCTTCCTCTTTTTTGCTGACCCTCTAACTTACCAAGCATGATGCTCTTCTCATGCCTCGTGATAACATGTTCAAACTATGTGAGGCACAGTCTTGCCATCCTCGCTTCTAAGGAGCATTCTGGCTCTGCTTCTTTCAAAACAGATTTGTTTGTTCTTCTGGCGGTCCACGGTATATTCAATATTCTTTGGCAACATCATAATTCAAAGGCATCTATTCTTTTTCCATCTTCCTTATTCATTGTCCAGCTTTCACATGCGTATGAGGTGATTGAAAATACCATGGCTTGGGTCAGGCACAGCTTAGTCCTCAAGGTGACGTTTTTGCTTTTTTAACACTTTAAAGAGAAATTTGCAACAGATTTGCCCAATGCAATACGTCATTTCATTTCTTGACTGCTGCTTCTGTGAGTGTTGATTGTGGATCCAAATAAAATGAAATCCTTGACAACTTTCAATATTTTCTCCATTTCCATTTATCATGATGTTGCTTATTGGTCCAGGGTGAGGATTTTTTAAAAAAAAATTTTATGTATATTTTTTCTTTTATTGTACTTTACATGAAGGTTTACAGAGCAAACTAGTTTCTCATTAAACAACACACATATTGTTTCCTGATATTGGCTGCCAACCCTACAACATGTCAACACTCTCCCCTTTTCGACCTTGGGTTCCCCTCCTGCTTTCTTGTCCTTGGCCCTGGACTGTTGTGCCCTTTTAATCTCGTTTTGTTTTATGGGCCTGTCTAATCTTTGGCTAAAGGGAAAACATTAGGAGTGACTTCATCACTGAGCTATAAAGGTGTCTGGGGGCCATAGTCTCGAGGTTTCTCCAGTTCCTGTCAGACCAGTAAGTCTAGTCTTTTTTTCTTTTTTTGTGAGTTAGAATTTTGTTCTGCATTTTTCTCCAGCTCTGTCTGGGACCCTCTATTGTGATTACTGTCAGGGCAGTTGGTGGTAGTAGCAGAGCACCATCTAGTTATTCTGGACTCTGTCTGGTGAAGGCTATAGTACTTGTGGTCCATTAGTCCTTTGGACTAACCTTGCCCTTGTGTCTTTGGTTTTCTTCATTCTCCCTGGCTCCAGATGGGGTAAGACCAGTGGAGTATATTAGATGGCCGCTTGCAAGCTTTTAAAGACCCCAGACGCTACTTAGCAAAGTAGAATGTACAATGTTTTCCTTATAAACTGTGTTATGCCAATTGAGCTAGATGTTCCCCAAGACCATGGTCCCCACAACCCTCAGCCCAGTAATTTGGTCTCTCGGGGCGTTTGGATGTGTCTATGGAGCTACCAGGACCTTGCCTTGGAAGAGCTGTGCTGGCTTCTCCAGGACTGTGTATTGTCTTACCCTTCATCAAAGTTACTACTTATCTATTGTCTATTTAGTGTCTTTTCCTCCCCACCACTTCCATCCCTCATGACAATCAAAGATTTTTTCTTTTTCTGTGTAAATCTTTTCATGAGTTTTTATAATAGTGGTCTCATAGAATATTTGTCCTTTTGTCATTGACTTATTTCACTCAGCATAATGCCCTCCAGATTCACCCATGTTGTGAGATGCTTTACAGATTCATCATTGTTCTTTAATCGTTGCGTAGTATTCCACTGTGTGTATGTGCCAAAGTTTGTTTATCCACTAATCTGTTGATGGGCCTGTAGGTTGTTTCCATCTTTTTGCCGTTGTGAACAATGCTGCAATGAACATGGGTGTGCATATGTCTATTCGTGTGATGACTCTTATTTCTCTAGGATATATTCCTAGGAGTGGGATTGCTGGATCGTATGGTTTATCTATTTCTAGCTTTTTATGGAAGCATCATATTGTTTTTCCAAAAGGGTCATACCATTTTGTATTCCCACCAGCAGTGCATAAGAGTTCCAATCTCCCTGCAGCCTCTCCAACATTTGTTATTTTCTGTTTTTTTGATTTGTGCCAGTAATGTTGGGGTGAGAAGGTATCTTATTGTGGTTTTGATTTGCATTTCTCTAATGGCTTTTTTTTTTTTTTTTTAATGGCTAGTGATTATGAGCATTTCCTCATGTATCTGTTAGCCACTTGAATGCCTTCTTTGGTGAAGTGTCTTGTTCACATATTTTGCCCATTTTTTAATTGGATTGTTGGCCTTTTTCTTGTAGAGGTGTTGGATTTTCCTGTAGATTTTAGAGATTAGATCTTTGTTGGGTTTGTCATAGCCAAACTTTTTTTCCCAGTGTGTATGTTCTCTTTTTACTCTTTTGGTGAAGTCTTTTTTTTTTTTTGATGAGCATAAGTGTTTAATTTTTAGAAGATCCCAGTTATCTAGCTTATATTCTGGTGTTTGTGTATCATTGGTTATGGTTTGTATTCTGTTAATGCCATGTATTAGGGCCTCTAGTGTTGACCCTATTTTTTCTGCAATGATCTTTATAGTTTTTGGTTTTATATGTAGGTATTTGATCCATTTTGAATTAGTTTTTGTGTATGGTGTGAGGTATGGGTTCTGTTTCTTTTTTTTTTTTTCAGATAGACATCTAGTTTTGCCAATACCATTTGTTAAAAAGACGATCTTTTCCCCATTTGATGGAGTTTGGGCCTTTGTCAAAGATCAGGTGACCATAGGCGGATGGATTTACATCTGGGTTCTCAATTCTGCTCAGTAGGATTTTTGTTTTCTTTATGTTGAAGTGTAATCCACACTGAAGGCTGTGGTCTTTGATCTTTATCAGTAAGTGCTTTGAGTCCTCTTCACTTTAAGCAAGCAAGGTTGTGTCATCTGCATCTGACGGGTTGTTAAATGAGTCTTCCTCCAATCCTGATGCCCCGTTCTTCTTCATATAGTCTGGCTTCTCAGATTATTTGCTCAACATACAGATTGTATAAGTATGGTGAAAGCATACAACCCTGGCACATACCTTTCCTGACTTTAAACCAATCAGTATCCCCTTGTTCTGTTTGAACGACTGCTTCTTGATCCATGTACAGGTTCCTCTTGAGTACAATTAAGTGTTCTGAAATTCCCATTCTTCACAATGTTATCCATAATTTATTACGATCCACACAGTTGAATGCCTTTACATAGTCAATAAAACACAGGTAACAATCTTTCTGGTATTCTCTGCTTTCAGCCAAGATCCATCTGATATCAGCAATGATATCCCTTGTTCCACACCTTCTTCTGAATCCAACATGAATTTCTGGCAGTCCCCAGTCAATGTACTGCTGCAACTATTTTTTTTTTTAATTATCTTCAGCAAAATTTTACTTGTGTGTGATATTAATGATATTGTTTGATAATTTCTGCATTCTATTAGATCATCTTTCTTTAGAATGGGCCCATATATGGATTTCTTCCAGTTTGTTGGCCAGTTAGAGGTCTTCCAAATTTCTTTCATGTGATCTCCAGCATTCTTTCTATCATCGAGGCCATATTTTCCAGCTACTCATCCTTCTTCTTTGTTTCCAACTTTTGCATTCTAATCACCAGTAATTATCAATGCAAATTGATTGCATGTTTGATCAATTTCAGACTGCAGAAGTTCCTAATTTCATCCGACAACGTTCCAGACAATTTTTTTTTTAGAAGTAGATTGCCAGGTCCTTCTTTTTAGTCTGAAAGCTGTCCTGAATCCTGTCCACCATGGGTGATCCTGCCGGTATTAATAATACCAGTGAAATAGCTTCCAGCATAACAACAACACGAAAATCACCAAGTATGACAAACTGACAGATGAGTGGTGGTCTACTACATAGAAAAAGCTTAATACATGTTCAATAAAAGTAGTTGGAGTAGTCACAGGTCATTTGAACACAGCCCTTAACAGATCACAGCTCATCAACTCAGCATCTGAAGAAAGAAGACCCAGGACAAAGAACCAGGGAGTCTCCGTCTTCCCCGTTTGTGGCTTCTCAGCCGGCTGGCTGTATTGTCTTTGGCAAGCCACATTTCTGCTCTGAGCCTGGGATGCCTCCACCAATGACCCCGACAAGCTGCACACATGTGCTATTTAATATGTTCCAAGATCCTCCACACTCACCTCAAAGACCCTCACCCCTCTCAGACTAGGCTTGCCCTAACAAGCCTCCCCTGGCTTGACAAGGAGGCATTTCTGAGCGGCAAGACAGATTCCCTCAGCTGTGGAGGCTCTTGCCTGAATGTACAGGTTCTCTGAAAACTACTCCAACATTGTCATGCAGGGCCATGTGGCCAGGCAGAAGTTTTAGATGGGCAAAGGTTCATTTTTGAAAGGGGAGAGACATTGTTCCATCTGATCTCTAAGACCAAGAGAAGGGGACAAGGCCTGGTAGAAACCATTTTAAAGTAATTCAGGAAAAAACCAACCCTGTTGCCCTCGAGTCAATTCCAACTCAGAGCTACACTATAAGACAGAGTAGAACAGCCCCATAGGGTTTCCAAGGAGAGGCTGGTGGACTTGAACTGCTGACCTTTTGGTTAGCAGCTGAGCTCTTAACCACTCTGCCACCAGTGCTCCAAGTAATTCAGAGGCAGTATTTATTCCAGAGGTCTATCCCAGAGTTAGCATAATATCTGGCATGTAGTAAGTGTTTAATAAACATCCATGTGTCTGATCCCTCATGGTGCCCAGTGCCTTCATGTTACCTCCTGGTTGTCAAAACCCTCATCCTGGTGCCTCTGTACCTGATCTGCTTTCTAAATGTCTGTTTCTCTCAACCTCTTCTTCTCAAACAATTCCCACTTTTTCAGAGTGGTGATCACAGGCAACCTGATTGAATTAACTCATACTCCTGAGAATATGGCTTCCCTAGGTGCAAATGGAAACCCGGGTAGCATAGTGGTTAAGAGCTATGGCTGCTAATCAAAAGGTTGACAGTTCAAATCCACCAGGTGCTCCTTGGAAACTCTGTGGGGCAGTTCTACCCTGTCCTATAGGGTCACTCTGAGTTGGAATTGACTCAACAGCAATGGGTTTGGTTTTTCTTTTTTGGGAGGGTACAAATGGTTAAGTGCTCTACTACCAGCTGGGAGTCTAGAGGTTTAAACCCATTCAGAGGTGCCTAGGAAGACAAGCCTGGCGATCTGTCACCGCCTCGAATAACCTATGGAGCAGTTCTACTCTGCACACATGGGGTTGCCATGAGTTGGAATGGACTCCATGGCAATTATCAACAACAACCTGAGATATTTGCTCCTTCCCTGGCTCAAGTTTATCTGTTGTTTTTATTATCTGCCATTGAGTTGGCACCCAACTCATGGTGACCCCGTGCACGGTGAACTGTTGTAACCCATAGGGTTTTCATTGACTAATATTTGGGAGTAGATCAACCAGGCCTTTCTTCCTAGTCTGTGTTAGTTTGGAAGTTCTACAGAAACTTGTTCAGCATCACATCGACACATGAGCCTCCACTGACAGATGGGTTGTGGCTACTCATGAGGTGCCTTGGCTGGGAATCAAACCCAAGGCTCCCACATGGAAGGTAAGAATTCTGCCACTGAACCACCACTGTCCTCCAAGATTATCTAGGTGGTGAAATTTCAGGCACTATGTCTTAAGCACAGAATTTCAAGCAGTATGAGGGAGGCACGCTTTGGGTAGCGAGAACTTCTGTCACTTATTCGAGAACTACCTGCCCCTTCTCAGTTCTCCTGGTGCCCCTGGGTTGGTGGAACCCAGGACCCTTCAAAAGGTCTCAAAGTATCTTCCTGCTCCCCTACCCCCAGTCCCTCACTGCCTCCTTTCAGCTGAGCTCTGGAAACCTCCCCCACCCCCCATCTGAGCTTCCACAACCCTTCTGTCCTCTATTCTTCTGGAATTACACGGTGATCGCCTGGGGAGGCCCAGACCCTGAGGCACAGCCCAGCTCTGAGAAAGCCCTCGCTGTTGGAGCCCTAGTTGCACCCCAGGAGAGCCTCAGTAGCTCAGGACTTCTGCTTCTCAGGATCTTTGATGAGGTGAGAGAAACTGAGCCTGCCAGGGCCTGCTGTCTTTCTCTCCAAGCAAATCACTAACTGTGTCCTGAATATTGGTTGTCTTTTTTTTATAATTTAGAAATATTAGAGAGACTGTTGCCTGATACTCTGAAAATCAGAGTTGCTCCTAATCAGCAGGGCCTCATGTGGCTGTGGGGTATTTAAAAATCAAAAAGCCGTTCTGCCTTCTTGGTGTAAAGCTGCTGCAGGGAGGAGCAGTTGAAGATCATTGTTGAGACTTCATGAACCTGATGGAAAAAAATGAAATTATTCACCCTTTGTAGGTACATTAACTCTTTAATCTTCCAGAGATTCCTTTTAACCAGGGTGCTTAAAGGAACCTCAGATACTGGAAAGAACTAACCATTTCCCACATTCTTAGCAGCAAGATGAATGGACTGGGTGGGGAAGAGGGGGAGAGGGTAGTGCCAGCATCTCTGAAAAAGGTTTCCGCTTTTTCTTACATCTCGTTGGCTAGAACTTAGTCACATGGCCATTAGCTGCAAGGGGAGCTGGGAAATATGGTTTTAATTCCAAGGAACCACAAACCCTCTGAAAATCAGGGACTCTGTTACAAAAGAGGGAAACTCTGATGGCTAGTGGTTAACAGCTACGGCTGCTAACCAAACGGTCAGCAGTTCGAATCCACCAGGCATTCTTGGAAACCCTATGGGGCAGTTCTACTCTGTCCTATAGGGTTGCTGTGAGTTGGAATCAACTCAACGGCAACGGATTTGGTTTTTTTCTTTTTCATTATAAAAGAAAAGAGCCCTAGTGTCACAATGGTTAAGCACTCAGCTCCTAACCAAAAATTGGCAATTGGAACCTACCAGCCCTTCCATGGGAGAAAAGACCTGGCGATCTGCTTGCATAAAGATTACAGCCAAGAAAACCCTGTGGGGAAGTTCTACTCTGCCATATGGGGTCGCTATGAGTCGGAATCGACTTTTCAGCACACAACAACATTACAAAAGAAGAAGTAGAAAAAACATGATGGGTAGGCAACAGGCAGCCTCAGCCACACCTCCTAATTAGAAACACCCCCTCCTCTCTCCTCCTATGGAGCTTTTTTACTCATTTCCTCTAGCACTTACTCTATCCTGACCCATAAGAGAGACCAGACACTCATCTTCATGAGGTCTCTTATTCATATTTGAAGCTCCACAGCCCCAGCAAAGGGGCTTATAGTAAACTGCCATTTATTGAACACCTACTATGGGCCAGATACTTCATACACATTAATTATAATTTATTATGTTTACATGTATAATTTATTATTTACAAGAAATAGGTATTCAATTTACAGAAGAAAGTGAGGGTCGAAAGAAGGTAAATTAAGTGTTGAGCGAGGTGTTTTACTTCAATGGACCCCAAGGTCTGTGTCTTTCAAAACTACCTCAGGAATTTTCAAAACATGCTAAATGGGTTTCAGGGTCCCTTCTGGATTTCTAGGGGTTGAGGAAGAAGTGAAGAGAGCAGACAAGACTCCAGCTCCACCACCCCCTCACCACCACCTTTGCCTCTTCACAGTTGCAGAGCGGGGTTCCATGTATGTGTTGCTTGAGCAAACTTGCACAGCTGAAAATGTTTGGAAACCATGGACATAAGTCATGCTGAACTGAATGGTATTGTATTAAGGTGGAAGAGAAAGCCCTTGGCCTCCTCTCCCATTTCTCACATGGTGGTCTGCTGCAGGCCCCTCCACCCAGAGGTACTCAGTAGTTTTCTGAAATTGTATCCCAAGTGAAAGCAGTTGGCATCAAGAAACCACAGCTGTTTAAGACAGTTTGACCCAAGTCAGAAACCCTGAAAGGAACCTAGAAATGGACTTTTCTTCTATGGTGCTAATTAGAAGGATTTAAAACCACATAAGCCAGAAAGCTACATAAGGCTGCAGGTAGGAGGGTGGGTACCAGTGACATGACAAACCTCTCAGGCTTCTCTTTTATGTGAGCACCTACCTGGCCTCTTGCTATCTTGATAAATCATACCTTTTGCCTCTGCCAGGGGACTCTGAAGCGGGTATGCTCCCAGGACACATTTCCCTGGTTTTTGCTGCTACTCAGGTGAAAATATGAGAGCTCTTCCCTGAGATATAATCACCAAGTGCTATTAAGATGTCTCAGATGACTAAAGCTTTCTGACTTTTGCCTTTAACAGGACATGCTATAGAATTCCCGATCTCAGTTAGGTCCAAGCTGCAGGATTCAGAATCAAGAAACAAAGAAAATATGACCTTGTTATTACAACCGAAATGTTTCCTGTGGGTTGGATATTGCTTTGATAGGGTATGGCATTGGCTGAGACAGACAATTCAGCTCGAAAATGAAGAATGAGGATAGCGCTCTAGGTGAGGGTGATGAAATGAGCAAAACACTGTGACCAGAAAACCAAAAACCAAAAAAAAAAAAAAAACTCATTGCTGTTGAGTTGATTCCGACTCATAGTGGCCCTATAGGACAGAGTAGACCTGCCCCAGAGGGTTCCCAAGTAGGGCCTGATGGATTCGAACTGCCAGCATTTTGGTTAGCAACCAAACTCATAACTACTACACCACCAGAGTTTCCAACATATCCACAGGCTCTGAATATTAGGACATAGACATCTTTGGGGAGGAGGACATTATTCTGCACCCACCAGGGTTTCCAAAAGAGCCAAGCTATTCATTTGGGGGAAGTAGAGGATGCTGAAGGAAATTGACTGGAAGGTTGCTTGGTGTCCATGTCTGGCTCAAGCTTTATTCTGTGGGTAACTGGAAACCAGGCACTTCTGAACATGAAGTGAGCCGATGGCCATGGGATTTAGAAAGATGAATCTACTGGTCATTTATGGAATTACAGAGAATAATAAGAATAGCAACTACCTTTTGATTAATTCTTACTACTGAATGTTTTACAACATCATTCCAAACAATCCTCACAATAGACCAACAAGGTAGGTGCTTTACAGGTGAGGAAACTAAGACTCAGAGAGGCTTCAGTTCTAGTCAACAGAGACTTACTGAGCACGATGTGCCAGGTGCATGTCTCAGCTGCAAGGATGGACCTGAGAACAGACAGATGTGATCCCTATTGTCTTAGAGTTTGCAGTTTCAGGGAGACAAACATTAACAAATCATTGCACAAATTTAGCTACAACTGTGATGATTGCTCCAAGGGAAAAGTATGGATGGTGTGAGAGAATCAGACAGGGAAAGGGGGACAATCCTACTCTTGGAAGTCAAGAAAGGCTTCCCAGAGAAGTGCCAGTGGCACCAGCTGAAATGGAAGCAAGAGCTGGCGGGGAGGGGTGGCAGGGAGGATGAATGGCCAGAGGCTTCCCCACAGACATTAAATTGCTGGTGGCAGAGAAGGAATCCAGTCCAGCTCAACCTGACTTCAAGCCCATGGTCTCTACTATCTCTGGAAGCATCCCCTCTTCTCACATAGGCTGGCTGGCCGGTCTTGAAGAATTAAAAGAAAAACTTGATTAAAATCTAAGGGCTGGTCAGGCTCTCTTCACTTGTATCTCTCTCACCTTACAGTGCCTTGAACACTCTTAGAATAGAAACAATGGATAATAATACTGTTTCAAGTGCACCTGATTTTGCCCAGATTGTGGGCTAGCCTGGGCACCTCACACACTCTTCATGGCCTTGTTTCTAGAAAGAAAGCATTCTGCAGGGAGCAGATCACTTGGAGGAGCTGAGAATGGCCTCTCCTCCCCTTTCCTTCACCCCATCCTCGCTCACCCAGTTCCAGCTGCCAGAGAGGTTGAGAGGGCAGAGGGAGCTTTTAGCGGCCTGAAGGACACAGAAGGGTCCCTCCTAGTTGGATACTGATGGGCTTCCCTTCAAGGTGTCAGGCTCCATCCTAGAGCCACACATTTGATCCTTATGATGCTCTTATGAAGCAAGAAATAATATTCCCACTTTATAGATGAAGATATTGAGCTGCATAGAGAGTGATTAGAGCCAGGAAGGACTAGAAGCCTGGCCTTTGGCTCTTCATTCAGTGTGTCACACTTGGCCACACTGATGATGCTTCAGATGAGTAAGAAGGTAACTCTTCTTAGCATTGCTCAGGACAGCCTTAGTGTAGAAGAATCATAAAGCATCATAGGTGGAACCTTGGAGATCATTCCAAATCAAAAAACCAAACCAGGTGCTGTCAAGTGGACTCCGACTCATGGTGACCCCAAATGTGTCAGAGTAGAACTGTGCTCCATAGGATTTTCAATGGCTGATTTTTCAGAAGCAGTTCACCAGGCCTTTCTTCCAAAATGCCTCTGGTTGGATTCGAGCCACCAACATTTTGCTTAGCCGCTGGGAGCCTAACCACCTGCACCACCCAGGGACTCCTGAGATCATTCCAACACCATTATTTTACAAAGGGGAGGCATGGGGAAGATGGCATCGTTGGTGTGTGGTAGGGATTTCCAACTCCCAGCTCATTGCTAATTCTACTCTTCCACATGACTCTACTGTTAGCTAAAAAGTTCCTCCTGAATTATGAATGAGCAAAGGGAAAATTATGTACATGCTTGTGGGAATGTGTCAGACAGAGAGAGACTTACAGACCTGCGCTGTGAAAATGTCCGGGATCGCTTTTCAGCACTGATTCATTGTCATTCTATTTCTGGTAAATGTGAGTTAGGCTTTAGGGAAAAAAAAAGCAAACCTAATCAGTATTTAATTATACATCCTTTCAAAACTCTGTTTCGCTTTTCACGTGTCTTCAGCAGTGAACCCACATCACCAGGCACAAAGTCCTCCATGCTGGAGAATGCTGCCTTCTCATAAAGGCATTTGGCAAGCGCGGTGGTGTTCTGTGCGTTTAGGTGCAAGGCGTTTTCCCATCCATCATGTCTTACCGTTGACCTGTCACATCTGCCTGCCCTGGCTGTGTCAGCCTGAACCCATCTGTCTTCCTGACGCCCTCGCAGCAGCTGGGGGGGGGGGGTGGGGGGAGAGGTGGCGAGTGTGTGGGGGGACTCGTGTATTAGCCCTGTGAGCACAGACGCCCCAAAGGCTTTACAAACCTGCCACTGGAAAGTTCCATCTTTCTTCCTCCTAGAGCTAGTTTATGTGCTTTGGATCGTAAGCAACCCTTGAGGTGTGGCTTAAGCTTCCTGCTGCTCCGTGTTCTACGACTAAAAGGCCCCCTCAGAGAAGGGCTCCAGAGTCAGGTTTCAGCTGTAGCCGCTCCATGATGGAAAAGCGAAAAATGCCCACAGCTAGTGCCAGGTGCCAGGAATGGAGCCCACTTTCCCAACTCTGTTGTCTCCTTCCCTCCACAGTGATCACCCCGAGAGCCTCCTCCAAACCAGCCCCTTGCTCAGCACCGATGGCTGTGGCCTTGGGCAAGGATCGTCCTGACCTTGCTCCGAGGACCTCAGGCTCCCGTGGATGATCCTGCTCATTGGTCTGTTTTTTTTCTTCCTATCAAGTACAGGAAATTAGACTTGACCTCTGCTCTGATCACTCTAAAATCACCCTTGGCACTAAAGACTTCCAGCCTTTGTAATCAGAGCATCTATTATCACTCTGATTAACGCGGGCACTCTGATGGGGTGGAATCCAAAGGCAAATGCGATTTCTGTGATTCCTCCTCCCCATGTTGAGTGCAGATGTCTTTAAACGGAGTGAAATCATCTCTAATAAGCAGGCATCAGCATTCAGATGGCTCCGGGCTGCATTAACATTTTTTCGACAAAATGGCCTGTGCCAAACCACCTTGTGAGACCCTTCCAGGTCCAACCAGGAAAAGGCAGGAAGAATCTCAAAGGAGATCCAATTTTCAAACAAACCTTTATGTATGTGGGACAGATTCAGAAATGTGATGCTGTATTTTTGTCAACACTAATTTTTAATGGAGCACCATGAACTTCTCAAGCACATCAAAGGGAGGAGGCCAAAAGGTGGTAGAAAACTACTGCATCTTGAGATAAAAGAAAGGAAATAGAAGAGAGGGCGTCTCAACTTCAAACTCAGAACTGCTCTGTAGGGACGCTGCTTCGTGCTCAGAGCCTTGACTTTTTTCTAGCCTGAGAATAGGACTATGGATTGCCTACATGAGGCTTCTGTATAAGTTACCTATACTGTTTCTGCAAAGCGCATGGATTCCTTTTACGTTTGCTGAACACATTTGAAAACCCTGGTGGTGGAGTGGTTAAGTGCTATGGCTGCTAACCTAAAGGTTAGCAGTTCGACTCCACCAGGCGCTCCTTGGAAACTCTATGGGCAGTTCTACTCTGTCCTATAGGGTCGCTATGAGTTGGAACCAACTCAACGGCAACAGATTTTTTAACACATATTTATAAATACATTTACTGTAGTCAGAGCCATGGTGGGGCCAATGATTATGAACTCTGTGATGAGAGGATCACGTTTGTCTTATTTACTAAACACTTTGCACAGGGCCTGTCACAGAGAAGGCACTCAGTAAATTGAGAGGTGGCAAAAAAGAGAATCCTCAGGAAATTAAAATCTAACTGGAGGTTATAGACAAGAACACAAATAACTGTAATATAAGGAGGAATGTGGAAAGCATCTGAAAAGAAGGATAAACCAAGATATCAGGATTAAAGAGGGGGGAAGGTGACATCCAGGTGGCAGGGAGCAGAGAAATGCTGCTTATGAAGGAGATGGGCTTTGGCGGTGGGTGGAACTTCAACGGAAAGGAGAGAAGATAAATGCCTTTTAGAGAGGAGCAAGGAGTCCCTGGGTAGTGCAAACAGTTGATGCGCTCAGCTGCTAACCAAAAGTCTGGTGGTTCGAGTCCACTCAGGGCACCTCAGAAGAAAGGCCTGGTGACCTACTTCTAAAAAATCAGCCATTGAAAACTCTACGGAGCACAGCTCTACTCTGACACATGCGGGGTTGCTGTGAGTCAGTCAACTTGATGGCAACTGGTTTTTAAAAAGAAAAAGCACCAGCAAAAGATGGAAAGGGGAAGCATTGGGCCATAACAAATGTGCCCAGACAGGAGGTGTGCAGGAGAGCAAAGGGGCAGGCAGGGAGTCACCTTCCTTCTGTTGAGCATCTGATACAGGTTAGCCATGGTCCAGGCATGAGCTAATTTCATACTCACCCTTCCAGGTAGAAAACCCAAACCACACCCATTGCCGTTGACTGGACTCTGACCGTATAGGACAGAATAGAACAGCCCCATGGGGCTTCCAAGCCTGTAATCTTTATACAAGCAGACGTCCACTCCTTGCTCTTGTGGAGCTAGTGGGTTTGAACCACTGACCTTTCAGTTAGCAGCTGAGCACTTAACAACTAAGCCACCAGGGCTCCTTCTTTCAGGTAGAGAGCATTGCCATTTTACAGATGATGAGTTTCAGCCTTTTGAAAAGAAAATCATTTTCTAATGCTTCATTTCCTGGGAAAGCAAACAGCTTTTGCATAAATGTGGCAGGGGGTGCTTTCTCCAGAAGTGGCCTCCCGTGCTCCAGGCTCCTGAACCCAGGCATCTCATAGACAAGGATAGCCACTCACATCTTAGACTCCAGGGTCCTGAGGAACACCTTCTAGGTGAGGGCAGGCAGCACACAGGCAGGTATGGAGTCCGTAATCTCATTGTCTTATGGTCTCCCTCTCTATGCTCATCCCATCCAGCCTCAAACCCTTCTCCAGATGGGCAGGACGTCAGGCGGCCCAGGAGCAGGAATCCCTCCACCTGGACAGTGGAGGATGTGGTTTGGTTCGTGAAAGACGCCGACCCTCAGGCTTTGGGGCCTCACGTGGAGCTCTTCAGAAAGCATGTATGCGAAGGGTGGGCCCTGGTCTAGATGAGGGTGGGAAGGGATGGGGTCATGGAAGGAGGGCATGGTTCAGGGAGCTGGGGGCTGCTGGGGCAACTGAACTAAGCCCTAAGGTCAGTGCTCAAGTGAACCAGAGGTGAGCAGAACAACCATTTAGTTTTGTTCTCAAGGGGTATTTGTCCCATCTGTTCCCCACATTGACCTTCATCAAGAGTACCCGTTTTCCTGCCCATCATTCGTCTGTCTGTACATGCCATAAACATTTACAATGCACTTGCAATAGTCCAGGCAAACTAATTGTGCCCATTCCCTAAGCTGCTTTGAGGGTTAAATGAGAAAATGTTACTCAGCACATTATCTGGCGTGTAGATAGCTCTCATTAAACCGAGCCAAACCTGTTGCCATTGAGTGTATTCTAACTCACGGTGACCCCATGTGTTTCAGAGTAAAACTGCTCCATAGGGTTTTCTTGGCTGTAATCTTTATAGAAGGAGGTCACCAGGTCTTTCTTCTGCAGTGTGCTGGGTATGTCCAAACTGCCAACCTTTAGGTTAGTAGTCAAGTGCAAACCATTTGCTCTACCCAGGGATCTTAGCTCTCATTAGGTAGGTATCATTATACTCATTCAGAAGACTCTGAAATATAACGATAGTAAATGAAAAAAAAGGGTAATTAACACTTTACCTGCCAAGCTTACTGTATTAGTTTCCCATTGTTGTTGTAGCAAATTACCACAAACTTTGTGGCTTAAGTCAACATAAACTTATTATCTTACAGTTTTGTACGTCATAATTCTGACACAAGTCTCACTGGGCTAAAATCAAGGTGTCAGCAGGGCTATGTCCCATTCTGGGGACTTGAGGGAGAATCCCTTTCCTTATCACTTGTCTCACTGACCCCTGCACCCATTTTCAAAGCCAGTAATGACAGGCAGAGCCCTTCTCAGACTGCCATCTCTCTGGATCCTGCTTCTGATTCCCTCTTTTCTTTTCAGGGCTGTTGTGATTACATCCCTCGACCCCTGCTAATCTAGGTTTATCTCCCTGTTTTAAGGCCAACTCATTAGCAACCTTAATTCCTTCTAGAACCTTAATTCCCTTTTGCCATGCAACTTAACATATCCACCCAAATCCGAACACCCATAGTGAGTCTATAGGACAGAGTAGAACTGCCCCACAGGGTTTCCAAGAAGCAGCTGGTGGATTTGAACTGCCAACCTTTTGGTTAGCAGCTGAACTCTTAACCACTACGCCACCAGGGTTTCCAACATATCCACAGGTTCTGGATATTAGCACTTAGACATCTTTGGGAAGGAGGACATTATTCTGTACCCATTATTTCTTCCTTCCTGCCTCTCACTTTATCTAGGTGATTCTGTGATAGAAACCATACTCTTACATCTGAGGAGGGTCTTGGAAAGCATCCTGTAACCCAATACTCACATTTTATTAGGGATATATTTGACCTGACCTAACAGGGTCTTGGTAGTATAGTGATTAAGAGCTATGGAATGAGTCGGAATCAACTCGACGGTGACGGTTTTGTTTTTTTTTTTTTTTTTTAACAGGGCCTTGAAAACCCTGTTGGTATAGCGGTTCAGAGCTACAGCTGCTAACCAAAAGGTCAGCAGTTTGAATCCACCACACACTCCTTGGAAACCCTATGGGGCAGTTCTACTCTGTCCTATAGGGTCACTATGAGTAGGCAATGGTTTTTTGGTTTGGTAACAGGGCCTTGAGACTAAGAACCACAGACTGAGTTATGTTTAGGTTTGGGTGGAGGGAGTCTGGCACTCTTCTAGGATGGTAGAAGATGCTGGAAGTCTAGGAGGTGGGGTAAAGAGAAAGTATTAGGAAATTAGGCTCCTAGGAGTGGCCCACAGATGAGTTTTGCCATTTTGTCAAGGACATGGAAGGAAAGTGACACAGAGTAGGTGCTCCACTGATGCTGGATGACTGAATAAATGGATGGATGGATAGCTGAATGAGAGTGACTAGTCACCCTCCCACATTTAGATGAATCCTGTATTGTGCCTTTTCTCCCCACCTGAGCACCCAAAATTTCCACTGTTTGTCTTTAGTTACCTGAACATAGCACTAAAGGTGAGGCAGTGAGGAAATCCAGCCTTGCTGGGCTCATGAATTCAACAAGGTAAGGAAGATTGGCACATACCCTTTATGGTTCTTTGTGCTAAACCCTGGGGATGAAGAAAGTGCATTGCTAAGTTGCATGCTGCCTAGTATTATTGCCAGGGCCAAAAAACAAAAACAAAACTCCTGAAATCCAGTTTGATAATCACCTAAAGGTAGGCAGGTCTACTGAGGAAAGAAACAAGAGATTAGGGTGATGGACGAAGTCCGGGCTTCATGGTAGCATTTGGAAAGGGAAGGTAACCACTAGTTTCACGGTCTAATGGAAGATGCTCCGTTCTCCTTCAGCCCTAGTTTGAATGAGGAGATAACATTATATGTGGAATATTGGGAACATGGGTGGGTTATATCTGATTCTTCCAATGATGGTAGTGTAAGAATATGAAAAGTCCAGCATGTCACATGACCCTGGGAGATGGTGGGAAAATGAGCACATAGTACTTTTTAAGTGGCGTGTAATTTTTTTAAAGAAGATCTTGACCTGAGACCGAGAGACTATGCCATCTAAATAAATCCATATGCCATTACCTCATCCTCTGACTATGACCTCAACCTTAGCCACTATTTAATTACTCTGACCTTCTTCTGGGTTTTCTTTTTTTTCTGACCCCAATCCACCAGGAGATTGATGGCAATGCTCTACTGTTGCTGAAGAGTGACATGATCATGAAATACCTAGGCCTGAAGCTGGGACCTGCGCTGAAACTCTGCTACCATATTGATAAACTGAAGCAAGCCAAGTTCTGAAGTTGTTAAAGATAGAGACAAAATCCAAGACAACACATCTCAAGGTCATTTTCTGCCTTACCAACATCCAGCCACCATCACGTAATAGACTCTTCTCTTAAAAAATAACAACCACAAAGACTTGGCCTTTTTATAAAACTTGTGCATCTTTGCCTTTTTAAAAATTCAATAGGGCTCTTTTGAAAGGCTCCTGTGCATTAATGATTTGCAAAAAAATTACGAAAAGCCTATTCTTTTTAACATTCCTGTATGTTGTTTGCTCTTAGAGTGGGTCTTATTTTTCTAACAAGAAAATGGAACCGAATGCTATTGCCCAAGGAGAGCTCTGGAGGATTCAACAGACGTGAGAAGGACCTTAATCCCTGAAGCACCACCTGTCTTTAACTCTCACCTGGGAGCCTATTCAGTGTGAGCCTTGCTTGAGTCAGCTCTGGAAGCTGTCTTCTGAGGTTGACTGCCTCACCTTGCACTATCTGGAAAACTTGAATTCATTTGCTCTCTAAAAGAGAAGAAAAACACCTTCTCCCCGCTCCTTTTTGTTATCTAACGTACTGTGTTTCCCCACTAGAGGGCAGACTGCTAATGAAATTTCAGGACTCACCGACTGCAACAGCATGTTATTCTGTACTCAGTGGATGGGTTAAGACTTTTGTGAATAAGATATGGCCTGCACAAAAATAGGGAATTTATTCCACAGTCAGCACCACAGATTGCAATTTGGGAAGAAACCACCTTCCGGAAGGTTCGAGTTCATATCCGATCATTATTGACTGACTGACTGATGCACAAGCAGCAAAGGCAAGAATTTGGAAGCACTCACTTCCCAGATGGGACTTTGGAGCCTCTTCCTTTCCAGAGTCCTTATTGAGGTGTCGCGTTGGCACTCTGAAGACTCTTACTGACATTTAGCCATGGGTGCTTCTTTTAAAAAAGAAAAAGAAAAATGTCTCAACTAAGATTTGAAAATGAGGAAGTTGATTTCTAGTTACATTGCTGGGTTATGTAGTTGTATCTGTGGCAAATTTTTCTAGTCCTCAACGAATACACATACATGCTATTATTGAGTTTAATTCAATTTTCAAATAGGTTTTCTTTTCTCACCATGGAGTAATAGAAAAAAATTGATTTTCTACCTCTTTGCAGCTGTGCTGGAGGCAGCCTGATGAATCCACAATTTACTAGGCAGAAGGGCAACCTCTTCTCCATTCTTTTTATCCTTCTCCTTTCTTTCTTTTTCTTTTTTATTGTACTTTAGGTGAAGGTTTACAGAACAAACCGGTTTCTCATCAAACAGTTAGTACATACATTGTTCTATGACATTGGTTAACAACCCCATGACATGTCAACACTTTCCCGTCTCAACCCTGGGCTCCCTATTACCAGCTGTCCTGTTCCCTCCTGCCTTCCAGTCCCTGCCCCAGGGCTGGTGTGCCCCTTTAGTCTTGTTTTGTTCCATGGGCCTGTTCAATCTTTGGCTGAAGGGTGAACCTCAGGTGTGACCTCATTACTGAGCTGAAAGGGTGACTGGGGACCATACTCTCAGGGTTTCTCCAGTCTGTCAGGCCAGCGAGTCTGGTCTTACTTTTTGAGTTAGAATTTTGTTCTACATTTTTTTCCACCCCTGTCTGGAACCGTCTATTGTGATCCCTGTCAGAGCAGTCAGTGGTGGTAGCCTGACACCATCTTGTTGTACTGGACTCAGTCTGGTAGAGGCTGTGGTAGGTGTGGTCCATTAGTCCTTTGGACTAATCTTTCCCTTGTATCTTTAGTTTTCGTCATTCTTCCTTGCTCCCGAAGGAGTGAGACCAGTGGAGTATCCTGGATGGCTGCTCACAGGCTTTTAAGACCCCAGATGCTACTCACCAAAGTAAAATGTGGAACATATTCTTTATTAACTATGTTATGCCAATTGAGCTAGATATTCCCCGAGTCATGGTCCCCATAGCCCTCAGCCCAGCAATTCGGTCCCCCAGGGTCCCTTTCTCTTTTTAGTTCCTTTCTCTCTCTCTCTCTGAGCAGAGAACATATCTTTGAAATGATGAATTCAACTCTGTCATAGGTACAACTTTTTCCTTAAAGAATATTTCTAGTGGTGGAGGTGAGGAGATGAATATGAGACTTTGTACTCTCTGGGAAGGTGAGGGTCAAAGAAAACACAAGACCTGTCTTGGCCCAAATCTGAATTAGAAAAGGCACATATTCCTCTAGGTTGTGGCTGAGCAGGGGCCTCAGCTGGCCAGTGGATCAAGGTGGGATCTCAGCTTCTTCACCTCTCAGCCAGGTGTCCTTGCACAAAACACCACCTGTACAACCTTGAGGGCAGCCCTGATAGAATTTGCATAGTGACCCTCTGTAAATCAGTTAGAACTTAGTTGAAGACCATAAGAAATATTTTGCTCTATGCCACTAGATTCCCTTTGATGAGGGATAGTTGAGAATCCACATCAGAGCAAAATCTTTTTTAGACAAATGGCAGCTGGGCTTAGCGCATGACAGAGAAGAGCAGGAGAATTATGTCCTAAAACTGCCCACTGCCCTGAGCCTGAGTTTTCAGGTTGTGAAAGAGCTGACTGTTGGCTTCAGCACATGACAAAATTATCTTGAATCAGGCTTGGGACAGCCTTCAAGATTTTGAAGAGATAAACAGAATCTGTTCACCAAAGGTTTGTTAGTTAATAGTGCTCATTGTTGGGCTGGAGTTAAATAATTTCCCTCAAAAAGCCATGGACAGTTTATATATTCAGAACCTCCAGTCTGAAAACAGTGAGACTCAGAAAATCCCAGGACAACCTGTTTTCTGCCCCATTGTTTTTGCTCAGTCCTCTGATACTGTAGCGCCTCTTCCATCAACATAAACCAGTCGCTGTCAAGTCAGTTCCAACTCATGGTGCCCCTATTAAGTCAGAGTAGAGCTGTGCTCCACAGGGTTTTCAATGGCTTATAAAGACCTTTTCTTTTTTTATTTTTCAGAAGTAGAGCACCAGGGCTTTCTTTCCAGGTACCTCCAAACCATAAACTCCAAACTTTTGGTTAGCAGCTGAGCGTGTTGTTTACGTCACTCAAGGATATCTCCGTCAGCATGTACCTCATTTATGACTTTCAGTATTAAGCTCTCAAAACTTCCTCCCCAACCTCACTGGTGCCTCCCTCACTACAAAAACACGAACATGGTGCTCCAAAATTACGATCAGTCCCAAACAATGTTGAAGAGAAACTTTGACTCGTTTTCAGGAGAGAGAGATTTTCCCATCTCAAGTCTGGGAGGAAACTGTCTCCACGTTCACATGGAACCGCTCTCATGGAGGTGCTATCTCATTTTGCATTAAACTTTTAGCAGGACAGCTTGCCGAAGCCATGGTATTTAAGGTTTGACTTTAGAAATCTCATTACTCTTAAAATGAGTGCTGCCATATCAGAGTCTATAACCTGGGGAGAAAATTCTTCCTCGCCTGTTTTTGCACTGAAATGAAATTAGCCAACCAAATTATTATAGCAATACTGCAATTATAATTAATTTTCACCCCTTTCAAAAATCGTGTCAAACCAGGCAGCTAAATAGCTTAGCAAATGTAAAACACGCCAGGCCATTTCCTCTGAACAGGCCTTAAAGAGGCAGTCCACGTGTGTCGCTCTTCAAATGAGGGCTTACTTGGAGACCTCATACTTGTACAGATATGGTACTTGTAATTCCATGGCAGTAGCTTTGCTTCAGGTGGCAGTGAATAATGATACACTTTTGCATAATTCCAAATTAGAGTGTGTATATATGTGTGTGTGTGTGCATGTGAGTGTGTACATTCATGTTCCAAACATTTCCAATTACACTTGTCTGTTAAACACTTAAAAAAAAAAAAAAATCAAGAGACAATTCTACTGCCTAAGGCATTTTAAATATTTTGTGAAGTACATTATTCTCTTCGTGAAGACTTCAGGTAAAAGATGTGGGTTTTGTTTCTGTGTGTGTGTGTTTCCTGATGCTGTAGCTGGAAAAGCCCTAGAAGTAGCTGGGAGTCTATCAGCTATCACATTTGCTTGGCTTAAACTGTCTTTCCAGCTTACAAATCATCCTTGGTAACATGGAGGCAGAGCCTGCTCTAGTCTTCCTACCTGCTGTTACTACTAGGTATCTTGGCTTATGCCAGCAAAGGGTGCACCGAGGGCAGCTGGGTGAGCTGACCGGTTCTGGAGTTCTGGATCTGCCGCCTCAGGAGGGCGACTGGAGGTGCCGTGCCTGTGGTTTCTTGTGACTTTGGGTTTCTACGGGGCCTCCCTGAGGAACCCACTGGTGAGGCAAAAGCTCTTTTGAGGACCTTGTTTAGTGCCTGCCAGAGAGTACTCTGGGCTCCCTTAATTTCCCTTCAGCAAGGCTGCCAATTATTTTTACTTTCAGCAAGAAAAAACTAATGAAGGAGCTCCTCGGAAGAAGCAAATACAATATCAAAATACATTGTGAAGGAATACCGAGCTAAAGTTGGCTTGCTTGAGGAGGAAACTGGCGAGGAAAGGAGCATAAAATTATAAATTTCTTAGGAAAGCAATAAAGAGAAGCTCTTCTCATGCTCCTAACCTTTCAAGCTGCAACAACATATTTTCGTATTTATGTGCTGTATAGGATATTTCTTACTTTTTTAATTGAAATAATTTTTAAGAATGATTTTTGAGATTATTTTCAGAGAGTTTTGTCACATCTCTGAAGATAATTGAAAATGCCCAGAGGTGATGAAGTACTCAAATCCAGTCATTGCAGAAGGTCCTGAAAGATGGAAATATTCTGCTTTCTTTCTAAAGAAACAGCCAGATTTTCATATGTGTGAACAAAAAATGAGCACTGTCTGATGTTTGTTCTGAGGGGCACCTTTTCAATTCTTCTCCAATGGGGAAGAGAGGGTGAGGGTCTTTGGTTCACGTTTTTTTTTTTTTTTTTTTAACATCAGATAACAAGACACAGGATCATGAAGGAACAGATAATTATTAAAAAAAAAAAACAAAAAACTGCAGTGTTTTGTGAAGGAGAGGGTGAGTTACTTATTGTCATAAATACACTCCAAGAACTTTCCTGATGTATAGCTATGTGCGTGGATTCCCCGGCGACGCAAGAGGGCCACACTGAGAAACCTAGAGGCAAATCCAGCAGATTGTGGGCCATCCAGAGATGCTGTTTCCTGTTTCCGTGTGGCGATGTCAGCCCCAGCAGCAGCTCCAGGTACGGCTATGCACACACCACCTGTGCTTTCAGCCACACTCCTGGCCACAGCGCAGAGGGAAGTGCACTGGGAACCCCAGCTTCCAGAGTGCCATCCCCGCCAAAGGTTGTCCTGGTCGAAGATGATTACTTCACAGACAATTGGAAGCTGGATTTTTGGAAATCTCGCATGTACTTGGGAGAGAATCACTCTTATTTATTGCCACCAGTTAAATATTATGGAAACACGTCTGCTAACGATTTGCTTTGTGTAATTTGTTCTAATGCTAATAAGCCACAGCTGGGACACTTCCTGTGGTAAATTCCTTTGTGGTTACAGTGGTATTATCACACATGGACTCCACAGAAACAGTGTAGTGGAGAAGAATGCTTTGCTTTGGTTCTCCCAGTTTCTAGAAACTCTTCCTAACTTGGAAGCAGTTCTGGGCAAAAGCACATTTTTTTAGAGGAGAATTTGGCTTTTTCTTTTCTTTTTTTATTCTTTTCTTTGCCGAGCAGGGCCTCATTCAGACCTGTGCTTTGGAAATCTTACACAAAAAGCCTGGGGTTTCCCTTCATTACACTTAGCGCTGAGTTTAAGAATGACCCTATCATCAGGTCAGTCCAGTGTGCTGTACCCAGAGTTGATGTGGCCGGGGGTGGGAGGATGAGGGGTGTGGTGAGGGTGAGAGCAATGGAGAACACATCCAAGAGCTGGCTCAGCAGTTATCTAAACACTGATGCCAGACACTGTGGGGGCAACAGCATCTTTCTGTCCAAAGGCCAAATGTAGTACTTAGATTCTTCTCCAGGCACCATGGCACCATCCTCTACTCTTTACTTTGACCATACGGCCTGAGCCTTAACACTGGCTTCACGCACTAGATGCTTGTTGCAAATTAAAAAAACCTGAGCCTTAGCACTGGCTTCACGCACTAGATGCTTGTTGCACAGGCCCACACAAACATCTTCCACTGAATCCTACTTTCAAGCACGAACCCACCCAAAGCCTTTCTTCTTCACACAGCTCACTGTGAAATAACAGAGCCCTCACTAGGTGTCATTTTACTGTAACCACGTGCGTTCCTCCATCATAAATATTGCGTCCTCAAATTTCAGGAAGGCTCTGCCGCCCCACCCAGTACTGGAACATCTTCCCCACAGCCCTGAGATTCCAATCATGGGGAGCTCACTCCCATAGGAAGTAGCTTATTTCTCTGTTGGACTGCTCTGGTTGTTAAAAAAATTATTTCTCAGGGAGACACAGATGTCTGTGAATCAGACACAGACGTTTGAGATGAAGCCAACACTGAAATCTCTCTATTTCTGAGAGAGCTTGTCAGTGCAGTAACCACATCTATAAGACAAGTTGACATTGGTGAGTAATCCCAGCGAAAGCCTCTGCCGCATTCTGATAGAGGAGAGAGACTTCATAGAAATATAGAGATACACAGAGGTCATGGTCATTTGATTCATCAGTGAAATTTGCGGGGGCTCACACACACACAAAATTGGGTGGCCTGGAAGAATTTTCGGTGTAGTTGTAAATCTGACTGTGGTCACTTAAGCTGATGAGTTATGTAAGCTTTTGTGAATGAACCTGTAAGACCTCACACCTCATTAACAACTGTGAAAAAGACTCCATGTGACTCTGAGGCCTATCTTTCCATTGCACTCTTTGGTGGCGTAATGAACTAAAGAAGCTTTAGTTTAGACAAAAACATGCTATTATGAGTGATGATAGAAAAACAAACATGGTCTGCTATGAATTTATGAAAGGGTTTGTTTTGCAGTTTGTGAACTCAAGCCCAAGTAGATTTTGTGCTCACGTGTGCACACATGGATGAGGGAATACTGTAAGTGAACACAACAAGAAGTGGGAATTAGGGGAGGTTAGAGAAGGGATTGTAAAGGAGGGTTTTGCTTTCATTGAGAAGAACTATCTAGCAATGATTTAGAAATCAGACCAAAAAGTGCACGTAACATGTTGTTTGTGTAGCTTAGATATAATGTTCGTTATGGGGTGGAGTCTCTATGAAAATACTTAAGTCTTGGTACTTAGAAAAAGTAGATACTATCCAGAACCTTACATAGTATCTGCCTGTAGAAACTTTGTGCCATCGCGTCAATTCCAACTCACAGCGACTGTATAGGACAGAGTTACCTCATAAATGCTCACCCGTTGACTGACTGAATGAACGAATACATGACTATTTTTTGTATTTTCTTCCAAAAGGGACTAGTTTGTTTTTGAACACCAGGTTTGATCTTTACTGAAAGGGGAATTGCCCAAGAGATAGAACAAAAGAATAGCATTAGGCCTCTTGTTTCCTCTGGCTCTCCAAGCCCTCGAAGAAATAGGTCAACCTCAACAGTCACTGACTTGCATTTCACTCACATCTTTTGGTCTTAAAGCCTCTCATTCTGATTGGCCCAATGTTCTAATGCAAGCATCAAAGAGAAATAATTGATTATTTTTACAACTTTACTTTTTTGTTGTTGTTGTGTTTTTGTTTTTTAACGTCCAAATGGTGGGTGGAGAGGGACTAAGCCTGCCAGTGATAATATGTAAAGATCCAACAGTGGCCTGCTGTAGTCGTCATGTATCCTTTCTGTCAACTCAGCACCTGTCCCTCTTCTACTAATACTACTCCCATTTTTTTTTTAACTGTGGTAAAATACATATATAACAGAATATTTGCCACTGCAACATTTTTTACATGTACAATTCAGTGACATTAATTATGCTTATCATGTACCACTTTAATTTTAAAGCATCTTTTTACTTCCTTTGCAAATCCATGATGCCTCTCAGAAATAAAAACAGGGTTTCCATGGTCTGGTTAACTACATAGAGAGGTTGAGCATCTCTGTGGGAGAGGGAGAGAGCTCTCTCTATAAACTCTGTGCTCCCAACACCTTGGGAGGGCAGGTCAGCAGAACCTTAGGCTTTCCCCACAAGCCTTTTTCTCTCATACATGCTGGCGGTAGCAAGATGGTTTGAAGATACACATCCCACAGAAGGTGGGTAGTTGGTAGCCTTCCTCATCCTTTTCCATTCTTTATCCATCTCCTAACCTTGGGAGCAGATGCAGAAATGTCAGGGGCTTCTCTTTTGGTCCCCAATGGTTACATAAAAGTGTTGAGAACTGAATAATATGAATGATATTTTTCATAACTACACCTCCACTCAGACTTCCAAATGAGTGTTTTGCCTTCAAAGAAATCGCCTCGAAAGGCTGGATACCTGTTCCAAGGATGTTGTCATTGCTCAGAATATTTTTAGTACGTCTCTTCTGGGGTTATCTTTAGACACTAGAACACATTCTTTTCAAAGTGTTGTTGGAAGCCAATCACTGTCCCCTGAGGCTGGATTTGATTTTTGGAGTAAGCTAAAGCCACTGAGGTCACGTCTGGTGAAGAACACGGGTAATCAATCTGAGCTTTAAAACCGTGTGTCTCCATAAAAATTAGTTTTTTTCCTCATTGGTTTCTTTACTTGATACAAATGGTTTGTACTGTAGTTCATTTGTTAACTTAAACACATCAGGCAAGTATCAGTATAAGGAGCTGTAATGCATAGACTACTTTGCAGGGCAACATTATCTAGATGTATAAACTTTTGACATGTTTGTTTTCTTAATAGTATTCTGTATATTTAGGCATGGTAAGTTGAGGATGGTACGACTGTTTGTAAATATACACAGAGATCACCCTCATACCTAGCATCATGGAATTCCAGAGTTGGGAGGAAGAAGATTTAGAGGACAGCTCACCAGCAGTGTAGAACCTTCTCCATACCATTCTCTGTGTCTTCCTCATCACTCTGCAGAAGGCACAGTATGCTGCCGTGAAAATGAAACAAGCCCTCTGAGCTACCTTCTCCCGTTGCCCCATCTCCTTATCGGTAAAATGAGGGGTCATCCAGATGACTTTAAAAGGCATTTAAAAGTTACTTTCAGCAAAGGCTAGTGGGCTCTGCTGTGATAGAAGTTATGGACTATAGGTTCCTTCCCGTTCTGTTTTATGCTTTCTAGCTTCAGCGCTTTCCTCCTTCCTAACCTCATCTAGATGTTTTCTGATCCTCTTTTCCCATGGGCCCACAAGCTCTTTCTCAAAGTCGCATAAGCATCACTTCGCCATCCTTTCCCATTATTTTTTACTTTCTATTAATTCCTTCCTTCCTGTCTCTGTGTTTCCTTATTTCCCCTTTTCTGTTTCTTCATTTCACTAGCTTCAATGCCTTTTGGGAAGGAGAGGTGGAGAGGCAGAAATAAAAAACAAACAAAGAGCCTCTTCCCTCATTGGTCCAGAAGTTCCAAGCTTTGCCTGACTGTCAGTGTTCAGTGGTCACGCACCCACTGCATTTATTGGCTCTATTGTGCTTTCTGCCCAGTATCCACTTGTTCTTTCCATTCCTCAAGGCCTAGTTCTGCAGGCCTGTCCTTGAGTTTGGTAACAGGAGTCCTGTCCCTTTTGAATGTTTCATTCTGTAACCCACCCTGATGCGTCACTGATAGACCTCACGAGCCTTCATCAAGTTCAAGTCCAAATGCCCATTACACTAGGTGTCCCTCCTCATGCAACTCTAAAGGCTGAGAACCAAGTGACCTGGAGCCAAATTGACACACCTCTTAAGAAGCATGAGTTGATTCTTCCAACTATGCTTTCTCTTGCAATTTGCATGGAGTCACTCTGACATCCTGTATTGATTCTGATAACTCCACAATTCTTCATCCAGACCCACGTAGCACTGTCTGGGCTTCTCCTAGGTGCCAAAGCCAGACCAATGCCTCATGTCTTAGTGAGGAGAGTCCAGCCAGGATCAAAGACATGGCACGATGACCTACATCAGAAGCATTTCTGAGAGCAAGGGCATTTATCAAGTCTACTGAGACATGTATAATATTAAGTCCTTGTGTCTGGGAAGGGGAAGAGGATGATATTTTTCCTGAAGGAAAATGTGGTTTAGAGGAGAGAGAAAGGCAGAAAAATTCTGGAAAGGAGACGCTCTATTTCTGGCCTTTATTTGTCAAAATCATGCACCTTTAAGATCCTTCTGGAAACCAAACTTGTTTCCTCCTCAGGAACTAGATGTTTCTGCTCAAGTGTGAGAGTGTTTTGGGGACTTTCATTTTTTTAGTACCCATTGTGTTCTAAGCCACAATATTTAGTTTGCTATCATCTTCTGGTGGCACAGTGGTTAAGTACTCATTTGCTAATCAAAATGTCAGTGGTTTGAACCCACCAGCCGCTCTGCAGGGGAAAGATGTAGTAGTCTGCTTCTGCAAAGATTTATAACCTTGGAAAATCTATGGGGCAGTTCTACTCTACCCTATAGGGTCTGTATGAGTCAGAATGGACTTGACAGCAATGGGCTTTTTTTTTTTTTTTTTTCAGTACCATCTTCTAGTTATACCTTTGATCACTTGAGGATTAAAAAAAGAAAAAAGAGCTCCTCTCATCTCATCTCATTCTCCAGAAATTTTTAAATATTAGCGGCTTTATATTCACTATACTTAGTCAATCTGTATGCTGAACAAATAATCCGAGAAGCTGGACTATATGAAGAAGAACACAGCATCAGGATTGGAGGAAGACTCATTAACAACCTGTGTTATGTAGATGACACAACTTTGCTTGCTGAAAGTGAAGATGACTTGAAGCACTTACTGATGAAAATCAAAGACCACAGACCAAAGATCAAAGCCTTCAGTATGGATTACACTTCAATATAAAAAAATAAATAAATAATAAAGAAAACAAAAATCCTGACAACTGGACTAATAAGCAACATCATGATAAACAGAGAAAAGATTGAAATCAAGGATTTCATTTTACCTGGATCCACAATTAACACCCATGGAAGCAGCAGTCAAGAAATTAAACAACAACAGCAAAGGGTTTGGCTTTGGTTTTTATTGCATTGGACAAATCTGCTTCAAAAGGCCTCTTTAAAGTGTTAAAAAGCAAAAATGTCACCTTGAAGACTAAGGTACACCTGACCTAAGCCATGGTATTTTCAATCACCTCATATGCATGCAAAAGCTGGACAATGAATAAGGAAGGCTGAAGAAGAATTGATGCGTTTGAATTATGGTATTGGAGAAGAATACTGAATATACCATGGACTGCCAGAAGAACGAAAAAATCTGTCTTGGAAGAAGAACGGCCAGAATGCTCTTTGCAAGGGAGGATAGATAGACTTTGCCTTACTTATTTTGGGCATGTTATCAGGACAGACCAGTCCCTGGAGAAGGACACCATGCTTGGTAAAGTAAGGGGTCAGTGAAAAAAAGAAAGACCCTCAACAAGATGGATTGACACAGTGGCTGTAAACATGGTGCAGGACTGGGCAGTGTTTCATTCTGTTATACATAGGGTCACTATGAGTTGGAACTGACTCAACAACACCCAGCAACAACAACATATAGCAAATATTTCAGTTTTATATTCACGGGTAAATTAGGCTGTTTCTTTCCTTTCTGTACATACCTACGAGTAATTTTATTAAAACAAAGGTTTTATACTTTAAGCACATTTGTAAATAAATTTACTTTTTATTCTATGCATACAAGAAAACTGAATACATGGTTGAAATAAAATCATGTCATCATAAATGTTGTCTTAGGCTGGATTCCCTAGTGGAGTAAAACCAGTGAAGCATACACACACACACACACACACACACACACACACACACAAATATATAGAGATTTATCTCAAGGAAATGACTCGTGCAGTTGTGGAGGCTGAAAGTCCCAAGTCTGTAGGTCAGGCTGAAGGCTGAAGACTTCTCCTGACTCACATGGTTGCAAGGGCTGATGAATACCAAAGCAGCAAGTAGGTGGAAGACTGCTGGCTCTCATCCCAAGAACTGGAGCTCAGAGGATGATGAGTCAGAGGTAGGTTCCAGAGAGAGCTTTGCCAGAACATTCATATATAATGGATGCAGGCCACATCTCCAAAGAAAGCGATTGGCTTCCAAGTGATTGGCTTTTAACTGATTGGCTGCTCACATCAGATCACAAAATGCCAAACCACTGAGAATCATGGCCTAGCCAAGATGACACATAACCTTAACCATCACAAATGTCTTCTGTTGTTCTTTTTCCTTTTCACTAGCAATAAAAACTTTTTGTTAATAAAGTGTCATTGTAACATCACAAAGTGTCAAGGGGCCAAAATTTTGTGTTTTACTAGCTATGCCATGTTGTAATTATCTGACAAGATTCTTGCTAAATAACAACTGGACTAAATCAAATGAAAAGAAGTTTCCTGAATAAACTGAATGCTTCGAAGGCCAGGGTAGCAGGGACAGGGGTTTGGAGACCATGGTTTCAAGGGACATCTAGGTCAATTGGCATAATGAAATCTGTTAAGAAAACATCCTGCATCCCATTTTGGAAAGTGTTGTCTGGGGTCTCAAACGCTAGCAAGTGGCCATCTAAGAAGCATCAATTGGTCTCAACCCACATGGAGCAAAGGAGAATGAAGAACACCAAAGACACAAGGTTAAGTGTGAGCCCAAAAGACAGAATGGGCCAAATAAATCAGAGACTACATCAGCCTGAGAGCAGAAGAACTAGATGGTGCCTGGCTACAACCAATGACTGCCCTGTCAGGGAAGGCAACAGAGAATCCCTGAAGGAGCAGGAGAACAGTGGGATGCAAATCTCAAATTCTCATAAAAAGACCAGACTTAATGGTCTGACTGAGACTAGAAGGACCCCGGACCTTCTGTTAGCCCAAGACAGCAACCATTCCCAAAGCCAACTCTTAAACAGGGGTTGGATTGGACTATAAGATAGAAAATGATACTGGTGAGAAGTGAGCTTCTTGGATCAAGTAGACACATGAGACTATGTGGGCAGCTCCTGTCTGGAGGGGAGATGTGAAGGCCGGGGGAGGCGGGTGGACAGAAGCTGGTTTAATGGACACGGAAGCGCAGGGTGGAGAGAAGGAGTGTGCTGTCTCATCAGGGGAAAGCACCTAGGAGTATATAGCAAGGTGTATATAGTTAGTTAGGTCTAGGTTATACAAGGTTTTGTATGAGAGGCTGGCTTGATTTGTAAACTTTCACTTAAAGCACAATAAAAACTAAAAAAAAGATTCTTGCTAAATAATGAAGCCATTTGAGTAGGTGGGAACCCCTGTTCTCTAAGCTTACGAGGTTGAGTGACAATGACTGATGTGTTATGCCTTTTGTTTCGTAAATTGATTTTCAGATTCCTTCTTGCAACTCAGTCTTAGCTAATCTTATGTCTCTACCTCTTTATTCTACTTCTCTGCTCTGATATGAGCACTTGGGAGGTTTTCTGACCATGCTCTGTCTGGGAGTGGGGTAGCGCGTCTTTTCCTGGTAAAACCTTCTTTCTTGAACCATGCACTGCACGATAGAGCCAGAACTCAAGATACAAGAAGGCCATCGCATCTCCAGACAAAAACAGGGTCAACTACTTTCCTTTTCTCTACCTAGATGGTCCTATGAGTCGGAATCGATTCGACGGCACTGGGTTTGGTTTTGGGTTTTACCTAGATGGTCTTTCCTCCCTTCTGATGAAAGACTTTAAAAGGGTGCATGTTCATCTGCATATGTATGTATGTATGTTTGGGCTTGGGAATTCGAGAGAAAAGTCAACCAGAGGAGGTTGGTGCAGCATTTGGTTGTGTGCAGAATGGACTGTGTGCAGTGTGTGTATTGCAGAGAGTCTCATTACTTGAAGATTCACTGTGCTTTCACTTTTTATGGACGTAATGCAATTCTAGGACAGTACTTCCTCTCCATGCTTTATTTAGATGTGCTTGGGGAGTGTAGAGCTTCGAGCTTAGGAAATGGTGTAGCTTTGGGTCCTAGCTCTTTCTCCCTTAATACCAATGGAGCTAATTTTGTGGGCCAGAAATCAGTGAATGGAACTCGTAATGGTGAGTGGCATTTACATTGGAGAGAAAGAGCAGAAAACCCTATCACCTGGGGAAAGAATCTCTCCTTAATTTTGGCTCGTTGCAAGCATGATACAATCAGTGTTTTCTAATATTGGGACAATCCTTTCACCTCTAAGTGTTCATTCGTAATTGTGCCACATAATGAAAAACGGTAATAAGCAATTTGGTTCTGTAATTCAGTTTGCAAAGCATGCAAACATAAGATAACTAGGTTAAATGCAAATAGACATTACACTAAGGTATGCAAACCAGGAAAAGAAAGATGCTGTGTCCATAACTTAGAAACAACATGAATTTTATTCCTCATGTGCCTCAGAATTTAGAGTGTATTAAAGTTATTTATCCTCTAGTTTAGTTTCATTACATATTGTTCTTACAGAAACGTTATCTGTGTGTGAACACACAGGTATTCTCACTGTACATATTTACAAACCTCTGATTTGTTTAAGCAGGCTCCGAAAGTAGTATATGTTCTTTAGGAGTGAGTTGGATGTATTCATTTTTACAATATATGGTGTTTTAATAAGTACGCTATTATATATAAGATATCACTTCAAAATGCGCTTTCAACTTTTTAAAGCCTTTTTGTTATTACTTGTAACTTTTTCCTTTGTGCAAATTCTTTCAATATTTAGAGGTCTTTAAAAAAAATTTTTTTTTTATTGTGCTTTAGCTGAAAATTTACAGCTCAAGTTAATCTCTCATTCAAAAATTTATATACATATTGTTTTGTGACATTGGTGGCAATCCCCACAACGTGACAGCACACTCCCCCTTTTCACCCTGGGTTCCCTGTGTTCATTCTATCAGTTCCTGCCCCTTCCTGCCTTCTCATCTTGCTTTTGGACAGGAGCTGCCCATTTGGTCTCATATCTGATTGAACTAAGAAGCACATTCCTCACATTTATCATTGTTTTTAATGCATAGTCACAGGAATGTACACTATAGTCTGATATGTACAGTTTAATTAAGTAAACTCTTTTGGCCTTAATTACTTACATATTTTTTGGGTGTTCTTTTTTCATTTTTGTTGCAGCCTGAGTGATTCAATATGATTTCTAAACTTTTAACAGAAGATTGCAAGACAACGAAGTATTTTCTGTTCATGCTGTTAAAAGCACTTCTATATTTTTATAAAGAAGGAATTTATGTGAGCCTGTGTGTATTTTATCTGATAAACCATATGTTCATTATCATTTTCTTCATGTTCCCATAAGCAGATAGCAAGGAAAAGCCTTTCAAAAGCAGTCCTTTGAAAACCAAAGCCACAAAGGTCTAACTTGTAGCTGCCTGGGGCCCCTCTCACCAGCTGGCTGGCTCAGGGGTTACAGGAGCCCAGGGTTCTCTATGGACCACACTCCCCATCTCCCTGACCTTCCCATTCTGGCCTGTGAACATAAAGGAGCAGCCTGGTAGAGGCAAGATACGTGAAATTTGAGTCAGAGCCCCCAGGTGAGTGTCTGCCCTGGGTCATCTTCAGCCAGCCTCTCCACCTCCAGAGGCTCCTTCTTGGTTGGTAATCAGGGACAGGAGGCCTGGCTCCTTGTAGCCAAGAAATTAAAATAAATCACAGTGGGTATGAAAGTCTCTCAGTGTCTGTTGAATCTAGAATCCTATTTCCCGTTGTTTACTCCTATCGGTGGAGTCCCTGGGTGGTGCAAATGATTAATGCATTTGGCTGCTAAATGAAAGGTTGGAGGTTTGAGTATACCCAAAGGTGCCCTGGAAGAAAGATCTGGTGATCTATTTCTGAAAAGTCAGCCACTGAAACCCTTATGGAGCACAGTTCTACTCTGATACACACGAGGTCATCATGAGTTGGAATTGACTCAATGGCAATTGGTACTCCTTTTGGTTGGTTGTGACTCTAGGTGTTTGGAGGTTGTGACTGCTCCTGGTCTGATCCAACCCTCACCCTGCCGCCAATACCGGTTCCCCACTCAGAGGTCTCCATTCTGTTCCTAGTGCTTGGCAATGACCCTTGACAAAGGCAACTTGGTTTCATAAAAACAGTTCAGTGGGGGGAAGAAAAATCTCCCCGTGCCAGTGTCCCCTGTAGCTTGGTAAGGCCAGCAAAGAAGGGGAAGAGTCAGGGTTGCAGACCTCCGTGTCTTTCACTCTCTGCCCATGGTTTGATTAAAGCTTAGTAGACTAAAAATATTAACCTTGCTACTTGCCCTGGCTAGAACAAAACCATTTCCACGCTCATATCTCCCTGCTTGCCCAGCACAGGTCCAAAACAGGTGGTCTTTTTCATATGCCCTTGAAGTTCCTGAGCCACCACAAGAGAACTCACCTACAAGTGTCCTCATTCACCCAGGTGCTGAGGGTCCTTTCTCTGAGCCAGCTCCCCTTCAACACTTAGACACAAGCTCTGAAAACCCAACTTCTGTAAGTTGTACAAGCTGTTGTATCTTAGCTATATAAGGCCCAAGTGGGGAAGAAGTCCTCATATAAGTGTTTGCATCTAAATACTCTCAGGACTAGAAAAAAAGGAAGGGGCTCCTTGACGAAGGAAGGCATCTTACCTGGGTTAAATTAATTCTGTGGTGAGAGCAATAAGACATCACAAAAGGACAAGGGAGGAGCCCTGGTGGCACAGTGGTTAAGCTGTCGGCTGCTAACTGAAAGGTCAGCTGTTTGAATGCACCAGCTGCTCTGCGGGAGAAAGATATATGGCAGTCAGCTTCTATAAAGATTTACAGCTTCGGAAACCCTATGGGGCAGTTCTACTCTGTCCTACAGGGTTGGTATGAGTAGGAATTGATGCCACAGCTATGGGTTTGGTTTCTGTTTAAAGGACAAGGATAGCACAGCTAGCATCCAACGTGAGGTCTGAAGCTGATTTATAGGTATGTACACAGCTGAATATGCATAGGTGCCTACACTGGCCCTGCCTCAATCTCCATTCCTTAAGAACCAGAAGATAGATTGGACCAGAGCCACACACCAGGGTTTTAGTCTTGGGTTTCCCACTGACCAGCTGAGGGCCTTGGGCAAGCCATTTAACCATTTCGAACACCAGGGAGTTGAACTAGACGAGGTCTACTCCCCTCGCCCCCACCCAGGTCAGCTCCAATAGTTCATGGACCTATGACTTAGCAATAGAATAGGCTGTTTATGACTATTGTTTCTTTCCATGGTCTTGAGAGTTCTGAATGGGTAGGACCCACTGGGGCTCTGTAAGGAAGAGAGGACTTTGGGGAGCTTATATAGCTGAGACCAAGATGATGACCTATTTCAGGTGTCTCTCTCCAAGTATCCAGTTCTTAAGACCAGAATGGATTTGATTTTCTCAGGCAAGTTAATCAGAAAAGAGAATTTCCCACATACTATGTGAAAAATGATATTGTTCCATTCTAGGAATTCAAACTTCCTTCACACATAGAACATGGACAGATCTTTTCTTCTGATCTCTGAATTAGAACTTCCATTCATGTAGTGCTCAATGACTTTTCCATTACCGCATTATTTTAAAAAAAAAATCATTTTAAAAGGAGAAAAGAAATGCTTTTCTCCTTCAACTCTTTTCACCAGGGTCGATTCCATATGCGACTGGGAATGGCTCCCAACTTATTGTTAACCAATTAGTGGGATAGAAATAAAAAAAAAAAAAAATGAAAGGTGAAGCCTATTTAAATGAGAATATTTCTATGAAATCTCTTGGGTTTGGGGGGCGGAGGAGATGTGGATTTGACAGTAGCTCTGTTGCTGGTTTCAGACTAACAGGTTTGGCAACTGTGTTTTGTTAGCAGCAGTTAATCAGTGAATCCCATTACTTAATAAGGTTATCACTCTTACAAAAGCTGCAAATTACAGTTTCCTGCTCTCCAGGCTGAAGATAACATCCTGAAGATTTTTGCATCTACAAGTAGTTTCTCATTAGCAGAAGCCCAGTAAACAGAAGCACATCTGAAAAGCTATTTGTGTGCAATTAAGGCCGATGTTTTCATCCTAAAATTTTACGGTCCGGTTAGCCTGCCCCATCCCTACCCCCATGGTCTGGTGCTAGCTTGGATTGTGTATCAGAAAGAGGGAGGAAAATAGTCCCTTGTTCCTCATCAGCTGCAGGAGACACTGGAATGTCAGCTGAAAGTAAATTCATGGGCTTGTAAAAGCCTAACTCAAGTCACTGCCAACTCCGGGTCCCACTGCTCGTCAGCCTTGAAGGATGCTTCCCAGTGATTTAGTGACACAGCAGGGCCACTCTCTCTCAACGTGACCACCTCCATTAACCCGCATTTCATCACAAGGCTCTTAGAGTAGCCTATGAATTCTGTGTCCCCTACCCTCTCACCACCTCACCCCACCCCTTGGCTCTTGCTGGTATTTAAATTTTATAGCATCATCTGCCAGACTTCCTCTGCTTGAGTTTAGACATATTCACCCATCTCTCTTCCTGTGGGGCCCAGGAACCTCTGAGAAGGACCAGGTGGTGCTAAACTCTTTGGCGTCAGCCTTGACTGCTAACTAAGATTGCATCATTGTCCCATGTGGAAGGGGAGGGGATGTAATGGTGAGTGTGTCACGCAGCTGACAGGAAGTGCTTGGGGGCTCCTTGGAGATGGGGGAAGAGAAACCACTTCGTCAGTGGCACTTGGAAGAAAAGGCAAGTGGGAGCCAGGAGCACACACAACTTGGACTTTCTATCAAACCATAGTTGGCGGGGGTGGGGGGAGGGATGGGTTGTGTCTGAGCATACCCCCTGGACTCACAGATGTATGACCCAGCAGACCTGCTATTCCGTCTCCATAGCAGTTATTTTTCCAGTTCTGCCCTCCCTCCCTATTTTTCCCCCTTTTGGCTCAAAAAACTCCAAAGGGGATGAGTTCGAGTTTTTTCCTGAGATGTGTGTTGTGTGTGTGTACCAAGTCTCTCCACCTCATCCCAGATGTTGATGACATTGTCCCCCCACACTTTGTCTCCCCCCACACCCTGACCTCTCACCCACCCCTTCCCAGGGATCCCCCAGTCCCTAGCTTTTCTTAGAGCTGTTTGTAAGTTCCCCTGGGAGGCACTTTGTGTTCTCTGGCTGAATTCCTTATACATGTTCAATCAAACACTTTTCCCCTTTTGCTTGCACCTCTGCATCCTTCCTTGACTTGGCTCTTGAAGCATTATTTCTCGGTGTTTTCTTTCCTCCTCTTCCCTCTCCCACCCCCAGTGAGAACATCTCTGTGCTTGTCTAACAGGCTTACATTTTCCACCAGAAAGCACGCTTCCAAGGGCCTTAGTGACTTGTGAAAATTCCTTCCAAACCTGTCTCCTGGAAACAGGATGGCAGATGAAACATTTCTTCATTAAAATTAGATACTTTCAAGAGGCATCCAGGAAAAGTTCTGGAAATCCCCAGCGGGCCTTTGTCTCCTTCATGCTGGCTGGGAGGCTAGGAGGGAGGCCTGGGCTGCGGGACAAAGGATGCCAAGGCTCTGTCCCTCCTCTCTGTGACACGAAATCCCTCCCCTGAGCAGGGATGGGCTGTTGATTCACTTCCTACCCATTGCTCACACTAGATCGCCCCTGAATAACCCACATGTGAAGTGTCTGGAGGTCCTCATGACCCACCGTTCTGGGGAGGAGGGCGGACTATGATTTATGACTTGGGTTGCTGGTTGAGGCTCTGGACGTCATTCCAACTGCGATTTCTCATTTGGGCTCCTAATGTTTGATTATGCAGCTGGGCGGAGTCCCCTCTTTAAGGCCGGCTTAGCGACATGAGCCAGTTCCCAGGTGGGGGTTTAACTGGACCAGCCACGTGCAGTTGGAGCTTGGAGAAACTCCTGGGCAGGCCCTTAGGAAACGCAGGCCTGGGAAAGAGGTTTTCTAACTCTGGCTTAAAGCAGGAAAGAAGGAAGCACTGACGCTGGTTCCTTTTCTGAGCCGAGCTTACACTGGGCACTTCAGAGGCAACACTTTGCTCGTTCAAATGCCCCTACTCTGTGGGCACCCTAGGGTAGGATGAGTGCCTGCAGGGCAGGATTCAGGCACTTTATTGAAGCAAACAAGGACCACCGGAGGGGCTGGCAGGAACCCCTGTCTCTTTGTAAGTCCTTAAAATCCCAATGCTGGGGTGGCCTGGTCTTGAGAAAGGACTTGATTCTCCTCAGAGTGGCTCTGATGAGCGTAACCAGAATACCAGTTCCATTACTACTGTTTGGATCCTCAAAGATGAGGCCTACCTAGGCTGTCCACAAAGACTCCTTCATCCACAGACTCCAGTGAGGCTGTTGGGTGCCTTGGCCCAAACACAGTAGAGAGCAGTATTAATACTTGCTGATATCTGGTCCTCTCCCTCCCCTTGGTCTGTCACCCTCAAGGAGGCTAGCCTGAGCTTTCTTACATGATGGTACCACATTCTACAACAGGGAGACCAGAGGCAGCAAGGTCTCTTGTGGAGGAGACTCAGAAGTCACACAAGGTCATTTCTACACATTCTATTGGTCAAAGAAGTCACAAAGCCAGCCAGACTCAAGGGGAGTGGAAATAGACTCCACCTCTTTCCCCAGCCTCCACAGGGCGGGCCTGGGTATGCTGTCTCATGCATGGTGGTCAGGACAGCCTTTGGACAGAGACCAAATAAAGCCCCTCAGTGAGCCATGAGACAATCTGGGGGAGAAGCAGTTAAGGGAAAAGGGAGAGTGTGGCCGGCAAAATAATAGCACCCAAAGACGTTCACATTCACCTTCATGTCCACGTTCAGGTCCTAATTCCTGGAACCTATGAACATGTCACCTTCCATGACAAAGGGGACTGTGCAAATGTGATTAAATTAAATTAAGGTGGAAAATTATACTGTGACTTACCCAGGTGGGCCCAATCTAATCATATGGGTCCCTATCAGAGGGAGTCAGGAGGATCAGAATCAGAGAGAGAAGATGTAATGAGAGGCCAGAGACGAGAAAAGATGCTATGATGCTAATCTTGAAGATGGGGGAGGGTCCATGGGCCAAGGAGTGAGGGTAACCTCTAAAAGCTTGAAAAGGCAAGGAGACAATTCTCCCGCAGAGCCCTCAGAAGAAACCTAGCCCCACTGACATTTTTTTTTTTTTAATTGTGATTTAGGTGAAAGTTTACAGCTCATGTTAATTTCTCATACAAAATTTATACACACATTGTTATGTGGTTATCAAGAGGGATCAGTCCCTGAAGAAGGACATTATGCTTAGTAAAGTAGAGGGTCATCGAAAAAGAGGAAGACCCTTAATGACATGGATTGACACAGTGGCTGCAACAATGGGCTCAAGCATAGCAACAATTGTGAGCACTGTGCAGGGCTGGGCGGTGTTTCGTTGTGTTGTGCATAAGGTCACTATGAGTCGGAATTGACTCTACAGCATCTAACAACAACATTGTTATGTGACATTAGTTGCAATCCCTTCAATGTAACAGCATGCTCCCCCTTTCCACCCCAGGTTTCTTGTAGACTCCATCTCTTGATGGGAGGAGTGGGATAGGCATACTGCAAGGGGGCATGTTCACCATGATGGAAAAAATCATTGCAGAGCTCTTTACCAACAATCAATCGCAAGCATTGTTGCTTTATGCCTGCAAGCAACATGAGGGACTGCAACAACCAGCACAGCAGACTACTGGTTCATGGCAATGGTGGCTCCGAGGCAGCAGGAACAACATAAATTGTGGTTAGAGTTGCACTGGCCAAAAACCTAGGGGAGTACGTGTATCTGGGTGGCCATCTTCTGAATCTAGTGCAGAGTTTGCAACAACTATGCTGTAGAACAATTTGGCAATATCTCAAAAAGTTGAAGATGTGCCTATCCTACAGCCCCACAATTCCACTTCTAGAAATTTTCACAGGTGTTCGCCAAGAGGCAAGAAAAAACATGTTCATGGCAGCATTGATGGAAATAGCGAAACATTGGAAACAACCTACAAGTCCAAGAACAGGGGAATGGATAAATAAACTCATTCAATAAAATACTATACAGTAATTAAAATGATATAGATATATGAACAAGGATAAATCCTAGAAATACAAGGATGAGTGCAAAAAAAATGTTGAAGAGACATACATGTTGATACCACTTATATAAATATTTTAAAAATCTTTAAAAACACACACGGGATGATATTGTGAATGTACAAGCATACATAGAAAAATATAAAAAACGTGTATGACAAAAATATTCCCAACCTCAGGATAGTGGTTATTTCCAGGTGAAGGAAAAGGAGCCAGGGAGGATCACAGAGGAGGCCAGCCAAACTTCAGCATTATATTTATTAAAAACAAAAGTATCTGAAGTAAAAGTGGAAAAATGTTAAATTTTGTTATAATTTTGTGGTCTGTGAGTTCATGGGTTTTTGTCACATTATTTTCTGTACTTATATGTTTGAAATATGTCATAATAAAAACAAACATTCTTAAAAGGCACTGAGAGACCTGGATTCAATTCTGGCGTGGATTCACCTTCTAAGTTTGCTGCTTGTTAAAAGTAAGTCTGGAAGATACATTTACCCCAGTGTAAATGGTGTTATCTTGGGGTAATAGGATTTTAGATGATCTTTCTTTCTTTAATTTTTATTATATTTATAGTACAGTTTGTATTTTTTTTTTTAACCCAGTGGTTAAAGGGCTTGGCTGGTAACTGAAAGGCCAAAGGTTGGAAACCACCAGATGCTCCATGGGAGAAAGATGTGGCAGCCTGTTTCTGTAACGATTACTGTCTTGGGAACTGTATGGGGCAGGTCTACTCTGTCCTATAAAGTTGCTATGAGTTGGAATTGACTCGTGAGCAACAAGTTTGGTTTGGTTTGATTTTGTATTTTTTTATTATCAGAAAAAAATTGAGATTTAAAAAAAAAAAATCTTGTTCTCTGGTCTTAGCTAAATCGCTCAACTTTTCTGAGCACCCTGTGCAGAAATGGTCTTTAAAGCCACATTGTGCATCACAAACAAAAATAAATCAAAATCACCATCTTATTGACTGAGTGTGTGTCTTGGCCTTTGTTATCTCATATTATTCTTCTGCACATCAGCATAAACATGGACATGAAATCCAGCTGCAGGTCAGCATGCTTGGACTTATGATGGGTGGAGAGGGAGTGCCATTATACGGTAAACAAGGCTCTCCATCGCTGGAAAATGGACCCCCCCCCCAGCTACAACGGCCTATCTGGGGGACCCCATGATCATTTGTGCATTGAACTACTGTGATCCATAGGGTTTTCATTGGCTGATTTTCGTAGGTAGATCTTGGGTTCCATAGAAGTAATCAGGGGTCTATCTTTAAATGGACAAAATAGGAACAGGACAATGGCATCTTGATTCTAATACCACTCGTCAATAAAAGGAACAAGGGCTCTTTGGAGAAATCTCTGACCCTAGTGCTAGAGCAGATAAAGTAACAAGAGGATCCTGGAGTATCTTATAGTACCAGAAAGTAAGGAAATGTTCAAAAAACAAAAGGATAAGAGTATGTCAAAGAGACACAGGAACTATCCTGGAAGAGCTCCCAATAGCCAAAGCTGGAACAATTTGGGCAACAAAATATATAATATAGTATTGGATTATAAATCCAAATATAAAACAAATACCCATGATTCCAAAACAAACAAAAAAAAAACCAAACCCATTGCGGTGGAGTTGATCCCAACTCATAGCCACCCTATAGGACAGAGTAGAACTGCCCCCACAGGGTTTTCAAGGAGCGGCTGGTAGGTTGGAATTGCCCACCTTTTGGTTAGCAGCCGAATGTTTAACTACTATGCCCCAGGCTCCCCCCATGATTCTACACCTATATAAATAAATAATTGAATAAATAAATAGGGAAAAAAGACAGGTCTTCCCCACAGAAGAAATCCAAATAATGTACATAACTATTTTCCCCTCTAGGAAATGGAACTTCCTCCCTGCCTTGAGTGTGAGCTGAACTTGGTGATTTGCTTCCAAAATATAGAGTAGGGAAAGGGAGGAGGAAAGGTAACTTTACGATGGAAAAACATGAAAAATACTTGGTCAGGTAGTGACCACAGTTAACTCCAGCAGTGATAAGTCATGATGAAAGCCCATACCCCATACTATGATGAGATGAGAAGGGCTGTGCTATCATTCCCACAAAACTAATAATGAGAACAACATCAGGCAAAGCCAAAATTGAGGAAAATACTACAAAATACTTGAACAGTGCTCCTTAAAACTGTCAAGGTCACAAAAAACAAGAAAAGACCAAGAAACTGTGACAGACCAGGGGAGCTTAAGGAGAAATGATGACTAAATGCAATATACTATTCTGGACTAGATCCTGGGACAGAAAAAAGCATTAGTGGAAAAGCTAGGGAAATGTGAATAGCCTGGAATTTAATTAATAGTAATGTACCAATATTGGTTTCTTAATTTTGACAAAAGTATCATGGTTCTGTAAGATGTTAGCAATAGGGGAAACTAGGTGAGGGGCATACGGGAACTCTTTGTACTATGTTTACAACTTTTTTGTATCTCTAAAATTATTCCAAAATAACACATTCATTTTAAAAACTACTTCATTTAAGATTGGGATAAATAGAAGGATGACATCAGATGCTAATGAGCTCCATAAGAGAAGGAAAAGAAATAAAATATATCGGGATGAAAAAGTAAAAATGAAAATTAGCATTATTTGAGATGATTGTTTACATAGAAAACCCAAGACGATAGGCAAACTATTAGAACTAATTAGGCTTCAATTAAGTTGCTGGGTCTAATATCATTATATCATCAATACCCATAGACACACACACGTATTTGTTTATACAACAGCAAGAAATAATTAGAAAATATAGATATTTTAGATGCCATTACAATATCAATAAAAAACTATAATTTATCAGATTGAATCTAACAATAAGATATGCAAGGTCTTTATAAAGAAACTTAAATTTTTCTATTGAAAGATATAAAATAAACATTGAAACAATGGAAAGATGAACCATGGTCCCGGGTGGAAAAATTGCATGTCATAAAGTTGTCACTTTTCTGTGAATTAATATACACGTAAAAATGGCAGAGGGGTGGTGTCTGACCTCCTCCAACCCCACAAGTGGGAAGGAGAACCAAGATCAACAGCAAAAAGTTGACTCATGGTTGACTCCTTGAGGCAGAGACCAGGCAAGCCTCCTCTCTCCACCATCTATACCAATTCTGACACCAACTATCCCTCCCACAGCACTCTTCCTGCTGGGTTGGATAATTCATTGCAAGGGCCACACAGAAGTCACAGACAATACTCACAATTATGGAGTTTATTAGGGAAGTAACAGGTTACAATTCAGGCCCAGGGACACTCAAGGATACTGTTCTTCCATCAGCATAGCCTCTTCCCAGCCATGCTCACAGGCACGCCTCTCCCTGGCCCTAGGCCTCTGCTGAAAGGCACTCAGCTTTCTCTCTCCACAGGCCAGGATGCCACCATGCCATCTCCTGCTGCCAGGTCTCTGCTGCTGGGCCTCTACTGCCACCACTTCTCACTGTCGTCAGATTTGCAGCTCTCTCTCTCTCTCCCTCTCTCTCGAGGTCTCCTGCTTCCAGGGATTCTAGGCCCAGAGGACGTGCTCTCTACTCCTGGTTGTTCTTCCTTGGTGGTGGTGGTGGTATCTTCTTTCTCCTGCCTCTGGGATGGCTCACCTCAAGCCCATCAGATGGCAAAACTAACCACTCCCCTTGGTGGGCTACTATTACCCTATCACACAGTCCTGCCCAATCAGTCCATGAGAGTTACAAGATCATGGCTAGAAAGGCCACACACAAAAATGATCTATCATACTGCAACAAAGTAGTAAAATTCCAATCCAAATCCCATTAGAATTTTTATGGGTTATTTTCAGGGTAGTTCATTTCCACCGAGGGATGGGCCAGAGGACAAGCTCCACAGAGCAATGAAGAGTTACGACAGTCCTTTCTCTTCTTTGCCATCATCCCAGGGACACGGGGCCTTGCTTCAGTCCCTATTCACCCCACAGAGAGATAAGCAGGCGAGTCTTACTTAGGTCAGGCCTTTGGGATGGATTTCCACGTCAGCTGAGTCCTATGTTTTCAAAAAAAGAACGATGAAGAAAATTGGTCCCTGATATTTCTCTTGCTCAGGGACCAATGCCTCTTCTGTTCTGATCTCTAGCTGGCCAGGACATAATAAATAATCCCACCCATGGAAAAACCACCTTCGTTTTATTCCATGAGTTTATAAATCAGCATGTTACTCAGTTATTCCCTGACTTCATCTATTATTTTTCTCCATCACTCCACCAGTGAGGATAGCATCCTGCAGGAAAAACTTACATTCTGAAATGTGTATTTCATCTTCTTCCAATATGGAAAAGCAGACTCAGTGAAGAAGGAACAGCGAACATCCACTGCCAGTTTTCCGCTTGGAAACAAGCCATGGGAAGGCTTCCAGGAAGAATCTAGTGGGAAGATGACTCTATCAGGCTGGGTCAGGAGTTTATGGCTGGCAGCTCAGATGGGTGACTCCACATGACCTGCTCCGAGAAGAGTTGGCTGCTTCTTCCTGCTTAAATCTCTGTTCTTCTCATCTGAAGGAAGCTCTAACACAGCTCAGGTCAACAGATGAAACCCTAACAACTGCAGCACCTTGTATAAAATACCTCTACCACCCACCAGTACCGCTAGTTACCATCGAGTGGATTCCAACCCCTGGCGACCTCCTGTGTGTCACCCCAGAGTCTGCAAATCATTTTATCTCATTTGATCCTCGTAACAATCCTCTAGTGTTGCCACTTGAAAAATGGGGAAATGTATCATTTTACAGGTGGTGAAACAAACCCAGGCTTCAATCTCACAGCTAGTAAACAGACAAGCCTGGCCCCTAGGTGGCACAAAAGGTTAAGTGCTCGGCTACTTACTGGAATGTTAGAGATCTGAACCTACCTACTCAGAGGCAAGGTTGGCGGTTTGAACCCACTCAGGGGCACCTTGAAAAAAAGGCCTAGAGATCTGCTTCCAAAAGGTCACAGCCATGAAAACCTGATGGAGCACAGTTCTACTGTGCACACGTGTGGTCACCATGTGTGGAAACTGACTCAACAGCAACGGGCAAGCAGACAAGCCAGAACTCACATGAGAATTGTAAAAACAAGTGTCCTGCACTATTCTGTCTCCATACACTCCCTACATCATCACTTTCTGTAGCATTATCCCCCTAATCCTCACCTGTGTAATTCAATCTTGGTTTAGATACCTGGCAGCAACAATTTTACTTATGCAAAAGCAAAGGTGGCAGGGGGAGACTTTTGGTAACTTAATCATCATGTCTTACTGATAAGAAAGACAGTTTCCTCAACCAAAAGATCACAAAGAGCAATCAGCAGCGATTGCTCCCTCCCTGGGTGCTGGGACGTTCCTCCTAGGGCCTGAACACAGAGCCAGCACCTGGCCAGCCCACTGCTGACACCTTGTGGCTGGGAACAGAGCTCCAGCCCGTTTCTATCCCAGACTCACACCAAGCAAGGAGGCTGAGCGCTAGGAAGAACCAGACCTCTTTCCTCTGTCTTCCCGGGCTCCCGTGGTGGCCCCTCCTCTGACCCCGCAATGCCAGTCCTGGCCAGGGGCTAGTGTACCGCTCCATGGGTATCTGCCAAGCGTCCTCAGGCCCCGTGCCACCCAGCTCCTGCCAAGCACTGTGGCAGTCACACGGCCCTCTAGATGGCACCTGCTGCCCAAGGCAGCAACTAGCACACAGGGCACTCTCCAAACAAGGCAGATGAAACAAGGGTTTGCTCATAAAAATAGGCATGAACCAGACACCCGAACACTGGGACTACTTTGGGGCTCTGTGTCTGCTGCAAACTGTGAGGAGCAGAAGAGAGTCAGAGGTCACCCTGCTGGAAATACAGCTGGTGGCAAACAGACCTTTGTGACAGCCACTGAGGCGAATAACACTGTAGAGGCTGAAATCATCAAGGTACTTGTTTTGACCTCAGTGAGAAAACATTTCAAATTTTAAGAAGCTGCTACTAGTAATGGAGCCCTGGTGGCACTGTGGTTAAGAGCTCAGCTGCTAAACAAAAGGTTGGCGGTTCAAATCTATTAGCCACTCCTTGGAAACCCTATGCAGCAGTTCTACCCTGCCCTATACGGTTGCTATGAGTTGGAATCGACTCAACAGCGACTGGGTTATATTAAAATGGGGAGTCCCTGGGTGGCACAAACAGTTATTGTGTTTGGATGCCAACCAAAAGATTGTCAGTTCAAGTTCACCCAGAGGCCGCCTGGAAGACTGGCCTGGCAATAGACTTTTAAAAATCAGCCTTTGACAACTCTGTGGAGCACAGCTCTACTCTGACACACGTAGGATTGCCATGCGTTGGAATTGACTCTACAGCGACTGGTTTTCTTTGTTTGTTTATACTGAAATGGAGAATAAGTCCCAGAACAAGAAAATGGCTACCTGGGATGGAACAGGAATAGTGGGGCGACAGAAAAAGGTCAGCAGAACCCAAACGGAGAGTCCAGATGCACCAGACTCCATCATCAAAAAGTTCCCTAGCACAGAGTAAGTGGAAGGCATACCAGAAACCCACTGGATATCTTTTATTATGGTGTATATTTCAAGTTGAATTGTTGTTGTCATTGTGTGCCCTCCAGTCGAGTCTGACTCACAGCAAAAACTGCCCCATAGGGTTTCCTAGGCAGTGATCTTTACAGGGAGCCCTAGTGGTGCAGCAGTTAAGAGTTTGGCTGCCAACCAAAAAAGTCAGCAGTTCAAATCCACCAGCCACTCCTTGGAAATCTAGGGCAGTTCTACTCTGTCCTATGGGGTTGCTGTGAGTTGGAATCCACTCTATGTTAACTGGTTTGTTTTTTTTTTTTTTTTTTTTTGGTAATCTTGACTCCCACATCGTTCTCCTGCAGAGTGGCTGGTGGGTTCAAACCACCGACCTTTTGGTTAGCAGCCCATCACTTGCTTAATGGTTGAGCCAGTAGGGCTCCTGGTAGTTAAACTAATATTTGATTTAAAAATACATATATATATACACATAGTTTTTTTCCCATAGTTTTCTTTTCCCAAGAGACGATCCTTTCCCTCTAAGAGCCTACAGCCCTGTTGGGAACATAGACCGTAAATGAAAAGTTAACAGCAAATGCTGTAGTTGAGGCGAGCAGAGAGGGTTGTGGGAGGGAGTGGGGAATTCTGCCTGGGGCATCCCCGAAGGCTTCGAATGGGAAGATGGGTAGGGATCACCAGGAGCACGGAGAGTGCGGCCGGCCGAGGGAGGAAAGGAGGGGCACCGAAGACCTGGTGACAGCCTGTGACGTTTCACCTTTGGCCTTACATCCTAGGCTGGGACTGTTAAGAGATCGGGAGCCCCACCCCTCAGTGAGGTCAGCGTCTGTAAGAGGAGAGGAACACACTAAGGATTAGCCTGCGGTTTTTATTTGATCCAAAAATGGATCCAAAGCTCTGGTAATCTCATCCTCTCCTTCCAAAGAAGTAAGAGGTCAGGCCCTCAAATGGGGAATGCCCCGGGGGCCAGGCACCCACCACGACCACCACGGCGCACACATGGGAGGGCCGGGGCGCTTCCATTAAAGCAAGCTGACCATTTTGTGTGGCAAGTTACTTTTTTAGTAAAGGACATTTAAAAAATAATGGTTATTTTTCTCCTTCTTAGTCCTTTTTCCCCTTATCTCTTTTTTCCTTTCAGTTTCCTCAAGTGTTTAAAATGGTTTATTTTCTGTAACTTTAGGAAAAAATACCAAAAAACCCCCACCATCTTTAGTTACCTATTATATGGGCTCTGAGTCACTGGGTCATGCAAAAAGTTAACACTGTTGTTGGTAGCTCAATGGATAGGTTGAAAGTTCAAGTCCGTACAGAGGGCCTTGGAAGAAAGGCCAGATGATCTACTGAAAAATCAGCCAGTGAAAACCCTGTGGACCACAGTTCTACTCTGATACACATGAGGTTGCCCTGAGTCAGAGTCAACTCCACCGGCAACTGGTTTTGGTTTTTGGGATCTAAGTCATATTTCTAAATCTACCTTCTCCTTGCACCTCTAGAACAAGTTCTGCCCGTGCCTTCCTACGCAGATGACGTGGGCCTGGTCTCCTCAGCCCAGCAGCCCTGGGTGCACACTGTGAAGAAGCAAGGCCAGGGGTGAAACGTCCCATCCATCTTCTGCCAGTGGTGTGCTGGAGCCAGCTCACAAGAGCCCATTCTTCAATTTTCAGGAATTTTTTGTGAGCCAGTTGTTAAATACAGACTTTACTAAAAGTTAAATTATCTACACTTTCGATTAATTAAAGCTAAAAACAAAGGTAATAAATACTCAAAACTCACCGCTTCCTAATTACTTTACTATTTACTTCTATCTATGCTCTTGAGGTTATTTACAGCAATTATATCAGTATAGTGGAAATACTGTCTGATGATGTGCTACTGTGAATCTCTTCCCAACTCTAACCTTAGTGACCTCACACTGTAAGAGTGGGAGTATTTACACCACGGAAATCAGTGCTTGATTTATTGTTTTGTTGGTTGTCTAGACTTAAGAAAGTGATGGGGAAATGTTAATTTTAATCATGCAGATTAAACTTAATCATGCAGATTAAATTTAAAAGTGCATCATACCTGTGGCTGTTACTTTGTGACTAGCACAAAAATTTGAGGCTGTATTCTTCCAGGCTTTGAAAACTACTCTATGATTTAGAAAAGAAGTCACTCACATCATTGATGAATGAGTGAAATTCCAAACTACATCTTGTGGTTTTCTTTTATCTTACACATCCAAATACAAGAAAATATTGTTCAACATTTATGTCACAACTACACACATGCGTAAATGAAAGCATCTGTGAGAGTCAATTGGCTATATGGAATTTATTAAAAAGAGTGTTGTTTATTTTATTCTTACTTGTAAATTGTGTCCTACACACCCTTTATATCAGTAAAATTTACAATACACTTATGTACATACAGATATGCACACATTTTTCTTCCGGAGAGCCCATATTTAAACATTTACCAACACACCAGCAATCTTCTCTGGGCTTTACACCTATGGAACACAACCAACACCTATCAAGACAGCGAAAGTTTTGGTTGGTGTTAATTGCCATGTTGGCTGCTGGAAGGATCACTGAATTGAGAGTCCAGAAAGACCCAGGTTCTTGTCTTGATACTGCCATTCACTAGCGACCTGCCACTGGACAAGTTGCTCAGCCTTTCCCTATATACCTCAGTGTCCTCATGTGCAAGAATGAAGGCATCAACCAGTATGAACAATAAAATCACTTCTGGCTGTAAAATGCTATGATTTATGAATATGTGATGAAGAGGTGATTTTGAAGTGGCGGGAGAACAAACTAAGAGGATCTGGCAGTAAAGTGCACCAGTCTAAGGATTCCCAACTCTACACTTCAGTGCACGACGCCATCCATGAGGTCACACTAAAAAAACAGAACTTGTTGCCTTCAAGACAGTCCTGATTTATGGCGACTTCATGTGTTACAGAGTAGAACTACTCCATAGGGTTTTCTTGGCTGTAATCTTTCATGGAAGCTGATCACCAGGCCTTTCTTCTATGCGTTGCTGGATAGGTTTAAACTGCCAACCGTTAGATTAGTAGTCAAGCACAAATTACTTGCATCACCCAGGGACCTTGATAAGGTTTTCAATGGCTGTGACCTTTGGGAAGTAGATAACGAGGCCTTTCTTCTGAGGTGCCTCTGGGTGGATTAAAATCACCAACCTTTCAGTTAGTAGCCAAGGACTTAACCATTTGCACCACCCAGGAACTCCTGAGGTCACTGCAGTTGTTGCTGTTGATTGCAACTCATGACGACCCCATGTGTACAGAGTAGAACTGCCCCATAGGGTTCCCCCATGTTGCTTTGGTTACTACACTTTTAATAGGAATGACACGAAATTCAGCAGCCAGTGGGGAAGAGAGATACCTTACCCATGAAGAGGTCTTTCAAGCCCTGTGTCAGCCTGAGATGACACAACTTAATCCTATTGTGGGGATAAGGGATGAGAAAGGCGTGCTGATATGTACTTCAGCAAGCGCACAACTGTCCTAACTTCTTCAGCCCCTGCCCCACTCCCTCTGGACTCAGGTTTTACTGCTCCCATGGAGCATCTCCAGCACAGAGTTCTCCCCATATGGCAGGAGCAGACCTAGCACAGGTTGCTCAATAACCCAGTCAATGATGGCCCACAAAAGATAAAAAGTAACAGCTCGCACAGTTCTTTTGTAGCTTTTGCAATGTTGGGCAGGAAATGGTTAAGCAGGGCTGCCTCCAGCCCAGGCACCCCAGCCACCGCAGGCAGGGGTGGGGCAGCCGAGTAATAACTGCACAGGAAGTGACAAGCCTCTACCTCTCTGTCCAATGGGGAAGTCCATTTTCAATTCTGACTTCCATCAAGCAGTTAGTTACTTTCTGCCAAAGGAACTGGAGTATAATCATACGCATCCCCACGGCCCAGCAGAGCCAGAAGACAGCGCAGTGGGAGAGAAATAGCACCAGAGGCAAAGCAAAACCAGGGGACAGGCAGAGCAGGTGGCTTGAAGGTGACCAGGCCTTCTTAGTAGTACAATGATAAAACAATCCTTATCGGAGTCCCGGGGTGGCAAAGTGGTTAAGCACTCCGCTACTAGCTGAAAGGTTGGTGGTTCAAATCCACCCAGAGGCACCTTGGGAGACAGACCTGGCAATCTGCTTAGAAAAGTTCACAGCCTTGAAAACCCTATGAAGCAGTTCTACTCTGCCCACATGGGGTCATCATGAGTCAGAATCAACTTGACAGCTACTAACAACAACAACATCATGTACTCACTGTCCTGGAACAAGAAAATAGCTACCTGGTACTGAACAGGAATAGCTGGAACCACAGGAAAATGTTAGCAGGACCTAGATCTAGACAGTGGTTCACATGCCTGAAAGCTTCCTTAGCAAACCTTTGGAAAGTATACCAGAAGCCCAGTGAATAACTTTTATTATGGTATATATTTTTAAACTAATATAGGGTAATACATATACATAATAAAAAAAATACATATACATAGATACATATATATAGATATATATAGTCCTTATCTCATTTTTTGTCTTTATTACAATCTATTTTGAAGAACTCTTCTGGCAATTGTTCCAGATTGACAGCTGGCCCAGGGAGCCATAGTTAAAACCCGGAATCTGATGCTTAGGGTGAAAGGAACCCAGTGAGCAGTCCACACCCTTCCATTTTATGGAATGGAGTCTTTAGGAGGCCTGCTTCCATCTAGGTGCACTGCCACATCTACATTTTCACACCGTCCATTAGCCAAGGGCCAACCAGGAAAACAGAAAGCACCTCAGGCAATTATAACCAACAGAGTTCAATGAAGGGAACCGGTTACCCAGGTGATGGAGGAGGTGAGAAGTCAGACAGGGACAGTGAGGTAACCCTCAGGCAGAAAGGACAAAGAGAACAGACCATTATGGGAGCTACAGTTACTGAGGGCTTTTCAGAGGGGACTGGAGATGTGGAGGAGAGAAAGCTCCTGCAAGGGAATTGATCAGAGGCAGAACTCAGCCAAGGCTAGATTCCCTGCTGAAATGAGGAATGGATCTGAGGGCAAACAGGCCCAGAACTAGCACACATACTATCATTTAGTTCTGGAAGTAATCCCAAGAGCAGGTATTATAATCTCGGTATCACTGATGGAGAAACCAAGTTTCAGAGACGTTATACAAAAGAGCCAACAGCACACAGCAATAAATGGCAGAGCTGAGACTGAAACATGTATCTTCCATCTGTACAGCCCACCCTCTGTCCATTCTCCTTATTTGGCCCTACAGTGGTAGGGGGGCAGGAGTGTCTATTTAGACAGCATGGCACTTCCAAGCTAGTTCAATGGTAGTGGTCCTTAACCTCCTGCTCATTTCTGTGCCAGCAGCCACAGTCAGGATGCCACATGGTGCTCTGGCTTGAGGAGAGGCCATTGTGGGCCAGGACCACCAGCCAGGGTGGTGGACTCATGGAAGGACATTGCCCGCTGAGATCCCTGAGCCTCCAGTAAAGGCCTCTGTGTGCTCTTCAGAAGAGCAGAGCAATGAGCCAGCACATAGGCTGTGCCAGCTAGTTATCTAGCCCTCCTTCTGCTCACTGGAAGCCCCAGCCCTGCTGGACAAGCCAGCGTTCTGCGTTCCTGATGTCAGATGGCCTGGTTCCACCTCTCTGTGGGGTTGGCATTTGGTTGATCCTTTTAGGTTCCCATTTGGCTCATAAAACACAAACATCTGCTGGGGTCCTGATTTTCCTGTGGTAGACTTCAGATTGGAAAGGAATGGAGAAACGGGAGGGGAGAGGTGGCGGGACCAGAGCAATCTTCCTGGGAAAGTTAATGGGAAGGCTTTATCAAGCCAGAGCCCCGAACCCACCCTCAAGAGAAGAGAAAGGGGAAGGAGAAGATGAATTTTCATGGCGTCTTGTTGGAAAGCCTGAAGTAGAAGCTGCAGATGATTTTCCTTCATTGCATTGCTTCCTCCAACTGTTCCTTTTCTCACCAGTTGGCTATTATTTTCTAACGCATTTTGATAATTACTTTATCAATCAAGAAAGATAAACAAAAGCCTAAAAATACAACCAAGTGAATGAGTTCCCACAGCCAACAAATCTTCAGTACTATGATTTTTATGATATTTTTACAGACATGCTTGGGAAACAGTTGAAGCACGCGATTCCTCATTCGTTGGTGGCTCATTACAGAAACCAACCTATGCCCTCTTGGCTCTCATATAGGGCCAAAGACTTCAGTGAGTTAACGAAATGCTGTCTAAGCAAAATAAACCTGAGGAAAAGACTCACCCAAAGCCCTATCCTTATAAAAATGACTCTTGGCCTCTGATTTGCTTATTAAATCAACAGATTACTGGGTCAAAGGTTGAGAGAGCACTTCCTGTGCCACCTTTCAAAAAAGTAAAATATAGGGAGTTTATATGATTGCAGCTGTTTAGATACAAATAGTGCCAGTTACTCAATGAATACAGCTCATATTTCAGAAGCCAAAACGTGGTCTAGTTATGCCCCGTGAGCGACAGGACACAAACTCAGCCCATTAACCTTGTGTGTGATCAGAGTGGCTTAGTCCAGCCAGGCTTATTAAGAGCCCCGGGGGAGAAGCTAAGGAGCAGTCATTTGGGAAGAGACATCAGCCTCAAGTTCTGTCTTAGTTCTAAATCCATGACTTTGGAATTAAAAAGTCCCTGGAGAAAATCACCCCACTGTATAGTAAAGGCTGCTGTGACATGCTGCCCCCTACCGACCCCACCCCCAGTTTCCACTGCCCAAAGTAACATCTGCCCCTACCTACCAGGCAGGCATCTGGACTTTCTTTCCTACCAAGAACAGTACCAAAACCAGAAAACCAAACCTGTTGCTGTTGAGTCGATTCTGACTCATTGCAACCCTACAGGACAGGGTAGAGCTGCCCCATAGGGTTTCCAAAGAGCACCTGGTAGATTCAAACTGCCAACCTTTTGGTTAGCAGCTATAGCTCTTAACCACTACACCACCAGGGGTTCCAAGAACAGTACAGGACTAACATACTCAGTGACTATTCTCGACAATCCATAGCAGATACTGTAGGGATAGCAGACCTGAAGGAAACCATCCAATTTATAGGGGCTCACGTAAAAGCCATCAGGAGAATCGTGAAATGATTCTCCATATGGTGCCCTGAAGCTTCCAAAAACTATACGAGAAAGAGGCTTGGAAGGAATTCTTTCCTTTACGGAGACAGGGAGGATTGAAGCCAAGCATCTGTGGCAACCTGGAAAAGACACTCCTTCTGACACCCCCCCTACTTCATCCCCAGGGTGGCTGAGAGGATCAGCTTGTGATGGCCCATGCATACAGGGTCACCGAAACTGGCTGGTTAGGCTTTTCCATTAACCAAGCTTATGTTTTCTAGCATAAATGAACTCTACAGTTATATTGTGTGGAGGCTTTGGGACATGGTTTGCCAAATGGAAAAACATTCGGAGGTTGGGAAAATATCTTGTACATAAATTACTGAAGGCGCAGAGAATCTAAAAGAGGGGTGGAATCAGGAGCCAAGGAAAAGCCGGTAGGGTGCCAAAGTCAAAATGGAGAGAAAGAGACGGGGAAGCGATGTAATGATTTCTCTCAATGACCTGCCTTCAAAATGAAAGGCAAGTTTCTAAGCCTTGTTTGAGTCTCATAAAAGCCATGTGCCTGAGGATTGGGAAATATCCTTTAAATGGCTAGATCGGCTCCCATTTTACATGCTTTCTGAGTGGAGCTCTCCATCGATTATGTTAAGTGCTGGCCACGGGTGAGAAACACAAAAAGCTCATTGTCTTTGACCGTGGCAAAGGCCAGTTACACACTTGTTAATTTCCTGATTTATGACTCTGAAGAGATGGAACTGAGAGGGGTGCTTCCTCTCCCTCTCTCTTTTTGGTGGTGGTGGTGGAAACTATTAAAACAGAGGCAGATCAGGAAGTTTGTGATAAAGAAAAGCCAGGCTCTCGTCTGACATACAATCTCTCTCTTGGCCTAAGTAAACTTGCTCCTTCAAGGCTGCCATCAACAGAGTCCGGCTCACGTTTCACCACTAAATCTGAGTCAACAATCTCTAATCTGGACACTGGGTTCGGAATCCAGGCTCAGGTTGCATTTGGAAGCTGACAGCGGGGACGAGAGTGGAGAAAAATACACCCTTTGTTTCTGGTCTGCTCGTCCCCACCGAGCTGAGCTGAGGTCATGTGTCGTTTTCTGTCATCAACAAGATAAAAGTTTGCACCTCTCTGGCCTTGAAATGGCTCTCCTGCCATTTATATTAAGGCCAAGCAGCTCTCTGCCCCAGAATCAGAGGGCCAAGTTTGTGGAGAGCTGAGATTTGGAGTCCTTTTCATCTTTCTGACATGTGATACCATGACATAGGCAGCCCTCTCTGGGTTGCTATGCAGATATACAATTTCTGAAAAGTTACACCCGGAAAATGAAAACCCAGGGCTGGATTAGCATTTCACAAAGAACATGGATGAAATGTGTAGCAGTTAGGCTAAAAAAAAAAAAAAGAGTGAATTAAAGTTTCATGAAAACAAACTCTTTTTGAAAGGATCAATAAGTATGAAAGTATCTTACTGCATTCCTAGCCCTTGGTCCTGAGCCCTAGTTCAGCTACTGTATGTGAAGGAGATACTAGGAGCCAAACGGGGAGGCCTTGGTGCCAGTGGGGGTTTCGGGGGTGCTGGGGAGTAAAAAAGCCTCTGTTGGGTGCTGTTGTTTTATAAAATTCTTCTTTTTTCTATCTATAGCTATTTTTATTTTGTAATAATCTTTTCCTTTTATTTAAATAAACCTAGAAAGAAGAAAAAAATGCCACATTGTCTACAGGTCCTGGATAAGTATGTTTCAGCATTCAACTTCCCTTCCTTTACCAAGGTCAAGGGCATGGTGTCTACAGCCCTTTCACTCACATGCTAGCCTTTCCAAAAAACTCTTTTTTTCAAGTATTTCCAGTACCAAAGACTATTTTATTTGGAATATTTAAATGAAACATGATGTATTGGCATGAGAAGCAGGAGAAGGGAGATGATAAGAGGTTTTCCTTGTTATCCCTGAGACCCGGCGCCTTTTAGTTGAGACCCTCGTATGCTGCGCTTGTGATGCCTTCTATAAGCCAGCCTGGTCCACAGCCTTGGAAGTGGTGATCCTTCACCCGCTGCTTAGAGCACCAGGGCTCCCCAACAACCACAACTGCAGAAGCTCTGGAGGGAAGCTGAGGGCAGGAAATGGGAATGGGGGTGTTTTCAAGGACACAGAAGACATGGAGGAGATTAGAGGAACTCAACTGATACTGCTTCAACAACAGCCAGGGACCTATACACCAAATAACTCAGTCCGTGAGCAAACACTGAGTGCCTGCTCTATGCTCGGTGCTGGGAATGCAAATATGCGCTAGATCTGGTCCTTGCCTTCAAGGAGCTTCCAAACTGAATAGAAGAAGGCGGATGAGCTGTGGAGAGAATCCCCTGAGCATTCCTATTTGTTGGACTACGAGGCTGGCAATGTCTGCAAGGAAGAATCATCTTCCAGGACAGAAAGATCTGTTAGGCAAAGACAATGCAGGCAATTGACTTTTTCAGTAGCTTTAGAGATGGGAACCATTTTTACACTCCTCTATGTTACTTCTAGGGTTGATGCTCCAGTCATTCTCAAAGATGAGATTCCACAGGGGAAGGTGACGGGTGTAGAATTCAGCCACGCACACAGTACTCGATAAATGCTCCTTTTTTCATACCTGGAGGCATCCATCCATTCACAAGAGGGAAGCCAAAATGTGAGTAGGCTGGTTAAGAATGTAGGCTCTGGGATCAAACTGCCTGAATGTAGCTCCAGGCTCTGACACTTACTTAGCCTCTGTGTGCTTAGTGTCCTCATCTATAAAGTGGGGATAATAATAGCACACACTTCACAGGGTTGTTGTGAGGCGTAAATGAAATAAATGCAACTGAAAGGCATTTAGTAAGTACTGGGTAAAAGCAGGGGCTTATCTACGGAAAAATAGCTCCTATGGCAATTAAATTGCTGAATGATCTCTCACAGCTGCTTATGGAAACTTCAATGGCCAATAAAAACTGTCATTGGTGCCCCTCCTCAAGCGGTGCCCAGGGCGCATGCCCTACCTGCCATACCTTAGTTAAGCCTCTGGTAAATCCTCATTAAAATCCGTGGTGGTGTCTATTCCTTCTTGGAGGGGTTCACTGTCTGTTGGTTTGGCCCAACCATGCATGTGAGGAATGAGTGAGAAAGGAAAACATCATCCGTTTCCAGAGGTCTGGAAGTGAACTGGAATGACATCACCAGGCATGTGTCCCATTGGTTGATTCAGATTCAAACCAAGTTACAACCTGAATGGATGCTGGTATTTCTGCAGCTGTGGCACCATCAAAAGAGCACTGTTCTTGGGAACCAGAAAAAAAACCAAACAGTTGCTGTCAAGTTGACTCCAACTCATGACAACCTCATGTGAGTCAGAATAGAACTGTGCTCCATCGAGTTTTTAATGGCTAATTTTTTGGAAATAGATTTCCAGATTCTTCCAAGGCTCCTCTGGGTGAACACAAACCTCCAACCTTTTGGTTAGCAGTCTAGCGCATTAACCCTTTGCACCATCTAGGGGGGTTGTAAGTCTAATTTTGTCTCTACTACTTACTAGCTGAGTGACCTGAGCAGGTCACTTAACATTCCTGACTGTATTTTCCTCATCCAAGAAATTGGAGCTCACATTGCCTATAGCGTGTGGTTTTGTGAGAATTGACCTAGATAATCTAGGTGCTGGTCAGCCAGGGATCTAGGGGCCCAGCCCGAAATTGACTAAGGGTTCAATTCAGGCCCCTATGCTCTGGGCAAAGCGACACAGCTCCGTATGGCTCTGGAAGCTCTACCACGGCTCTCGTTTAACATCCTTCAGCCATCTAAACAAGTGCCATGGGAGAAAGCCCACAGTTTACAGTCTGAAAAATCAGAACAATGGGAAATGGACAATAGCCCCTGGCCCCTTTCTCCCTGCCCCAGGAAATCTAGTGCAGGTGCCAAAGTGCTTCTCTTCTCCCTTTCTTTCTCTCTGAGCTACTGGCACAGGCCCCCAGCCCAGCACCCTCAAACTGCACCCACAGATACATTGACAGTCTTATTTTTGGTTTGTCTTAAAAAAAAATTTTTTTTCTCTTTTTTTTTTTTGTTTAAAGCCAGGTGTCGGGAGTAGCAGCAGTCAATAGTCTTTTTGTCTCTCCAAACACAACATAAAAGTCAAGACACTTCCATCTGATGGTTCGGGCACCAAGTAACTGATCTGAACTCTGCCCTATGGCCTGAATCGCCATCATCTCAGGCCCTAGTGAGGCAGCTCAGCATCGTGACAAGGAGTGTGGATGCTGGAGCCCACTGCTGAGCTCTGCCACTTACTATTTGTGGCACCTTTGACAGAAAACCCCTTTGTGCCTCAGTTTCTTAGTCTATGAAATGGGGTAGATGACAGTACTAGTGTTTTCCTCACAGGGCTGTTGTGAGAATTAAATAAGTGAATGCGAATGAAGTCCTTAGAAGGATACCTTGCCCAGAGTAAGCACCTGATGGATGTGGGCCATTTTCCGTTTCTCAGCCAAAGTCTTTCTTTCTCTAGAAGAATTACATACACTGGTGGCAACTGTTCACTCCATCTGCGGTCTAGAAGAGGCACTCTCTGAGTACCAAAGATTAACTTTCCAACTACAAATGTGTCCAAGGGTCACGGAATTCTCTAATCTCTAAGGTTCTTCCGGGTAAAAAGTGTACTGGTTCCGTGATCTGGAATCACTGCCCACCCAGGAACACAAGGCCAGTGACTGAGTCTTGTCCCCTTTATGTTGCTCCCAGCACTGAGCCCTGGCCTTGCATTTGGAGAAGCCCAAAGACATGCTGACTGACTGGCTCATTCGGGGGTGACACTGACCCCTCCCTGAGCACCAGAAACACAAGATGAAACAATGCAGTCTTCCTGCATTGGCCATTCAACTGCTCTAGTTTTCAGAGCCCTGGTGGCTCAGTGGTTAAGCTCTATGACTATTAACCAAAATTTCAGCAGTTCAAATCCACTTCTTGGAAACCCTATGGGGCAGTTCTACTCTGTCCTATACAGTCACTATGAGTCGATATTGACTCGACGGCAACAGGTTTGGTTTTCTTTTTGTCACTGTGCTTTTCTACCACAAGGCTAGCAGGGTAAAAGTGCCCCAACTCAGCAAACATTTTCAGTTCCGGGGGTGGTGAATAGCTCTTCAAGGATGCAAAGTTAGGAGGGCCACAGTATCTATCTCCGAGGAGCCCAGATGATGTGGCAAGACTGAGTACAGTGTGAGAAGTGGCCTTCATTCCATTTAAACAAGAGGCATGGGGGCCTGAGGGAGAAGCATTTAATTGTACCTCAGCGGACTCATGCTTGGCTTCACGAAGGGGCAGCAGGTAAACTGAGATATGAAGGGGTTGGCTTGTTAATTTTATTTAAAAAATAACAATGAGAGCTTTCCATGTGCTAGGTCTTGGAAGTGTGAGGCAAATAGGATATGGTCCTGTCCTCAAAGAGTTTGCAGACGGGTGAGCTGCTGAATAAGCACAGCCTGATCTACATGAAGAAGGTCAGCACAGAGGGGTACCTGCCCAGCAGGGGAAGGAGCAGATGGTCCCAGCAGGACCAGAAAACTGTCACCTGAGCAGCTGGGATAAGTCTTGTTGGGCTGCAAAAATTGCCAAGGCAAAGGAGGGAAAGACATCCAAGGCAGAGGCAGCTCCATGAGCAAAGGCACAGGAGGGGAAAGAGAGCAGAGCATCAGGAAGCAGCTCCTAACTCAGGACGAGAGAGCGGTCTGCAGGTGGGGGCTGGGGCAGGGATTTTGAGTGGGCAGGGCTGGAGAGGCCAGCAGGGCCAGGGCCTGGAGGGTCTTACATGCCACTCTGTGCCCTTAGCTTTGCATTTGCAGGACACAAGGAACCACTGAAGAACTGTAAGCAGGGTACAACTTGTCCCAGGGTGGGTGGGCTTCCTCCTGTTGAAGCTGGTAAGGGTCAAGGAATCTGGACTTTAGGGTAAAGTGCGGCCAAGGAGGTTGCGGGAATCAGCACAAGTCTTGAGTGTCTTTGTGCCTAGGCCTCAACCTTGGCACCCATAGGCCTGCTTGCAGCTCAAGCTGCACTTACAGTTTTGGGGGAACTCCTGCAAGGGGAGGGCAGCTTCAAAAAGCTGTGCAGTTATACAAAACCCAGAAAGCATCCAGAGAGATCCCCTGTGAGACCAAGAAGTGGTCCATCTTTCCCACAGCCCCACTGACCCCGTTAAGTGTAAGTCATGGGGGTGGGGCTGGGAGCTTTATTCTTTGCTGGTCTCCCGTCAGCACTAGGCATAGGGCCTTGTGTTCAGTGGGAGTTGATAACTGACAAGGAAGTTACTGCTGAGTGTCCTCAGCACTGCCTCACATCCAGTCAGGTGCAATGGGCAGTCACCTTTAACACTCAACCCTCTGGCTTAGTTTAAAATGAGGGCTACTTTGGAATAAAACTGAATCACTACCACAAATGTGCAGGAAGTCAAAATGACTCTTCATCAAGATATCGACAGCTTTCATGAGATTAGTTTTCCTGGTTTGAAAACTTAAGGTCCTAGTCTCAGGGGACAATTCAGTCAACTGACAAAATATAGTTCATAAAGTTTATGTTCTACATTTTAGTTCGGTGAATAGTGTCTGTGGTCTTAAAAGCTTGTGAGCGGCCAACTAAGATACAACTCTTAGTTTGGAGCAAAAGATAAGGAAGGAAACCGGAGAATGAGAGAAGGAACCTGGCTAGTTGTCTCCATGAACCACAGCCTCTTCTACCTTGAGATCAGAACAACTAGAGGGTACCCAGCTACCACTCCCAAATATTCTGATCAGGGTCACTAGATGGATCTTGATACAAAAGGGAGGAAAATGTGGAACAGGACTTTAAATTTTGAAAGAATCCAGACTTACTGGAGTCACTGATACTAGAAGAATCTCCTAGATTATTGCCCTGAGATACTCTTTAAACCTTGAACTAAAACTATCCCCTGAAGTCACCTTTTAACTAAACAGCAGGTTAGCTCAAAGAGTAACGAAAGTCACCTTTGAGTACTGTACTTTATTAAAAAAATTATCTCTAAGAGACCAAATGGTCAACAGTATAGATTATCTTATCTTACTCTAAAGTATAGATAAGAAGGTTGGGGGGCAGTGAGACTAAGTTAATGGGAATGGAAGAACTAGAATGGAAATAATGAAAATATTGACACAATATGAAGAATGTAACCAGTGTCTCTGAACATCATGCATAGAAATCGTTGAATGGAGACCTGTTTTGCTGTGTTAACTTTCACCAAAAATACAATAAAATGTTAAAAAAATAAATAAAGTTAACGGCAATAATAAAAAAATACTGACAGTTTTTCTTCAAATTGAATGTAGGGCCTGGGCTCTGGCACCAAATCTCCTGGGTTTGAATCCCATTGTGCAACTCACTGGCTGTGTGACATTGGGTGATACCAAACTCACTGAGCTTTGGGTTCTTCATGTATAACACAGGGAAAATAATAGTACCTTCCTCATACAGTTACTGTGAAGATTAAATGAGGCTAATGCACACATATGGAGACCTGGTGGCACAGTGGTTAAGAGCTCAGCTGCTAACCAAAAAGTCAGCAGTTCAAATGCACCAGCTTCTCCTTGGAAACCCAATGGGGGCAGTTCTACTCTGTCCTATAGGGTCGGTAGCTATGAGTTGGAATGGACTTGATGGCAATTTTTTTTTTTTTTGGTAAATGCACACATGCTCAACACATGCTAGTTATTGTTTATATTTGGGGTCCCTGGGTAGTGCAAACAGTTAATGTGCTCAACTGCTAACCAAAAGGCTGGAAGGTCTGAGTTCACCCAGAGGTGCCTCAGAAGAAAGGCATGGTGTTGTATTCCTGAAAAATCAGCCCCTGAAAACCCTGTGGAGCACAGTTCTACTCTGACACACATGTGGTGGCCATGAGTCAGAACTGACTGAACAGCAACTCGCTGTTTAATTGTTCCTATTTCTCTTTATATATTGTTACACTAAGCCAAGAGAATTTTGCATTCAGGGAATACTAAGATGAAGAGAAAGAGAAGGGGGAAAATGTGCTCTGATGTCTAATGAGATGCCACAGAATCTTTTCATGTCAGAACAAAGGTACCTTTTGTTTCCAGAAGGGTCAAAATGTTTGTTTGATAATCTCGGACTGCAGACAAAAAGCAAAATCAGTATCCTGGATTATTGTACCTATGGCTAAGTCCAGATGAATAATGTGATCTGGGACTTTACACCAGGCAGGCACAGCCCGGTGTCTCAGCCCCTGGCACGCTCCCGGCTAGGCATGAGAAGTCAGATGGAGTCACAGTCATAAATGTGACCTCGCACCAGGACATCTCGGAGATTCCATTGGGCTCCACGAGAGAAAGAAATCAGGTCTCCAGAATCCACAGGATGGTCATGTAGAGGAAAATGCTGATGGTTCCTAAGTTTTTAATGAACATTTGTTTTTTGACAAACTAACCCAACTCAAGGAGCCCTAGTGGAACAGTGGTTAAAGCGCTCAAACCCATCAGGCTCTCCATGGGAGAAAGATGTGGTAGTCTGCTTCTTAAAGATTTACAGCCTTGGAAACACTATGGGGAAGTTCTACTCTTTTCCTGTAGGGTCCCTGTAAGTCAGAATCAACTCTACGCAATTGGTTTGGTCTTTTTAGTTTAACCAAACTCAGCGTGGGACTCTGGACAGGTCAATTCACCTTACCAGGCTTCAGTTCTCTCCATGTGAAACAAGAGGATTGGAATAAATCTACATTGAGTAGATATAGGAATTAATGTACCTTACACCTTAGAAAATTTCTGATGTTTAATTTAGGTACCAAGGAACAATCAGATTCATACCTCTCATTCACATGAAGCTAAAGCAAACCCATCTGCTAGCCAATGGGGTGAGATGGTGTATTGATGTGAATGGAGCCCGTGGAGGTTTGCAACCATTGGGTGGTGCATTCTGAGCCTTAGACCTGAACTCTTAGAGCCTAAAAACATCAGGCCTTGGAGAGAACTTGGGAACGGATACCACGCTGTCTTCAGGCTCAAGGACTCACCCCATATACACTTTATGTTTTCAACAGCAGACGTGGTTGGGAAGCAGAGCTTTGAACAAACCAGGTGGGCTCTTGTTTGCCGAGAAGCGTGATCCATAGCAGGTTTGTAAGGGGCAGGCAGTGTCACCCCTATATCTCACCATCTTTTATAACTTTCTAGTTTATTGTTAAACATTCTTTCCCTTTCCCTTTTAAAAAGAGAAACAAACACCTTCTGTAGCAAGGAAAATGAAAACAATAGTCATAATAATGAAAAAAGCAAAATAAGCATATGTAAGTGCATTTTTTTTCCTTAGAGATTTATTTTTGTTTGATGAATCTGACACCGGTCAGGGAGAGAGGAGAATGTTGTGAGCCCAACAGGACAAGGAGTACCCAGAGGGGCTGCTGCTTCTTGCGTGGGTGGGTTTGGTGTTGGGGTTTGTTTCTTTGTAATTTGTTGCTGGAGTTGCTTCTTTTGTTCACTTTTATAAATCTCTCCCAGGGCTTGCGAGCTTCCCGCCCCTCCCACCTCCCTTCCCCTGCCCCCCAATTTCATTTTAAAAAGCGAGCTCGCTCGCCAGGTGTGTCCCCCAAGCTCTCACAGCTCTAATAAATAAGGAGCACCTGTAAAACAGTAGCTTGACTTGTTAAGTGACTCTGTACAAAGGAGAATATAGAAATACAGTATGTACACCGCGTCCACAGGCCGGGGGTGCCTCAGGGCCGGTGCAACCCCCTCCCAGCCTCGCCCACCCGGGACCTGCCACCCCTCCTGCTGCCGTCTCAGCGGCTGTGTAGGGCAGGGGGCACCTGGACCCCTCCAGAGGGAACAATTGCTTTATTTGAGTTAGTAAACAGATACACTGAATCACAAGGTGATTTGATTTTTTTTTTTTTTTTAGTTTTCTTCTTTTTTTGTTTTTTTTCCTTAATTTTTCTTTTCTTTTTTTTTTTTTTTCTCTTTTCTTTTTTTCTGTACTCATCAGAATGGGGTACTCCACGACTGTCTCACCAACTCAGTGCCAGTACACATGCTCTAGAGGACTTCTGGACTCGCAGCTACAACTGTACAAGTGCACACATGTAAATCTACCCTGTTATCCTCCACCCACTGATTGAGGATCGAATTGCACATTTCTCTTCACCATGACAGGAGAAAGCAAACAGTGAAACAGAATCATGGGTGATCTTTCTCACTTTCCCTCTTGTTTTCATTGGTTTGTCCATACCATTCTAATAATCATGAAAGGGCTCTGCGTATAGAGAGATTGTCTCACTGACTTCCTGGATCACTGAAAACCATCAGGGTTGAAATTTCATCCAAGTCTTTCGAGACGCCCAGCAAATATTCCCCCTCGGATTATTTTACACCTTGAGGGCATTTTGGTCTTCAGTTCAACACTCTTGCTCTGTTCCCAAATGGGGCGCTATTTAGGGGAATTTAAAGAGAAAGCTGAGAAGAATAAACATTTACCGAGTTCTCTTGGCATTCAGTCTCTGAAAAACCACAGTATAAACTATTCATGCTGCTTCTTACATCTGTCAAATCAAAAATTAAAAGCCATAAAAGTGTAACACTGAAAATATGGCATTAAAAAGGATAAAGGTGGCCTTTGTAAAAATAACAAGAAAAGTATATTAGCCAATAAAATATTCTAACTCTTCATTTAAAAGTGCATCCTGGGCAGGACAGAGATGAATCTGAAGTGTTGGGACTCCAGTACGATCCCTCTCCGCCATCCAAACGTGAACAGTATAGGTCCAAAACCGTACAATGCAAATCACAACTCTTAGCGTAGCAGCAAAACCACAGCAGTTTTTAAAAAGATTAAAAAAAGATTTTTGTTTTCAAATCCGTATCCTCTTCCAGCCTCAACTTCTGAGCCTTTGAAGACGGAGATGGAGAATACCTACATTGGTCCTTGTGACTTGTTGGCATTTTGTTTGTTTAAAACCAGGGGCGAAATCCCTAAGTTCCTCTGGGGAGAAGCAGAGATGGTGGCAGCAGCGAGGCTGCGTCCGCTTGGTAGGTCCCAGACGTGCTGGCTTCTCTGGGCTAGAGGCCACGGAGGGAGGGCTGCTTTCTCTGAGATGCTTAATGACAGGAAGCGGCTTTATTTGCTTGAGTTGTAGCCAGAGGGGGTGGTGAGCTGACCAGCTGGTGTCATTGGATGGCGTGACATGGTTTGCTCGGCGCCCTCTCTCCAGACAAGATACCCTGTGAGTGAGCATTCCTGGAAAAAGAGAAGGGCCCATCAGAATCTCACTGGACCAAACCACCCCAAATTGGGAAGAACCAGGCATTTATCAAAGGGGAGCACAAGCTCCAAACACCAAAGATGCGTCCCCAGAACGTGGGCAACACAGTATGATTTCAACATGAGTCTCATTCATGGCTGTGCTCAGGGGCTGCCCTGCCAGCTTTGTGTGAGGAAATGAAACTCGAGGCGGTTTTTGGAATCCCATAATGAGCATGGTGCACCACACCCCCACCCAAAGACCACAGCATCCTTTGCAACGCAGTAACTCTCACCCTCCATATTACTGCACTCTTAACCTGAGGGAGGTCTTTTCAGGTGCCCAAGGTCACCCAAAAGCTAGACAAGGTCACCAGGGGATCCTGAAGCGCCAGGCTTCACTCCTGTACTCCATGTGACTGCCTTGGTGTTTGCTGCAAAAAAGGAAGGCCAAGAGAGTCACCTTTTTAGTAAATACAAAAGACCATGGACATATAACACCTCTCTGTAGAGCTCTCCTACTGAGGCAAGGTGAGGCTCTCAATTGCAGCTGGAAGAAATACTTCCCCTGTCTGTCTGTGGGTCTTAACCTGTTAAAGGTGAGCCATTCACATCTCTTTATACCCAAGTCAAACAGCACCATTAGACTGAAAGACAAGCCAACCAGGCCTTAGAATTCTGGGCAGAGGGTCTCACCATGAGTTTTCACGGGAAAGTCAGTTTCTGAAGAAGGCCCCATTCCAATTTTTGCCACAGACATTAGGCTCTGCCTCTTCATCCCCCTTGGTTTATTTCATTTACTACCAGTTCCTTCGTTTAAAATATGTCCTCCTGAGGATACTCAGTCACTCCCTGTAAGCAGCTACTTAGAAGTCAAGAAACTGTAAAGTCCCTGAGCTCTGGGGCTGTGTTTGTTTTGCTTATGTCTCTATAGCCAGCCCCCAGTTCAGCATCTGGCCAGTTGTTGGTGCTTAACGAACATCTGTCAAGTGAATAAGAGCTAAGCGGCTCTCTTTTGCCATGTCCCAAAGCAGTGCCTTTCTTTCCTGCCAATAAAATGAAGATGTTGGAAATGTCAATGGGTAAAATTTGACTAATGTCAGGGGGCAACAGAAGACTCATAAACCTCTTTACGACTGTTAAGATAACTCTTAAAATGATGAACAAATAATTTCAGAGAGGTGACAGAATTTAAAACTTGAAGGAACCCCAGAGACCAAATACTACAATTTCCTCATTTTATTGATGAAGAAATGGAGGCTACAAAGAGACTGGGAGACTTGCTGAGGGTGTTTGTAACACGAATTTCACATAAGGGTGAGAAGGTCAAAACACCCACTGGGAGAACTAAGTAGAAGCTTATTCTTTGAACCCTGCTATCCAAGTCCTGGTGTTAATGGTAACGATAATAACAATCAGCCAAAAAAATGTTTGAAAATTTGAGTGTGCATGACAGGAAATGCCTGAGTTCCCCAAATCATATTAAATCACCAGATCTCTGTGCATTTATTATGTATATTAAATAACCAAAGTGAACATGCAAAACACCACAAATATGCAATGGGGGTGGAATTACAAGCCCATGGAAACCTTTTCATTTGGCATGGTCAGATTTGGAAATGCGGATATTTATCTCTGAATCAAGGGCTGACATGTGATTTCTTTTTTCTTCCTTTCTCCTCACTCTTTCTGTTTCTTGCCCCTTTCTTTTTGTTTTTCTTAACAATGGAGAGAAGCGATACAAAAACAGTAATACCAAGAACCACCATTAAATGGGAAGCCCCAAAGATGTTAGACGAAGCAGCAGAAATGACACGTGGATTCAAAGACACAGAAGCTGTTTCTTCTGGGGACAATTCTTATGCATAGAGTGAGCAGAGCCTGGAAGCCACTGTAGAAGGAGAGAAACTGCTCCACCTCTGGGCCTGGGACCAACAGTGACTGAATCTTGTAGTTAGAGGGGCCTCTGACTTCTTTCTTTAAAGGCGGAAATAAAGATGTTTAACATTTTCTTCTAGTGACTGGGAAACACCACCATTTTGAATTACTTAAGAATCCTGCCACTGCTGTTTTCTTTAGTGTTATCGCTACCAAAAAATAGGACTCTTTCTCATATAAGTTTCTTTATATTCAAATCACCTTTGGACAAAGACCAAACATGGACAGCATCAGCCTACTTGGAGAAAATTTCCAGGCTTTCATAAGAGACTAGCAAAACGGGATTATAATGAGAGCCATTCTGGAACCTTAACTATAGCGTTTGCCATCCCAAACACTATAATAATCATTATTATTCTCTGGTATCTATTATTGTCTGGTAAATAATATGTGTTTTCCCCCAAAGTTCTAAAGGGTGCAGCTGCACCACACGCTATTTTTTGCAGCCCTGCTCCTACTGCTCTGAAATCCTCCTCACACGGAGCTTATTTTAAGAGAATGGCAAAGCAGACCATTTGTGCCGCTTCCTTTCCTCTCACCACACACTGGCAGTGTCTGGGACACCCACCAAGGCCTGAGGGTGGCAGTACAAGTCCCTTCCTGCTAATAACATTTGAGGAGGGAGTGGTACTGAAGTCTTCCTCATTTGCTCTTCTGGCTCTGGCTGGTTTTCGCTGGTGCTCTTGTTGGGGACTGATACGGGAGTTTCCAAGGAGTGCCTGGTGGATTCAAACTGCCGACCTTTTGGTTAGCAGCCATAGCTCTTAACCACTGCACTACCAGGGTTTCCGATACAGGAATAGACTCTCAGATTAGAGAAAATGAAGAGCAAAGCTTGAGTTTCACCTGTCTAGGATCTGTTGATATGCAATGTGTGGAACTCAGCAGAGCGGGAACAAAGTGAGCTTGGAGTTTAGAAAGGATCACAGCAGGAGGTTCCAGAGCCTTGGCTGTTCTTATTTAGCTTTTGCCAAGCAGAGGGATCTGATGGAAAATCTGTCCTGTTTCAGTTTCTTGATCTCTGTAAAGGGGAAATTACTACAAATGACAGTAAGACAAGGCCTGAGTTACAGTTCAGCTCAGCCCCTAACTAGTTGTGTGGCTTTAGCCCTGTTCCATAACTTCCCCAGTCCTTGATTCTTCCTTTGGCGACTGGGGAACTGGATGCAATTTTGTATTATATCCCCTCCATCTCTCACATGCTATGACTATAAGATTTTTGCAACAAGTCAGTACCAGATAGGAAGGATTATAAATGTGAGCAGCTGGGAATCGATCCATTATTGGCATACTGTTTTTATTGTAAGCTGCCATTGAGTTGGCCCCTGATTTATGGCAACTGTAGGGTTTTTCCTGGCTTATTTTCTGAAGTGGATCACCAGGCTTTTCTTCCTAGTTCTGGAAATTCCACTGAAACCTGTTCAGCATCACAGCAACTACACAAGGCTCCACTGACAGACGGGTGGTGGCTGAACATGAGGAAGCCTAATTCTAGACCCTTCAAGTCCAAAGTTTTAGAAAGGCCTTCCTTTCTCTCTACTAATCACACACACACACACACACACACACACACACACACCCTCTGGCAGAGATTTTTTGAGTGTCTCTGGTGGTGTAGTGGTTAAGTGCTACAGCTGCTAACCAAAAGGTCGGCAGTTCGAATCCACCAGGCAATTCTTGGAAACTCTCTGGGACAGTTCTACTCTGTCCTATAGGACCACTATGGGTCGGAATTGACTCGACGGCAACAGGTTTCTTAACGCACGGAAGTTGGGGCAGGTGGTTGTATTTGTGCCTCCCACTTGGGTTTTCTTCTGAGTTTGGGGGTTTGTCTGAAGGTAGACCAACCCCGGGCCCCCTTGCCTGGAACATCACACAAACAGTGACATGCAGAAAAGCCTGTCCCTTGTACTATGTATGCAGAGAGCCGCAGACCCACTATGCCTGGTCTCCAGTAGCAGCATGCGTGGCCAGACACTTTCAGAATTCCAGGCTCAGCTGCCCCTATTGGCTGGAGAAATGAAATATCCCACGGATGGAACCACAGCTGCACACCAAGTGGATCGAGAAGGGCCTATGTCCACCTGGCAAGTCAATTTTGGTTTTCATCAGGGAAGCACTGCTACGAATGTGATTTACACTCATCCTTCTTTATTGCACAGGAATTTTCAGAGACTTATAGAGAACAAGACTCGACAGCAGTGGGTTTGGTTTTTGGTTGGTATAGAGAACAAAAATGTACCCAAGTACCAATACATTCTTTTAATGTTGCTCCTGTCAAAACATGGCCATTCTCTCCTTCACTTGTTTGATCTTTAAAGTCTGAGACTTATGCTGGTCATACTTTAAAACTTCCAGGTTGTTGTTGTTAGGTGCCACAGAGTCGATTTTGACTCATAGTGACCCCATCTGACAGAGCAGAACTGCCCCACAGGGTTTTCTTGGTTGTAATATTTATGGAAGCAGAACACCAAGTCTTTCTACCTCAACTTCCAGGTAAAAAGTAAAAGTATGTCCAGAGAAAAATGTCTATCTCATTCCAGATCCATCATAGCCCCTCCTCAGGGTGAGACTGCCTCTGTTAATCTAACCATTTTCCCAAACTCTTATTTCTATTTCCTTCCTCGAATACCTTTGGAATTAACATAATAAAAATCTTATCAGTCTGTCCTGTCTTACCCATTTAGAAGGCAAGCTCCCATGTCTGTCATACTCTCAGGAGCATAGAACTCTTTAGCACCAACTAGGTGCTGCACAAGAAATGTTCCTTGTCAAGCCAGCTGCTTTTGTCCAATTACCCGGGATCTACCAGTGAAGCCACTCACTGGGGCGCGGCTGCCCATCACTTATCACAGTTAAATACAGCCATTACGTGCTGGATGCGGCAACGCTGTTTATCTGGGACAAAAACGAGTCCCCGAGGACTGCACTCCTCTCAGGTAGCTGCAGCTATTCTGGGCCACTCACAAGGGTAGAGCCCCGTGGTCAATGAACAGAGCCGCCGGCAACAGCTGATAAAACTCTGGGTGTGACGCCAGAGCCTGGTCTGAGCACTCAGCCCATCCCAGAAAGGGCGATGGCTTGGCAAGGTTTTGCCAAAAAGTGGTTCTCTCCCTCCCCCTTCAACCACTGCTTCATGAAAAGTTTTGGAATGGCTTTTGCCAGGATGGAAAACTGTTTTCATTTATGAAGTGGATGGTATTTCTTTAAAAAAAAATCTTTTTTTAAGAAGCCCTGGTGGTGCAACGGTTAAGCGCTCAGCTACCAACTGAAAGGTTGGCAGTTCAGACCCACTCAACGACTCTTCAGGGGAAAAATCTGGCAATCTGCTCCCATAAAGACTATAGCTTAGAAAACCCTATGGGATGGTATGATTATGCATTCTGTAATAGACTCAAGGGCACCTAACAACAACATAGCTCGTTGGCTGATGAGTGTAACTGAAAAACATCTCTTCTCTATTCTAGTGCAGTTGTGATGGGAAATAGGCCATGATAAGGAGAAGGGTGTGGGGGTCAAGGGTTCGCATCGGCTGAGCTCGGTGCTGGGCTCTGGTCTGAATCACAACTTTATCGCCACACTGCTATTCACCCCATGGCTCTGATAAGCTAGGGCTCATATATATATATATATATTTAAATTGAACCAAATGTTGTTGCTGTGAATTGCTATCGAGTCAGTTCCGATTCATGGCAGCCTCATGTGTAACAGAATAAAACGCTGCCACCTTGGTTTTTCTTTTTATGGTTTTCTCCTTTTGCAATCTCTGTCTCTTATTTTACTTTTTAATCTAGCAAAATCTGGGAAACTTCATCTTTGTTTTACAAATGACAAACTTACTTTGCTTCGCTGGTTCTGTAATAGGGAGAGGCCTGTTTATCCTTACAAATGACCACTTCTGTTTCTTGCTGACCTGTAAAAGGAACCCCAACCCCTGAAACCTCCCTTCATGTACTCACACAGGTCTGCAGCTTCACCCTGGACAACTGACCCTTTGTAACTACTTCAAATCCTTTCTGGAAACTGGGCGCTTAAGCAAACCAAGCTACCCTGTCTCTCCGCCTTCTCATGGAGGTTCTCCTGTCTCACAGTGTGCACTTCTTACAAATGCACTGGAGGCAACTGGCTACATCCATTCACGAACAAGAAAAATAAAATATAGAGGAGTTACATGATATATCTAATGTTCCGGAGGACATTTTGAAGAGGCGCCTAGAACCCTATGCCTTTGGCTTTCAAGCACAAGCACTTCCTATTATAGTTTAGGAAAACTGCAGTGTCTTCAAAAAGAAAGGAGCCAATTTTTATTGAGCATTTACTTTATGCCAAATACCGCACTAGGCATTTTTACTCATTTATTTCACATGTGACACACAATAATGTCATTGTTGACTCTGATTTATGGTAACCCCATGTGTGCAGAGTAGAACTGCTCCATAGGGTTTTCAAAGCTGTGACCTTTTGGAAGCAGATAGCCAGGTGTGTCTTCTGAGGGGCCTCTGAGTGGGTTCCAACCACCAACCTTTCAGCTAGTAGTAGAACGCTTAACAGTCTGCACCACCCAGGCGCCCCACAACAAGGCTACTGGAGTATTTATTATGGTCCCTACTTTACAGATGAGGAAATTTTCCCAAGAAGATGAAGGAACTTACTTGCTCAAGGCCACTCACCAGCTAGAAAGGGGCAAAACTGGATTGAAATCCAGCTCCATGTGACCCCAAAGTCCATGCTCCACCCCTACGGCATGCTGCCTCCTGGTCCGTTTTACCTCTTCCCATCCTGATAGGTGGGTAGGCCATGATGTCAGAGCTAGAAGAGGCCTTATGACCTACGAAGTCCGACTCCCTTGCTTTGCAAACAAGGCACTGAGAAGTTTAATTATTTGACAAGAAAAAAAAAAAATTGGTTTTCATTCAAGTCCCACCCAATACACACACCAGCTGAGGCCAGTTTGTGTGACTCAGCTTGGCTCCCTAGTACTCCCTCTGTGATTACAGGAGCAGGTGCCATTGTGTCCCCGTGAGAGTGGAGGGATCCTAAGTCCTGGATTAATTAAGGGACTCATCCAAGATGTCAGTGAACAAGCTGGGGTCATATTCCTCTTCTTCTGACTTCTACGACACTATTTCTCAAGACTGCTGCCTTCCCAAAACTCTTAAAGAAAAAAAAAAATGATGTTCACTGGTGTTAAGGCTGAGTTCATTATTTGTCCATTTTACCTGGGCATGGGCACTCTAGTGAAAAAGAACCAAGAGAAAAAGGTAGGTTTTTGTGGCAAGTGGCAATGGCCTGTGGGTCAACAGTAGATTTCAAGATTTTAGGTGAGATCTTGAGAAGGGGTCTTACCACACTGCATTTATTCTTTACAACCAGCCCAGGAGTGGAGAGAGATGCTTCGTATTAGTCGAAACATCACTTCAAAAACAAAAAGAGCGAGCACACCAATTTCTCCCTCAGGCAGCAAAGGAGATGGGGAGTGTGGTTAATAATTGCTTTTTGCCACCCTTCAAGCCCTCAGCCCCCAGATGTTCAGGCCCAACCTATTTCGTCTCGAAATCAGCTGCCTGATGTGAGGAAGCGATCCAGTGGGTGGCAAAAATATGGCTCTGGCCCATGGCACAGGGCATGTAGCTCAAGCAGCTTTGGTCATATCCTGTGTCCCACTGAGAGGAAAGGCAGCTGAGGACTCAGGTTCTAATCCTAGCTGCACTACTCTGGGACCTTAAGTATTTGCTCTTTTTCTCCTAGTCTCTTTACTTGTAAGAGAACCAGAGATCTTTCCCTAACCTCCAAGGCTGACAACATGGAACAGTTTCATTATCTTCTATCACACATCTGAAGGAAGCAGTTCTGGGCTGCAGGGGCCACCATGAGAATTCTTATAATAAGCACCTGCCATGTACCCAGAGGCCCTGAGTGGTGCAAAAGGTTAATCTTTCAGCTACTGACCAAAAGGTTGCCTGGTTGAGCCTACCTAGAGGTACCTCCAAACAAAGTCCTGGTGATCTAATTCCAAAAGATCATCCATTGAAAACCCTGTGGAACACAGTTCTCTGACACACATGGGGTTGCCAGCAGTCGGGTTGAAAATCCTGTGGAACACAGCTCTCTGACACACATGGGGTTGCCAGGAGTCGGATTGAAAACCCTGTGGAACACAGCTCTCTGACACACATGGGGTTGCCAGGAGTTGGATTGAAAACCCTGTGGAACACAGTTCTCTGACACACATGGGGTTGCCAGGAGTCAGAATGGCCTTGGCAGCATCTGTTTTTTTCTGTTGATGTGCCTAGAACCTCCTGGCATTTTAACTTATGTCATTTTTACTGGAGTCTTGTAACAACTCTCTTAGGTAGGGGTTATTACCTTCTTTTCTTGTACAGAAGATGTGTATGGCACAATAGTTTTGCATGGAGGCTCTGAAGCCAGGATGCCATCAAATCCCAGCACTGCCACTTACTGGCCATATGACTCTGAGTAGGCTATTTAACCTTCCTTCCGTGCCTTAGTTTCTTCATCTTTAAAATGGGTTTAATAATGGTATCCCATAGGGTTGTCATGGGCATGTAGAGCATTTGGAACACTGTCTGGCACATAGTTAGTGCTCAATAAATATTAGTTGTAATAATTATTTAATGAGAAAATGCAGGCCCAAGGAGGTTACATAGCCAGTCCAAACCCTCTCAGCTAGTAAGTGGCACAGCCAGTTTTCAAATCCAGTCAGGTCTTATTCCAGCCATGTGCTCTTCCCTGGGCAACGCTGTCTTTCTAAAATAACAATAGCTGCCATTTCTAGGGCACCTATGCTGTGTCACACTCTACGTGTTTTCCCACTGATCCCTCACGGCAGTCTTGTTACTCATGTCACAGAACCAACGCTGAGAGAAGTTACCATCACTTCCTCCCTCAGCTAGTAAATGGCTCAACTGGGAATTGAACCCAGGCCATTCCAACTCCAAAGCAGATGCTGTTTTCCACTAAACCACACTGCCATCTTCCCTCCCTCTCAGGAGCCCACTGTCACCCCATATGGACACTTCAGAAGATTTAAGGCCTGTGAAGTTAAAAAAGATAAAAGGGCACATCTGAAAGGTTGCCAAACTCCCTGAAAGTAGCTGCAGACCCTGAGAGGAGATTCTGAAAAAATCTCTGTAGGTATCTGAGGTACAGCCAGTCACTCAAACCTTAGTGCTGTCCATCCGAGGACAGAGAGTTGGGGCATCCATGTGGCCACTGTCCAGTCTCCTTCTTCATCAATGGTGAGTCCTCTGCTAGAAAAGCCCTCAGCCACATCTCTCCACCTCCCCCAGGTGAAGGCCTGAATCATGTGGGTTAAGGTACAGAGCTGCCATTCTGAAGGGCAGAGTCCCTGATTCTATGACAATCTGGGGCCTGCCAGGCATACCCCTGGACTGAACACTTGGAATGGTCTGACATTATGAGGTTTCCTTTCATCCTGCACTATGAAGTCTCCTCAGACACACTCTGGGCATACAGAAGTTCTTCTTCCGGAGGCACTGCTACAAGGGCTTGATGAACTTAACGCATAGATACGGCAGCCAACTCCTCACATTCCAGTGATAACATTCTGCAACGTTTAGAATCAAACCCTGGTAAATTACCTTGTCGTCAGAATGCAACTATCAGCCTCAGTAATGCCATTCTTCCCCTTGCATCCTTTCAGTCTGCAAACAGCTGCTAAAGTAATTTTCCTCAAACACAGATTCCATCCCTGTCACTCCTGCTTGAGGCCATGGTGATGCTGCCTCACATATTGAGTACAAATTCCTCAGCCTCCTGTTCTACTTTTTACTGGCTCTCTTCCAAACTCATGCTCCTCACCCTCTATAGACAAGCTCTTTGGTCCAGCCAAGTGAAGTGGAAGGCCATCCCAGCACGGCTAGCTCTTTTCTGTATCTGCGGCTTTTGACATCCCTCACCCCTTCTCTCCTGACTGCCAACCCATTTTCCTCGTTAGTTTCAGAACGTAGACCCAAACTCACCTGCTTTATGGAACCCTGTTGTTATGGATTGAATTGTGTACCCCAAAAATGTGTGTCATCTTGGCTAGTCTATGATTCCCAGTACTGTGTGATTGTCCACCATTTTGTCATCTGATGTGATTTTCCTATGTGTTGTAAATCCTACCTCTATGATGTTAATGAAGTGGGATTAGCAGCAGTTATGTTAATGAGGCAGGACTCGATCTACAAGTTTAGGTTGTGTTTTAAGCCAATCTCTTTTGAGATATAAAAGAGAAACAAGCAGAGAGACATGGGACCTCATACCTCCAAGAAAGAGGCACCGGAAGCATAGCTCATCCTTTGGACCTGGGGTTCCTGAGCTAAGAGGCTCCTCGACCAGGTGAAGATTGACGACAAGGATCTTCCCCCAGAGCCAACAGAGAAAGAAAGCCTTCCCGTGGACCTAGAGCCCTGAATTTGGACTTCTAGCCTCCTAGACTGTGAGAGAATAAATTTCTCTTTGTCAAAGCCATCCACTTGTGGTATTTCTATTATAGCAGCATTAGACAACTAAGACACTAATCCAGGTAACTCCTTTAGTTATTCCTCTACTGAGTCTCTTCTCATTCATTTGCTCAACAAATACTCCAGTACCCACTGTGCTGGCTGGCTGCTGGGTACTGATTACAATGATAATTGAACTGGACCCAGCCCCAGCCCTTGCTGAAGCCTATAGGCTACAGTATCACATCCGTTTGCAGGTTCTGTATGTTGCTTGTAAAAGTGACCTTGGTTATTTCTTGTCTCTCTCACCAGGTTATTGGCTCCTCAAAACAAGGCACAGAGACTCCTCTCTCTCTCTCACACATACACGTTTCATTTTCTCTTTCTGATATCTCTATGTCCTGCATAAAGGCAGTATTAAATATTGCTTAGTGCAAAACAGATATGTTTTACCCTCTAAAACCCATTGCTATCGAGTCAATTCTGACTCATAGTGACCCTATAGGACAGAGTACAACTGTCCCATAGGCTTTCCAAGGAGTGGCTGGTGGATTCGAACTGTTGACCTTTTGGTTAGTAGCCAAGCTCTTCACCACTGCACCACTGGGGCTCCATTTTACCCTCTAGAGAAATAGTGAAGACTATCTCGTAACCATAAGCAAGCGAAAGGGGACTCCCTCTCTGTTCTGATAGGATTAGGAGTTTATGAAGTTTTGCAGATAATAATATACAAATTAAGCATGAATTAAGAACTCAAAATATAGGATATTTTCTAAAAGTTCTTATTCCTTGTGCATAGATTTTGCACAGAGAGAGAGAACTGAGATAGAACAAGTCAATCAGATCATCATAGCGAGAGGTGTTGTTAAAATCAGAGCTAGAACCTTCATCTTCATTTGCAAGGTCATAATGTTTTTCCACAGAAAATTTTGCATAGTTTTTGAGATTCATGTTCCTCAAACCTTACAGCATATGAAAATAACCATTATGTCCCATGTTTATGATGCCATGGTATTAAACGGGAGGAATGGAGGGACCTGGATGTATTTTTGGTTTGGCAAATGGTAAAACTATTTTTTTTAAACATTTAGGGTTTGACTAAAGCCAAAAGTTATTTTGCCAAGCACTTTGGCCTTAATTTTTAAACCCATGTGTATTTTAAAAGAAACTCAATCTATATGTTTCTGACTCATTTACACTTAACTCATGAAAATGCTGTCTGGTAAGAGCTAGTAGATGTCTAAGCAACTTTATGAGCCTTTTTAAGCCTTCTTTTCCCCTGTTATTACCAGAAAGTTGTATTTTGCTAGCCATAAAAGAGTGTGAGCCCCAGACACCTGAGGTCAGTTTGAAATTTATAACCTCCAAAGCTTAAATGGATTCTGAATCTGGGGAAAAAGTCCCCCTCTCCTTTTCTTTATATTAAGTGCACAAACAGGCTACCCACGATAAAGACTAGATCTTAAGTCTTAGCTTCCAAGATGGCTGAAGGAGAACAGTAAAGAATTCAATCTTTTACTTTTCAACAAATAAACTGTCCCTAAGACTTTTTTTTTTTTAAGACAAGACATTTTAGAGGTACAAATATGATACTTTAAGTTCATGCAGACACAGATTCAGATCCAACACTCTAATGGAAAATTTTCCTACTTACTCTTAAGATAAGGAAGAGAAGTGGGGCTTAACACAGTCCCAATCAGAACACTTACCTTTTGAGAGGAGTCCCTGGGTGGTGAAAACAGTTAACCACTTAGCCGTTAACCAAAAGGTTGGAGTCCACCCAGAGGCACCTTGGAAGAAAGGCTTGACAATCTATTTCCAAAAAATCAATCACTGAAAACTCTGTAAAGCACAGTTCTACTCTGACACAGATAGGGTCGCCATGAGACAGAATCGACTTGACAGCAACTGGTACCTTTTGGGAATTGGGGAACTACACATACTTTTAGATCACAGGCAACCAACCCCGTTTATGACCTTATATATTTTTTTCAAAAAAGCTAAATCTACTAAAAAACAACCCTTGAATTAAAGCCAGAAAAGGGGGAAGAACGTGTATGCGCGTTGCAGTGACTTTACCCTGTATCTTCTATAAGGATGCTCAGATATCACTCAATTACAGTACTCTAGTGGGAGAAGGCTTTTGGATAAAGTACTTAAAAACGGCTTATAAATATTTAAAATATAAGCATCTAACATATCATAATGACAAAGTTTTACATTTAACCACATGTGCTCCAAATATCTTGAAATTACTCTAAATATGGGTTTAAAATATCAAAGGAGCTTGTTGATGGGATGCAGAACTTTACAGAGAAATTTAAACCTGATCATTCTTGCTCCCACAACACCCAATCTGCACAGTTTTTAAAGTGTGCGTGTGTAGATTTCCTTAGAAAAAGATTAAGTTACAGTCTGAATTTCTAAAACAAGAGCTGAGGGATGAAATATAGGGTTTCTTTTCTCTCACCAAATGCAGCTTAGCCACTTTGCTTCTAGATAATTTGTTATTGTAGGTTGGCTCAAATTTAAGACAGTAACATTTTAGAAACACTTGGAGAACTAAGCCAGCTGCAAGGAGGATATCATTACAAATTGAGACACATGTTGTATGGGAATGCCATTCATTTTCAATACCAAAAACACGTCTGGGGAAATAAGCCATGCAAATGAGAGAGATTTTTTTTTTTAATTAGTTTTTTTTTTTTCTTTTTGGACTTTCGGTCATGTTTCATATCAAATGAGTCCATAAAGTGTACTTCTCCCTTCTGTTCTTTAAATGCCATCAGTCACATTCTTACTTCCCTTTTATCCAATACAAAACACAGCCTGCTATCAAAGAAAGATAACAAGCCAGGGGTTCAGAGGGGGAAGCGATGAGACAACCAGCATTGGCCCAGCCAAATATCTGGGTGGAAACAAGGCTGGGAGCCCTGGATGACTTTGATTTGTCACAGCCCTGACCCTATGGCTGTGTAGAAAGGCACTTCTTATATTCCTTTCTCCTTAGTGAGGGTGGTTCATTTGGCCAACGTAGCGTAACTGTTGGTTATGACAACAGCTCAGTCCTAGGAGTAGCAGAGTAAAGAGGTCCTGAGTTCAACTTAACTGGTCTCCAATTTTTAAATGTTTAGTACACTCAGGAACTATTTTAAAGCCCTAGAGACTAACTCCAAGCATTTGTTGTTCGTTTTTGCTCCAATCATTTTCACTAGAATCTTTCAAATGATCCTTGAAATAACTTAGGTGTACTTTTTGTCCTCCCTGTTGATGGCCTCACATTCTCAATCCTGACCCCTTTTTATATTTTTTTCTTAAGAAAGCTGTGGAAATACACAAATCCAAAGAAGAACTCTACACAGTTAGTGCTTAGAGCGGCATCTGAGATGGCATTTACTCCTTTTCCTTGAGGATGGGAGCCTGTTAACAATGCCAGCACTGAATTGTTTATCTTTTAAAGCTATGTTTTTTTCTCTGACATGAATTCCTTTTATGCCTGTTGAGGCATTAAAAAGTAGCTAGTGCATGTAAAAAAAGTGCATGTAGTATATATTGCCTTTATAGCCACCCATCTATAAAGAATCATGCATTTAAAACAACTGAAGAATACAAAATAATTCTGTGTAGGACACGGTGAAACTGAATGACTACCTTCTATCCCTTTGGCACCATCTCTTCCATAAGCGAGTCTGGAAATGGCCGTGTTTGGGGGCGGAGGTAAGTGTTCCACCACATGAGGTAAGTGTTCCATGCTGTAGTGTATTTTGGTCCTCAGACACCCCTGCCCCTTTGTAATGCTTGTCCACACGAAAGTAGGTGTAAATGACTGAGCTGTGATTCGTAGACAGCCACTTAGGCCGGTGAGGGGGCGATTCACTGGCAACCAGTCAGGGAGCTTATCCCCAGTGCTCTTGCTATGGCTTGTTAATAGCTGATCAAATGCTTCCCCCTCCAAGTACATGCTCTCCAGGTAAAGAAACATGCTGGAGAGGTAGAGAGAAAGGGAAGTGCTCCCATCCACTTACATACCACCAAAAATCAATGCCCTGGTGTTTCCTGACCTGTCCACTGCTCTGACACCAGTCATTCTGTTCCCTTGGCCTCAATGGTAGGGTAGAAGGTATTTCCAGAGGACAGCATCTCCCTAATCAGCATGAACTTTGAAAGTGCAAGTGCAGTGGAAATTGGAAGCTTATTTCTTTTCTTGCTTCTTCTTTCTTCTTTCACTATAGACACTTGCAGGATACGGTAACTTGATGAAAGGTCTATAACCTTTTGCATTTTGTCACTAAGGCATTTTTACTGAGGGAAGCACTACATTACGTAGCTGCAAGCAACAGTGATTCTGCAATATTATTTTCACTGCAAAAAAAAAAAAAAACCTAAATTTTAAGGAAAGCTTATAATTAATTCAGCTTCCTCAGAGTAGAGAGCAAAATTCAAACTGAGATATTGCTCAGAAATAACATAAAATAATCCTTCAGAGATATCAAGTATGCTTTTTCTGAAACCAAAATCTTTGGCCCTTTCCTCCCAAGAAAATGTCTCTCTACACAGACATATGAAATTTTCCACATGAAATTTCTGGCGAGTAGCTGAAGGTCACCCAGGGGACCAGGAGTCAGCCATGTGGACCAGAAGGTCTGAAGATTAGGGCCAGGACAGTGTTGCACTTGAAGGACCCTTAAAGTATGTCCACTGGGCATGTCTCTTGCCTCACTCTAGTCCCAGCCCTGCTAAAGATGGAGAGTTGTGGCCACAGCTGGAAGAAATGAACACCTAGTCACATACATCATTTCCTATGCTATCATAATCCAATTGAAAGAATTAAGAGGTAGATGCTTGCACATTAAAACTCTACCTTAAAGCCCCTTGTCATAAGGGCTAAAATGGACCCAGCATCATTGAACGGAATGTGTCTAAGGCCCAAACTGACATTGCTCATTCCAGAAAACCTTCCTCTACAAGAAACAATCAAGGCAAGCATTCTCTCAGTTCCTCACCGCTCACATGTGCATGACCCACACCTGGAGGTCTTCTTCTTGGCTTTTTGAGTCCCTGGGTGCTGCAAATGGCTAATGTGCTTGGCTATTAACCAAAAGGTTGGAGGTTCAAGTCCAAGAATGCCTCAGAAGAAAGGGCTAGCAATCTACTTTCGAAAAATCAGTCACTGAAAACCCTATGGAGCACAGTTCTACCGTGACACACATGGGGTCGCCATGAGTTGGAGTTGACTCGACCACAATTGGTTACTGGTTAGAATTTTACAGCCACCAGCATACTGATAGACTTGCTAAACTTTAACATTAGGGGTTATGTTGCCAGTTAAGATTTTCAATAACCAATTCTTGGACACTGAATATTTCGAGTCTGGCATGGGATCTGAGCACATCCCATTTGTATTTCTTTCCTCTTCTCAAGCCTGTGTTTCTTCTTTTTCCTGCTTTAAGAGCAAGCTCTCATGGTATTATTTTGGATGTACGGGCTGATTTCAGAATCCCTTCTGGCTGCCTATTCTCTCAAACTTCTCAGTTGGAGAGACTAAATTGGCAAACAGTCACCTGTCATCTCCACCTTTTTGGCTTCCCTAATGAGGCAGAGGCGGATTAGCCAACATGCAAGGTAAGCATGGTGCTTACCTTGCTTACCAGATCATCTGTAGTGAACAATTACACATTTTTTCAGCAAATCTAAGATTCTGCTTCTAGGTATGGCTGTCATGTGTTTCTCTCCCAACCCCACAGCACCTTCCTGCAGAATCAAAGCTCTTTTCAAATTTACAATCCCTGACAGGGACGAGTTACTCAGTAAGCCAGGGAAACAAGGGCTTACCTTGCATACTGGGTAATCCATTTCTGTAATGAGGCAAACCCCCTGCCTTGAAGTCATTTCTGGGATTGTGGCTCCATAACCCAAATAATAATTAAACTCCAAGAAGCAAAACTACAGGCATCTCCTCCAAGTCTCCCAGAGAAAACAAAACGTCGAATCTCTGCTGCTGTGCCTGGAGGAGCATCATGGCATTGGGGCCAGAGAAAAGAGTCTCACGTCTTCTCTCTGGTTTTAGAAACACATAAGCAACTGGGTGCCACAAAGGTGGGAAGTTGTCTGGACTGTTTCTGTTGAACTGTTCTTAAACCCATGGTCGTTCCCCAGGAGTGGAAAAAGTGAGGGTGAAAGGGTTACTCATGGTACACATTTTTTCCATTGATTATTTTATAAAGAGAATATGTCATTTCCCTGGAAAATTAAGGAGTGGGGATATTTTCTTTTGAATATCTTTAAACATTTGCAAATGGTTACTCTGAACTCCCCAATGTACCATAAACAAGTGTAAACTGTAGAAATTCAGAAAATGTACAAATACAAACAGCTCCCCCCAAAGCCCCCGGGCAAAGGCAAAGACGGGAGTATCCCATTTATAAATGGAATTCTTTGTGGATAGAATTGTTTGGAAAATGTTCATACGTTGTTTTCCTTATTATTTGGGGGGATATATTTTTCCAGCTTACAGAAGCTGCAGAACTGGTGTTCGGAGTCTTAAAAGTTTAAGATTAAAGGGAGTTTCCAACTTCTTAAAATCTTCAACTAAACTTAATTAGTTCTGTACCTAGGAAAAATATCTACCCATTCAGGTCATTTGTAATCGTATCAACAAACAAGAATACATAAAGTCAGGTAACCAGGAACAGAATAACTTCAAACTGGGAGGAAAAAAATAAAAAATCATAATTTTCAAAGAACTAGCAAATATGTGATATTTCTTTGATGACATTTGTAGCTGCCTAGGTTATTAATTTCAAAGCACAGTCTGCTTTGAATCCATTTAAAATGATAAAAAGTAATAATAATACAGTAAGAGGATGGCGGACATAGAAGAACGAAGAGCCCTGACTTGAAGTGACTGAGAAATAATACAATGAACCACCAACGAGCACATGGAGAAGCCCCTTACCTGCACCTCACCCACCCTCTCAGTCTGGGCTTTGTTTTTGGCCTTTAATAATTTCCACTTTGGCTTTAACTCATCACCAAACAGTGTTCACAGCCTGGACACAAAAGCCATGACGTCCTTTATTTAACAGATCCTTTTTCAATTTCCCCAACTGTTTGAATGGGCTGGCTTTCTGAAGGCATAGAAGAAAAACAGCACCACGTGTGCCCAGGAAATCAGAAGGGTCAGAGAATGAAAGTGAATTATGGCAGGTGAGGCTGTGCTGTGAGGTGACACGGGTGACAGAAGGCAAGAGGAAATGTGATTTAGTGGAGGAAAGGTGGTTCTTCCCCCATCTTAAATCACTCGCCTTGTCACCTCGCTGTAGCTGGCAAAGCCTGTGTGTTTCTGACTTTAGAGAAAAGCTGTAATTTCTTGGGGGACCCATCATAAAAAGAACTCTCCAAGCTCAAAGGGCTACGGACAATTTCATCACTGCACCTTCTGAAATTGACTGAAGCCAGGTTAATATTTTTAGTAATGTCTCTGGTCTACACACAAGACCCTAGCCTGATTCTTTATTCAGAAACATATATCACCCAAATAGCCATTATATGCTTTATATTTTTATGTTTTGGTCCCATGCTATATGATGAGCTAGTGGTAGTATTCTTTACCTGGTTATTTCTCACCTCAGTAATGGAAGTAAAATCTTTCACCTCCTTTTCATCCTTCAATCTATTTTGAATGAGTGCTATTAGGATGTGTTTAAAATTACAATTCCCAGTGCTTTCTGACTTGCTAATGGCTGTTACCCTTTTTGTCGCACACCTTCCCATTACTCACTGCTTTGTCAACCAGATTAAATTACTTTCATGGAGAAATCAGGAGAATTTTCAATCGAGGTGTCTGCAAGAAGGTTGAGGCCATCTGTCTTCAAATAGTGGAACTCGTAGATATAAAATCAAGAAGGAATGATGAACCGATTTTTAGTGTTTGTTCCTACTGGGAAAACCATCAGTAGAAAAGGGAATCTCAAACTATGGTGGCTAAGAAACCCTCTTACACCACCCAACAATTTCCCTTGCTCTGGCTCTGTGCTTCCTCAAAAAAACTTCCGCCTAAAAGTTAGCTGCCCATGCAAAGATGCCAACTTATGAGTCAATGAGCTGGGCACATCAAATCAAGTGTTCTGGTCCACAATTACATATCCCACTGTGGAGTAATGGATTGGTATTCTAGATTTGTTGTTGCTGCTGGAAAATCAAGAATTGAATATTGTCCAAACACTTAGGAAAGTTGGTAGTCAGGCTCAATTGTCCCTAGGAACTTTCCACTAAGACAAGTGAGGTGGATAAAAGAATTTCATCATACAGGGTAATAAAGGAACCAGCTAGCCTATTCTCTGGAGTCAGACAGCCTGAATTTGAATCCAGACCTTGCTACTTACTAATTTGGTAATCTTGGGCAAGTTACTTAATATCTCTGTGTCTCAGTTTCCTCATCTGTAAAATGAAGACAATACTTTCATCTATCTATCAAAATAAACCTAAACCAAATCTGTTGCCGTCGATTCTGACTCATAGCGACCCTATAGGACAGAGTAGAACTGCCTCACAGAGTTCCCAAGGAGCGCCTGGTAGATTCAAACTGCTGACCTTTTGGTTAGCAGCTGTAGCTCTTAACCACTACGCCACCAGGGTTTCCTCGATCAAAATAGATGCTACTAAAAAAAAAAAAAAAAAAAAAAAAAAAACCCACTTAGAAGAGGGCCTGCACATACAAAGGCCAGCAATTATTATTCCTACAAGGTCACTTCTCCTATTCCAGGCCTCCTTCCTCCCTGGGTTTGCATTCCCCCAGACTGTAAACGCCTTAGGGATAGGCACTGCAGCATATTCCCCTTTGTATCCCCTCCAGCCCCTGGAAGGAGCTGATGCGCAAGTCACGTGTTTGTTTCTCTTTTCTTCCTCTCTCTCAAAATGTAGATAAACTGCATTTTGGGCAGTTTGCTGCCCACTTGGACAAAGGAGAAAGCTTGGGCTCTGTGTCTGACAGGACTGAGTTGAATACTGGCTTCCCTAGCTCTGATTTGGACATTTCTAAGCCTTATCTTCCTCATTTGTTAGATGCAGACTATGCCTAGTCCATCAAGAATCGCAGGAGGAGCAAATGAAGCCACATCTTACTATAGCTGGCATGCTGTACATGCTAGTTCCCTTTCCCTTCACCGAAATTCTGGTATCATATCAGTGGCTCACTTGGTGTCCAGCAGGATTCCCGCCATTAGGTCAGAGATACACATTCTCACCCAGTTCAGCAATGTGGCTCTTTTACCTGTCAAAGCCTCACACTGTCTGCAGAGGTAAGCAGCAATCAGCTGAGCCACTGAGTCCAAGAAGGGAGAGAAAGCAAAGGTGGTCAGTGACACTTGGGTCTGCCCTGGGGACTAGGAGTTGGTGCCTGAGGGAAGAGACCCCATGAACAGGAGCTACAGAGCCACTGCTCCAACACCCTGGCTAAGCAAATGGGGCTTAGCCATCTGGGTTCTGTTGGCCTAAGCATATAAGGGTAGTTTTTCTGCTCATCTTGCAGATAGAATCCCATGGTCATCGAGAAAATTTGGTGGGTTGGGACATTCTGCTAGTGAGGTTACTGGTTCCAGGAAGTGGCCCAATTCATGGGTTAACTGGATCCTTCAACACAGCCCTGCAACCTCCTGACTGAACATATAGGTGTCTCAAGTAATCTCTCCTTGCTCCCCACATCCTGCTTCTTCCCAAGAGGGCGAATTAAAGAGATGAGCATAGCAATAAAATAAGCTAAATTAAGGAGATGGTGTTTCAAGTCAGGTTTAAGGCCTGGCTTACACCTGGAAGTAAGTGACCTTGAGCAAAGCACTTACACGCTGTGACTCAGTTTTCTCAACTGTAAAGTGGGAATGATGCTACTTAACAATTGCTCAGTATCATAGATGTTGGATCAAGAGATGATAGTATGTGACCACACAACACGTACCGCAAAACGCAGCGGGTATAATCGTGATTATTAATACAATTCCCTCTCGCCTCTCCCTTGAAAGAGGTAAGAACAGGTGCACTGACGTGCCGAGGAGAGTCCAAGTGGACATACAAACCTTTTACTTATTCTGATTTCTAATTCGGAGGCACCTCCTTTTGAGCGGCGGCTCCAGGTCCTCGGGCCCGGCGCTGAGCATGGGCGAGGAGATGATGCACGGAGCCATGGCAGTCTTCTCCGCGGGTTTTGGCACAGGCTGGATCACGCAGCCCGTCTTGGGCAGCATCCGCAGAGCGTACGCGTGGTCCTCATCTGCGGGGTTATTAAGGTTCGGGTCCGACTTGTCTCCCGCCGCCAGGGCCTCCTCCCCCATCAGCTTTTTGGCCGCCTCGCCGTCCAGGTGACAGTTGGAAGCACAGTTGTTCTCCTTGACCGACTCCAGCTCGCTCACCACCGGCTCCTCCGGCGACAGCAGCTTCTTGGGGGGCGCGGGCGGGGGCGGCGGCGGCGGCTGCTCTGGCGGCGGCTCCGAGCTCTTGGCGCCCTCGGCGGCGGTGCCGCGCGTGCCGTTCACGATGACGTTGCAGGCTGCGGCGGCCTCGGGGCCCGCGGGGGCGCCCGGGCCTGGGTCGCCGGCGGCGGGCGGGCTGCAGTGACCGTCCCGGCAGCCGCCGCAGGTCCTGCGCTCAGTGGAGCCCGGCTCGCGCTCCGCCTTGACGTGCGCGTGCAGCGCGCGGTGGATCACATTGTGCAGCCGGGCCCGGTGGCCCACGGTCAGGTCGATGACGCCGTCCTGCGGGCCCTGCAGCACTCCGGGAAAGCCGAGCGGGCCGCCCGCACCCGGGGGGCTGCCGGGGCGCCGCGTCAGGTCCACCACCTCGCTCCTGCCATGCTCCGCGGGCGCGGGCGCCAGTCTCAGGGTTTGGCCCGAGCAGCCGGGCGACGAGTCCGCGGACTTGGATGAACCCTGCTTGGAGTCCCGGGGGGACAGGGAGTGCCCGCCCGGCTTCCCTCCCGCCGCCGAGGAGTCGCCGGGGGCGCTGGGAATGAAGTTCTCCCCATTGCTGGAGAATCCGTTGGGGGGCTTGGAATCATTGACGTGGGGAATGGGAATCGGGATGGGGATGGGCACGGGCAGGGGCACAATTACGGGATATGGCACTAGCAGGGTGGGAGGCGGCACCAACGGGGCGAGCGACGGCAGCCCGAAATTCATCATCTGGGGCACCGGCATCGGGCCATTTGGCATCATGCTCACCGGCGGGAAAGGAAGACTCGGCAAGGGGGCGCCTGGGGGCGGCGGCGGCAGCAGGCCTGGAGGGTTCCCGGGCATGGTGGGCGTGCTCGGGGGGTGGATGTGGGGCGACAGCATGGGCCTGTGCATGGGGCTGGAAGTGGGGCCCATGTTCCTGGGACCTCCGGGCGGGGGCCCAATGCCTGGGAGCATGGGGTTGGACAGGGGGCTATTGGGGTTGGAGGCATGATGCGGGGGTCCGCGGATGAAGGGCGGGCGGATCTGCTGCATGATCTGCTGCTCCATGAAGATGGGCAGTGGTACCGGGCCTCGGTTGGTCATCACCATGGGAGGGCTGCGAGGCGGGACGCCGAGGGGAGGCCCGATGCTAGCAGGTGGCTGCACGGAGACGGGAGGGATGTTTGGAGTCTCGCTGATGGGGATGGACTTGGGCACTGGCGTGGGGATTTTAGTGACAGAGCAGTTGGCAGTGTCAGATGGAGAGACGGTGGTGGACGCGGTCGGGCCAGGGCCCTGGCTTTGGCCAGCTGCAGCCACCGGGGAGGGAGCCTTCCTCCGAGCATCTGTTAGCGGGATATTCCAAGAGTCTGGAGTGAGCAGCTGCACTCCGGTGCCTTCTGCTTTATTTTCCATGGGAGGGTGTAATGTACTGCACAGCCCAGCTGGAAGATTGGCCTGGGTCTCTTTGTAGAAAATGTCCATTTTGTATTGATTGAGACATTTTGCACTGCAGAACTGAAGCCTTCTTTCCCCGTCCCCAAAATCCAGGTATTCTTTTGTGTGTCTTATGTGCTTACACCAGTCACATACCTACAACACAGTAATGAAAAAAACCACAACAGGTAAGATAAGCAATATCCTTGGGTAAATGGCATTTCATGTTTCACATAAAGGTTCTTTCAAACTTCATCACCATGTTTCAAACATACTGAACTGTTTCCTTCTAAAAGGTAATATTCCAAAATGTTTATAAAATGATGGTTTGCTTTATAAATATGGGCTCTTTAGAATAAGACTTATCACAATTTCCTATTCTTCCTTTTTTTTTTTTTTTAAAGCAATTGTGTTGTTTCTTTTAAGTGTGACATAAATGCTGGATCAGAAAAAAAAAAGGGGGGGGATACATATACCTGTCCACTTTTTTTCATTTGTCAGATAGGCAAATTGTAAATGCAAATCTAAATAGCTTTGGAGAGAAGGTTTCTCCAGAAAGTTCAATGGGCTTGAACCATAGACCCTTAAAATTCTCCTCATTTGAGTCACTTTACACTATTGACTGTGTTCGATAATGCAGTTGGAAAGGATGTGCTGTGTTAACCAATAACACAAAGCTCTGAACATCATTATCTCTGGCTTCCAAGGAGAAACTTGGAATTAGTCGTGAAGTCTGTGTGAGGTTTAGCTATTCCCAACCTGTGATGTTGCAGCAAGCTAGAATTATTTTTTGAGCTGTTTGCCCACTCTCTTTCAGTAGTCAGAATTTTTGGTGACATTTCTTGGCAGGCAGTCTTATTTAACAACTTTTCAAACACCAGAGAGCGTTTTCCAAAAGTTGTTATGGGTTTTCTCCCCCTTCCAATCTACTCCTGGCAAATGAAAGACATCACCAAATTTATGTTAAAGTTGGGCTGCAGAACTAATTAAAGGCTGAGAGCTTTTCCCAATTGAAAATCACTAGACATCAAAGTTCAAAAAATAGTCATCCTAGGCTTCAGAACCCATTACTTGGGAGAAATTATTGTGATTTCATTAACACATTAATTTTGCAACACCATCAGCTCTCACAGATGGTGAAGACATGATCTACAATTCAAATATGACTCTTGTTTGCACAAATGTCTTTCCTTCATATGGCATTTTAAACAAGAATTAATATGAGTAATCTTGCCATAGCTATAAACAGATAAACAGATGTCAAAATTTTCAATAGTTCTTTCAGTGCCTTACTTTTTTGACAGAATTTTACACACACAATCCATTTTTTCTTTTTCTTCTTCTTCTTTATTTATTTATTTGTCATTTCCTCAGCACTCAAGCCATAGCAGGAGCAGAGGAAGAATTCTGAAATGCAGTGCAATGGTAAGCTTATTGAATTTGAGTGCCTCCCCAATAAAACACTGAGTCCAATATGGTTCTAAATGAAATCCTGTTTTTGTCGAAGAGTGTCTGTTAGTATGTGTTTTTTTAAAAAATGATTGTAAACTGATAGGATTAAAAGATGATAAATTTTAATAATTATTGGTCACATAAACAATGCAAAAACAACATATGCTGGGCATTTGATTACTCATCTCATTTAACTCTCAGCTTTTCTTGATTGTAAACAGTGGTGGCATGCTAGTATGTGACTGTGCACGTACACACACACGTGGCAGATGTGGGTCTGGGATCTATGAATCCACTCTTTTCCTTCTCAGTTTTTTTTCATTGATATATACAGTAATAAACTTGATGGCGTGAGACTGAATAACAAATACTTATTGGCACACACGCTAGTTTTTTTGTTTGGTCTCATACCAAATTTCCCCTTCAAAATACTTCTTACAAAAATTTGAGGAGAGCAAGAAAACTGCGGAGTGACCTTTGATGATTAAAAAGGCATTTTCTCAATTTAGTCATCAAAACTGATGCAGTCATTAAAATAATAAAAAATAATTTCAATGCTACTATATACCTATGTTTCACTACATTGTTCTAGGTTCCACCAGAATTATCATATGTTTTTATCATAGTTAAGATACTTAGTTTACAAATACATACAGAATCACCTCCGATGAGAAGAGACACAGAGAATCCATCAGACCCTGAACATTCTCATCTAGATAAATAAACAAGTAGTGAAAACATCATGCACATAAGTTATTTTAAAAACCTGATCATTTTTGTGTGAAGTTAATTGGTATGTAATGATGTGGCATTTAAACTCCATTAGAAAATAAAACCACATTCCCGTTTCAATATTAGGCATCTACAGGAACCCTAAAATGTAAATTTATAAGCTTGAAGTTAGAGATCAAACGTAGTTTCTTTAATCATGAACTAAAGAACATTACCAATGAATTAAACTAATTAAAAGAATATACCAACTCTTAGACTTTTTCTTTTGGATCTTATTTTTTTTTTTAACCATAAGGGGGAAGAGTTTTCTGAAATCCTTAATTGGTTTTTAAATTGCCAGATTGAATTATCTGCCTCCAGAGGATTCCTCTGTCTCCTCAGCTAAATAAATATTTTTCAAGTGGAGTAAAAAAACAAATCTAAATATAACTTGAATGTTCTGCCATCATTTCCTTCACTTTCAATAATTCATTGATGAGTAAGGAATGCTACTAGATCTATCTCAATTATCAAATGAAACTCTCCAGCATTTCTTATCTATTTCTATATGAAAAGAATTGTAGACATCAAAGTTAGAAGCAAAATTCTATTTCAGCAAACTTTCCAGTTAGAGCCCAATCCTAATGGTTAGCTAATTGATTTTCTGCAAGATTCCAAAGTGTTTAGGTAGTAACGTGATGGTTTATGATAATTTTGTTTTGGGTGATTTGAGTGTGAGTGTGTGTCTCTTTGCCTTATTATATTTCAATTCGAAACACTAATCTAAAAATACAGGAAAGCAATCTTTCCAATGAAGCAAAAAATTATTAGAGAAAAAAGCTGTCACTTAAGAAATAATGAATCAAGTCTGTCTTACAGGACACATTATTTAAGATGAGGTCAATGAATTTATGGCACAAATGGCTATATCATGTGAGGCAATAAAACTTAGTACCATCATTCATTCTCCATCTAACTAACGACACACTTGTGGTAATTAAAGATTTCATCTAAAGAGCCTGAGCTGATTACTTAAGATGTGGTACTTAGGTGAAAATATATACTGTATATCTCTCACTTTAATAAAATAACATTTACATACCCATGGAATACATATGTCTCAAACTGGTTTTCTGAATTGTGTGGGGGTATTCATCCCTTCTTTTTCCATAGACCATTTTAAATGTACATACATACATATATATATAATTTTTTTTTTAGTTTTTAAGGCGTTATTTTCTGGAAAAAAAAAAATCTGTTGCTGTCGAGTCAATTCCAACTCAGCGACCCTATAGGACAGAGTAGAACTGCCCCATAGGGTTTCCAAGGAGGGGCTAGTGGATTCAAACTGTCGACCTTTTGGTTAGTAGCTGAGCTCTTAACCACTGTGCCACCAGGGCCCCATTATGCCAAGAAGTACCAAAATTCCTTCAGATATATTAACAGATAAAGATTAAGAAGTGCAGAGCCCAACTCGCTGGGCTCTGGAATGATTTTCCCCTAATTCCACCCCAGCTTTGTTTCTGTTGGAATCTAGCCTCTTTGGTTCCACTTCCCTCCCTAACGGGTCCCAGATTGGACAGAGCTGAGGCTGAAGCTATTTAACAACGGCAATCAGGGGACGGAACAATCGGCTAATGCAATGCCAATGAACAGAGACAGCTGAAATGCTTTGTATCACAAATACATAATGTATCACCAGAAAGACAAAAAGATCACAGAGGAGATAAACAAATGTGTATTCCATTCAACCCTACAACAGCAGTCCTCAAAAAGATTAAATTTACCTTCCTGGGATGTGTCCAATTCTAAACAACAAAATGAACATTTCCTTTAGTCCATTTAGAGTATTTATATTTTGGTGGCTGACGGCCAGGGTAGTACTTAGAAGCTCAGTGGCCTGATGGATTCACTCTTTTCCTGTGAAATGAATGTGTGGCAATCTACACCGCTAAACTGCTCAAAAGACACTGCCTCAGCAGAAATATCACTTGCTCTTGATATAAGAAAACCAAAAGGCAGGACTTCTGGTTCCTATAACTCTTTCCATCTTGTATTTCCCCTGGAAAGAAAGAAAGCTATTCATGTTGGCAACTGAGCCTTTATTTTTATATAAACGTCCAAAGTCAAAGCCAAAGTATGCCATGAGGTTACCCACATGGGCACAATATATACATTCTGCTGGGCTTAAAAGAAGATTTGGGTAACTGAGGGAGGGGGACAGGGCTCCTAATTGACACATTAATCAGCTGTCAACTGCAGAAGTGCAGTTCATCCTTTAATGGAACTCACCACTGCCTTCAGAGTGGTAATCTGGCATCAGGCAATATTTAATTAAGAAACCCTTGTGCTGAAATCTTTCTTATCTGGACAAAGACATTTGCAGCAATGCAACAATAATAAGATATTAGCAACCCCTTGAATGCCATTAACAATTTGAAAAGCAAAACAAAATTCGCATGCTCCTGATTTTCCATGAATATGCCAGACCAGTTGCACTGAGTTGATTCCTACTCATGGTGACCCCACATGTGTCAGAGTAGAACTGTGCTCCGTAAGGTTTTCAATGGCTGATTTTTTAGAAATAGATCACCAGGCCTTTCTTCCAGAGTGCCTCTGAGTGGGCTCAAACATCTTAACTTTTTGGTGATTGGTTGAGTGCATTAGCAGTTTGCACCTACCACCCAGGGGCTCCTCCATGAACACAGCACTTAGATAACAGCTCAGAAGCTGTAACTCCTTATGCAAAATTGTAGCTTGCCATAGAGACGGATTCTCTAGGCTTTGGGATGTTTCGTGCGCATTGAACTTCTAGTCCAGGCCAGCTCAAGGAAATCATGACCTTACCCAAGAGTGAGGCAAAGGAGGATGGAGAGGCACGGGCAGGGTTACTCAGTGTTTTGAAGGGTCCAGGGTCTGCCCTATATCTGTAGGATGCTCTGGAAATCATGTGGGATTTGGAATCTAAAGATGTAGGTTTGACTCTGGACTCCATTACTTAAACTAAAAGTGCAATCTTATGAAAATCTCAGCTTCAGTTTCTTCACCTGTAAAATAGTGATAACAAGCTAATAGTAATAACAAGTAATGTGTGCCAGGGAGATCATTAAGCTTGTTACATATAATGTATCTTTTCAAACCCCAGTACGTCCTCATAGTCACTGATGTTCCAGGAACATACCATATGTTTATTCATTTATTGGGGAGGATACTCCTATGGCAGAGTGAGGAAGGAAAGAGAGATTTTCATCAATAGCTCTCCTATGCATCATTGAGAGAGAATGGGACATGTTTTACCCTGGGCAAATGCATGCTGCTCCTCACAGACACCAGTCCCCATCCGGCTTCCTAGCAGGCTCTGTCCCCAGGGGTAGGAGATGGGCCGTCTGCAGAGACAAGGAACCAAGCCACATTCTCTGCGCACTCCAGCTGCCCACCATCCTGACAAGCCTCTGTTCAACTCCTGCTGAGCCCTCTTCCTTTTCCAAGACCCACGGTTATCTAATTCAGGCAAAAGCTTGACAAAGCAGCATGGCTGCTTGGAAATGAGTGTTAGGACCATTTAAATGAATAATTCCTTTTAAGCTCAACTGCTGTTTGAATAGTGGAAGTCATAAACTGTGCTGTTCATGTCTTATTAAAAAACAGAGCTGATGAATGATCTGCTTGACTCATTAGATGGCAGAATGATCTTCCAAAGGAAGGACCAGAGGCCACAGTATCAGATGCCTTTAAGACAGGATGACCCAACCGCTGTCCTGGCAGAAGGTGTGCTTGAGGAATGAGCTCCCATGGAGGTGGGGAGGGGCCATACCAAAACCCAGGAGGTGCGGGAGGACCAAGCTCCCTGTTCTAATTTTTGTTGCAGAGCTGGATCAAAGAGTGAAAAAAGGGAGAAGATGATGTAGCCATAGACAAGCAGAGCCACACAGAAATCAGGAGAGGGGTTTAGAACCAGCAAGGGCTCTTATTTATTAAAAAAAAAAAAAAGCAAATTCATGTTGAAATTCATTTCCAAAATTAGAACCTTTCTGCAGGTTTAGATTTCAACATGATGATGTTTGCTACATAGTTCTTTTTATTTAAACATCATTTTTTTTTTCTTTGTGGTTTGGGGTCTCTCTTAAATAGGATTTGAAACTCAAGGAAAGGCTAAAGAGCATCTTTTTTAGAATTGAAAATCTCACTAGAAAACTGCCCTGTAGGAACTTTTTATCATGACTTGAGTTCTGCTTATCTTATAAATTTTAAGCTGGATTCCAGAAATCTTGGCCCAGGTCACCAGGGCAGATCCTTCTCTTTCTCAAGTACCATGAGTTCTGTAAAGGCAGAGCAGAGATGGGCGTGGTTTTCAGGATCTCAACGAGCTTTGACAAACCACTCGTTACTTACTGGCCTGGGTCTCCGTTTCTACAGCCAAAGCAAGAGATGGAATCCTGGCCTATTTCCAGTGACTGCAGGTCCATCTCACAGCTAAACACATGATTCAGAAAGAGGTGATTTTTCCCTTTGGTCTGATGCTTAGGTTGCCTAAGAGAGTTCCCATATTACAAAACTTTCTGCTTCATTTAAGCTGGATAAATGCAACTTCCACCTTCACAACACAAGTCATCCAGATGGAAGCTGAAAGATTCAGTCAAACATCCAAAAACCTGGTCTACCCAGTGCCAAAGGTCTGACTCTTTGTTTCTCATTTATTTGATCCGGAGAGAACACAAATAGCCTAAGAGATCTCAGGTTAATAAAACATAGCCCTAAAGGGAACCTCAGAGATCATCTAGTCCACTCCTCCAGCCTAACTCCTGGTGGGGACCCTGCATTTAATCACCTTGATCCTCAGGTGCTCACCTATAAAATGAGATCATCAATAGTGACGCACTCCCCAGGAACGTGAGAAAGAAAGGAAACTGGCAAGTGATTACAAACACAGAAAATGTACCACATTAAAGCAGAGCTATATCCTGCCTGTCTCCTGCTGTCATGCCCTATGACTCCATTTTCTCTCCTTCTTATCAAATATCTAATGACTACCTGCCCTGAAAATTCTGCTACTACACAATCCATTCATTTAGTCATAACTGAGCACCTATGAGGCCCCAACATGTGTCAGGCACTGTGCTACGACCAGGATGTGACTTAAGATACAGCCCGGCCCCGAGACAGCTAAGAGTGTACCACAGCAGACAGGAGATCCCCAAGGCTTTGTTGTGTTTTTATTTAGCCACCTTTCCTTCAGCCTGAAGCTTAAGAGAGAACAAAGCTTCTATTTGTAATGTTTTTGTTTATTCAAAAATAAGTATTTAGCCCTTACTTAATTACTGTACTCAAGAAGGCAATGGGCCGTGGAAAGTGCAGGAAAGAGACTCAGTACCTGCCTTCAGGGAGTTCACAATCTGGCTATTAACAAATAATGGGAGAAACTGGCCTGTACACCCAACCCAGCACATACTCCCATGATGTGTTCCCATCAACAGATTTATTCTAAAGGCTAAAACTGAACTAGCAGTTTTTAATACCAAAAAAAAAAACAAAGATCTGTAATATTTTACTCTCTCAATACCAAACTCCTCTTTGTTCTTCTAACCTTTGCATGGACTTTTCTTGTGGCCTAAAAAGAGTTGCAATATAATTACAGAGCCCTGTGCTGTATGAGGCAGCCTATTTCATTGTTGGGCAGCTCTGATTATTGGAGAGGTAAACAAACTCCACCTCCCAGTCACTTCCATGGATTGTATTTCTGCTCTCAAGGATCTCCCTGCACTGGTCAACTGCTGTCCAAATCTCAGCCTTCCAAATACAATAAAAGAGACATCGTATTCCCCTAGACTGTTACTTTTAAACATCCCCAGTTCCTACACCTGGTCCCCAGGGGACAATTTGCATATATTTCACTTGTTTTGGTCCCAGAATGGAATGCAGTAGCCTGACTAGCACAAAGTATAGAGGAACTCTCCCTTCCCTCATGTAGAATATTATACCTCACCATACCACCTAGGAAACCCAGGTGGCGTAGTGGTTAAGTGCTACAGCTGCTAACCAAGAGGTCGGCAGTTCAAATCCACCAGGCGCTCTTTGGGAACTCCATGGGGCAGTTCTACTCTGTCCTATAGGGTCACTAGCAGTGGGAATTGACTCGATGGCAACAGGTACACCACCTAAGAATGTCATGGGTTTTTTTGGGGTTTATTTTTAGCAGTCATATGCTGCTATTAGGTCTTCACTTAAAAAAAAAATTTTTTTTGTCAAGTATTTGCTCTGTACCAAGGTTGAAGCTTTCACTTAACTTATATCATTTAATTCTCACTACAAGTTCATAAAGGAGCTACTGGCTACTGTTTTCCCATTTTACTTGAAAGGTTCAAAGAGATAATGTGGTTTCCCTAAGCTCTCACAGCCTACAAACAGTGGAGCCAGGATTCAGATCTGGAACTGCTAACTTACAACCCATGTTCTTTTTACTCTACCATGCTGCCTCCTTTACCCTGGGTTTCTGGTCCACCAACCCTTTTCTCCTAAGTACTCATCAACCATTTATTTAATGATACATTCAAGGACTTTTGAGGGTAAGCCATCAAGTACTGGTCTAGAGTTTCTGAAATTAGAAACCTTTTGTCAATTTTGAAAATGTGATCAACATTTACCCGTTTCTGATCTTTTTGAATTGAAACTTCTCCTATTTATGATAATAGAGCAAAGGTTATCCAAAAGTAAATATCAAATTATCTACAAATTTCTTCATGGGAACTTGGAGATATAAATTTGCTTAAAATAACAGGTGCTCTCTGCCTACCTCTCTGCCCCTATCTTGGGATTCATAGCCTTCTTTATGGTATTTGCCCTATCCTTTTCAGTTTAGAGAACATTCTCTTCATGGAGACAAGAGAAGCCAAATAAAAGTTGTCCAGCCCTGCCTTCTCACTCTCTTTTGTTAAATAGTACACCATTTGCTCTAAATACTGCTCTATCCATGTCTACTTCTTATTCCTTCCACTACAAGCAAGCCAAGCCAAGCCCGTTGCTGTCAAGTCCACTAGCATAGCATAAATAGCTCCTTTTACTGATGTGGGCATTTCCCTGGGGACTCAGCTCCTCATGTCCCCTAGCCTTCTTGATAAGACATTCATTTTCAGAACTTCCCACCCACACCCACCGCCCAATAAACTACACTGAGTCACCGGCTGTGGGACCAAACTCACCTTTCCTTATAACTTTAAAAATAATCTGCTTTCTTAAGATCTAGGGAATGTGACTGATCATACACAACATTCCCTCCCTCCACCATTGCACATTCCAAGATGGTTGGGTCCTTTCCCCTCTCCATACACACACCAAGTAGCTCTACCCTACATTAATCAGAATGACAGAGAAGGATTCTCCTCACTGCTTCGTATCTTCTCAGAACTATCCACATGTGAAAAACGATCAGTTGCTCTGCTTAGGGTCTCAGGACCACACTTGAGCAAATGACTTCTGCATCTCTGTTTTTAAAAGAAGGATATCTAAGTAAATTGTCCTATATATTGATTATTTGTTAATTATTCTATCTTTTAATGCCTGCTTCATATTTTGTGCTAAATACCCCCCAAATGCAGCTACTTCTTTGATGCCTCCTTTTATTTTCTTAAAGTTTCTATCTTGCATCTCCCCCCTCAAGTGCATGAATTGCCATACAATGATGTATTTTCCCAAGCTTTAGTCATCTATTAGTTATGTTGAGGGGGTATTTTGTTTCATGTTTCAGTTCCAAACTATATTTCTATTCTAGGCCTAAGTCCCCTTTCAAGCCTCAGTGGTATCTCTGAGATTGCTTCTATTCTTTTTTGTGCCCACAATCCAGGGTAACTTGGTTCTTTTCACTCTCTGCGTTGGTAGAGAGATGCTGGAAGCCATTTGTTCCTGTCACTAGTTCCTGCTCATGGCTTGGTTTACTTTTGAGAACGGTTGACCCTTCTCCACCTTCTCATCTCTTCCTGTCTCGTATCTACTGCCTTTCTGATGTCTGGCTTTACGGATTTTTGAGGAATAGTTTTCACCTCTTCTCCCTACCTAACAAGTTACTGTCTTCTTGATGGCAGTCTTAAATCCTTAAACACATTCATCCCAATTTTCTAACAATGCCTCAGGCTTTTACTCTTTCCTTGGGAAGCAACATGGTTTGGTGAGGAAAGAGCTGGATTAGAAATCAGAAGACATAAGTCCTACCTGCCCTGTGACTTTGGGTCATTCCCCTGGGCCCCTGCCTGCCTTCAAGGACTATTACAAAGATTCAAACAAATACTGTAAATGGAAGCACTTTGAAAAATATAAATTGCCATATAAACATAAGTATTTTCATTATATCATCATAAATATACATTTTGATATGAAAAAATACAGAACCAACTGGTTTACTTACATTCTGCTCTCATTTACCCATTATTTTTCTATTAAAATTCAGTGATGAAAACCTACTACTATGAATTTTTCTGTGAAGTAGACTTTAAAGTAAAAAAACACACCACAAAAAATAAAACCCAGAAACCCAGATCAACAAAAAACTTGACCCCCAGATTCTGCTCTGAGTTTCCAGTGACTTGTGGAGTGTTTGACAGAAACATAATTGCAATAATGAGAAGGTCTGTGGGCCAGGTTGTGGTCTTAAACTCACTACGGATGTTTTAGCCCTAGGCTCAGCTTCAGGCCAGCACCAGCTGCCAGGGCCAGAGTCACCAATGGAATCCTTTATGCTCAGTCACACACAAACGTGACATTTATGTCATCTAGTACACAATGCTGAAAATTCAAAGAGGCTCAGTGTGCTGGGCTCACCAACTTGGAGAAAAGGAGCAATTTGTGTTGCCTGTCATTTTTTTTAGTTAATTAAAGCTTGTGTGAGATCTGCTTATGACAGCTTCTTCAGTATCTGGGTGGGATGCGCTGGACTGCTCCTGATTTCGGGTCTACACGTTGGTTCCTTTGTCTCTGAAAAGCTTCTCGGTTGGTTTGCCTAGCTCTCTTCCATCTTCTTCTGTAAATTTAGCCATCCTACTGTGCTAACTACCTGGTTGAAGACCAACATTCCACTAATGCCAGATTCTCCACTGAACATCCCTCATATAGCTCAGTCCTTATCACCAAATCCTAGTTAGCCCAACCCAATCTCCCCATCTAGGCTGCATGCCCAAACTGCTAAATGGTGGGAAGCAAGATGACCTCGGACAAAAATATGTACTCATATATTTTCACACACCTGGTATTTATATAGCTCCTTTCTTCCAATAAATCCAAGTGATTCAATAGACACTATCATAATACTGTTCACCATAAGTCTGTAAAGAGGCAAGGAGCCACATAATATACCTTATTTTAGAGATAAGTAAATTGAGACTAGCAACAGTTGTATATCAAATGTTAGTATTTGGGTAAAAGTCTCCATGTCATAACCCCTGTATGACTAACTAGACCATTTTTTGGCATGCTCTTAAGAAGGAAATGAAACACGGAAGAACACTTCTATTTGCACCTCATTGGACAACTGGACTCTTGGCTCCTGGGTGAAAAGAGGCACCCAAAGTGTATGGGGGTGACAGAACTGCCTAATCCAAACAGCTATGGGCCTCCGGATCTGGTGAGGCACAAGAGAAGGGAATATTTGGAGGATAATTTAAATATGTGAGGCTGGGTCTTCCTTCTAGTGCTTAATATCTCAGAGATATTAAGATAATAAGACACTGGGTATATTCTGCTACATTGAGGCATATACCAAGGCATAGCCTTTCTATGGATTGGCATGTACAGAGGTGGGAAGAACAGAAAAGACTAGAAAGAGGAGGAGATATGTACCGTGAACTAAGTCCTTTCGTATCAGAACAAAACTCATTAGATGCTGAGTGCCTGCCATGGCCGTGGCTCTGCCATCTCCCTGGTCATAGCTGACTGGTTCCAGGGGCACCTCAAGACTTTGGCGTGGGCTCTGCCTAACAGGGGTAAGAGTCACTCAATGAACAACTCAGATTTTCTTCCTTGGAAAGTTTGAAATCAAGATACCTCCAAGAGACTAAATAGTGGTGGGGATAGTGGTTGTAGGAATAAAGCCAGAGGACCAGACAGAAAAGGCAGCAAGCAGAAGCCATGAGGCAGCAGAAGTCACAAGGCTTACAGCAGGGGAAGGGGCTGGAAGTGGCAAAAGTGGGAGCCAGCCACAGGAAGTTGCACATCCTTCATGGCCAAGCACTACAGTAGAGAGCAATGATGCCTGTTCCTTGGGGACAACATGATAGCCCAGCCGTACAGTTGTTTAGCACTGTGGGACCACCATCATTGCCAAAACAAATGCCCAGTCTCATAAGGATGGGCTGCAATGGCTAGTCCCATCTTCCTTATTTTCTTGGGCTTCTTTATAGCAAGCCTCCATAACTTTAACGAGTCTATCTAACCTAGCTTTGCAGAATATTTTCTCTAATTTAATCCTCACCACATCCCTTCTATAAAAAACCATTGCCATCAAGTTGATTCTGATTAATAACTACCCTATAGGACAGAGCAGATCTGCCCATAGGGTTTCCAAAGAGCAGCTGGTGGATTTGAACTGCTGACCTTTTGATTAACAGCTGAGATCTTAATCACATGCCTTCTAGGTAGGAATTATTACTCTTTATTTAAAGTTAGGAAAGGGCAGCAACTTCAAAGCCCACACTCCTTGCATGATCCCACAATACCTCCTCCTAGTGCCTAAGAGGAAATCCTGGTGGCGTAGTGGTTAAGTGCTATGGCTGCTAACCAAAAGGTTGGCAGTTCAAATCCACCAGGCACTCCTTGAAAACCCTGTGGGGCAGTTCTACTCTGTCCTATAGTGTCACTATGAGTCAGGATTGACTTGATGGCAACGGGTTGTTTGTTGTTGTTAGCACATAAGAAGCTCCTTGTGGCACATTACTATCTTGTGCCCTTCCAGGGGAATCCCTGGGTGATGCAAACAGTTAACATGCTCAGCTGCTAACTGAAAGGTTGGAGATTCCAGTCAACCCAGAGGTGGCCTTGGAAGAAAGTCCTGGCAACCTATGTCCAAAAAATCCACCATCGAAAACTCTATGGAGCACAGTTCTAGTCTGACACATATGGGGTCACCATGAGTGGAAGTTGACTTGAAGGCAACTGGTGGGGTGGTGGTGGTAGCCCTTCTAGGAGAGCAGGATGCCTGGAAGAGACTCATCCCAAGGGTCAGGAGGCTGTGTCTTCTTCAGAATCAGAAGCAGAAAGTGAGGACACTTGGACAAGCCTGCATAGGCCAAGGCTGCTATGTCTGAGGATCTTCATAGAAAGGAAATGTGAATGCTCCCCCCGGTCCCTGCCTATTCCTAAACCCATTACAACTAGTACCCCTTTCTTGCTGCCCACCCCCACTCTCTATTGCCTAAAGTGCATTCTGAGGAACACCAGTCCCATCAACGTCCTGTCCCCAAGAAAGGATTCCATGGTTCAACAACTTTGGGAAATGTTGCATACTTTATGCCAATGAAAACTCTATGGATCACAAGGGTCCAATCCATAACCGATCATGGGGTTGGTGGAGGACCGGGCAGTGTTTCATTCTGTTGTGCGTGGTGTCACCATGAGTTGAGGAACGAAGCAATGGCAGCCAAGAGCAACAACAACTATGCCCCTGGTGGAGATTCTCAATGCACCTTGCCATACTTAAGCCTCTGAGAAGTTCTGCAGAAAAGAAATGTGTTTAACTTCATTAACCTAGAGTTTCTCCAACTTTTAAAAAATAGAATTCTTTTTTGCCACACTACTAGAAGCTCACAGAAAAACACTTTGAGAAATGTTACTTTAATGATCTAGATGCATATAATACAGGGTCAGGAAACTCTGGCCATGTTTCTTTTGATTAAAGCTTTCCTTTACGGTACAAGATCTGGATCTTGCAGCACGTCTACACCCTAGTGCACTGCCCTGCACGTGGTAAGAGTTCAATAGGCAGCTGGTGCTTGTAACTGACCTGTAGGAAAAGGTGAAGGCGAGTCCCGTTCTGCATGTTAGCAGGCTCTACCCTGCTGCGAATCAAGGTTACGGGCTTCCTTGTAGCACACTTCTCAGCCCTACAGCTTCCCCCTCACCTCTGATCAGCTTCCTGTGCTCACAGAGGCTTGGGCCCTATTCCATTTCGCCCTGTGGTTTCAGCTTCTGCAGTCACTACAAACTCGATTTCTGTCCTCTCAGCTCTAGTTACCTCACACAGCCCACAAGCCCAACAGGATGTCATGAATACCGTTACCTATTGGGTGACCTTCCAAAGCTTGAAGCTGCACCCAGGAGCATTTTAGGTCACCCCGTCCCAACTTCTGCATTACAGATGAATTCATGATCGTTTCATGAGAAACCAACCACCTCCACTGAGGGGAAAAACTCTCAAAGCACAATAACAACAAAATGATCCATGGGTATTTTCATACTTATACCCAAAGGACCATCTTTATCTGTCGTATGAATAAAAATATAAAATTAAGAAATACTACCCAAATCAGCCTTGCTGGCATACTGATCATGAAATAAATTCAATTGGTCTACAAGTGTTTATTCTACTTCAGGTCATATTGATCATTTTATTTCTTCCTTTGGCCATTCTCTGTCACAGACTTTTGGGCAAATGGACTTTCATCAAGAGTGAGTGACACTGGTGTCCTAAAGGGCCAGAAGAACTGTGGACTAAATCAACTCTTCTCATTAGGCACCTATATCCTGTAATATACACCTCATGGCCTGATAAATTCACAGGTGGCCTGGATGCTCTTAATAATGTGATTCCTAACAGGTAACCCAAGTCTCCCAAGTCCTACCAGTTGGAAGTAACTCAAATTCACCTCTAAATCCTGTTAACAATGTCTAATCATTTTACCCATCAATTTGATTAAAAAGGGTTGTAACGATTATCTAGTGAGAAAGCACAGAACTATCTAAGCTGCCATATCTGTGTGGCTAGACACCTTAAGAAACCATGCATGGGCTGGGCCTTGTGAGAGTCTACACGAACTGCGGAATAAGCAGGCTGGCTGGATAATTGAGCTTTTTGCTGGGCACCAGTGAGATGTGAGAGATGAGTTTGGATTGGAATTCCATTATGGGTTTTTAATAATTAAACATTACATGTATGGAACCTCATTCTTCTGTATTACTTTTTAAATATTAATCTATTTATATCAGCTGGACTTCCTGCAGCTTGACACACAGTAAAAGGGAGTCATACTGAGACAGACAACTGTGTTCTTAGCTTAAGACATTGCTGATGCACAGTAACAGGAAATGTGACTCCAACCCTCTGTTCAACCAAATCCCATACAGTGATTATCCACCTTTTAGAAGGTGGATTTAAAAATTTTTTTTATTTTTCAACACACTCACACATTCATTGACTTATTTAATTAATGAGGATTCAAGTTAATCTTATTCATGGTGCCCAGCTACCACCAATGACTGCCCTGACAGGGAATACAACAGAGAATCCCTCATGGAGCAGGAGAGAAGTGGGATGCACCCGTCACATTATAGTAAAAAGACCAGATTTAATGGTCTGACTGAGACTGGAGGGACCCCAGAGGTCACGGCCTCTGGACTCTCTGTTTGCCCAAAACTAAAACCATTCCTGAAGCCAACTCTTTAGAAAAAGATTAGGCTGGACTATAAGACATAAAATGATGCTGGTGAGGAGTGTGCCTCTTAGCTCAAGTAGATACATGAGACTGGAGGAGAGATGAGAAGGCAGAGGCGGATAGGAGCTGGTTGAATGGTTATGGGGAATATAGAGTGGAGAGAAGGAGTGTGCTGTCACATTGTAGGGAGAGCAACTAGGGTCACATAACAATGTGTGTATAAGTTTTTATGTAAGAAACTGACTTGAACTGTAAACTTTCACTTAAAGCACAATAAAAAAAAATTAATCTTATTTTTGGGAGTTTAATAATGCCCCTTGAGATCACAGGGGCACCCTGGACTCCTCAGAACCAGGGTTGGAAAATGGATATGGAGGTTTGTGAGGGTTTCCTTGAATGCTACATCACACTGTGATGAGGCCCCGGCCTGAAAATTCACAACTCAGGAGCGCTCATAAAAACCTAATTAAGGATAACCCTGTTCTACACTGTGCCCTCACGCAGCTAGGACTTCTCCTCAGGTGTCCAACTGCTTGCTTCCATGACATTTTAAACAATTCCGTGTCTTCTGACAGAGGAGCAACTCTCCTTGGGAGAGCTGTGTGTCCTTCCCAACTCCCTGTGTCCTTCCCAACTCCTGGTTCATGAGCCTGGTCCAACTGTAGCATGAGCAGCAGCTTAGTAACTCCCTGGGTGCCTCTCTCTGCTGCTGCTAGTCTTTCATTCTGATCAGACACCTGATTCTGATTCCCAGCTCAAACACACAGCATCCTGAGGACCGAGATGTCATTGTTCTTATTAGCTGCCATGGAGTCAGCCCTTGACTTACGGCAACCCCATGCACAACAGATTCAAAAACACTTGCCAAATTGGTCTGTTGTGATCCATAGGGTTTTCACTGGCTGATTTTCAAAAGAAGATCGCCAAACCTTTCTCCCTAGTCTGTCTTAGTCTGAAGTTCCGCTGAAACCTGTTCAGCACCATAGCAGTATGCAAACCTCCACTGACAGACAGGTGGTGGTTGGGCATGAGGTGCATTGGTCGTGAATCGAACCCAGGTCTCCCACGTGCAAGGCGAGAATTCTACCACTGAACCACGACTGCCACCTGATGAAAAAAAAAAAAACAAACTGAGGGCGCCTTAAATGCCTGAATGCAAATGCTGTTGCCCAAGCAGTTGGCCTGAAGTCAGGCTCCAGGGGAATTCGGGATTCTAGGCTGGGCATGACGATCAAGGGCAGTCTAAGTCAAAGGACAGGGAGAGCTAATGCTTCAAGCAACCACTGCTTCGGAGATTACGGACCCCACTGTTTCTGCAGTCAAGGTAATCATCAGACCCGCATCTGTGCTTAGCCCCTCACAGAAATTGCCAGAGAACAGTTGCCGATTTGGCTTCAACCTAAGAATTTTATTCCCTTTTAAGACAAAGCTAGCAGTGCAGATCAGCCATGTAACAAGGTTGATTTAAAGAGCAAGACACCATTTTACTTAATAAAAAAAGACGTAGGATTCAAAGTGGAAAATTACATGGGAGCTACCCCTGTAATAGAAAAAAGTCTCTCCTCAGCTGCCCACTTCTATGACCACAGAGGAAGCTATATTTATGGAAACTTCCAAGGGAGCAAACGCAAAAATCTTCTCCAAACATCAGTATATCTTTCAATTGTTTTACTTTGCAGTAGTACTCAATGGCTTTCTGCAAAACACTTAATGCAAATGTCTCTGTAATTAGTCTCAGAAGGAAGCCTGGGTCCTGTGCATCCTCTGGGTAATGCCTGGTGCCCAGCACTGCTATTTTAGGAAGGATACAAGCCCTGAGGAGGAAGTGGTACTTCAGTGGTAGAATGCTGGACTTCCTGATTCTAGCCAACTTACCTCAAGCACAGCTACTATCCGTCACTGGAGGCTTGAGTGTTGCTATGATGCTGCGCAGGCTTTCGGTGAAGCTTACAGACTTAATCCACTCGATGGCGACGGGTTTACAGACTAAGACTAGGAAGAAAGGCCAATCAACCAATGAAAACCCTGTGGATCACAATGGTCTGATCCGTTTGTGCATGGGGCCACCGTGAGTCGGGGGCCAGCTCAGCTGCAGCTAACAACAAGAAGTTATGAAGCAATGACTGAAGTTGAGTGTCTCATTTTCCATGAAACAGTAGTCTGTACTAGACTTTGGGAAGAACAAGGAGATTCCTAGAGTGTAGGGAAAATGTTCCAGAGGAAAAGAAAGCCCCAGGCTCATTGAGGAGTCCACAATGGCAAAGGGCCCCCTCCCTCAATCTTCCTCCACAAGCAGTATTTAATTGTCCCTATGGCAGCCATTTCCTTTGAACCCGGAATTTCAAAATCCTTTCCCACCAATCACAGGAATTGATTTAACTTCACCACTCCTTCCTCCCCTCTAGAGGCAGGACTAACAAGCAGGAAGAAGGAAGAAAAGTCAGGCACTTCCCTGACCCCCGTTGTTGTGTGCCCTCAGTGGATTCCTACTCATAGTGACCCTATAGGACACAGTAGAACTGCTCCATAGGGATTCCAAGGCTGTAATCTTTGAGGAAGCAGATTTACAGAAGCAGGCTTTCACATCTTTCTCCTGTGGAGTGGCTGGTGGGTTGAAATCTCTGACCTTTCAGTGGAGCACTTAACCACTGTGCCACCAGGTCTCCTTTCCTGACCTCAGAGTAGGTGGGAATTCTCTCCTGATTCTCTAGTTTAAAGAAAAGCAAGCTCTTACTATAAGTGGGCAGAAGAAATTCGGAAGGGGACTGTCCACTGAAGCTTTCATGTTTTTAAGACAGACTAGGGTTTTTTTTTTTTTTTTTAGAGGAAAGCAGAGAAAATGAAGAGCTCTCTGTTTTGTCTGATCCCCCAAAGCTGTGGTTTCCTCAAGGAGATTAATCCAGCCTGTGTCCCTTGGATTTTCAAGTGATTTGGAAAATACAGAAAAACATTCCCTAGAAAATATCTAAAAGTTTAGCAAATCTATTGTTTGGAAGTACCTTACTAATATTTCATCTAAATTTTTCCTTTCTTAATTTCATTCCGTTACTCCTAGTTATACTCCTTGCCCCAAGCTAAAGAAATTCCTTTCTTCCTCAGTGTTTACATCTTTCAGATGTCTGAAGGCCATGATCGTACCAACTGCACAAATCCTGAGACCTCACTAATATGAGCTGAACCTAATGCAAAGAATGATAACACAATGCCCTCCATGTGTCTCAGACTCCAGCTGGATCTTGCCGGCTTTGTTCATCCCCAAGATCCTTACTCATGGAGCAGTACCATTTTGAGTTTTCTAATTATTAGCATAAAAAGGGGATTGCCAATAGGTCAGAGCAGTACAGAGGTATCAAAAGACACTGAAATGGATGCTCCCACTGAATTCATAAACAGGAGGCAAATACTCAAAGAGTAATTAACACCTAAATATTTCAAATTAAATTTCCATCATGATATTGGGTGGTTTTTTAAAAGGAGGGACATACACTAACATATAGACTAAAATCAAATTCCCACTCGATACTGATTTTGTATTCAGCACACAATTCAGTGACTTTTGGAACTTCAGGATCAAAACACCTTGTAGCTGAACTGGCACCAGAGGGTCATTTCAATCCACCTTTTGATCAGTGCAGGGAGCCCTGCTACAGTATGTGTGGCTGGTCATCAGACTCTACTGTGATGCTTCTGCCATGGGGAACTCACAACTTCACAAAGGTGCCCATCCCACTCTTGTCACCAAACTCATTCTGACACTAAGGAGAGATCTGCCTTCCTCCAGCCCCCCCACCATGGGTCTGGCTGTCCTGCTCAGTGCCACATAGCACTACTGCACCCTCTTCCACATGGCAGCCCTTCATAGACCTGGCCACAGGGGCATGTGCTTCCTTTGGCCTTTTCTTCCCAGGTGAAGATTCTCACTTGTTTCTACTGTCCCTAAGGAAGCGTGTCTTCCAGGCCAAGCTACTTGTCTCACACCTCCATTTCACTCTCAGCTACTGCTACCTACTGCCAGTTGCTGTCAAGTCAATTCTGACTCATCACGACCCCACATGTGCAGAGCAGAACTGCTCCATAGGGATTTCATGGATGTTATTTTGGAAGCAGATTGCCAGGGCTTTTTATCTGAGATGTCTCTGGGTGGGTTTGAACCACCAACCTTTTGGTTAGTAGCCATGTGCTTAACCGTTTGTGCCACCCAGAGACTCTACTCATCCTCAACATGCGACACTTAAGAGAAAATACAATACGCCTCTGAACTCGTACCCTAGTGCTAGCAGGAGACTATGTGATATGATTTTGTGGTCGTTGGAAATGTTTCATTACCTCAAAATATCTGCCTTTCCCCCTCCACAGGTATGACATTCTACCATTAAAGATTTATTTGGGTGGGGGGCAAGGGTTTAAAATTTACATATCTTCTGTTAAAAATCCAAATATCCCTGAAGGGGTAATACTTTAAGAAACCAACAGCCATTAATATTTCATTATGGATTGATTTACTTAGCAACTCTGGAGTTAGACGTGGATTCTAATCCTAGCTTTGTCATTTCTTAGTTGTACAACCACAAGCAAGTCATTTAACCTCCCTGTGGGAAGGAGTTAGGTAGTTAGGAAGGAGATACACTCATTTCTATAGATAAGAGTATAGCCAAGGAGTGTATAAAGAGGACATAAAATACCTGAATTTGGGTCTAGAAACTCAAATCAACAATGATAGAATGGTTATCATTTTTAATAAATGTTTTTCTGTCATTCATTTGAAATATTTTGAGGTATCACCCTTAAAACAAGGTCAAAGAGAACCTCAAATCTGAACATGTATTTTTCTCCTGGGCCCAGTCTTAAAAGGACCCTTGAGAAACTCTAAATATTGATCTCTGCAGCAGGAATGAAATGTAACTGGCCACAGCCTTGACCCGTGAATGGGATGGAGGAAACTGCAATAGAGTGTATACCCTCCACCTAGTGTTCTGAGTTCCTGCATAAAGATCACTCTGTGGCTCAGGACAAGACTTTTCACTTAAGTGCATGAGAGTCGCCTGAAGGGCTTGTTAAAACACAGATTCCTGGGCCCCATTCCCAGAGGTTCTGGTTTAGTAGGTGTAAAGGATTGAATTGTGTCCCCCAAAAATATGTGTCAACTAGGTTAGGCCATGTATAGTTGTCCTCCATTTTGTGATTTTCCTATGTGTTATAAATCATAATCTCTGCCTGTGGCTATAGGGTCGCTATGAGTTGGAATCCACTTGACAGCAGTGGGTTTGGTTTTTTTTTTTTTTTGGTGGTTAAAAAGGATCAGGGCGGGATGTAACACCCTTAGGCCACATCCCTGATCCAATATAAAGGGAGTTTCCCTGGGGTGTGGCCTGCACCACCTTTTATCTTATAAGAGATATAAGGAAAGGGAAGCAAGCAGAGTTGAGGACCTCATATCACCAAGAAAGCAGTGCTGGGAGCAAAGCACGCCCTTTGGATCTGGGGTCCTTGTGCCCGAGAAGCTCCTTGACCAGGGGAAGACTGATGACAGGGAATCTTCCTCCAGACCCAACAGAGAAAGAAAGCTGTCCCCTGGAGCTGATACCCTGAATTTGGACTTGTAACCTACTAGACTGTGAGAGAATAAATTTCTCCTTGTTAAAGCCATCCGCTTGTGGTATTTCGGTTATAGCAGCACCAGGTGACTAAGACAGTAGGTCTAGGGTAGGGCCCAAGAATCTGCATTTCTAACAAATTTCCAGAGGATGCAGAAGCTATTGATCTACACCCACAAAACGGAGGCTGAACCCTTCACACTCTCTTCTCATCTTGCTTGGCTTTGCTGATTGCCTAGGAAAGCTTAAACTTCTGTGCATATATAGCAATGTCAACAAAAGCTGGAAATAAAGCTGAGTTTGTCATTCTGCATCCAGGCCAACTTGAGGCTATCAGTTCTGTCCCTGTGGTTTTTTACTTTTCTTTTTGTTTCCCCCCTCTGTCAGTTTTGAGCCACCGTTGACCAGTAGAAATACCAATAAATTAACATTTATGGGGCAGTTCTACTCTATCCTATAGGGTCGCTATGAGTCTGAATTGCCTGGACGGCAACGGGTTTTGGTTCAGCAGCGTAGAAACAGATGGAAGGCAGAATGCGCAGTGGGTGAGTGGAGAAGTCATCTTCAGAAATCTTGCCCAAAGAATCCATAATGCACTACAAAAACAAAAACCAAACCCATCGCCATCAAGTTGATTCCGACTCATAGCGACCCTAACAGTGAATTAATCTGTAACAGGACTTAGAAAAGTGCTTGCTACTTAAAGTTTCAAAAGAACTTGTGTGCCAGACCTCCTGATATTGATCTGGGTGAGATAGCCATCCGGGGCAAAGAGGATGTAATGCATATGTCTCATTTGAGGTCTGTGAGGTAAACTGCTCCAGAGCTCACGTTTCTGGGATTCTCTTTTTTGACATTCTTGGGTTCACCTCAAGTTCACTGGTTTTCCCAATGGTATTACTTAACGTCTTTAAATTTAATATATTTTTATTCCTGCTCATTTGAGTGTTGTATTTCCACACATGCATGCTTAATTGAGCAAAGTATACTGGACATTTTCCCTACAGAGGTCACACTGAGCAGCTTTTTCACCTGGAAAGCACACCCCTGTCACCACCATTTAACAGCCTCCCGTCAATGACTGACAGGTAAAATATTCACGGTCACACAAGTGACCCCAGTGCCTGGCGGGCCAGCCATGCCACAAAACTGGTGCTCCCACTGGGCTGAGGGAAGGTGATAGCTTTTACTCAGCAAACAGAGAGGGTGTCAGTTCTTTTCAATTTGTAGGGCTGTCATGTTTAAATAGGAAAATGCTGCTTATGGCCAAATGTTAGTGACAGCAGCCTGTGGCATCTATCACAGTTCGCACTCTTATTCGTGCTAAAAATAGGCTTGCTTTCTCTGGATTCCTTCAAATTCCACATCTGCAGGAAGTTTTTGTTGCTGTTGCTGGTCTTTTTGTTTCTTTCGTGAAGATTACTGTTCTTTGGCTCCGTCATGGCCCCCTTCCTCTTCCCCTCCCCGGGAGAATGCCATTCAGAAAGATAATAAACACCCCAGGCTCAGACAGTCCCACAAAGGCCTCACACAGCTTCTCAGTTATTATTATTTTTTTTCTGCCTCTGAAGTCTTTAGTGAAGAGGGAACCAGGGCAGCAAAGAGGGCAGAACCATTTGACCTTCAGAAGGAAAGGACCAAGTGCCATGGGATCAGCAGGGCAGGTCTCAAAGAAAGACTGGAAGGCAAGGCTTCTGCATTTGGGAAGCGCCAGCAGCCACACCTGCATGGGCCAAGCAGACGGCCTGCTCTTTCCCGCGTGCCAGGATCCTTTTGTTTTCCAGGTATTTAATTTCACACCCAAGAAACGGTAACTAGAGTAATGATGCATTTATTTAAAAATTACCAGTTGAACAAATGTTCAACTCTTCTCAAGGCAAGTATTCAACTGCCTTTATTCATTCTCTCCTGCCCATGGTGTGCGTGTGTGAGAGAGAAACAGACAGACAGACAGACAGATGAAGGATGGGGGAGGAGGGGCTTGGTGCAGATAGAAACGTTGCTTTAGGTGTTTTCAGAACTAGCCAGAAGAGCTTAGGTGTTTGTAACTGGACTTGAGCGCCGTTAGATGCGCCAAGTGCTTTGCAACCTTGGCGGCATAGTAGAATCACTGAGGAGTTTTTTCCTGGCCCCCACTCTCACAGATTCTGATTCAGCTAATCTGCAGTGGGTGGGGCCTCCCGATGGCTCGTGTGGCAGCCACGTGTTGGCACCTGCCAGGGCCTCCTGAGCAAAGGTCACACACTTGCACATGGATCTCTTGGCTGCTGAGCCCTGCTGTGTTTCTTCTCCCTCTACCAGCTCCTCCTCCATCCCTACTGCCTCTGTGGGCTAGTCACCTCAAAGCACCCTCCTCTTCAGGAACCTGTAAGCTTTCTGGCTGTGAAATGTTTTACAGGACATAATCCAGAGAGGTACGATGGCTCTTTCTTCCCCACAAAAGAAGACAACCCAGTTCTGCAGCCCTGGACTGGCCTCCCTTGCTGAGGAAGATCCCAGACAGCCTAGACCAAATGAGCATTATGGGAGCAGAAGACTCCATCTCATCCTCTTTCTATATCCACCCTCTCCCAGGTGCCCAACACTCTGTAGATCTTTGACAAAGGCTTGCTGAAGTGTTGAGTGCTTTCTGAGAGCTTTCCTCAGAACTCACAACCTATATGGCAATACAGGTGGCCTCCAACTGGGAGAGAAAATATAAATAAGAAGCATTGCCTGTAAACGAATTCCTATGCAGCAAACCTTATGTGGGCCCCAACTTCACTTACAGAAACTAGGGATTTTTGTTCATGGTTGGGGGGTGGGGATCCTCATAGAAATGGAAAGCCTCAGCCAGGAATGGGTTAAAGAACACCAAATGACTGAGTTCTGGGAGCACTTTGGCAGAATTTTAGGAGCAAGGCCATATCACCCTGTCTTGACCTAAGCTTCTCTTCCATTGATGACCTGGGGGGTGCAGGGCTTCCCCATCAGGCCTTCCCAGAACCACTGTTCTCTTCCTTCCACATGAGATTTTAATGTCTAATGGAGCTAGGTGGCAAGATCGGCCCACTTACAGGGCTATTAACACCTTATACTACACCAGCCTAAAAACTCCTCAGGATCAAGTGAGAGGCCCTGGGAAATGTATCAATCACCAGTGGGTTAAATACAAATTCTGTACTGCAGGCTTACTTAAAGAATCTCTGTCTTGTCCACCACAGTTGTTCTGTAACTTCTTTCTACCATTCACAGACACCAACTTACTCTTGGAATATGCTCAGGAATAGGATATCTAGTCTAATTATATACATACCGTGGCTTTTCTTGTCTAAAAGAGCTGTTGCTACAAAATCTTGTCTCCTTCAACAGCCTATACACACCTCTCTAGAGGGATTGCCTTCAAGGTGGGGTGGGGTACCCCAGAGGGTACAAAGATGATCCACTGAAGTAATGAAAGAGAACATTAGAACATCTGTTTATGGTTATTCCTAATAATTTCTATTTGTGTTTCATGTATGAGGACAGTAGTACACATGTACAATTTACAAATAAATACTGTGGGTATGTGTTCAAATTTTTTTTTTACTGATAGGGATGTGTAACTACCAATCCTTCTTCTTTGTCTCCAACTTTTGCATTCCGATCACCGGTAATTATCAATGCATGCTGATCAATTTCAGACTGCAGAAGTTGGTAAAAATCTTCAATTTCTTCATCTTTGGCCTTAGTAGTTGGTGCATAAATTTGAATAATAATCATATTAACTGGCCTTGCTTGTAGGCATATGGATATTATCCTACCACTGACAGCACTGTACTTCAGGGTAGACCTTGAAATGTTCTTTTAAACAATGAATGCAACATCATTCCTCTTCAATTTGTTGTTCCTAGCAGAGTAAACCATATGATTGTCTGATTCAAAATAGCCAATACCAGTCCATTTCAGCTCAGTAATGCCTAGGATATAGATCTTTATGTGTTCCATTTCATTTTTGATGCTTTCCAATTTTCCTAGATTCATGTTTCATACATTCCACATTCCAATTACTAACGGGTATTTGCAGCTGTATCTTCTCATTTTGAGTCAAGCCACATCAGCAAATGAAGGTCCAGAAAGCTTGACTCCATCCATGTCATTCAGGTTGACTCTACTTTGAGGAGGCAGCTCTTCCCCAGTCGTATTTTGAATACCTTCCAACCTGAAGGGCTCATCTTCTGGCACTATATCAGACAATGTTCCACTGTTATTCACAATGTTTTCACTGGCTAATTCTTTTCAGATGTAGATCACAGGGCCCTTCTTCCTAGTCTGCATTAGTCTGGAAGCTTAGCTGAAACATGTCCGCCATGGGTATCCCTGCTGGTATTTGAATACCAGTGGCACAGCTTCCAGCATCACAGCAACACTCAAGCCCTCACAGTATGACAAAGTGACAGACACACGGGGGACCGGGCAGTGTTTCTTTCTGTTAAACACAGGGTCACTATGAGTTGGAACCAACTCCATGCCACCTAACAACAACAGGGATGTGTAAGCAAAACCTGTTGAGATCACAGGTTTAAGTGACACAGTCAGTCCTCACTTTTTATGAAACACTTGCTGAAAGTAGCAGATTAGGGTGTGAATAACTGGGGGAAGAAGGGACTTGATCCTCCCTAGGTTTTTCTTTGGGGAATGGGGAACAGATCAAAAGCGATAGATGTCCCCTGTTTTGGTGTTAGGCTAAAGAACTTTCTGATGCCAAACCTAATAGGCCCACCTGACTCCCTCTTCCCTATCAGAAGTGATCTGTTTCTCTTTGGCACTTTGTCTGTTGCTCAAAGCAGCAAACCAAAAATCCATTGCTGTCGAGTAGATTCGGACTCATTGCAACCAAGTGCCACTGTAATTTCCAATGTCATTTGCATTCTTGTCATGCCTACCCTAGGCTTCCAGCTCCTTGAAGTTTTAGTTATGATTCATCTCCTGAAGACCTTGCATATAGTAGATGCTTGATGGAGGCTGAAGTGAATGAAGTTAAACCAATAATTGTATAAACTATACATGAGTCCCAAGTTGGTTAGCTACTTAAAAGGTTGTTGATGCTGTTGTTGTTGTTAGATGCCATCAAGCTGGTTCCGGCTCATAGCAATCCTACATACAACAGAAGAAAGCACTGCCCGGTCCTGTGTCATCCTCACTATCATTGCTATGTTTGAGCCTATTGTTATAACCATTGTGTCAATCCATCTCGCTAAGGGTCTTCCTCTCTTTTGCTGACCAAGCATGATGTTCTTTATCAACCATGATGTCCTTCTCCAGGGATTGGTCCCTCCTGATAACATGTCCAAAGTATGTGAGATGAAGTCTCTCCATCCTCACATCTAAGGAGCATTCTGGCTGTACTTCTTCTAAGACAGATTTGTTCTTCTGGCAGTCCTTCGTATAGTCAATATTCTTTGCCAATATCACAATTCAAAGGCATCAATTCTTCTTCAGTCCTCCTTATTCCTTGCCCAGCTTTCACATGCATACGAGGCAATTGAAAATACCACGGCTTGGGTCAGGTGGACCAAAGTCCTCAAAGTGACATCTTTGCTTTTTAATACTTCAAAGAGGTTTTTGAAGCAGATTTGCCTGATGCAATGTGTCATTTGATTTCTTGACTGCTGCTTCCATGGGCATTGAACTTGCAATGAAGGAAGTAGAAAAGACAACTTTGAGGCATAATAAAAGTTTTCATTGAAAGAGATGTCCATTTCTGTAGTGAAGTCACTGGGGAGTACATGGTGTTTCTCTAGCTTTAGATTCCATAGTCAGTAAATTTTAGAAATAGCTTTTAAGCTTACCACCCTATATCAGTCCCCTATTTTTGTTTAAAATGTTTTTGAAATTACTATTTATTACCATTAAAGAAGAAGAAAAGAAAAAGAATATTTCACCATCACACAACTAGGAAAGATATGGTCTTAGAAAGTAAAGATAATCCTTCCCAGAAAGGACCAGGACATTACCCTTCCATAAAAGATACATATACAGCATCCTCAGTGTCTTAGTTATCTACGGCTGCTATAACAGAAATACCACAAATGGAAGGCTTCAATAAACAGAAGTTTATTCTCTCACAATCTAGTAGGCTAGAAGTCCAAATTCAGGGTGCCAGCTCCAGGGAAAGGTTTCCCTCTCTGTAGATTCTGGGGGAACCTAGTCTAGGAGCTTCTCAGCACAGGAACCCTGAGTTCAAAGGATGTACCATGCGCCGGTGCTTCTTTCTTGGTGGTATGAGGCCTCCATGTTTCTCTGCTCACTTCTCTCATTTATATCTCAAAAGAGATTTGGCTTAAGACAAAATCTAATCTTGTAGATTGAGTCCTCCCTCATTAACATAAATGCCACTAATCTCATCTCATTGACATTATAGAGATAAGATTTACAACACATAGAAAAATCACATCAGATGATAAAATGGTAGACAACCACACAATACTGGGAATCATGGTCTAGCCAAATTGATATACATATTTTTGGGGGACATAATTCAATCCACAACACTCATGCTTCTCATTCACCATGCACCAGCCCAGAGATCACCACCGAGGAAACTCTGAGGTGAAGGGAAGCAACAACACAAAAATTCCAACCAAATAACTCACAGAATGTTGTTTCCTTGAGTGATCAAGGGAAAGATAAGTGCAGTCCTGAACAAAACCGTGATGCTACGGTAAGGTAAAGGTAAGGTGATGTTTGTCCTACCTTCTCCTTCATCAGTCTGCATCCTCCTTGGTTATCTACCCTTCCTTCAGAGCCCCGATCCCAGACAAATGAAACTCGAAATGTCCATCTTTTTAAGGCTTTTACCTTATATGGTATTCGAACACCAAAGAAAATAATCTCTAATAGCAGAAGTTTAGGTGACTGGGTAGCCTGTCTCTTCCACTTAAGTAGCCCCTCAAAACACAGCACATCCATGACTATAATTACCTCTCCCTAGAGCCAACCTTGTAAAGAGGTCCATATCTCCAGCTCCCTGGGCTGACACAGGGTATCTCACATCTGGTTGGAGCAAAGCTCTCTCTAAAACCCAATGAAATGCTGGTATGCTTAATTCTATCATTTGAACAAAAAACAATGTTATACCCAGAAAATATGATTATATTGGTTATATTGCATGTACATAATCAATAAATTCAACCTCAAACCACATACTGTCCACATGCACACAAAACGTTACCGAACTACACACAATCAGCTCTTCCTGAGTTCAGAACTGATTTTTTTCTATTGTTTATTCTGTTGTCATGTGCTAACATGTGCCTTCAGTAATAGGTACCCATTGCTCTTGAGTCAATTTCGACTCATGGCAACCGTACAGGACAAAGTAGAACTGCCCCATAGGGTTTCTAAGGAGCGGCTGATGGATTCAAACTGCTGACCATTTGGTTAGCAGCCATAGCTCTTAACCACTGTACCACCAGGTGCCAAATGCTTAAGAAAAATTAGAAGAGAAATTCTTAAGTGGAAAAAATTGTATTCATTAACTTAATTTTTTCCCACAACAAAGCCAGCATTTGACATAAATAGCAAAACATGAGAGTCCAGCTGGAGGCACACCAGTGTTCCTTGGGAGATTAAAAACCGTCAGTGATAATAAACCAGAATACCTTACACTAGGGCTGTCCCAGAAAATCCAGGTGGTTGTAGACATGATCATTCAGGTTAGCTGTCCTCTTCCTGTTGTACAACAAATTGTCACCAAATTGTCTGAAATTAGTCAGGACATATTATCTGACCAACGTTTGTTCTGCCACAGGTGGAAAATGCAAGGCCAACTGGGAAGTACAGCTGGAGCCCCAAGTCACTGCATTGATTTATAGTGACAACAGGCACAACATTTAAAACCAGGTGTCCTGGAAAATGTTCATTAGCCATATCAATAACACCATTCGCAGCACGTCCCTGGGACTGAATTTAAGGTCAAATGCTCACCAGCTCCAATCCCTTGCCACTCACACCTTCTCCCCAGTTCTCTTTCTAGGTGTGAACAACCGACTATCTCCCCAGAAGCTGGGCTAATCTCCTCCTCCTGTTCAATGTGTGCACGTGTGCGTGTGGGGTGGTGGTGGTGGTGGTGGTGGTGGTGGTGGTGATTATGAGTCCCAAGCTGGCACAGCTATAGGCAGCACTTTGAATTTGTGGGAAGCGCCTGGGATTGCCTGGGGCTACCCTTTCCTGCAGAGTCCTTCAGTAGTTAACCAAATTATAAGGAAAGGTTGAAGGCTTAAATATACCTACAGGCACTTTGGAAGAAAGGCCTGGTGATCTACTTCTGAAACTCAGCCATCGAAAACCCTACGGAGCACACTTCTACTCTGACACACCTGGCAAGTGGTTTTTAACCCTTCCCAAACTGCACTTTCATCTGCTTGAGCAGAATTGGTGAGCCAAGTTCAACGTCCCCTCCTCCTGCGAAAAGAAAGCAGCTGTGGCGGCAGAAGGCCATTCAGGTGTGGGGTGCAGCAGCAGCCCTTTTCTCACCATCCTTGCTTGGCCCACCCACCCCACTCCCTGTCCCAGACCAGAGTAAGACCCCTACAAGCAAAGACAACTCTAGATCCGCTCCACCAGTCTGTGGCCTGCACCCCAGCCCACCTAGCTGGCCACCTCCCCTAAGGCGAGTTGTAAGGTGGGGCCTGCAATGCTATCCCTCTCTCTTTTCCTTCTAAGAATTAAACAATGGAACCCAAACCCCCCACACAGAAGGAGTGTGGGGTTTAGTTTCCCTTCAGCTGTCTCACTTCTTCTTCCTAAACTGGAGCCCTAAAACTCAGACATCAAATATGCAGAGGCAGTAACACAGGCTGCTGAACCTCCTGAGGGGCCATGTTCTCCTGAGGCTGTGTCCCCCCACTCACCGCTGCACACCCACTGTCACCTGCCCCAACCTGCTCCTTCTAGAGACTCCCAGCAAGATACTCTCTCACCTGTGGGTAAGAATTCTATCTGTTGTTACACAGTATATTTCTCAAGGGCCAGGGGGAGGGGTGGTGTGTGAATGTGTTGTGGTTATGTATCTTATGGTGATAAGGAGCCCACTGAAGTTGACTAAAATTTACAGGCTAAACATCTATCATCACCCTCTAGCCTAAAGCTTCTCAAAGTTCACTGTGCACACAAATCCCCTGGGGATCTTGTTAAAACGCAGGTTCTGATTCAGGAGGGCTGGGTAGAGCCTGAGATTCTGCATCCCTAATAGGCACCCAGGTGGTGCCACTGCAGGTCAGTGGGCCACATTTTCAGTAGTTAGGGCTATAGACAATTTGGGATCTGAGCGTTAGCCCACAGTTACGGGATCACATTGTCTGAATTTGAACCAGGGCACATGGTCTAAGAAAAAATTTGGGTTTGCTTCCCTGAGCCAGAGATGGTATGGTAGTCACACTTGGATGCTGAAGTTTAGGACTTTCTGAGACTTTCTAGAGATTGGGCGGTAGTGGTTCTCAAACTCAGCTCCTGACAACACAGTTTGTGTGTATGCTAGACCAACTGGAGCTGCTAGGCAATCAAATCAGTCTTCTTCCAAACCATAGGGGAGAAACTTTTAGTACACCGATTTTGCAAACTTACGTTTTTCTCACCTTTAATTAGAAAACTCCAAGGTTTAGCCATGGCAGGATAATCTTTTGGTAGGAGAAGGGCAGCTAACCAAGCAAGAGACAGTAACCCCAGAGCTTCACCACCTCTCGGGTTCCTCCACTTCCACCCTACTAGTCTCCACATGGGTCTGTAGGTGTAAGCAGCCTGGTCTTTAAAGCTTTGGTCCAAGTGCCAGCCCTCCCTTGTCTTCCTTTATTGCCAGTGAAACATTAAAAAAGAGATATGATAGTATATAACATGAGAGAACAAAAGGGGAATGCACCCAGAGAATACAGGGAGCACAAAGGCTGTCTGGCTGATGGCTATCTGTGAGGGCAATTTGAGTCTGAGGGATGAGCAGGCAGAGAGGTGAGAGGAGAAAATGGGGGAGGGGGGAAGAGGCTCTGAGTAGGCTGGCAAGTCACTGGGATCTGCAGAGAAATGTGAGCAGGGAGAGACCCCTGGGGGCAGGTGGTCAAAGAACTTCAATGAACTGGAATGTCTTACATGTAATTTTAAGTTTTCCACTGTATTGTGATATGAAAGGATTCCCTGGATGGTGCAAACAGTTAACCAGCTCGGCTGCTAACTGAATTCTTGGAGGTTCAAGTCCACCCAGAGGTGCCTTGAGAGAAAGGCCTGGTGATCTGCTTCCAAAAAATCAGCCATTTAAAACCCTATGGAGCACAGTTTTACTCTGACCATGTGGTTGCCACGCATGGAGGTCTTCTCGATGGCAACTGGAAGAAATGATAAAAAAGCCCTTCATTAACATGAAACTCCAGTAAAAAGTGCTGCATGCACGTGTGTGCCAGGACACACACACCAATCTAAATATCAACTCAAGGGCCCCAAAAAGGCATAGCACAGTCTGCAGGCCTGGGTCTGGATGCTTCAGGCCAGGCCTATTGGGGGGGTGTTATTATACCTCCTACCATGAGGGGTCACCCTCACAGGCATACTGTAGTAAACTCCAAGACAGCCCGCCTTCACCTGCCCGTAACCTAACCAAAACACCTGTTGCAGTGGAGTTGATTCTGGCTCATAGAGACCCCATAAGACAGAGCAGTATTGTCCCACAGGGTTTCCAAGGAGCAGCTGGTGGATTCGAACTGTTAACTTTTTGGTTAGCAGCCCAGCTCTTAACCACTGCTCCACCAAAATTCCCCCTTAACCTAAGGCTTCTTCTTAATTTCCAGAGGGAAAGAGGTGGGGGAAGGGAGATAGCTGGAGTGGAAGTTAACTAAAACCATTGCCAGAGTAGATTCAGACTCATAGCAACCCAATAGGACAGAGTAGAACTGCCCCATAGCATTTCCAAGGCTGTAAATCTTTACGGAAGCGGACTTCCACATCTTTCTCCCAAGGAATGGAGGGTGGGTTTGAACCACTGATCTTTCAATTTGCAGCCGAGCGCTTTAACCATTGTACCACCAGGGCTCCTTGGACATTAACCAGAGGGAGAATATTTAGAAATATAAGATACCAAGAGTCACCTCTCCCTTCAGGTGAGGCCTTGCTCTCTTTATATAGGGAGTTGCCAGGTCTCCAGAAAGGGAAGAGGAGTTAAATAAAATCACATCACAAGACACTAACCACAGCATACATAACCAAGAGTTACCCAGATTCAGTAGAAAAGGGCTTATCTCACAAATTAAGGTTGCTGTGTAGGCTAACAAGCATTCGAAGATGGCAAACCAACGAGCAAGCAGAGAAGGAATATAATGGGAAAACACAGACAGTCTATCCTGCTTAGCTAGACAGCTTGATTATATATTTGTGAACCTGCTGGCTCCCGCTTATGACTTTATATTTAACATGTGTATTATAAAAAAGGCAAAAATCACTCCCAGTTCACACAATGGGGATTAATTAAATATGTCAATAATTCATGGTGTTCCCAAAAGAGTGAACATTCATTTCTAGATGCTAGGCCGTTTGAAGTCATTTATGGACCACCGATTTATGAACACAGACAATGTATGTGAAATAGGGCAGATCATGCAAATCCTGGGACATGTGGTCATTACACCCACAGCCAAGTACCTACGTCTGCCTGTGGGTATAACGCCCCCAACAAAGGACATCCCCAGAATACAGCCCAAAACCCCAGCTCAGCAAGTAAGGAAACCTCCACAGCAATCCAGTTTGCTCAATCCGAATTTATTTCCCTAGCCTCTAGTTTCCTAAAATTATTACTGGAGCGGGGGGTGCCAAAGTGTAGGAACCACAGGTCCCCCTCTGCCTCTGGCCCTGCTTCCCCAGGAGCTCCTGGTGGGACCTCTAGTTGAAGGGGTCTGTGTGCACACGCAAGCTTGGTGCCTTTCTCTGGACACAGAGGCTTCCTTCATGCCCCTATAGTGCTTTTTTCAGGCTTCAAATTTTTTTTTATTACATGGTACTTAAACTGCTTTGGAGACAGTTTTCCACTGTGTTTTAAAAGCCAGTCCTGGCATGTCGGTAAACATCATTTCATATTCCTGGAATAAATCTTTTTTGTGTTCCATCTTCTTACCCACAGGGGTACAGATGGCATATTTTATGTGGCGGCCACTATTTACAATTCAACTCCACGGAGGCCCATGAGATGCCACAAATGTAGCCCACACAGGAAGACAGCCCCTTGGGCAGAGACATTTGTCCCGACAGGCCAGGAGTGCCAGGAAAGGACACACCCTGAAAGTACACTGCGTGTCTCCACCGCTGCTGACACACATCCTCTATTCAGGGCCAGCAGGGTCCTGGGCATCCCCAGAAGGTACACGGAGAGGCAGGCTTTGCCCAAACGACGGTGGAGTGTGCACAGCTCGTGGCTGTGAGTAGGAAACACAGCAAAGAAAATGCCCAAAATTAGCTGTAGAGTTAAAAACTTCAACAAAACAAATCCTTCTCTACCCAGAAGGCTCACCACATTAATTTGCATGCTCATGGGCGTCTGCTAGCTGAGTATCAATGTTTCCTTATTTCTATTCTGATGGACAGCCATTCATCACAGTAGATCTGACCTTGTCAGCACCTCAATCAACTGATAATAGAATAATAGAAACAGGAGTTTTTTGGCGGGGGGGGGGGGGTGGGGGGAAAGGGGGGTGAATTGCTTTACTCTGAAGAATACTCTGCCTCAGACTCAGAAGGCATTTGCCGAAAATGTCAGCAGATTGCTTCTTGAATTTGAGTTCTGCAGACATCAGAAGCTTATTTTAACAGGGCATTTTGCTTAAAATCTCTTAGTTGGTTTAGGCATTTTGAATGTCTCTGACTATATAATTTGGACTAAAAGCTTCTTGTTGTGTTTTACTGATTTAGCATAAATCAGAAGAATGTTCCGGAATAGACTCCTTCATATAACCAGGGACTTTACGCCATTAACGTAGTAAATTGCTCTTTGTTTGTTTGTGTTGCATTTTTAGTGGGTTCTTTTTTCTTTCTTTCCTTTTTTTTTTTTTTAACGCAGCTTAGCTGCTATGCAGAGGCTTAGCGCTCCTACATAGGGATCAGTTCCAGACTCTGGTTTGATTTGAAACAAGCCAAGCAAATTTGCCTGAATATGATTTCAAAAGGTTTGCCTGTTTCTCTCATCAGGAGACTGAAGGAAGCTGAGACACAAGTCACTATTTGAGTTCAAACAATGCTGGCTTCGTTTTCTCAAGTATTTGGTATGATTCAGTAGACACGGTTCCAGGGACGGATTACCCAATAAGCAAGGTACGCACGGGCTGGCTTGTGCTTACTCAGCAATCTGTAGCGCACAATTTCACCATAACAAAGATGTGGGTTTAGCCAGCAAGCAAGGTACGCATGAGCTTAATCAAACACAATTAAGCCCTTGCATACCTTGCTTACTGGTTAATCCTCCCCTGCACAGTTCAAATAGGTGACCACTGCTGCTCTGAAACGCTGAGACAGCCCGGGAGTCAGTACCAAGTCCATGGAAACTAATCTCAAAATGCAGATTACTTAAAACTGCAGAGAAAGTCTTTTCTTCCGTTTTTACCTTTCCTTTCAGTCTCTCACTTTCTCTCTTCACATCACATTGACTAGACGTGATTCAAAAAGTTAATGGTAATTGCTCTCATCTTAACTAGCAAAGAGAGAGAGAAATGAGTGTAGTTTGCAAATCTGAGAGCAGGTCATTACAGGTGTGTTATATTAGTGTATTCATGAGCCCCCTGGGACAGGCATGCTGCGCTATCCAATAACTTTCTTAATGTGTAATTACACGCCATCGGACTATAATTGATTAATTGAAAAGAGAATGTAGGCAGATGTGAGGGCAAGACTTCTGCTGCTCATTAAATGAATATGTCCTTGCTTCTCTTTAATAAGTTAAGTGAACTACTCAAAAGCAATTAAATCAGTAGTGAAATTCATTAAATTTTAAGTAATTATTGGTATTAAATTCTGTAATAAAATTCAAGACTTTGCATATTTCTATTTCCAAATGAAGTATGAGAATTCTATGGGACCAATTTAGCAGAAACAGGGTTCCAGAAAGACGTGTTCACTACATATGGGACCCACTGACATTCTGTGTGTAAACGACCACTGAGAGAGGGAGAGGGAGAGGGGCTGGCATTTCTGGAAGCACTGCCTGCTATCCTAAACCAGGTAGAGTGAATGTGTCACTTAAACAGAGGAATGCAGTAGTGTTTCCAAAGAAATTCTTTCACTTTTCATCTTAATTTGAATAGTCCAAAAAGATTTTTTTTTTTTAAATCCAATACTATAAGTCCTACAGATATCTTCTCTGGTAGCTAAACTCAAACATAAACATAAATACGGGAAGTTGAATGCAATTTGGAAACAACTATTTTTAGGCCCTACTCTCTCATTTGGGAAACAAATCTGGGCTATTGGGGTGGAGGAGGGGATGAGGTGTGAGGAAGTTCAGGGAAGTGGTCACTGAGAGTTCTCAGAGCCCACCAGTGGTTCTGCCTCTATTTAGTTTGCCTAGCAAATAAGACAACTCAGAAATGTGTCAGAGAGGCAGCCAACCCAGCCAACACTGCGGCATTCCAGACATTCCTGACAACTCCCCAGACACAGGAGAGACCTTGGTGCCTGAGCTGAATGTGGCCATTCACCAAAAGGGAGCCACACCACTATTGTCTGTTCATTCATTCATACAGTAAATATTTCTTGAGCACCCATTCAAAGCCTTTAATTAAGATTATTTAACCTATAAGATGAATGTATCCAAGTTCTTGTAAAAGCTAGGGGTGAAACACAGTACAAGTCTATTCCATTTTGTATCCATCTAAGATAATCTTGAGCCTTGCCCAGGCGCTCAATAAAACCTTCCTCACTAAATGAAGGAAGGAATACGTGACATGGACTCTGAGGAAGGCATGACAGTGGGTGGCACTTGCATAATGCTCTCTATTTAATTTATGGAAATGAAGATTAGAAATGTTATCATCTTAGCCAAGATAATCCAAAGAAATAGTGATAATAGCAGGTGAGCGTGAAGGAACACTGATTCCAGAACTCTGATCCCCAGGCTTCTGTTCTAACCATCAGCATCCTTAACGGCTCCACAATTTCTTTCTTGCAATAGAACATGTAAATGTAAACCCAAGAATTTTGGTCTTTTTTAACAGTACTTAATTATATATATATATATATATACTTTAAACTTATACTTCAAAATCTAAAAATAACTTTGTATGGTTAGTTTTACCAACTAAAAAGAAATCATTGTGAAAGCTTAGGACCATAGTCTCATGGGACAACTCAGTTAACCGACATAATATAGTTCATAAATTGTCTGTTCTATATCCCAATGTGGTAAGTAGTGTCTGAGGTCTTAAAAGTTTGCAAACTGCCATCTAACATACATCTGTTGGTCTCTACTCATCCAGAACAAAAGAGAAAGAAGGAAACCAAAGACTCAGAGAAGAAAGTAGTCTACAGGAGTGATAGTCTACACAAACCACAGCCTCATCTACTAGGAGACCAGAAGAACTAGATTGTGCCCGGCTACCACTACCTACCATTCTGATCAGGGCCACAATAGATGAATCCCGATAGAACAGGAGAAAAATGTGAAACAAAAACCAAATTCTTAAAAAGTCCAGATTTAATGGACTGGCTAAGACTAGAGGACTCCCCAAGATTATCACCCTAAAACACTCTTTAAATCTTAAACTGAAGTTATCCCTTGACGTCATCTTTTAGCTAAATAACAGATTGGCTCATAAAATAAAGAATATCACCCGTGAGTAATGAGCACCTTTTAAAAAATCATCTATATGAGACCAAATGGTCAAAAATTACTCTAAAGCAGAGATAAGATGGTAAGGGGGCAGGGAAACTTGAGTATTGGAAATGGTACAACCAGAACAGAATGAATGAGAATGATGACACATTGTGAAAAATGTAACCAATATCACTGAATAATTTGTGTAGAAATTGTTAAGTGGGAACCTAATTTTCTGCATAAACTTTCACCTTAAACACAATAAAATGTTATTAAAAAAAAAGAAAGAAATCATTGTATTTTCATAGTTTGCTGGGGCTAATATTTTCATGAAGTAAGAACCAGTCTACTAGACTTAAGGCGTTGATGCTACCTGATTCAGGAGTGCCAAACACACTGCAGTCTGACTAGACAAAGAGAGAATAGGGAGGTACATGACTGGTACCATTCTCCATAAAAGGAGAGAGAGGCATTTTACATATATTGTCATTCCTGTTGGAAGAAAAAATTCCAATCCTCACACACATTGTAATTTTAGAAAGCATAACTAAAGCTAAAACTAAATTAGTCTAACAAGGTATATTAGGCTCAGAAAGAAAAAAGCCAGGTCATGAGAAAATAAATTAGGTCTCCTTTTCTGTTTGCATGTTTTTCTGCTATAATGGGCACCTTATTGTCCAGCAGCTCCTTTTAATCTTGACTATGACCTTGATAATCTGTGTCAGGGCAGTCCAACTATTTCAAGGAGGAGTTCTAATTAAGGGAGATGTTCTCGAGTTTTAACAAGTTCATTAAATGACATTTTGCTCACATTATTTTGGATTTTTGTTTCTTTGTTTTTCATTTTTTACGACTGAAACAAGTTCCAAATATATTCCAGGCAACTAGCTCAGACCAAAGGAAAACAGATTTATTAAATCTATAATCAATTGCCTAATTGATACATTTGAAAACTTACCCACATATGAACAAAGAAGATGGCCAAGAAGTGACAGTGTTCACTCCAAAAGAAAAGTGGAATTTTCAATGGTCAGGTAATTAGAATAATCAGGGAATGTGGGGTTATAAGAAATTTAATTTAGGGGATTACCAAACCCTTTTTGTTTGATACCTTTTTTCCCCAAAATCATTTTATGCTAGTCTAGTGTTCTGCTTTAATAAACACAGTAAATTCAATAAAATATGTTTTCACTGATGACGATCTTGAAAATCTTTAGGGTCATTAATGGGTAAATTCCAGGTCTCCTTCTAGAGTCCTGTACATGCACAAAGTGCAAAGAACAGGCTAAATCCATAAATCAATAGCTATGTATCATAAGATTTTCTCTTTATTTAAAAAATAAAAAGATTCTGAACACTCATATGGGTTTTACTTATTGGCATTTTCTTCTTCCTCTTGAAAGTTGAGTACAAAAGAGGGAATTTTTCCCCCTTTATTAGTTAGCTTTTACTGACCACTTATTTATGTGCCAAGTATTTTATATGTATTGTCTCATTTAACTTTTACAGCAACGCTGTGGTTAAGTGTTCAGGGGCTCACCAAAAGGTTGGCAGTTCGAATCAACTAGCTGCTCCTTGGAAACCCTATGGGGCAGTCCTACTCTGTCTGATAGGTCACTATAAGTCGGAATCAACTCAATGGCAATGGCTTTGGTTCTGTATGGTGCATAAGGCTATTATTCCTGTTTCACAGATAGGGAAACAGATCTTCCTCAAGCTACAAAGTGAGTAACCCACATAGCTAGGAACTGGCCTGAGTCAGTTTGACTCCAGGGCACAAGCTTCTCCCCATATACTACCAGTTACCATGGGGTGAGTTGATTCAGATTCATTGTGACCCCATGTGTGACAGACTAGCACTGTGCTCCATGGGGCTTTCAATGGCTGGCTTTGGTGAAGTAGATCACCTCAGGGTGGGTTAGCAGCCCAGTGTGTTAATCATTTGCACTACCACCCAGGGGTTCCCCTGTACATTACCTCTGCTGTTTTCTGAGGGAAGGGGTTATTGCATTCCTGCTAATGGAGATTCTATCATCCCTTAAATAATCCAAATTTAGGGGCTTTAAAAATTTTTTTTATTACTTTCTATTTTTACAGTTGAAATCATACAGAATCCTGCATCACTCTGGACCATAAATATTTTTAAACTTTAGTTTCTTGCTTTACTTTGATCCTGTTTTCCCCATTACACATGACTGACTAGTTACTTACTCAATTAAGACTATTATCCAAAATCTAAATTTATAAGAAAATGTGGCTTGAGATGAAATTGTCGTCAGTTATTTGTATTAACTTGGTCATAAGAACTTGATGACCAATATTTTTGGACAGTAATTTGCAGAGTCTCTTTCTTGCCTTTCCAGCTGCAAGAAGCCTTTGTCCTGATCACAGTGGGCCTGGACTGCTCCATCCACCATCTAGAAGTCTCCCTGCTCCCCCTCCTCCAACTTGTGAAAGCACTGCTTTCATTACAGTACTTCCTGGCTCAAGTACCTAATACTAATCCCTACAGCATAAAATACCAAATGGAAAATCAGAAGCTTGACTCTCACTGTCTTTATTTTCTGATCACAACCTGCTGAGTTAACTATTCTGATCACTCACAAAATGATGCCAGTCCAGGAAGGCTCCCAACTGGTCCCTGTGTACACGCTGCTCACCTCCCTCACCATTATTCCACAAAGTCTCCTCTTTCTCTGGGATGCCCTTCCATTCCCCACCTACTCTCCAAGGACCAGCCCAAGTTTCATCTCCATTGAGGACCTATTCCTGATGATGCTAGCCCATTGTTTCTTCCCAATTAAATGACCCTTTACTTCCTCACTGAACACATACATATGATAATATGTATTTCTAGCCTCTAATTACCAGAAACTCAAAGCGGCACTTCATTATATACCTTTTCATCTAAGCCTAGTTTGTCAATTCCGTATGAGAAGGACCCACATTTATACTGGGTTTGTGCTGCAATACATGACTTTTAAGCACGGCCCTGCGGAGACAGTAAACCAAAAAGGCCGTTGCCACTGAGTGAATTCTGACTCACAGAGACACTATAGGACAAAGTAGAACTGTCCCATAGAGTTTCCAAGGAGCAGCTGGTAGATACAAACTGCTGACTTTTTGTTTAGCAGCCAAGTTCTTAACCGACAGTAGGCACTCAATAAATTCATCTTAATTGAAAGACAAATATCTTCAAAATCTGAGTCACATACACACTCCATAACCACCTATTCTCACTTTAATTCCATTTTTTGAGATGTGTCCATGATACTACATATCCAGATTTTTTAAAAGATCTCACATCTTTATAGACACTGCTTTGCATTATAGACATTGTCTTCATGCAGCATATACAAAAGAATAAATTAGAGACTTAAGATCAAATAAACCAGGGAGAATATCTCTCTTGAGAAAAGGTCTTTTTGGTTTGACTTATCAAGATCTGCTGTTTCCATTGATGCAGCTCAATTTTCAACTTGGCTGATTTGATGACAGCCAGACATTGTTTAAAAATCAAAATGCATGAAAGCTAAGGGGAAATAAAAATTTCATTACAACTTTATTTTTCCATGTTATTTATTTTTATGTATTCATATTAAACATCAAATTAAGATGGAAAAAATACTACATAAATGTTTGAGGTGTGTGAAGTGCTACAGACTCATAAACACTTTAGTAATGCTCTAGTTTGTTTTCAGTTTCCTTTACATACATACCCACACTTCCACATAGGAAATATAATTGCTGCATATATTATATATATGCAGTGTGTATAAAACAATGATGTTGCATATTTTCAAAATTAAGCTATCTGGTAAATATACAAATAACCCAAAATGGCTTGGTTCCCTGGGATAGAGTCCTCACACATTTATCTGAAAATTTAGAAATTTAAAATTACCTGATTGAAATGGTTCCATAAGGGAGGCTCCCAAAATTTTACATATCTTAGGAATCTGGACACTTCGCATGTGACAACCTAGACTAATGCATGCTCAACATTTAAATACCACCTTCTTTCCCATCTCAGGTTTTGCTATTTAACAAAGTTCATGTGATTTTTCTCCCACTCTGTTCACACGAAAAAGTGTTTAACAGATTCCGAAGCATGTGCTACAAGATTAGAATCAGATTCAAGTTTTCCCTTCAAAGGAAACCAAACTATACTGAGATTGGAGCACCAAAAAACTACTGAGAGCTTCACAGAGTGAAGTTTGGGGTATGTACCTTTATGTGTACAGATTGATATCCTGAAGGTGGATGATAGCATTCTCAAGTGTGGGAAATGCACCTATCTGTACCTTGTCTCTGCTGTAGGTTGGGCACCTCTGTAAGAGATGATAGTGGTTAGGAGGCTGATGATGGATAAGGGCCCCCAATGTATAAAAATATCCTTTATCCTCATGAAATCTATAGCTTATTCTATTGAGAGTGAGAAACACACACACACAGAGATCACTGTTCCTCTACCAACATATCATCATGAATTTTCAAGAGAAATATTGATGGGATATACAATCCAAAGTAGAACGTTTAGCAATTTTCTGGATAATTAAGGCAGATGTACTGTTTATTATTTTAAACCTGGCTTATCTGGTGTCTGTCTTAACTGGTTCAACCTTTCACTTGCAAGAATGAATAAAGCCATCATTGGCTCCACTGAAAGAAAAATGTCTGGTGATAAAATGCTCAGCTGAGATAACCAGAGGCCAACCCTCCACCCCACCTCAGTCAGTGGCAGACACACAGTCCACAACCAATTTTAAGCATCTTATTTTTGCCTGCACTACAGCCAGGGGCTATGTCATTACATGCATTCATTCAACAAATAACTATTGAACATCTGTATCTATAGTTCATAAAATCTATGTCACCACTGATTGTTAAGATGCCACCATTTTAATGCCACTTTAATACCCTTGGCAAAAAAAAAAAAAAGAAAAAACCTGCCTCCAATTAAGCAATGACATGCCATTGACTGTAACATGCAACTCCCATTTCTGAGATGTTAAAATATTAGGGGAAAAGTGTATCTTAGAATTGATGAAATACAATGCGTGCCAAGCATGGGCTTCAGCGGTATAGCGATGATCAAGACAGACACAGCTCCTGCCCTCACTGAGCTCTCAGGCAGGGGAGCCTCATCAGGCTGTAAAAGAGGATGGAGCGCTGTCCTCTGGCAATGGCTCCAACTCCTGGTTGGTTGTAGTCACGCAGTAGCGAGCCCTCCAGGAAAGCCTGGTGCCTCAGACAGGGAGTGTAGCCACAAGAAGTGTATGAAAAACACTGTTATGAAAGATACTTCAAACCAAAATGCAATGAGCAAATACATTATTTTAAAGACTCTTGGACCTACTCATTTGCTGCCTTTTTTTTTTTTTTCCTTCTTGGAAACCCTGGTGGCATAGTGGTCAAGGGCTACACCTGCTAACCAAAAGATGAGCAGTTCAAATCCATCAGGCGCTCCTTGGAAACTCTGGGGCAGTTCTACTCTGTCCTACAGGCTCTCTACGAGTCGGAATTGACTCGACAGCAGTGATTTTTTTTTTTTTTATCTTCCTTCTTCCCTTTTTAAAATTCCCTCTCTCCACTCCCCCGCCACCACCATGTCTCCATCTCCAATTCCTCCCCTCCCTATTGCTCCTGTATATCATTCTTCTCAACTCCAAGTATTTTTTATGCCCTTCCCCCTTTTCTCCCAAGAGACTTTCATTAGCTTGCTCTTCTAATCATAAACCAAGCATGTAACTGAATATGATTAATATTAGTTCTAGCTGGTTACTAGCATATTGATAATGGATAGCTTATCTGATTTCCTGGTTTTACTTGATATATGATCTAGAGTTTCCTCGAAGCCCTTAAAGGCTAATTTTCTCTGCTATTTTAGGTAATTGTTCAGTTCTAGCAATTAAAATAATGAGGGGAGAATGTGACTGACACCTGACTCTGGCTGGTATGCTACTTCATGGCCAGAAGTCTCAAAGTAAATAGATCAGTTCACTCTGAGGCATACAACGCTACCAAATCAAAACAGTCTAAGCCTTTTTAAAATGGCCTTAACCTGTTGCCATTAAATCGACTTGACTCGTGGCAACCCCAGAGTGGAACTACTCCATTGGGTTTTCTTGGTTGTAATCTTTATGGAAGGAGATTTCCAGGCGTTTCTTCCATGCAGTTCCTGGGTGTGTTTGAAATGCCAACCTTCAGGTTAATAGTCAAATGCAAACCATTTGTGCCACCCAGGGACCTTAAAATGGCCTTACTGATCATAAAAAGGTATCAATATCTTCAACAGAAAACTTAGTTCTTATCATACAGACTCTATTGTCATCAGATTAAAAAAAGTACATTGAAATACATCACATTGAAATATATATTTTTTATAGTCTACAGCTGTTCTGTTCTGTTGTTGTTATTGTTGTTGTTAGGTGCTGTCAAGTCGGTTCTGACTCATAGCAACTCTATGAACAAGAGAACAAAACACTGCCCGGTCCTGCACCATCCTTAAAATCGTTGTTATGCTTGAGCTCATTGTTGCAGCCACTGTGTCAATCCACCTCAGTGAGGTGTTCTGTTGCTGTCCCAAATCTACCAAATTTATACACACACACACACACATATACTTTGGATCCTTTCCCCACAATTTATGATAATTGGGAATGCTCAAACATTGACATGCCTTTTTGAATAAATTGTACTTTTTAGCATTCTCCATAAATGTTCTTTCTGGCTTCAGAAATCTACAAAAGAATTTTTACTATAAAAAAAAAGCTAGGAAGGGTGATTCTGAATTAATTTCTTCATTCATTCATTACACAACCACAGATTGGGCCCCTTCTTTGGAGGGAAAGATGTACAAGACCTGGTACCTGGCACTGAAAAGGCAACAGCATGTGTTCCCAAGTGCAAAGCTTGGGAGTGTGATCAGACAGATGTGGGTCAGACCTTGGCTCTGTCAACTGCTTTCTGGACTGCCCTCTACCCCTGCCCTGGGCAAGTTATGTAACATCTCTGAATTTGAATTTCCCAGCTGTGAAATGGAAACAATATCTACTTAGCAAAGTTGTGGTGAGAATAAAGGGTCTATAAGGGGTTTGTAAAGACAGAGAGCACAGTGCTGGCATGTTGGAGGCACCCCACAAAGTATGCTCTCCCATCCCCTTCCCTCAACAGACTTGTCAGAGGTGCATCGCTTGGCTACTGCAGATACTTTCATGTGCACAGTGCATTGTTTCTTTCACTTTGCACTTATTTTCTTAGTCGCAGATTTCTAAGATTAGCAATTTTATTATTAAATGGTAGGGCAAGATGAAGAGGTTTTGGATCATAGATTCTTCCTTGAGGGTCATAAAAAGAAAAAAAAGCATAGCCCCAAGAGTTATCTACATAGTGTACCTTTTCACACTCATTGTTTACAAGGAAATGTGCGTTTTGTGCACAAATCTGGATACTCAAACTTTCAGATGATCTACTGCTAGAAAATTGGGCTGTTATTCTCCGATGTGCTTGAAAGCAAGCAACCTTGGAATAAATAATAATCATAATCATAACAATATAACATTTATTGAGCACCAAGTGTTCACCAAATATTATTCTAAGCACCTTATGAGTTATTTGCTCACTTAGCCCTCACACCAACCCTACCAGATAGATGTTATTGTCCTCCTACTTAAAGATAAGGAAACACATAGAGAGGATCAGTGACTTGCCCAAGGTCACACAGCCAGTGACTGGAAGGGTGGAGATCTCTGAATCTGAACCACAATAGTCTGGCTCAAGATTTCAGGCTTTTTACCACAACACCATAATGCCTTTTGGAAATGTTAAATTCTTCTTCGAAAAAAATATTCACGGGCTGACTCATTAGGGGGAGATTAAGTGGGAGTATGGAGTAAGGTGTATATAAGCTTATATGTGATAGACTGACTTGATTTGTAAACGTTCACTTAAAGCTCAATAAAAATTATTAAAAAAAAATATTCAGACATTGCAGTATATCACAAATCAACAACATCTGCTACTCAGTCAACAGGCATCTCCAGTGCCCTAGGCATATATAGGCAAATGGATGTTCAAGGGTTCCTCTGAAGTTCTTTGTCCTAAATTAAAGCATTACATTTTTGTTTTAATTCAAACCACTGGGAATGGATTTTAGTTGGAGAATAAAGGCAGGTACTCCCAGCATCTGCTTCAAGATTTTGCTTACACTAATGCTACCTTCTAGCTCCATTTTATTAGTAACAAGACTATTGCTTATTAAACATTATGCTAAGTATTTCATATACCTGATCTCATTCACTCCTCAAAACAACCCTTTATGGTAGGTGCTATATTTATCATCATTGTATTGATAAAGATGCTGAGGCTCAGGGAAGATGAGAAACTTGCCCAGTTGCACAGCTGGCATATCGTGGAGCAGCGATTGGGATTCTCTCTTCTACCACACCACAATGACTCCTTTAGAGAACACATGGTCCTCGATACCTCTCTCTGGCTCCAAGAGACACTGCAATGTATTGTGTGAGAAGCCAACATGAAAACCAAATCATGCCTCTGACCTCTTTGGGTAGTGGCCCTGAAACTGGAAATGCAAAGATTCCCCATGGCTTGGAAAAGAGAACCTACTGGGAACCAATGATCTCAGATAAAATCAAGAGCTCCTACCCCCCAAAAAGCCCACATACCAGGGAAGAGGCTGGGAAACTCTTGCCTTCCTTCAGCTTTCACCCTCAAATAAACTAAAAAGACAGAGTTAAAGTAGAGTTTTCATGGATGGGAGCTGAGAGGAGACGGTTCACTGCAGGACAGAGAATCTCTGTACAAGAGAACCACAAGACCATGGCAGCAATGGGAGTCAGGTGGCCAAAGAGTCAGAGAGAGAAGCAGCAGACACAGTTGGAGAACAAGGTGGAACAATGGCACAGGTGGAAATGAAGGAACGTTCAGGTGCAATATACCTTAAGTGGAATCCACTCCTTCCACCTGTGTTAAGGTCTAAACAGTCCTGCTATGGAACATAATTGGGCCATCCCTATTGGAACTTCCCTTCCTTAGTCTAAGATATGGAGCCCTGGTGGCACAGTGGTTAAGCACTTGGCTGTCCAATAGGGTCACTATGAGTCGGAATTGACTCGATGACAGTGGGTTTTTGATTAGTCTAAGATTGTAACTTTTCTTTCTATAAAGTTCTATTTTTTCTAAAAACAAGTTCAGAAAAACTGTGGGAGCCCAGAAATGTCCCCAGGCTAAAGGGATCCAGAGAGTGGGTGGGAAAAATGGTGGGACAGGCCAATCCTCTCTGGATAGCAACTAGTCCTTGGGGTTTTCTGGGTCATTCTACGTTGAGTTCTTTTACAATTACTATTTCAGGAAATTGGTGCACAGCATACTATATATGCACACATCAGATGATGTTTTATTTGATGTGATGGGAGTTCAGGTGTGTCACCATTAATTTTAATTCTCAGTGCCTGTGCTGCTCAGCTGTAGCATCAAAGCAACTGTGTGTAGAATCAAGTTGAGCTGGAGCATGAATCTGACTTTCCGTTAGACCAAGTGTTATCAAGTTTCAAATGAAATATAACAGCTTCTATCACCTTTTTGAGGATTCTTATTATGTCTCTGTGTTCTAGGAGGAAAGTCCTAGAAAGAGCTAGTATATGAGAGCAATCCAGAATTTCCTCTCATTGCTGTGATGAGGCCAACACCCACTGGTGAGCTAGGCTGAGTTGCAAAGGGACCTGATCTTATTTTAAAATAAGTACATTTAGATCAGGAACAGAGAGTAAAAAAGAGTCAAGTCATCACTGCACTGTGGTGTGTCTTTCTAAGGGCTTTTAAAACTGGGTCTGATTGTCCATGCCTTATGAGGTTGTGCTGAGCAAAAGGGGATAGGGCACCGCATAACCGAGAGTCGTTTGTTTTCTGTATACATAGTCCCAAAGCTCCATTTTTCCAATTTAACTAGCATCAATGGATTTTTTTCCTAGCCAGAGAATCAAGATGTTGAAGTCTTTACCTCCCCCCAACCCCTCCAAAAAAGCAAAACAAAACAAAATACCATATTTGCTTCCCAATGCTTCAGCAATTAAAAAAAAGGGGAGTGCAGAGCAGATAGATGAAACAAAATTTACCCTAGATGATAACTGTTGAAGCTGGTGATTGGAAGCTGGTGATCGGTACTTGGAGGTTCATTAAATTACTCTCTCTACTTTACTTCTGCATATGTTGGAAAATTTCCATAAAATTTTTTTTCTTTTTTTTGATTTGCAGAAGTGCTAAGAAGTAGAACTACGGAAGTACAGACTTGATAGAATGGTGACAGTTATTGAGACCCCTGCAAATGATCCCAGCCTGCCTGCTCAGTCCTTATCCTTCAGGTTCTCTACACGCTGACCAATTTAGATCACTAACCAGGGTCCTGGCACATGCCTGTGCTTTCCCACCTCCGTATCTGTGCCCATGCTATTTCCCTCTACTTGGAATGTGCCCACCCCTTACAGCCCAGCTCCAACTATAAAAATCCAACTCATGTAAGGCCTAGACTAATGGTATCCTCCTTTGTTAAGTCTGATTACTCCATGGAAATCTCTTATCC